>NC_090830.1:105875824-106500824 GCF_028021215.1 Eschrichtius robustus
TGCCAGACTAATCTTCCTAAGGCCCTGCTTTCACTGTTACTCTGGTTCTCATGTAGCCATAGCAATGCCTTCTTATGCACCACATCACATCCAAATTATTCATCTGACCCTATTCTTACTTTTCCAACTTGATTTCTTGTGTCCCAATACAAATTCGATACTCGGGTCAGTCTCCCCACCAACTCCCACATTTGCCAAGAGATCCCTTCCTTTGTGTTTCGCCTGCTTTCTTTGCCCTCTCTTCTTTGCCCTCTAAAGCCTCTTAGCCTCCAATGGCGCAGCTGAGCTTCTGTTTCTTCCACTGTCTCCAGCTTCTCCCACCCATACTAGTCCACCTTGGAAGAACGGATAAAGCACTGGATTAGCTGTCTGAAGATCTGGGTGTGGTGTAATCACTTTCCAGCTAGGCCCTTCCACTTAGTGTCCTTGAGCCTGTTTTCCTCATTTGCTTCAATTATTAAAGAGAAAAATATTACTTGCCCCAACCCATGTTACAAAGAAGTGTCATAGAAGGACTTGTAGACCACAAAGGAGGACAAAAACACTTAAGTATTGAACTGTGGTTACTATGGTAGAGTTGAGCATTCACTTCCTCTTCAGAATGATGCCTAGCCCAGGGTCCTTCCCCCTGAGCAGTCTCACCAGGAATGGTATGAACAGTTTTCTGGCTTACAAACCTCATTTGGCTCCCTCCTGCTGGCACAGAATTCTACTGTTTGACAGCTCTAATTTCCTGGTTGATCTGCCCACGTAGGCCTGCCAATGGTCACCAGTCTTTTTATCTTACCCATAGGTGTCACCGTCTTTCCAGTCCTGGCTTTAGCTCTGTGAGTATCGCACTTGGCTCTGACTAGGGGGGTGAGCCTGATTCTCTGTGTGTTTCACATGCAGTATTCTTCAAACTCAGCATGGCTCTTCTAGCCTCTTATCTTTTCACCCAATAAGCATAATTAGTCTACTGAGGGTAATCCAGTAGGAAGAGAGCCAGATCTCTTTGATAACATGCTGGCCTCTGATCTAGGTGTATGGAGGCATGGTCAGTACTGGGCATGATGATTTGGTAATTACAGTGTAGGCTGGGCACGTGAAGCCTGGGCATTACCCCAAACACACTACTATATGACCCCTTTGGTCCCTTACATCAAATCTAATACAGCTACCATATTCACTTAGAGTTCTGCAAGAGGGACCCTCTGTGATCCACAAAGACCCAGTCAACTTTTAGCCTATTTGAACACCAGATTAGGAAAACCAGTTCACAAAGAACCCATGAATCTTGACACTGCCCATCATTTCCTGGAAATTGTGGGTGAGGATTTATAGCAGGAGGGTAAGGAGCAGACATATCTGGTGTCAAGGTAGGGCAGAAAATGTTATACCATAGTAGTCCAGTCCACAAGAAAAGGTTCCACTGTGTTCCACAAGGTGCTATGCCAGCTATCACCTCCTAAGCCAGATTTGCAACACTATGAAACAATGCTATTTTTATCACTAATTTTAAAAAATAGTTAACTTTTCATAAGAAAAGTTATTTATGTTATTTATGTTATAATGGAATCATTTTAAATAAACAAATGGAAACTTTTTAGTTTTGCTTTTAAATATTGTAAAATATATATATCCCACATGAACCAGAAGCTCTTTGGAGTCCAGTCCTCAGAATGTTTAAGGGAGTGAAGGGGTGCAAGACCAAAAGCTTTCTGAGCCATAGGTTTCATAGAGGTATCAAATTTGAAAACTTAAAAAACAAAGATTAAACCCATCCCTTCTATTTCATGAGGTTCTGACAGTCTGAAATGCAGCTAAATATCAGTTTGTAAATTAGAAGCCCCTTTAATGTGGAGTTTAATTTTAGAATTGTGAAGTTAAATAACTCTAAATCTATATAAGAGGTCCAGATTATGTACCCGAGAGAGAGCAAAGGAACAATAAGAATCCAATTAGCCCATGGTCATTGGGTCATATCAAATTGTCTCCATTACTTCCTATGTATGTGCCTTGGTTCCTTTGTATGTGTACTTTAGAAAACTCAGAAGACTTTGCTACTCTGTAGGGTAGCACATGCGTTGATACAACTTCTATGAAGGGCAATTTGACAACATCGATTAATTTACAGATGCACATATTTTTTCACCCAGAAATTCCATTTCAGGAATTTGTCTTATAGATATACTTGCTTACTGCAAAATGACATATACAAGATTATTTATTACAACATTACTTAATAGCAAAAAACGGAACTAGCCTGAATGTTCCTCAGTAGGGTACTGGTTAAACAAGTAATGGTACATAACACCAAATACAATGGCATTAAAAGTAAATTAAGCCACACCATTGTAAAGCAATTATACTCCAATAAAGATGTTAAAAAAAAAAAAGTAAATTAAGAGAGAGCAAGGGAGCTTTGCATGCATGGATGTGGGATAATCTTCAAGATTAAGTGAAAAAAGCAAGATTCAGATAGTAGCAGAGTATGTGATCGATTGTATAAAAAGAGGGTAAACAATATTCCAGGAAGATACACAAGAATCTGGTGACATTGGTTGCCTTTAGGGAGAATTTGGCGGCTGAAGAACAGGGTGAAAAGGAGACTTTTCACTGCATCCCCTTTTATACCTTTTGAATTTTGAGCTATGTGGATATATAACCTAGTCCAAAAATAAAACAGAAAATAAAACTGGTAGAACAAAAACAATAAGATGACTTGACAGAAAAGAAGGGAGGGGATGAAAGAGAGAAATAGAGATATATATACATACAGACAGACATACACAGAGAAATGTTTATTGTTTTAATCTGATTTATCACCTGGCTCACCATCACTGACTTCCTTTTACTTTCTCCTCTTTCCCTTATCTAGCTTACAAATCAGACTTAAATTCCCACTTACTCCATGACTGAAGAAAATACAAAAGGAAAATCTGAATTTTCCCTAAGATCCCCCAAAACATTGCCCAGCCGTGAACCAGATATCTGCCTTTCCACAGCACCAAAATTATTTTTTTTAATTAAAAAAATTTTTTTTAATATTTATTTATTTATTTTGGCTGTGTTGGGTCTTAGTTGCGGCACGCGGGATCTTTTGTTGTGGCACGCAGGCTTATCTCCCTAGCTGTGGCACATGGGCTCCAGAGCGCACGGGCTCAGTAGTTGTGGCGCGAGGGCTTAGTTGCCCCGCAGCATGTGGGATCTTGGTTCCCCAACCAGGGATTGAACCCACGTCCCCTGCATTGGAAGGTAGGATCTTAACCACTGGACCACCAAGGAAGTCCCCAAAATTATTTTTACATGGAAAGTAATATTTATTAAACATGTCCCATCCAGGACAAGAGCTTCTTGATCTTTGTCTCATTCAATCCTTGCCAACTCTGGGAGATGGGTTGATTGGGAAATTAAAGTTCAAAGAGGTTGAAGGGGGTCACCTACCTGGTAAATTCCAGTGCCCTCACTAGTAAGTGATGGAACTGAGCCACTGTCCTAAGTCTGTCTTATCCCAAAGACCTTGACCTTTCCAATACCTCACATCTCCTACCTAGCTGGGGTAGAATACAGGACAGGGAAACACTGTGGTGTTTGTCACTGTGGTGAAAGGATTGTTTTTTCTTTCTTTCTTTCTTTTTTCTTTTTACTTATTATTATTATTATTATTGTTATTACTGGCTGTGCCATATGGCATGCAGGATCTTCTCCGACCAGGGATCAAACCCGTGTCCCTGGAGTGGAAGCTCGGAGTCTTAACTACTGGACCGCCAGGGAAGTCCGAAAGGATTGTTTCTTGATTTGGGGATTTGGAGGTATGTATGCCCTTCTCTTATCTCCTCCCCTCTCATGTAGCAAGAGCTGGATGTGAGAGTATAGAAGGTGGTGACAACACTGAATATATTTTAGTTTTATTTCTTTCAATCTATTAATCAATAGTTATTGAGCAGTAGCCATGTACAATCACAGTCAAAACAAGGAAACATCAAATATTGTCAAGCCCTCAAAATGGTCAAAATGACATGCAAACATGACATATATACACATTGTGTAATCAGTACACCTGGGCTACAGCAAGATACTGCCCAAGCACCTAGAAATGAGAGAGCCTCCTGAGGTCTCAAAGAAGGGAAGAACAGAGCTGTGCAGTGCTGCCTAAATACACAGACTTGATCCCTGGGCCAGCTGCATTCAGCCATAACTTCCCTAGATGCACTAAGAACATTTCTAAGGGTGTAACACACCAATCAGGAGGACTGGCCAGCCTCAGAAGCAGGAAAGGACGGTGGCTGTGGCAGACGTGTTCCCATTGTAGAGATGGGATGCACCAAGACGGGGAGTTCCCAGCTTTTCTCCCTAAAGGACCCCTAATAGCTGAGGAGAGTCTGAGGCATAGCTATAAGCATAGCAACAATAACCACTACCTTTTATTTTGTCCTTCTAGTGTCAGCTACTGTCCTAACTGCTTTTTGTGCTCTGGCTCACTGAATCTTGCAATGCTGTGGGGAAGGCTGTTTATTGTCTTCACTTCATTGTTGAGGACACAGAGGCTTGGAGAAGTTAAATGACTTGTCCAAGGTCATGTAGCTAATAAGTGGCAGAGCCTGGGTCTTAAAATCCTCCTGTGTCAATCCCCAAGCCTCTGCTCCTGACTCCGCTGCTCTATTGCTCACCCCAAGCCTGAAGCTGCCCATGTCAAGCTCAAAAGTTCTTTGAGGCTTCATGCTTTTTAAAAAATTCATGTAATTTTTTGCATCCAAATTAATAATATATCGGTGTGTTTTAGTGTAAAGATATTATTTTAAATGACTAATTCGGTTATTTAACTTCTTATCCCCCAAATCTCTGGTACCCTAGGAAAATGTGTCAAGTTTATCCTGGGTTTGTGTACCCTCGACACCCTGCCATATAGCCCATGGGACTCTTCAACTTGATTTTAAGAAACATGATCCAAAGATCAAGCAGTCAAGTCCCCAAGCTACTAACACTACAATTATAAAATCAACACCCCTTATTCCTTGTATATCCATAGTATATCAAGTATCCATGTGATTATAATTTGGCTTCTCACATACCTTAAGTACAAAGAGAATGGACTAAGCAAAAGATTGAGCACCTAGTTCCCTAAACTGTTCTATTTCTCACTGTATATTAATAAAACTGGCACATGTTCCACACATGTCTCCATGTACTTGGTTATTGTGACTCTTCCCAGAGAAATATACTGTATTCCCAGCATCCCTCGTCCCCTTTCTTATAAGTAATACTCCTGTATTACTCATGGTAATTATGCTAGCTGCTTTCATACCCCCCAAATCTCAGAGATGTGTCAATGGCATTTTATTTCTTAGTTACATCACAGTCTGATGTAAACTGTAAGCTCACTGTAGTCTCCCCTTTAAGTGGTGTATCTTTTACAGTTACAGCACATCTCAGCTGAGACCAGCCACATTTCAGGTGCTCAGTGGCTGCATGTAACTAGTGGTTGTTTGACAGCACAATTCTAGAAAGTGCTGGGAGGAAAGGAGGGTTGCAGTAACAGCTACCATTGTTACTGTAGCTGCCACGTGCCAGCATATTTCAAAGCTCCTTACACATTTCTCTCATTTGATCCTTGGAGTAACCTTAGAAGATTGATGTTCTTTTCCCTATTTTACAGTCTTAGAGCGTTTAAGAGACTTGTGAGGTCACATAACTAGCAAAGAACAGAGATCTGACCCAAAGCACTTTCTGACTGATCTCATGCTTCCCATTTACAGATACAAGAAGATGAATTGCTCTGGACTTCACCCCAAAGGTCATGAAACAGCGCAGGGCCTGATCAAAGCTCAAAGGAACGGCACTAATATCACCAGTAAGGTGTGTAAACAAACCAGCCATTCCCTGTGAAAGCAAAGAGGCACCTACTATGCAGATTAGAGAAGCAGGAACAAGGTGCTAATAAACTTCCCCAGCAAAACAATATTCTTTAAGAAGCAATGGTGAGGGAATGAACAAAGTGAAGAGAAAAGGAAAGCTATGCTAACCAGAAAGAGATAAGTGAGTCTGAACATTAACAAAGGGCAAAAGTTGGTGATATAAAAATAATCACAACCTTGGCAGATAAACATGCAATTTCAATAAAGCAAGTGGAAGTGGATGCCACAGGTCCTACTTGTAAAGTTGCTCTTGGGAATAGGAGGAACCAGAGCCTGGGGCCAGGTCAGGGGTTATCAGGATCCACTGTGGAAAGCAAGTCAAAGGAAGAGCCAAGGTCACAATGGAGACAAAGATGTGCAACCATCCAAGGTGTGCTGTTAGAACACCACGTCTGGCAGGCTCTGTACCAGCTACCAAGATAGACACAGCTGCTTACATGTGCTCAGCTAGAACTAATGCCAAAAGCAAGAATCCATATAAACGGTCCTCAATGAAAGAAGAACATCATGCTAAATTTATTAAATCCCTACATTATGCCTTTTCTATATTTAGAGTTTAAATGTCTTTTATTTAAGAAACGATGGTAATAGTGGATTCCCATTGTTTGGATGGCTTTGTCTATCTTTATTTTTATGTCCTTACCTGGCAAATGTAGAAGTTGACAATTTTATATCGGTCCTCCAGTTTTATCATTTAAAAACATTTTAGTGGTATATAAAATCTAAAAAGCACTGCTTAAGATTCCATCCTTTTTCATGTGTACCAGATTTTGCTTCTCTCTGGTATAATTTCAACTACTCCTTCTACCCTAGCTCCATCCCCTCAGTGCATAAATATGCTCAAATTTCTTCCAAGTAAACCAAATTAAATGAAACCTTCCTTAAACTCTCCTCCCTTCCTCTCTAGATACCCTGAGCACCGGTTTCTTCTTTAACTTCCATTCTTTCCTCAACCCCCCAACTGTTTATCTCTCTAATATTTCACACTGGCAATTGAATATCAAAAAATTTTGCAATAGTTTCTCCACCAAAATAAAGATTAATTAAAATCTATTATTCAAGTATAATGCTTTCCCTTCTGGTTGAATCACCAATAAAACACTATTGCCTTCTTCCTATTTAATCACCTTCAGAGGGCCCAGTATTACATTAAATAGTCCTTTGTCAGTCTACCTTGGGAACTTAGACAAGTTCATAAGCTCTGTATAAGAGAAAAGCCATGTTCCAAACTGGCTTTCAAATACATTTTGTTTTTCTTTTATCTTTTTATTTTGATGTAATTTCAGAACTACAGAAACACAGCAAGAACTGTACAAATAATTCCCACTACCTTTTCACCCAGATTCCTCAAAAGTGAACATCTGAGAGTCTACAGACGTGATGCCATTTACCCCTTGCATTATTCAGGGTTCTCCAGAGAAACAAACCGATAGGAGATATATACATATCTTGAGAGAGACATATGTATGGGCACGGGGTGGGGGGCGGCAGTTTAGATTAAGGAATTGGCTTATGCAGTTATGGGGGCTGGCAAACATGAAATCTGCAGGGCAGCCCAGCAGGCTTGAAATTCAGGTGAGAGTTGATGGCGCATTCTTGAGTCTGAATTCCGCGGGGCAACAGGCTAGAAATCAGGCAACTGTCTACATTGCAGTCTTAAGAAGAATTTCTTCTTCTTTGGGAAACCTAAGTCTTTACTCTTTAAGGCCTTCAACTGATTGGATGAGGCCCTCCCGCATTATGGAGTATAATCTGGTTTACTCAAAGTCTGCTGATTTAAATGTTAATCATATCTTAAGAATATCTTCACACCAACATCTAGATGGTTGTTTGACCCAGCGACTGGGAATCATCGCCTAGCCAAGTTGACACATAAAATTAACCATCACATCCCTAAAATTCTGCATTGCCTATTTCCTTCAAAAGCATATTCTCTCAATAACCACAGTAAAATTTGCAAAATCAGGAAATTAACATCAATATAATGCTAATATCTAATATACTGACTTTATTCAAATTTTACCAATTTTCCCAATAGCCAAAAAAAAAAAAAATATGGACAGTTCTAAAGTGAACAAGAAAAATGTTTACAAGTCAGAAACTGCTACACAGAAAGTAATTTTAATGAAAGGATTGTTGATTTTTTCAGTGCTTCTAATTGAGGAAATTAAAAGTTGGCCATTCTCTGATGGACTCAATCGATTTTTGGAATTTGATATTCAAAATCCCAAAGTCTGGTACCTGGCTAGAGATTCCATCCTTTCTCATATGCTTTAAGAACTTGTTTTTCTAATTCCTCAAACTTTCCACTTCTATTGGCCCTCCTTCTACATATAAATATGTTCATGTCTCTCCCATCTTCAAGCCAAACAAAAGCAAACAAATCCTTTTCTAATTCCAACCTTTCCTTTTTGCTGTTATCCTAGTTCTTCCCATCAAACTTAGACTTCTAGAAAGAATCACCCACACCTGTCTCATATTCCTCCACCCCACCCCATTTACTCCTCAGTTTAGTAGATACCAAATCCATCTGTGTCCCTTTTCCTTGCTTGAATATTCCCAATTTTGTTTGCTTAGGGAAAGTGACCCACAACCCAACCTCAGGAGAGGGGCTAAGGTGGGAGTGAATTTCAGTTACCATGATGATCTAATCCACTTGCCAGTGATTGGCATAGAAAGGGGCAAAGAAACCAATTCTGGTTAATGAGATGAGAAGGAAAGTTTATAGGCAATATCTCTGGGAAAGATTTTCTTATTCTCACAATGAGGTTTCTGATAAGAATCTTTTCTGCTTTGTAAGGAGGTGATGCTTGGAGCCACTGCAGCCTCTTGCAACCATGAGGACATCTAGCCAAAGGCATCCATTGACTGATAAAGCTCAATGGCACTATGAGTGGTAGTTAACATTTTGCAAGCTAGCAAATCATTTATTAGACAATTAGTCATTTATCCCCCCAGTATTCAAGGTAATAAAAAAATCCATTATTTAAAAACTTTATTTTTCAATTTTTAAACATCCTAATTATTTACTAATATTGCAAAGCATTATTTCTTATCCTCCCTTTTTAATCCATTTTTTTGCAAATGCACATTACTTCAGTTATGTTGTATAAAATGAGCTATTGATGGATACCTTAAGAATTTAACCACTGGGGACTTCCCTGGTGGTGCAGTGGTTAAGACTCTGCCTGCCAATACAGGGGACACGGGTTCAAGCCCCGGTCCGTGAAGATCCCACATGCTGCGGAGCAACTAAGCCCGTGCACCACAACTACTGAGCCTGCGCTCTAGAGCCCGCGAGCCACAACTACTGAAACCCGTGTGCCTAGAGTCCGTGCTCCACAACAAGAGAAGCCACCGCAACGAGAAGCCTGTGCACAGCAATGAAGAGTAGCCCCTGCTCGCCACAACTAGAGGAAGCCCGCGTGCAGCAACGAAGGCCCAATGCAGCCAAAAATAAATTAATTAATTAATTTTTTTAAAAAAAGAATTTAACCACTGGACATGGCATTATATTTAAGACAAAATTCCAAGGGCCCACAAATTAGCTTTTAAATAATAATTTGCACTGGAATGTCCCGAGAACCACCAGTTAATGGCAGTGCTATGTTAGTCATGGTTCTCAGCTTTCCAAATCAATATTAATTACTTTAATGTAATATTTTTCTAAGGTTCTGTGCACTTTATTGTGTATGGTCCTTTCAAAAGGCTGCCCGGCAGCTTGGTCTATGATTTTTCAGCAAAGATAGCAGAAGTATTTCAAACAGGAAAGCTTTTAAGATTCTGAAATCATTTACAGAAAATCATTTAGTGAAGTGGCGCAGTACTCATTATCAAAGAATGTTGATTTGGATGTCTGCCTGGACTACACTTTAGGGAAAAAAGAATTGTCAAAATACCTTTGAGGCTATACACGCAGGATCCCCTTGGTTTAGAGCTCAGTTTTACCAGTAGATGTCGCTATAGTCAGACATTATTTTAGAAAAAGATAAAGGTGACCTCATTAGCATTTAAAGGCTTTTTGGGGGGAGAAGCAAACAAGCTCTTCTACACCTAAACATGTGCTCTTTTTTTTAAGAAAATGCAGTAGGCATCTAATAAATGTTTTCTGAGTGAATTAATGAATAATCAATGTATATTAATTATTCTGCCTTGAAAACTTTGTGACTGAGTTATGTTGATAGGAATGTCAGAGGCAAAGCTTTAGAATTTGCAAAATAAAAATGAGCTCTAAGATATGAGCAGACAAGTTTAGAAGAAAACAACTTGTCTAGAGTCCATTCATGAGATGGGGCATGAGAATTCAAGCAATTCAACTTCGCAGACATTAACTGCATCCATCCTATGTCAGCAATGAGCGAGGTTCTACTAGAAACAGCGGGAGATGTGGTACCTAGGGCTCCATGGGAAAGTGAAGCAGAGGCCATTTGTTCTGTCCTCCATCCGTGAAAGGGGGAAGGGATGGATTTTCCTGGCACCACAGTCAGACACAAGTTCTCAAATCTGGGAGAAGGGGCCAAGAAACAATTCCCTAGCTCACTAGCTCATTTAACACCCACTTTCCCTTTTTTTTAGCAGAGGCTGGCCTGCACATGACATAAAGACATTATGCAAGCAGTTAACAAAGCTGTCATATTATTCAGAGGTTTGATACTGATTATATATATAATATGTATTATATTCATTTTGAGTACTTGCTAAGGGGCACACTCTGTACCAAGTCCCTTATCTGATTTAATCCTCCCAGAAGCTCTGTGAGGCAGGACATTTTATTATCCTCATTTTTAGAGATGAAGTGTCTGAAAAACATGGGGCTGGGGGATTGAGTGGTTAAACAACTTATCCAAGATCACCCAGTCAACGAATGGTAGAACAAGAGTCAAACCTAGCCCTGTGTAAAGCACTCTGCTGTGCTCTTTCTTAGTTCGTTATTTCAAGGCAACAGGCTCTATTAGTGTTTGACCAGATAAAATCTGGAGTCATGTTGTTTAAGTTGACTTTACCCCCCCAGAAATAAACTCACATATATATAGTCAGTAAATTTACCATAAAGAAGCCAAGAGTATACAATAGAGAAAGGACAGTCTCTTCGATAAACGGTATTGGAAAACTGGATATCTGCATGCAAAAGGATAAAACTGGATCACTACCTTACACACCATACACAAAAATTAATTCACAATGAATTAAAGGGACTTCCCTGGTGGTGCAGTGGTTAAGAATCCGCCTGCCAAGGCAGGGGACATGGGTTCAATCCCTGGTCCGGGAAGATCCCCCATGCCATGGAGCAACTAAACCTGTGTGCCACAACCACTGAGCCTGCACTCTAGAGCCCCGAGCCACAACTACTGAGCCCATGTGGCACAACTACTGAAGCCCGTGCACCTAGAGCCTGTGCTCCGCAACAAGAGAAGCCACCACAATGAGAAGCCCAAGCACCGCAACGAAGAGTAGCCCCCACTCTCCCCAACTAGAGAAAGCCCATGCGCAGCAACAAAGACCCAACGCAGCCAAAAATAAATAAATAAAATAAATAAATTTACAAAATGGATTAAAGACTTGAACATAAGACCTGAAACCATAAAAATCCTAGAAAAAAACAGGCAGTAAGCATCTTGATATCATGATTTTTTTGGATTTGACAACAGAAGCAAAGGAAATAAAAGCAAAAATAAGCGAGTTAGACTACAGCAAACTTAAAAACTTCCGCATGGCAAAGGAAGCCATCAACAAAATGAAAAGGCAACTTATGAATGGAAGAAAATATTTGCAAATTATACATCTGATAAGGGGTTGATATCCAAAATACATAAAGAACTCATACAACTCAATAGCAAAAAAAACCATACAATCCGATTAAAAAATAGGCAGAGGATCTGAATAGACACTTTCCCAAAGACATACAGATAACCAACAGGTACATGAAAAGATGCTCAACATCACCAATTATCAGGAAAGTGCAAATCAAAACTCCAATGAGGTATCACCTCACTCTTGTTAGAACAGCTATTATCACAAAGACAAGGAATAACAAGTGTTGGTGAGGAAGTGGACAAAAAGGAATCCTTGTTCACCGTTCATGGGAATGTAAATTGGTAAAACCACTATGGAAAACGGTATGGAGTTTCCTCAAAAAATTAAAAATAGAACTACCATATGATCCAACAATTTCACTCCTTGGTATTCATCCAAAGGAAAAAAAACACCAACTTGAAAAGCTATCTGCATCCCCTTGTTCATTGCAGCATTATTTACAATAGCCAAGACTGGAAGAAACCTAGGTGCATTTCATATATATATATATATATATATATATACACATACATACACACACACACACACACATCACCTGGAAAAAGGAAATCTTGCCATTTGCAACAACAAGGGTGGACCTTGAAGGCATTATTCTAAGTGAAATAAGTCAGATGGAAAAAGACAAATACTGTATGATCTCACTTATATATGGAATCTAAATAATAATAATAATAATAATAAACCCTAAATTCACAGATACAGAGAGCAGATTGGTAGTTGCCAGAGGTGGAGGATGGAGGGTGGGTCAAATGGGTGAATGTGGTCAAAAGGTACAAACTTCCAGTTATAAAATAAATGAGTCATGGAGATACAATGTACAGAAAGGTAACTATAGTTAATAATATTGTATTTTATTTTTGGAAGTTGCTAAGAGAGTAGATCTTAAAAGTTCTCATCACAAGAAAAAAAATTGTAGCTATATATGGCAATGGATTTTTAACTAGACCTATTGTGGTGACCATTCACAATATATAAATATCGAATCATTATGTTGTATACCTAAAACTAATATAATGTTATGTCAATTATATCTCAAATTTTTTAAAAGTTGACTTTACCTGAATCATTCGTTTAAAAAATCTTAATTATTGAGCCATGCCTATGAACAGGCACTCTGCTGTGTGCTAGGAGAAGGGGAATATAAAGGCATGAAAGCCAAGTGCCCTAGAAGAAATTATAATTGAGTGGAAGTAGACATGGGGTGTGTGGAGATGAGGAGGAACTTGAATGAGGAAGGTCACCCAGCCTCTGTCCTCTTTACACAGCTCAGGAGGATTTGGGGAAAGTGGAGAAGATTTGGAGCAGCTGCTGTGAGGAATGTGCGAGGTTAAATAATATGTCTGGGAGAAGCAAGGAGTATTTCAGGATCCTTTCCACTCAGAATTGATGGAGCTTATTTTCTCAGATTTTCCAAAATAAAGTTCACCTCTGGCTAGAGCTCAAGCTTGAAGAATTTCAGTACAGAATTTAGTCTTGTTTCTTGAAAATTTGTGAGCACTTAAAATTTTTTAGAATGAAAATATATAATTGATAACACTACATTAAGGAGAAGGAGGCCGAAATGCTTACTAAACTTTCATTGTCGATTATCTATTCAACTTACTATTTCTTATTGTCGCCTCACTTCTGAAATAAAGAAACAATGAAGTAAGAAACATTTTCAAAGCCAAAGTTGAAATTATAAGACAAACCTAAATTTAGGGACATTTGTGTTTGTATTTTCAAGATATGTGGGCTTATTGCCCTAATCCTTACATTTTTAACAATGTCATCTGCTTGCTTTGTGTTTCTTCATAAATGTGTAGACATTTTCTGGCTCCACTGGGATGTTTTCAGTTCTGCTCTATTCCACTTAAAATATTTTGTTAAATTATCTCATTGCATTTTATGTTTAGAAATCCTCTCTTTGAGACATTCCATCTTGCTTCTGGCGAGGGAGGTAAATCTGGTGAGTTGAGTGTTAATTACTAAATGGAATTTCTTCAGATTCAAATCTTCCCCCACCCACTTTGCCTCAGAGCAGGTAGAAAATGTTGCTCTGGAAAAATTATAGGATAAATATCTCTAAATCCATATCTCTAAATGGGCTTAATAACCAAGCCCATAACCAGTGTATTTTTCCAGAGTGACTTTCAAAAACCATATATAAGTTCATTATTAATGCTGTAAACAAGGGGAAAAACTCCCAAAATAGGAAACACAAATGGCTAATAAATATATGAAAAAATTTCAACCTTACTATAAATAAAGAAAAGTACCTTAACAGAGCAATGAGTCCTTTTAACTTTAAGTTAAAGTTCTGGTTTTTTGCTTTTTTTTTTTTTTTAATGACAATATTCTAGATTGGCAAGAGGGTTCAAATTGCCAGATGGCACCATGGTTGGGAGTATAAACTGGTAAAATCTTTTTGAAAATAAATCCAGGGACTTCCCTAGCGGTCCAGTGGTTAAGACTCCGCGGTTCCACTGCAGGGGGCGCAGGTTCGATCCCTGGTTGGGGACTAAGATCCCGCATGCTGCGAGGCGCCGCCAAAAAAATATTTTTAATTTTAAAAATAAATATGCAGTATGTATTATACCCTGTGGCCCAGTAACTCTATTTCTAGGAGTCTTTCCTAAGAAAGTAATCTGAACACAGAAAAAAAAAAAATCTTTACATGAAGATATTTCATTTTATAATTTATAATAATAAAAATGTAAATAACTATTTCCCTATTTCCTTATTCGAGTATATTAGGCTTTTTTATTTATTTATTATTATTATTATTTTTATTATTTTTTGGCTGCGCTGCATGGCTTGCAGGATCTTAGTTCCCTGAGCAGGGATTGAACCCGGGCCATGGCAGTGAAAGCACTGAATCCTAACCACTGGACCGCCAGGGAACTCCCAATATTAATTGTTTTTTTTTTTTAAGCTATATTCGTAGATGAGAATCTTATGCATTTTTTTCACAATTATGTTTATAAAGATAGAAATAAGGGAAAATAATTGTGGTATAATACTAAATGGAAAAGCAAGGGAGTGCATATATATAAGTAAATATGAGTAAAAACACATAAAATCTATATATACATATACATATAAGTATATATACATACATGTCCTTTCTGTAAAACGACTAGACAGACGATCTCTGAGTCCCCAAGTGTGATTCTATAAAGTGAATCTTACCAGTGTGCTGTCATCACATAAGTCATGACTCTCTGGAAACTAGAGTTACGGGGTCAGTAACACAAACCCCTTGTAGTAGGTCAGATTCCCTAGAAGCAGAGCCTGGGAAAGCGATGAGGGTGTGTGATTTACTGGGGACACGCTCTTCAGGAAACTCTTGTGAGAGCCTGAGAGAAATAGACGAGGGAGGAGAGAGGCAAGCCAGGATAGGGTTTCAGGGAAAGTCTAGTCTCCACCTGACCCAGAGGTGCTCTGGAGCACCTACCACACCACAGCACTGAAGGTGGCTGGAATCCCAAGAGCAGCTCTGGGTGGGTGGGGCAGGGTGGAATCACTGACCTGCCAAGTTCACAGCAGCTGGGCTCCGGGTGCCACAGCAAAGGGGATATGGACTGGCCCCATTGTGTCCACCAGGCCATCTAGGGCCATTGTGAGGATTAAATGAGGTCACTGTTGTGGACCCACAAGACCCATCAAGGAACAGTAGCTTTTCTTTTTTTTAATGTTAACCAGCTACTGATTTTTAAAGAACACACCTATGTTTAAATACATACACAAATCTGACTCTTCGAGTGGGAATGCAGCTGCAATGCAAAAGCTCAATTACAGAGTGTCCCCTTCCCCAACAGTCACCATCTACTGTTTCCACATGCTTTGGTCACCTGGCTCCCTGGCTGGTTGCAAATGTATGGAAAACAGCAGTGAGGAAACAGGGTTGAGCCCTCCCTACAGTCTTGGTGGCCATGATTTCTCTAGACCATGTCTTCCTCCTGGGTAAAATTAAATCAATGAAGCGTCCTTAATCTGGGCCAGGATATCTCCAGGAATTGTACTGACAATTCCATGCAGTTTTCTGGGATTAAAATGCATACCTTTCATCAGATTCTTTAAGGAGAGAGTGACCCAAGAAATCCAACTTCCAATCTTCCTTCCCCTCCAGCACTCTCATTATCCATGTGAGAAGAGACTTAAGTGAAAGGAGGAAATTAAACATAAAATTCTTTGTTCTGGTTTTACAAATACAGTCAATTAGAAGAAGGATTCATCTTCCCTCCACCTCTGTTCAGATTTAGGAAAATTAAAGGCAGCTACAAGTTCACCACTGCTCTGTGAGATGGGCTTTACCTTCATTGTACAGAGGAGGAAACTGAGGCGCTCCTGAGGTTACTCATCCAAAGGCCAACAGCACCCCCTTGTGGTTTAGGTCTAGATGGTCAAGACATTGTGGCTTTCAAATGCCTTTGGGTATATTTTTAAATATTTTTAAAAAGATATATACTTTTTTTTCTCTTTCGAAAGTGATACTTTAAAAATTCAACAACATATAAAGGTGTAAAATATAAATGGAAGGCTCAGCTCCCCAATTTACCTCCCTAGATGCTAAGTAGTAGAGTGGATTCTTTTTTATACAGATACATACAGATTTGTTTGTTTGATTGAGTTTTACAAAAATGGCATCATATTAAACACGCTGTCCTCCAACTTCTGTCCAGACAGGGTATCACGGACATTTTCGATGTCAGAGCATAAAGATTACACCTCACTCTTTTGAAAACTGTAGTAAAAACAACCTACACATATATTAAATACTACTAATATGTTAATTTGAACCACTAGGCTAAATTGTTTCTGTGAACCATATGGAATGAGACTTCTTCCATCTTGGAGCAATTATTCAAACTTCTTATAAACTAATTATGGAGGTTGTAGCTCTGCACTGTTCAAAAAAATTCAGGAACGTTTCAGGACCACATGACTCACATGAAATTGTGAGCACGCTCTCACAGCCCAGGGAGCTTCCCTCCATTAAACGTCCAGCAAGATTTGGGTCCACCTACTTTGCATAGGTGCTCATCACATCATAACTATAAATTGTGCAATAGCAAGAGTTGCCTTACTAGCTGCTTTACCATGATTGTATTATATTACATAAAGGCTTAGCTCTTATAATTTTGGTGTCTTGCCTGTCTAACTCTGTATACTTATAATAGAGTTTTTATAAGTTTTGGACATTTATGTTTAGCTTTTAATTTTATAAATGTTATTATATTTTGGTAGAGGTGAAATAAGTAACCTAAGAACTAGAAGCCAAATGATAGATAGACAGGCAGACATAGATATAGATGTTTAATTATTTAACAAATCCTATTAAAAACAGCTTCAAATTGAGCTAACCAAGCTCAGTTTGGCAAGGCATAAACACAATTATACCAGTCTTACAATGTAAATAAAATTCCAGGGGTGAAATTTTACATGTAATATTCTTTTATTCAACCTATAAAACAAATGAAACGGGATGGTTTTGAAACTTTAAGCAAACGTTTGATGGACACAGGCACTGAGTATGAATATTTTCAAAATGCCTTGTTTGAACATCTCATAATGCTACAATATACATCTGAAAAGTGTGTTAAACCAAAGAACAGTATGGCATGGTGGTTAGTGGTTCCAGCTCTGAAGTCAGGTCAACCCAAGTTTGAATCCTACCTTCATCATTAGCTAGATGACCTTGAGCAAGTAACATCACCTTTCTGAACCTCAGTTTCCTCATCTATGAAATGGGTTTATTAGTTTCCAAATAACAGAGATGTTGCAAGAATTATGAGCTTGTGGCAGTAAAGAGTTTAGCATAATGCCTAATGCTGAGTAAGTATTAAGAATTATTATGTTTTAAACAAAGGAGAAGCAAAAGCCACTTGGGATCAAGATGAAGGATGCTCTTCTCAGATGTCTTCCTGAACCACAAGTAGCTTGTCAGGACCTCCTTGTCCCACCTACCTAACCCCTGCATACTGTGCTCTTAGCCACTTCACTGCATGAGCTCACAGTGAGTATCCATTTCCAAGCAGGGAGATGCCCTCCATCAAATCTATTTTTCTTCTTTTCTGAAATTTGCATGGAAAAGGGAAAGAAGGCTTTTTTTTCCAAAGAGTTCTTAAAGTTAAGTACAAGAGAAGGCAAACGTTAACAGAGGAAAGACTCCTGCTGTTGGCCACTGAGAAAAGCCATCAGAGGGGCTTTGATATCAACCTGATCTGAAGGAAAAGCTTTGTTTCCCGGCTAAAATTCACAGTGAATTTATTTTGTCTTCTTTTTTCATGAAAGTAATATGTATACTTTATAAAGAAAAAAAATTGCACAGTTCAGAGAAATAAAACATTAAGTTTCCTGTTCCCAGACACCTCCAGTCCTGGTTCCTTGCTCCATTTAAACTACCGGTTTCTGCCTTTCGGGGTCATCTCCATCGGAGATGGGACCGGATGGAATAATCTCATTCAAGTGTTTGCAAAGTCTGGTGCCAGGATATGCTGCACCAAAGGGAACAAGAAGAGTCCATGTCTTTCTGGTTAAGACCAGTGTCAGCACAAGGAATTAGCAAACAGCATCCCAGCAGAATTTGGAATGGAATTTGGAAAATGGAATTCTGGAATAAATAACCAGACCATGGTCAAAAGGGCCAGCAGGCCCAGAGCGACTGGGGTTGGCTTTTCTGTTTACCCCTTACCTCAGCCACCCCGAAGTCCCTGGGTAGAGCCAAGCAGAGGACCATCATAAACTGGACCAATGCCCACAAATGATCCAAGGAGCAAGGCTTGGAAACCAGGCTAGGAACCAAAGCTCTTTCCATCACAGTGATGCACCTGGGATGGTGACAGAATGAACCTGGCCCTGAATGGTCCAGACCTGGCTCCCAG
The DNA here is from genome assembly GCF_028021215.1 of Eschrichtius robustus. Classification (NCBI taxonomy): domain Eukaryota; kingdom Metazoa; phylum Chordata; class Mammalia; order Artiodactyla; family Eschrichtiidae; genus Eschrichtius; species Eschrichtius robustus. The sequence goes on from NC_090830.1 coordinate 105,894,402, forward strand.
ACAGATCCCTTGAGAAGAAAAATAGGAGAGAGTCCACCTGGTGAGATGAAGGATTCCTTTAGCCAAGCCAGCCACCTGCATACTGGGAATAAATCAGGACTCTGCTCTTCTTCTCATAGATATGCCAGCCAACTTGTGGCTTACCTAGGAGGAATTTGGAAGCTGATTAAGGAAGGAAAGCAATCCAAGTTTACTTCATTATGGTCAGATGCCAACAAAATCTAGATTATCATTATGTATTTATACCGACAAAGGGAACAACTTGGCATGGATTGCAAAGTATTTAATTATAATTTAGACATCTCATGTCATTCAATGTTTTGTTTTGTTATGGCTTTATTTATTGACATGCCATCTTGACCACAGAAAATTCTAAGTTCCTACCAGTCCTTCAGTGACCTCCTGTATTGTAAGGAAAAATAATAATTAGCTGTACAGGAAAAAAAAAAAAAGGATTCACTTTCATAAGTAGCTTACATGTGATGTTGTAAGAATAGTGAAACTAGAGGAGGAAAGGAGTATCGCCTTAAACACACAAGCTCTTGGAAGCTTCTCTACTTTCTCAAAGGCTCTTCTCCCTACCTCCGAGTTAGCCTTTCAGACTCACCCCTCTTTTAAGCCTTTCACTTCCCAGTTAGAATGAGTTTCTCCTTCTTTTCTACTTCTGGAGTAGCCTGTTCTTACTCAAATAATTGTATGAGCGATGTGTTCTAATTATTAGTTTAACTGTCTGTCTCTCCTATTGGTCAATGAGCTCGCCAGAGAGCAAAAGACTGTAAGAAATTGCTTTCCTCATTTTGGTACATCACACAGGGAAGTACTATGCTGCAGTCAAAGAGAATAAGGAATCATCAGGTATCAGGGATGTGAAAATCAAAGCTACAGTATGATACCACTTCATATCCACTAGGATACCTGTAGTCAAAAAGATGATAACAAGTGTTGGCAAGAACTTGGAGGAATTGGGACCCTCATATATTACTTACGGGATTGTAAAACAGTGCAGCCACTGTGGAAAATAGTCTGGCAGTTCCTCAAAAAGTAAACATAGAGTTACCATATGATTCAGCAATTGCACCCCTAGGTATATGGCCAAGAGAACCGAAAACATTTGTCCATACAAATCTTGCACATACATGTTCATAGCAGCACTATTCATAACAGCCAAAAACGTGGAAACAACTCAAGTGTTCATAAACTGAAGAATGGAGCAACAAAATGTGGTATTTCTATACAATGAAATATTATTTGGCAATAAAAAGAAAGTACTGATACATGATACAACATAGATGAACCTTGAAAACATTGTGATAAACGAAAAGAGGCCAGTCTCAAAGGACTATACATTGCATGGTTCTATTTACATGAAAGAATAAGCAAAGCTATAGAGAAAGAAAATAGATTGGCGGTTTCTTAGGGTTGGTGGAATTGGGGGGAATGGTGAGTGACTGCTAAAGGGTACAGGGTTTCTTTTTGGGGTGATGCAATGTTCTAAAATGGATTGTGCTGATGGTTGCACAACTTCGTGAATATACTAAAAACCATTGAATTGTACCCTTTGAATGGGTGAATTGCATGGTATGTGAATTATATCTCAATAAAACTGTTACTAAAAAAATAAGGAAGAGCTCTTTAACACTGAAAGGTGTAATTCTAGTATATACAGTTTAAAAAGCAAGGTGCAATTTAATAATACATGTGTGAGAAACAAGGTAGATAAAACTATGCATGCACTAGTTTATTTCTGCAAAAAGAATTATAAGAAGGATAAACTAGAAATTAATGATAATGTCCCCTACAGAGGGAGAGTGGGAAAGGCGGGAGGGGAGGTAGTGACACTTCCCTGAGTACACCTTTTTGTATAGTTTTGATTTTTGGAACCATGTTAATGTTCTTACATATTCAAAAATTAAATCAACAGCATTTCATTACATTTGACTTATTTCAAAAATGAAAAGATTCCACGAGTCTATACTTACACTAAAACAAACAGACAAAAATAAAGGAATAGAGTGAGAGAGAAAGTTCTTATTTACAGAAGAATGCTAACTGAAAAATATATGAGAAACACCAGAATTTAAAAAATCAACACTTGTCAACCACCATCTTATTAATTGATTCAGGAAAGCATCATCAATAGTTGCTAAATTTACTGGGGAAAAATTTTGGGGGACCAGAATACTTATACAGGCTCAAAGCATCTTCTTGCAGATTACATATTAAATACAAGGGAAGAAATGGTATCTTTACCAAAATATGGCAGATAATACATTAGCCAAATGATCAAAATTAACATCACCCAAGATGGAATGAACCACATCAGATGATTCCTGCTGTGATGCACTGAAAGAAACACATCATTCCTGTCATATTCCTGCCAAGAATGCATAATCATAACCAAGTCACAAGAAGGCACTCAGACACACCTAAAATAAAGGCCATTCTGTAAAACAATAGGCAAGCACGCTTTAAAAATGTTAATGCCATGAAAAACAGTGAAAGGCTGACAGACCATTGCAGATTAAAGGAGACTAAAGAGAAATGACAGCTAAATGCAATGTGTGGTTCCGGATTAAAACCTGGACGGGTGAAGAAAAGTGTTGTTGTATTCAATATTGGGATAGTCAGTTCCATTTGAATATAGACTACATATTAGATTAAAATATTGGATGAATATTAAATTTCCTAAATTTGACAATAAGAGACAGCCCTAATTCTAAGAAGATAATACATTTTAGTGGTAAAGGGTCTTGATCTCAACTTACTCTCAAGTGTTTAATTTGAAAAAAAGAAGAATGTGTGTGTGTGTGTGTGTGTGTGTGTGTGAGAGAGAGAGAGAGAGAGAACAAATACATCAAATTGTTAACAAAAGGTGAAGTTTTCAAATTTTTAATTTACAAAGAAATTATCTCACTCCAACTCTGTATCCCAGCACTTCCTAGCAAAATAATCTCTGCAACATAGTAGATGCCCAATAAATGTTTATTAAATGCTTAAATTAAATGACAAAGTCCAATCAGGAATCACTGAATTGCAAGTGATAAGGTAGCCAGTTCAAATTGCCTACGTTCTGACAAAGGAAGTCAGAAAATTTAACTGTAAACTCAAATGGTATACTTGTTTCAGGTATAGTTGGATCCAGAAGTTCAATCAGTGTCATCAGGATCTTCTCTCTCTCTCCATCTCTCTCTTCCTTATTTTCCTCTATGTTGGCTTTAATCTCTCCCTTGAGATGACCCTCCTTAGGATGGACTCACATAGCTCTCTAGTTCAGCAGAAATAAAGATATTTTTGTCCAACTGTTCCATACACTTCCACTACTAAATCTCACAGAACTGACTTAAGTGATCAGAGAGGATGAAAAATGCTGATGGGCAGATTTGAAACTTGTGTTCTCAAGTGTGACCTACATGCTTTTTGGAATGAGCAGCTTCAAATATTTCAAAGCACAAAGACAAAGTCATGCAGAGTCCTGGAACATCATCCCTGAGAGGAGACAGGCAGCCAGCTCCTCCCTTCTGCCCTTGTCCCCTTTGATTAGCTTCTCTTTGAGCCTCATGGCACGAAACTGACAGACACCACAAAGTCCACACGGTGGATCTCCAAAGTCCAAGCTATTTCTTCTCTAAGGTTAATTAACCTACGTTTCAAAATAAAATGTTGTAGTATGAATTTCCAAGTAAAGAAAGTTCCATTAATCTTTTTTGAAGAGCAGTGATAAGAAGTGATGACTTCCTCTAACATGCTCCATTCCACTGGTCATGATGAAATCCATTTACTCAATCCAGCAGTGGACATTTTTAGACACTTAGTTCAAGATCACTTAGGGGACACCTTGTGAAATTCCAAGAAGCAGAAAACATGGTCTCTGCTGGCAAGAAGCTGCCATTTTAGTCAAGGAGAGAGTTTACACATTGGAGACATTCACTAGGGATCTGTCCTAGCCCGTAGGTGCCAGAGGTGTGATGAAGCTTCAAGTTCCCTGCAAGTTCTGTGGATTCAAGGGTAAGGAGCCATCAGGGAAGATTAGAAGGGGAGCTCAACAAAGGTAGGGCCTCTTTCCTGTCCAATTCACTAATATGTCCCCACGCCTGGAAGAGTGTCAGGCACACAATAAGCATCAATAAAGATGACTTAAATGAAAAATGGGCTGAGGAAGCCCAGAAAGGTCATCAAAGAAGGTCGGAGGGAAAGTGACGACTGAGTAAGACTTAACGAGGAGGGATGGTGGCAGGGAGGGGATTTAGGGAGGATGGGGACACACTCCAGCCCTGGCAAGACATGGGGTAGCTGCAGGACGGGGCCAAGCCAGGCCACACTGGAACCAGTGATGCACACTCGCACAGAAGGGGGGCCTGCTGAGCCGCAGATGGGAGAGAGGGCAGTGGTCACAAATCAGCAGCCCACGGCTATGTAAGCTGGCAGATGTGCTTTCTTTGACTTCCCCAGGGTTTAAAAAATTGAGAAATCTTATACAGCATCCATCCTTCTGTCTTGTCTTGAAAACTCAGAAGATCTGGCAACACTGAGCCCATGTTCTCACATGGTGACAACTGGCTGGAGCTGAGGAGCCTCACAGAGAGCACGTCCTCTGCAGCTCACGACAGCCCTCTCCACTCTCGGTTGTCTTATAACCAGGCCAAGCCTATCCTTAACGTGGCCACGGGCTCTATGGCATTTGAGCCTGTGACAAGCATAGGCGGACTGTGAATTCCCCGAAGTTACCTCTGAAAACACACGTGGCGCCTTCACCTTCCTTTTTGAATCTTTCTGTGTTGTATTCTGTTCTTATTGAAATTTTAAGTAAAATTTAAAATATTTTAGAAAGAAGGCACTCAGAAGTCTGGCAAAACTAAGCCTATGCTTGAAAACTATAAAATAAAGAGGTGTAATCAAATGTTTTGCCACAATTTGCCTCAAGGAAGTCCCATAGTCCTGCATTAATTAGAAGACTTTAGTGGCAAAAGCTATTGCTTATTCCCACTCCCTCCCCTTTTATCCCCACCAGCAATGTCCTAGCACTACGACCTCTTTAAGGACATTGGTATGAATATTTCTGCCATCTTCCCTCTCTAGTATTTTCAGAAACTTAACACATGCTGGACATGGCAGGTGCAATTCTAATTTTAATATGTGTGGGAGTCCGCCTAGTCCACTATTCCAGAAGGGCTTTGGGAATTGTATCAGAGCATCAAGCTGGTTGGAGCATTATGCTGTCTGAACAGCAGTCCATGTGGGCATACGTCTATGGAGTGCAGGCCCCCCTCTAGCCAGTTAAACCCCTGTGAGCTAGGAGTGATTAGAAAAGAAAAAAAAAATCAGCACCTGTTCCAGCTTTGGCAAGAACCCTAAAATAGAGAAACCATTTCTCATAAAAGCTGCACTTCAGTATTTGCAGCTGCTTGCTTCCTTATCAAAAATCAATTTCTGTCTATTATATAAGACACATAAATAGGATGGCCTTTCCCCCTTTTTGGTTTACCACTTTTCTTCTTGACCAAAGGAATCTTTCTGAGCACTTTTGTATAGATTTGGAGTCAGTGGGAAAGTTTTCTTTTTTCCACCAAAATCCACTGACCCCTTAAAAAGGAATCCATTAAAAAAATTTTTTTAAGTTAGTCACTTTAAAAAGTAAGCGTAGGGCTTACTGTTCTTTGTTTTCATTTTCCTTTCTCATGCAGCCTACAAGAGAATGAATGAAAAAATAAACATAAGAACATAAAACCTCATTCAGTAAGTACATCAGTCAGTAAAAACAGGTTTCAGTTTAGTATAATAATACACATGGAGAGAGACAGAGAAAATGAGACGGCAGGAAAAGGGCAAAAGGAAGGGGGAAAGAGGATTAGAGAGGTCATGAGAGAGAGAAGTGTACTCCGAGGTGGGAGGGGAAAAACCAAAAGTCATTGATTCCTTATTCAGACCACTCCCCAGGCTCCCAACAACCTTAGTCCGCAAACTCATCTTACATGCAAACTGAGCCAATGCCACAGCTCCTAACCTTGGCTCCATGAGCCTCCAGCACAGCTAGTCTATTCAGTTTGGTCCCTGATGCTACGGATCCAACCCCTGAGACCCACTGATAAAACCAGCTACAGCATCTTTTTTTCCCAAACTTATCTCAATCCCCTTAAGAACAATGAGCACACTGAGGGTAGAAATCTCCCACAATAGATTATTTGCCTCAATGATCCAGATCTTTTTCTAGAGCGCATGATTTTATTGGTTGCATTTGGAATAGCTCATTTTTAGGAGCCTGGAAAAAAATACATACCTAGCACTTTACAAACGCATCCATTCAACTGGCGTTTCCTGATTTCCTATTGAATGTCATCTATGATACTAAGAACGACTGACTCAAGGGCATTTCTCACCTCCTGCAACGTAATTCTCTAGTATACAGACTACTTATTCTTTCAAAATGTCTTGTACTCAGCCACGTTATTTCTTTTATTTGAGTAAATGCAATTTGCAAGTTGTCAACAGTGAAGTTAGCTAAGCAAAGTGAAAAAGCCAAAAAGAAATCTATTCCTTAAACTTCACCCACAGAAATAGGATACTTTAGAATATGCATTTTTTAATAGTTTGATTTGAAATGTGGAGGAAGGGAGTTATTTCATCATTAAAGAAAATAAATCTCATCACTTCCTCCCTCCACCCGTTCTTGCCGCCACTGATTCTGCAGTGTCTCTTGGTAAAAAGCACAAGCAAAGAGAGCAGAAGTTAAGGACAGATAAATGGATTCTGAAGTCTGTGCACTCAGTAACTTATCTTCCCTCCATCTATCCTTTGATTTAGGCAAGGACTCAGAAGTCAGTTTCCACTGCTCATCTCTACCACTGGCCTTGAGTTATATCAGATAGAAACTTCCAGTTATATCAGATCATCCTTTTATGGCCTGGCATTCTTACTATAAAATATAGTTACTGGTTAATCTGATGGCTGTCTCTTCTCATGTGGAAAGTTTTCTATAAAACCAGATGAAATTATGTCAGATCTAGCCTCAGAGTTCCAAGCTCCTCCCTAACTTCTAGTTCTGACAGTACAGACTAAGCAATGCTCTCAGCAGGCTTGGGTAAGAGACCCCGCTACCCCCACCTGTGGTTCCACTTACGTTCTGAACTTTAAGCCTAGAAGTGAAGCCAGAAGTTCCTTTGAATACTGTTGTGAAATGAGTTAATTTTCTGATCTACGATAAGGATAGCAGTGTGATTTGTCTAGAAATCATGTCATGCCTCCACTCAAAAGCCTCCAGTACCTGCCCATTTCACTCAGGGAAAAGCCACAGTTCTTCGGAGGCCAGCAAATCCCACCAACACATCCCCACCCCATCCTATTAATCATCTAGCCTCCTCGTCTACCATCTCCCCTTTGCTCTCTCCAACTGCCACATGATGTTCCTCTAACATCTCAATCTTTTACTCACCACAGGGCCTTTGTATTTGCTGTCCCCTCTGCCTGAGATGTTCTTCCCCCAGATATCCACAGGCTCACTCCCTCAGTTCCTTGAAGTCTCCACTCAAATGTCACATTATCAACGAGACGTTCCTTGACCAAATTCCCTAAAAGAGCAGCAGCCCACTCTCACCCTAGTACTTTCCATATTTATTTTAAAAACAGCTTTATTGAGATATAACTCACCTCCTACACAATTCACTCATTTAAAGTGTACAATTCAGTGACTTTTAATATATTCACAGACTTGTGCAACCATCATCATTATCAATTCTAGAGTATTTTCCTTGCTCCCCAAAGAAATTCTGCACATTTTAGCCATCACTTCTCAGTCACCCTAACTTCCCAGACCTAGGCAACCACTAATCTACTTTCTGTCTCTAAATTATTTGCTTATTTTGGACTTTTCATATAAATGGAATTATACAATATGTAGTCCTCTGTGACTGGTTTCTTAGCATAATTTTTGTTGTTGTTTTTATTGCAGTATAGTTGATTTACAATGTTGTGTTAGTAGCATAATGTTTTTGAAGTTCATCCACATTGTACTATGTATCAGTACTTCATTCCTTCTTATTGCCAGATAATATTCCACTGTATGGATGTACCACATTTCATTGCTCCATTCATCAGTTGATGGATATTTGGGTTATTTCCACTTCTTGGTTATTGTCAGTAATGCTGTTAATAACATTTGGTACAAGTTTTTGTGTGGACATATGTTATCATTTCTTTTGAGTATACACCTAGGAGTGAATCCACATCGTTTTTTTTTTTTTTACACAAGTCTCTACCTTTATTGGCCAGCAGGCTACTTGAGGGGGATGAAGCGGGAGGAGTGGGTGGCCCCAATACCGGGCCGGCCGTGCTTCACAGGCTTGTAGGTGATGGAGAACTCGCCTAGGTAGTGGCCGATCATCTCAGGCTTGATTTCCACCTGATTGAAAGTCTTGCCGTTGTAGACGCCCACCATGCTGCCCACCATCTCGGGCAGGATGATCATGTCGCGCAGGTGCGTCTTCACCACCTCGGGCTTCTCCATGGGCGGCGCCTCCTTCTTGGCCTTGCGCAGCCGCTTCAGCAGCGAGTGCTGCTTCCTCCGAAGGCCGCGGTTCAGCCGCCGCCGCTGCCGCGCGCTATACAGCTGCATCAGCTGCTCATAGGACATGTCCAGCAGCTGATCGAGGTCCACGCCGCGGTAGGTGAACTTGCGAAAGGTCCGCTTCTTCTTCTGCTCCACTTCCGCCATCTTGTCGGCTCTTCGGAAAGGAGCCAATCCACATCGTTTTTATCCTTCTTTATTTGAGAATTTATTACCATCTGATATAACATAAGTTTACTTTCTTTTTTTATTGCCTGCCTTTCTCCCACTAGAATATTAGCTCCCCAAAGGCAGGATTTTGGTCTGTTTTGTTCACTGCTTAGAACAGTGTCTGGCACAGTAGCATACAATAAATATATGCTGTATGAATGAAAGAATGCTAAATTATTGGGGCAAACTGAGGGGGGAAACCTATTAAGTCAGTAAGCTGATTGTGTACACATTAAAAGTCAATTTGTGGGAAGAGGTTTGCAATGACAACTTGCAGGGAAGTAAGAAAATTTCCGGAGTTGCCACTAGCCTATGCCTTAGTCAAGTGACCTTTCCTTTCTTTCTTTCCTTTTTTTTTTTTTTAAAGCTGTGTGATTCTGGTTTTTTTACAATTTTTTGGCCATACTATGCGGCATGTGGGATCTTAGTTCCCCGACCAGGGATTGAACCTGTGCCTCCTGCATTGGAAGTGCAGAGTCTAAACCACTGGACCACCAAGCAGGTCCCAAGTGACCTTTCTTGAGGTCAGTTCCTCCTTTGTAAAATGTCAGGATTGAACCAATGTTCCTGGCTCCTTCCAGCTCCATATGCCATAATATAACTTAAAAATTAACAAATGACTTGATTTGCTCATACATATGTTTATCTTTCATTCATTCAACAAATATTTATTAAGTGCCTTCATAAGCCAGACACTATTCAGATGTCTTATTTGGCATATCAACATTTACAATTTACAACATTTACAACAATATACAACATTTACAATCAAACATTTACAATTATTTGGATAATAATTACACCCTTGCTGATTTAAATTTCTTATTTGTGTCCAGAAATACAGCTGAGTTGGGCTTTAAATGAAAACCATCTCTTAATTATTTTAATTTTCTAAGACATAGGCAGGAACTGAAAGACCAAAAAAAAAAAAAAATCAGTATCAACATACATTTATTATTATTTCTTATTTTAGTGTCTTCCAATTTCACACAGATACAAAATGCATCCATTATCAGAAATAGAGAATCAGTGCGGTGGACTGACCGGCTGTGGCTTTTGTGTACAGGACTACAGTCTACATTCCAAGCCCTCCCCATCAGCACTTCCTACCTCTTCTTGTGCTTTTCAAAGTGCCCATAGACTGAAAGTTTGCCTGACATGAGACAAGCTTCTCTATCATTTCTTTATCCATCTAGTTTGTTCCTTGACTTAGCACAATTCCTCAAATGTTGGGGGACAGAGAGAGTGGGACAGTTAAAAAGCCTTTTTTGACTCCTAATTAACATTGTGTTCATGGGCAAGCCACACATTTTGTCTCCCTTGTACCTCAGTTTTCTCCTCAGTAAGATAATGGGTTTTGAGTTTAGACCCTGGTCTTTTCCAGGTTGAACTTGAGCATATGTAGAAGTAGAGCAATCCAAAGTAGTCAAGAAGCCAAAGGAATAAGAGGTTCTATTGTACAAAGGCGAGATAATGCTTACAAAATCATTGGCTATGTTCCTGGACCAAATACCACAAAATGTACTTCGTCAGGAATATTTTCTATGATTAAGTCCCAGGGACAGTTTTATATCATCTGTCTACTGTATAATTTCAAGAAAGCATTTTGGGAGAGCAAAGTGGACCTGGGAAGAAATACACAAATTCAACAAATGTTTGTTTGCCTATGACATGCCAGCCTGAAAGCTGTTCTCATCCAACCTGTACTGGGTCTCCATGAAATAGATATTACTGGCATGCTCTGTTTTATAAATGAGGAAACAGGCTCTGAGATGTAAAACAATTACCTTGGCTAGGATGATACAAGTGATACACAGATGATACATAGATACAAAGTCTGTGGGCCCCCAAAGACTTGACACCCTTTTCACCCTGTAAAAACCACTCCAGGGCTTCCCTGGTGGCGCAGTGGTTGAGAGTCTGCCTGCCAATGCAGGGGACACGGGTTCAAGCCCTGGTCTGGGAAGATCCCACATGCCGCGGAGCAACTGGGCCCGTGAGCCACAACTACTGAGCCTGCGCGTCTGGAGCCTGTGCTCCGCAACAAGAGAGGACGCGATAGTGAGAGGCCTGCACACCTCGGTGAAGAGTGGCCCCCGCTTGCCGCAACTAGAGAAAGCCCTCGCACAGAAACGAAGACCCAACACAGCCATAAAGAAAGAAAGAAAGAAAGAAAGAAAGTCTTTCAAAAAAAACCACTCCAATTGTTTACTTTACATTCATGATGGATCTAGGATGTTATTTTTGCATATGAAGTGTACAATATGTATTAGAGATAATAGATGATAATAATTACAATTCCTTTCAGAACCAAAAAAGAGGATATTTTATCCTCCTGCAACCAGAAAATTTTGTGGAAACTTGAAAAATTTGACCAAATTCCATTATTTTCAATTACCAAATAGAAATCAAAGGGTATCTCTTTTTTTTTTCTTTTTTGAGAAGTTCCACTTCTAGAAATTTATCTTGATAGTTAAACATTCACACAGGGACTTCTTCCCTGGTGGCGCAGTGGATAAAACTCCACGCTCCCAATGCAGGGGGCCTGGGTTCGAGCCCTGGTCAGGGAAATAGATCCCACATGTATGCTGCAACTGAGAATTCGCATGCCACAACTAAGGAGCCCACATGTCACAACTAAGGAGCCCACCTGCTGCAGCTAAGACCCAGTGCAACCAAATGAAAATTAAAAAATAAACATTCACACAAAAATTCATGAACAAGAACATAAATTATTATAATAACCAAAGAAAGGAGACCAATTAAATGTCTAGCAATAGTAATTATAAAGTATGACATAACTTTAGTGATAGCTATACGATGGAATACCGGGCAACTATTAAAAATCATGAGGTAGAAGAATATTTAAAATATAAAGCATTCAGTGATAGCGCATCTCTTTAAAAGAAAAACGCTCTAGTGAATTTTGGAAGCTCTGAGATGCTGTTTTCAAGAAAATTTAGGTGAATAAGTTATTCACATTTCTTATGGATGTCTCTAAATGTTAAATAAATGCCCCCCCAACCCATCCATCAGAAGTGATTAATAGACAGTTCCCCTAATATAAAGACAGCAAGTAGATGATCAGGGCACTGCATATTACCTCAGTTCCTAAAGTCTAAGCTGCACAGTGTGAGGACTGTATGGGAAGAGCTGTAATCTAATCTGATCTACAGTCCTTTAATGCGATCCTGGGATACAAATCACCCTTTCAAAATAATTCTATAAAATCATACAAAAAGAAAAAAAATATGTTGCCTGAGAGCTAGTTGTATCTATTGGCCACAAACAACAGAACCAATTCTTACTATTGTAAATAATAATAATAATTAAGGAACTCTGGGAATTGAACAAAAAGCTTTAGAATGAAGCTTAGAAAAGGGCAGGAACTAGAGAGTTCAGCGGCTCTAGTTGGCAGAAGCAAAAAAGCATTACATTCTAGATAAGTAGGTTTGACTGTTTGGGGCCTTTGTAAAGCTTTTGCTGCTCTGCTCCATTCAGAGAGCACTTGAATGATTTAGTTTGGGATTTCTGCCCACACCTTGGCCAAGGGAGGGACACTTCACACACATGATGGATCTATGTTATTTCTGACTGGAGATGAGCACAGATTCCCCCAAGCCAAAGTTGGGTGCTGTTACCAGAAGAATGGAGTGGAGGCTGAGCAGGCAAAAGCAACAGATGTCCATGAACCTGAAGTCAGGAATTTGGCCTCTCCATCCCCTTGGAGGGATCTGTGACATGGGTTTGAAGCTAGAGACAGATCCAAACCATGAATAGACATGAGGATAAACCCTGGATCAAAGCTACAGCCCAGGCCAGGAAGGGGCAGGCTGGAGCCAGGGAAGGCGGATGACAGGAGAGGGCACTTGGAGTTCTGAAGGGTGAGCAGCTGTATTTTCTGATACGCACTTCATCCGGCCGCCTGTACTGAGAATGTACCACATGGTCAGTGGAATGGAATGCAGGGCAGACACCAGCCCCTCTGAAGCACACAGAAACCTGATACAACGGTTTCAGCCTAATGCATGTCCAGGCATTTTCTCTTATTTAATTCCAGCTCTTTGCAACGTCCAGCAGAATAAAATGGCCAGGCTGGGTCAGAGGGTCAGACCAGCCAAGCCAGAGTGGTCAGGCCCAAACTGCACATTAAGGTGAGATGAGGGACATTAGCTGAGGCAGAAGAAACTGCCCCATCTCCTTTCTCAAGCTGAGGTTCACCCAGCTGGCACTAGAGGGAGGTCCTGGTTTGGGTTGGAAGGTACTGGTTCTAGAGAGGGCAGAGAAGGCTACTGGGATAGATGCATGGGGTGCAGTACCATTTGGAGCAAGGACTGGAGCAGAATCAGCTGCTAAATCCAAGAGGTCAGTTTGAGATTGTGGTCAAGAATGAGGTAAGAGACCAGAAACAGGTCTGGAAACACAGTGGGAAGTAGGATGGCTTGAGAAATTTCAGGATAAGACTGCACAGCCCCAGGGACAGAAGCATTTTCTCACTGCATGCTGGTCACATGGCAGGGGGCCCAGAAACCAATCAGATCATTAGTAGCACAGGCTGGAATGGAGGAAAATGGGCAAATACCATAGGTGGATGTGGGTACCTGACCCACGGCAGGCAGGAACTGGGGGTCTAAAGGCTGGATTCCAGAATCCCAGAAGTCAGAAAACCAGCCAGGTGGGCACCAGCCAGTAAGATAGGCCTCTGATCTCAGTGATACCCTACAAGGGAGGATGCCAGGTCCTTGGACTTGGTGGTGATATTTATTAAATGTGAGCCATCTTCTAATTGGGCAAGTACAGATACTTGAAAGAGAGATGTGTGTGCTCTACAATAAAAACCAAATCTAATATATTTTGGAAAAAAAAAGAGAGAGAGGTGTTGTTTCTGTAAGACATTGGTTCTCAACCATGGCTGTGCCTTGGAAGCACCTGGACTATTTAATAATAGGCGGATACCTGGACACCACCAATGGAGAGTCTAATATAGTTAGTGTGGGGTGCAGCCTGGACTTCAGGAGTTTTAGACGCTCCCTGAAGTGGCTGATTCCAGTGTGCAGTCAGGGCTGAGAACTGCTGTCCTAGAGCATTGGGTCCCAACAGGTCTCCCTCAGAATGCTGGTACAGCAGGTTTTTAATGAATGCTGGGTTTCACACCCAAAAATTCTAGGCAGTAATGCATAAAGTATCCAACATTCTTTTGAAGATTTAACAAATTCTGAGAAGTTTTTCAGTAAAAATAGCATTATTCCCCCTTTATAAAATGAAATTTACACACAGTAAAATGCACAGAAATTAAGTGTGCAGTTCCTTGAGTTTCAACAAATGTATACACCCAACAGTTGGTTATCTGGATGAAGGGAATGTGGAAGTTCCTTGTACTAGCCTTGCAACTTTTCTGTAAGTTAAAAAGTATAACAAAACTAAAAGTTACTAAGAAGCATACACTTGTGTTACCATCACCCAAATCAAGATAGAGAACATTCCATCATTCCAAAAAGTTCCTTGGGCTCTTTTCCAGTTACCCCTAAACACTCCTAGAATCAATATTCTAAATGATTTCTGTTACCATAGCTTAGTTTTGCCTGATTTTGTATTTTATATAAATGGTACCATACAGTGTGTACCAAATTGTGCCTGTTTCTTACCATTGGCCTAATGTTTCTGTTGTTGTGTGAATCAGTAGCTCATGTTGTGAGGTTCATAGATATGTTGTTATGGGAATTAGTTCATTCCTATTTTAAATAAAGATGCTGGGGACTTCCCTCGTGGTCCAGTGGTTAAGAATCCGCCTTCCAATGCAGGGGACGGGGGTTCGATCCCTGGTCGGGGAACTAAGATCCCACATGCCGTGGGGCAACTAAGCCTGTGTGCCCCAACTACTGAGCTCGCGCACCTCAACTAGAGAGCCAGTGTGCCACAATGAAAGATCCCATGTGCTGCAACTAAGACCTGACGCAGCCAAATAAATAAATAAATAAATAAATAAACTAATGAAGTAAAAATTCTTAAAAAAAAAAAGATGCTATGAACATTCTTATACCAGTCTTTTTGTGGATATGTACTTTTATTCCTTTTGGGTGCAGCAATGTTTTCATTGACAAAAGGACTTCATATGTAAATAAGTCTGGGAAGTAATGCTGTGTGTGTGTGTGTGTGTGTGTGTGTGTATCAGAATGAAGTTGTCGACTCAAAGATATCGTAGTAGACTTTGACATACGTTAGATAGAACTGTTTTCAATTAGGCTTAAAACCATAATATTCAAAACATGGAAAACTATCAAATGTCAGCTAACCCTTTGAAAATGAGCTCCTGGTCAATAACTTGAATGCCCTCTTTGTGAGTCCTTGGAGACAAGTCTTTGCCCCATTCATCTCTTTCAGCACCCAAAACAGTTCTGGGCACATACTAAATTCTCAATACAGATATTGGGTTGGCCAAAAAGTTCATTTGGGTTTTTCCGTAGCATCTTACAGAAAAACCCAAACAAACTTTTTGGCCAACCCAGTATTTTTCAATTGCAATATAGTATTTCTTAAAAGGTAAACAGCAAAATGTTAAGTTGTTCTTTTGGTGGTCGGACTACAGGTAACTTATGTCTTCATTTTTTTAATCTCCATTTTTGTATTCTGTGAACATGAGTTACTTTTAAAATTAAAAAATATATATTTTTAAAATACTCACTGTGAAAGACTATTGTCTCCATTAGGAGAAAAAAAGGGAATGTTTAATCTCATCATTGCTTAAACATTTTCCAATTAAGTAGTTTATTTTAACATTAATACTAAGACTTCAAAGATTCTATTTGACCCTGAGAAACTAATAACTGATGGGACTAAGTGACCAGGAGCTACAGTGGGGTGTACATTTTGCTAATGTTTACAGGCAGCAAAAGCAAATAATGAAATACATAACTGAATGCTTTACAAAATGGGCCTGAAGTACTGATTAGTACTAGATGAGAACATTTGAACATTTGGTCTGCTACTTTAGTATCTAATTTACCTTCAAACATCAAATACTCAGCTTCAAAGTTGACAGTTACAGAATACTAATAGAGTTATCACATTGAGATTCCTCCACTTCAAGGAATTCTTAAAAGAAAAAGCTGGGGGGGGGATTGTTTTGTTTTGTTTGTTTGTTTGCTTGTTTTTTGTTTTTCAAATCATCTGTGGTGGCTCCAACCAAAGAATAACCAAATCTTGGGCCAGAGTATTTACTATGTTTAATCTGTCACTGGAACAGTTGTTATCTTATAAACTGTTTCAAATATTATTATATTTGTGTTTGCCTTTTTTTTTTTTTTTTTTTTAAGGCAGATCATACTCTAACTTGCATTAACTACAAAGACCTGCACTGCCAGACTGTGGAATCTAGAGAGGGTTCCCACAGTAAAACTTTGGATAAGGTGGTTCTCATACAGGACAATTCGTCACCATAAATAAAAATTTTGTAGCCACATGTGAGAGGTTTTCTTTTTTCCTCAGATGTTAAACAGTTTTCCCTCCTTATATTCTTATAACCAAAGCATACTTTTAAAACTAAAAAGAAAAAACAATCCAGAATGCAGTAAACTGATATGTATTTATCCGTTGTTCTGTTTTGTAGACTACACGTGGTGCCAGCATTGTTGGAATACCTTAGTGATGGCCGTTTATTTTTTCTGATTAACATGAAAAATGAAAAGAGAGGATACTTTTAGATTTGACAGAAGTATTGCAGATGATAGACTTCAGTAATTGCTCTAGCAAACCACAAAGGATTAGTTTTACAGCAAGAAACTTGGGGTAACCTGGCTAAATATTTCATTCATGTGACCAAGCAGGTTCGGGGTGGGAGGGTTGGGATCTGCTTAGCAGTGCGGGTGACTGTGGCTTAGAGGGGCTTACAGTTAATTTCTCACTCATAGCCTCAGACTGTACATGCTCTGTGCTCCACGGTGGAATCTGTGGTCCTGCCCCTCAGGTTGAGGCTATCTTAATGTGGCAAGAATAGCAGCAGTGCTGGAGTCAGCCATTTGAGAGGAGGAAGGGCTGGCCAGCTCAGGCTGCTAGGTGTACAAGGGATGGTGATGTTCCTGTCAAAAGCCCAGCCAGGATCCTTGCAAATTTCAGTTCATAAATACCCTGCGTTTAGCCAGCACTCCCTACTCTCACCCAATGGAGTAGGTGCAGGGAAGCAGAGAATCAGGAAGAAATGAGAATGTTAAGGACCTGGTGAGTGAGGAGGGCTTCAACCCAGGATATAATTTCTCTGGATCCCAGCTGAGTCCTCATGTGGGTTCAAATGAGGAATCAGAGCCTCTTCCACATTCGATCGAATACTTTTTAAATGATGGAACATTTGTGCTTTCAGCGGTTACATCTAAGTTTTGGAAGTAGCAAAGCCCAATCAGTTCTAATAAAGCTGGGCCAATAATAACTTACATTTGGAGAGTGGGTTTCATATCACAAGGTGCCGTAAAAATGCCTTGTTTCATTTAATCTTCAGGACAAGCCCTGCTGTAGACACTTTTATTCTCCAATTGCAGAGGAAAAAAGTGAGGTTAAGAGAAGTTAAGGAATATGCGAAGTTACAAAACAGAGGTTGGACTTGAATTCAGATCTGATTTCAAATCTATTGCTTTTCACCCTATATCAGAGGTTCTATTTTTTTATTTAAAACATATGAAGCAGCACAATAGGGCAACCTAGCTAATTTTCATCCATACCTAATAATCTTGTGCTAAAGACAATTTAAAAAGAGGATTTCCGAAACACTTTGAGCAATGGCATCCTCAACAGAACGAGCGTGTGGTTTCCCAGGAAATAAATTCATGGTTTTCCTATCTTTCCAAATGCATGGTTGGATTTTAAAAGTCCCATTGTTTTACTGTCACTGCTGGTGACAGTAAAACAGACAGACTTTAAAATGCTTACTATATTTGCTTCCATAAAAATCATTATGCAGGAAAAAAATATTGGAGGTATAAGCTATTCAACAGCTGTGAAAGGGAAAATTGCAAAAGAACTTTAATGGTACATAAAACCAGACTTGTGAGCTACTTTATTTTTATCTGGGAAAAGAAAAAAATGCTAGCATAATAATATTTATACTGTACATCTACAAAAGGACCTCATTATACTCAGAGGTTATACTTTAGAAATTCCAAGTTAATACAGAAATATGAGGGGGATGTTCCCCTGATTCATTTTTTTCCTCCCATTTTTGGCCTTTGGTCATTTGTTCCATATACCGCCTTTCTTTTAGTTGCAGTGACCATACGTAGGAAATCAGATTAAAATGTCCTATAGGTGCCGTCATTAATCGTTGATTGACTTGACACGCATGTGCTTTAGCAGCTCAGAGCTGATTGTTAAATAATCAAGAATTTTGCGAGTTAATTGTTAAACTGTTTGTACTTGAAATTGGCCATAGTGGGAGTATTTACACCATGGATATCGACAAACTACTCCTCCTCACCCCCACCCAAAGCTGGTTTACCAGCACAGTGCTGACCGTAGGTACGAGGAATCAGGGAGGGAGGTTGCTGTTTAGCACCTCACAAACGTTGGAAGCCACAAACTGAGTCTTCTCTGTACCAGCGGAGAAGAACAACGTGCCATCTTGTTCAGTGACTTTAGATTTGACTTACAGAGTTTTATTAAAGCTGGGAGAGTAGGGCTGCATTTAAGAACGTTTCTGTGATGCCAAACAAACATTTGGAGCTACAAAAGAAATTCAATGTGCTTACAGAAGGTTGTTTAATTTACCCTCTAGTTAAAATAAGGTAAGATGGTCACTATATATTGTTAAATTGAAAAAAAAGCAAGTTATAAACTACACATAATGACCTCATGTTAATAAAGAAAAATTGTTTTAGACATGGATATTCTAGAAAAATATGCCCCAAACTGATTATCTCTTAGATGAGTGGGGAGGGAGATTAAATGTTTAATTTATTTTTATTAAATGTTTAATTATTCTTTTTATTTCTGAATTGTTCTTTGTTGCTTTCTTTTTTAAAATCAGCATTAAATTTTCTTATAACTAAACAGTAATTTTAAAAGAAAAAGAACCAAACAATGTCAGATGAATTTGGTCATACTGACAATTTGACAATGGCCTGTTCAAAGCATAAAACTGATCCAACTAATCATTTTCATCCCCATTCTATAGTCTCAACCTGTTTTCCTTTCTTAACTGTCTTGACTTTTTTAAATATTGTTTTCAAAGATAAATGCATTTATATCTTGTTGGGCTCTGAAGTTTCAGTTTTTGTACCTGCTTTAAAATACTTTAAAATCAGTTCCTGCATTGCACTGAAAGACATACCAACTCTACTCTAGAGGTTGGTTAGGTCTTGAAAGCCCACCACTGTGTTCATTCCTTTGCAAGCCCCAGCGGACTCCTAAGTTCAACTGTTGGCTGCAGGCAGAGCTGACAAGATTTTGTTCTGACAAATTGCTTTTTTCTTGTCAAGGAAAGTTTGTAAGTAAAGTTTGTTAGTCAAGGAGCTTCTTAAGAACTCTAGCATCAGGGGTGCTGGATTGTATTTCTAGCTTGGCCATATAATCAACCATGTTACTTTGGGTTAGTCACTTAATCTCTTAAAATCTCATCTGAAAATAGGCATAATAAATACCATATTTCCATGACTCTAAGATATACCTTTTCCCCCACATTTTACTATTTCTGAAATGGGATGTGTCTAAATAAATTTGCCAGCTGCCAGGCCCAGTATGGATGCCCCAGAATGGGATATAACTGTCATTTGTGAATGTAAGAGAAGTTAGCAGATTTTATAGAAGGTGTCTATTCATTTCATATCACTTCAGATGAGTTATTTGCATTTGATAGGACCATACACGTTTATTGTATTTCATCTTAAATAACTATACATTTATGTTTATTCTAAGTAAAGCAAACCTTTGTCACTGAAGGACTGATAAAGTTTCTGTACTTTCTTGTTAAGCAACAAGAGACTCTCTGATAACTGTTATTAAAGAGATAGTCTTTAACCAATGATACGCTACAATCAAGGGAAAGGGAAAATAACTCTAGCAGGCTAATGCTGTTGAAGATTAAATGAGATATGCTGATACCATGCTGAGCATGGTGCCTGGTACATAGTGAGCACTCACGAAATATCTTCGTCATCGTCATCACCCACTTTGCAACATTAGTTGACAATAACTTTCCATATCCATATCCTTTTACAACTTCTGTATAAGGAAAGCAGTAAGATCTGAGTCGATGGTTCTCAGATCTTGACGGAACCTCAGAATTACCTGGTGAGATTTTGAAAAAATATCACTGCCCTGAGACCCAGGCAAATTAAATTAGAACCTCTAGGGGCTGGACCCAGGCACCTGAAGTATTACTAAAGTTTCCCCAGTGATTCTAATGTGCATTAATTTAAGTTAGTGATTCTCAACCTTGGCTGCACATGAGAGACCCCTACACCTCAGATCAACACATGAGCATCTCGGGGGATGGGGGGATGCAGGTATTAGTATTTTGTTTTCTTTTCTAAGGGTGGATCCCAAACATCAGAATCACCTGGGGCACTTGTAACTGAATCCAGACTCACATACCCTAGTCCCCCAAATTCCTATTTAGGTCTCAAGTGAGATCCTTGCACTTTGCATTTTTAACAAGTTCCTCAGCTTACGTTGTGGTATGGATTTGCGAATCACCAATCTATGTTCACTAGGTTGTTGGTTAAAAGATCAGGGATCTAGTCTTGGTTCTGCTAACTAGTTCTCTGAACATAGCTCCCTCCTCTATGACATAGGAGGTTGGATTAGATGCTCTCTGAGGTGTCTAAAGTCCCTTCTGCACACCATATAAAAAAAAAAAAAACTCAAAATGGATTAAAGACCTAAATGTCAGAACAGAAAACATAAAACTCCTAGAAGAAAACATAGGCGGAACACTCTTTGACATAAATCTGTCTCCTAAAGCAAAGGAAACAAAAACAAGGTAAATAAATGAGACCTAATTAAACTTAAACACTTTTGCACAGCAAAGGAAACCATCGACAAAACGAAAAGACAGCTTCCTGAATGGGAGAAAATATTTGCAAATGATATGACTGATAAGGGGTTAATATCCAAGATATATAAACAGCTCCTACAACTCAGAATCAAAAAAACCTAAACAACCTGATTAAAAAGTGGGCAGAAGACTTGAATAGGCATTCCTCCAAAGAAGACATACAGATGGCCAACAGGCACGTAAAAAGATGCTCAACTTCATTAATCATGAGAGAAATGCAAATCAAAACCACAATGAGGTATCACCTCATACCTGTCAGTATGGCTATCATCAAAAAGACTACAAATAACAAATGTTGGCCAGGATGTGAACAGAAGGGAACCTTTGTACACTGTTGGTGGGAATGTAAATTGGCGCAGCCACTGTGGAAAACAGTATGGAGGTTACTCAAAAAATTAAAAGTAGAACTACCATATGATCCAGCAATTCCACTCCTGGGTATATATCTCTCTGAAGAAAACAAATACACTAATTCGAAAAGATACATGCACCCCAATGTTCATAGCAGCATTCTTTATAATAGCCAAGATATGGAAGATACCTAAGTGTCCATGAATAGATGAATGGATAAAGAAGATGTGGTATATACATAAGTGTATATATATATCAATATATGTATGTGTGTGTGTATATATATATATATATATATATATAGTATGTATATTATACATATATATACAACAGAATACTACTCAGTCATAAAAAAAGAATGAAATTTTGCCATCTGCAGCAACATGGATAGACCTGGAGGGTATTGTGCTAAGTGAAATAAGTCAGACAGAGAAAGACAAATACTGTATGTTATTACTTATATGTAGAATCTAAAAAATAAAACAAACCAGTGAATATAACAAAAAAAGGAAACAGACTCACAGATATAGAAAACAAACTAGTGATTACCAGTGGGGAGAAGGAGGAGGGGAGGGCAAGATAGGAGTAGGGGATTAAGAGGTACAACTACTATATATAAAATAAATAAGCTACAAAGATATACCATACAGCACAGGGAATATAGTCAATATTTTATAATAACTTTAAATGCAGTATAATCTATAAAAATTTTGAATCACTACATTGTACACCTGAAACTAATATTGTAAATCAACTATACTTCAATAAAAATAAATAACTAATAAACTAATAAGGTCCCTTCTGACTCCAGCGTGGGGAGGCTTGGGTCATTGGTCTACTGTGGGACATTTATTGTTTCGTCTGCTGAAGGCAGCATTCTGTCCACCTTTTCTGGGAAGTTCCCTGCTACCCAAGTGATTCTAGTGGGACCTGCCAACCTTCTTACAGAAGGCATCTCCCACATCTCTGTAACTGGTCTAAGGTGGCATAACTTACCCAAACTGGGCCAACGGAAGTCATTCCATAGTAGTTTTATACTTTAGGCCAGAGAACTAAAGACTCTGACCCTTCCGGTGACGAAACAGAAGCTTCCTGTCTGGCTGCCAAGATACCAATTCCCCTGCCACAGGGGAAGGAATGAAAGTGATGTTCAGAACAGCCAAGATGAGAGGTGGAGAGAATGTGGCCCACTTGGAATCTCGAATTCCAGGGCCTATGGCATCCTGTGGTTTGGTTATGTGAATCAGTAAAGTCTCAAATTAGGTTTCTATTACATGCAACCAAAACACAAAGAACAACAACAAAACGCTCCCCACTAATACAACTGATCCTCACTAAAAATGATACTTTTTGTTCTACAAAGGTTTTGTGTATACCTCCTAATGATAGTTCTGTTAAGTAGCACATGTACTTTCTTTAAAAGTTGAGACATAGGGCTTCCCTGGTGGCGCCGTGGTTGAGAATCTGCCTGCCAATGCAGGGGACAGGGGTTCGAGCCCTGGTCTGGGAAGATCCCACATGCCGTGAGCGACTAGGCCCGTGAGCCACAACTACTGAGCCTGCGCGTCTGGAGCCTGTGCTCCGCAACAAGAGAGGTCGCGATAGTGAGAGGCCCGCGCACCGTGATGAAGAGTGGCCCCCACTTGCCGCAACTAGAGAAAGCCCTCGCACAGAAACGAAGACCCAACACAGCCATAAATAAATAAATAAATAAATAAATAAATAAATAAAATTAAAAAAAAAAAGTTGAGACATAATTCAGACACCATAAAATTCACCATTTTAAGGTGCCCAATGCAGTGGTTATTAGTATATTCACAAGGTGTGTAACCATCACTACCAACTAATTCCAGAACATTTCATCATCTCAAAAGAGCAACCCCAAACCTATTAGAAGTCATCTCTATTCCCTCCTCCCACCCACCCTGAACAACCACCAAGCTACTCTCAGCACAGGTACTTTCATGTCTCATTTAAAGGCAAAGAAAAGGAGACCCGGATATTCTAGTGGTCTTCTTCAGAGGCTAGAGCCAGGATTAGAACCTGTTGAACTATTCTACCACCCTTTTGTGAACACATTTACGCCCAAGTTATTATATTTGTTTGCCACTGTAAAATGGAAGAGAGAGTTAAAACAATAACTTGTAAATTGTTGCAGTCATTTAGAAATAGTGTTGGTTTGTTCTGAGAGGTCAATTCACTCAGACATGTCTTGCTTTACTTTTGTTAATATTATGCTTTCTTAATGAAAGAGATTACTTTTGTTTTCTTCTCTGCAACTGAAACCCACTTGACCTCCCCAGGAAAGAAAAAAATGGCTATGGAAGTTAAGTCAATTGAGCGGAAATTGAGCTGAAATACAAGGAAGAAAACAAGTTTTAGTCCCTTTCACAGCCATATATCTTAAGTATAGTAATTACATTTCAGTCTATTAAGCTTCTGATCAGGACAAATAAACCTTATATAAAATTCAGACCGAGTTCAACAGGATTAGAAAAGGGAGGTCAGAGAGGAGATGTGAATATCACATTTTGAATCATTTAGAGTTCAAACAAACTTGGAGCTTTTCCTCTTGGCAGATATTAGTTTAATAAGAGTCATTGCCTACAGACTGCTTTAATCTAATTCTAGAAACCAATAAATTGCAATCTAATTGTGAAATGATGAAAGACAGTGATTTGAAGAAACGAATGTGTTTACGTGCAGTTTAGTCCAAGTTCAGTTTTGTAGAAAAGAGTCAGAAATATCTAATCTCTACTTCAGGGGTAAAAATGCATCTAGGGGTACACACCCATATAGCCGGGTATGTATCTCCCTTTGTGTGCCTTGCCTTCCATGCCTGGGAGTCTATTTCTGTCGAGTCGGATAATACCAGGCCTGCATATCCCAGCCTCCAGAGCCCCTCAGGGTAAAGAGCTGGGGAACAGCAAGTCCCCAGAACAATCGGGGAGCCTGTTCACAGTGTTGGCTGCCTGTGTTGCTACTCTGCCAGTCTGTCTGAAGCATTTGGGGAACACCCAGTCTTTGCAGAAGCTTGAACTTGGCGCTAGATAACAAAAATGAATAAAGAATAAATTTTCCCCGAAGCTGAGAACAGGGACCTTTACTCTCCTGTCTAATTTTCCTGCCATTCAGCCACATTTTTACCAGAAAACCCAGTGCAGTGCACATATGTGCTGGGAGGAGGGAGAACACAGACTCCTTCCCAGCCCACCTGGACATGCTGGGTCTAACAGTCTCTCCAATGATCAACTGTTAAAATATATTCAACTCTGTTCATTTCACAAAACAATGATGGTCTTCACACCTCTCGCCTTGGTCCATACTGTCACTCTACTGAAACACCCACACATTCCTTCTCTCAAGACTGACTCCTGCTTGTCCTTCTAGACTCAGCTGTGCTGTCCTCCTGGGAAGCCTTTCTTAACCTCTCATTTGCACTCTTAGTTAAGTCCTTCCTCAATGCTCCTTCAGTGTCTACCCAATTCCATTTTGCATCTTCCTATCGTGATGACTATTGTACTCTGTTACTATCTTTCCTTAAAAAATCTCTCCTATTAGATAGTTTCTACAAAGTCTGGCCTATCATGTTTATCTCTATATCCTCAAGACCTGATATCATACACGGCTTATAGCAGGCATTTCATTCATTCAAAAATATATGTTGGGATTCTACTGTGTGCTAGGTACCATGTAGGGTGCTGCAGCTAATCAACATTTTTGCTTGCTAAATGAATAGTCTCCCATCCTTTGGTTCTTTGCCATCTTCTGCAGTACAGTAGAAAAGAAACCTTGCTGGGTGGGTTAGGTACCAAGGCCTGAATGCAAAGAATGAGAGTGATCTCCCTCCTGATTCTTGTTTACATGTATTGACTGCTCACTGTGGGCCAAGCACTGTGCTTAGAGCTTTATGTGCATTCACACACTTAATCCTTTGGTCCTTGTACCACCTTTATCTCCATTTTATAAATAAGGAAACTGAGGTGTAGAGGATGCTGTTTGCCCAAGGTTACAGGGCTAGTAAGTCCAGCTAGGATTCAAAGCCAGGCCTTTGTCACTACATTATACTAAACTGTTGGTAGGAGATGGAGAATACGTTGTCTTTTTCTGATCTCCATGAATGGAACTTCATTTCAGCCCCAAGTGGGGTATCCTTCAGACGGAGAAAGACTTGCAGCCTGAGCTCTGAGAAGCCAGCGCAGTCACCCACCATTCTGCCATGGAACAGCAAGCAGCTATGGGTTCTCATCCATTTAGCGGGCAATGTAGTATGATGGATAAGAACCCAACATGAACTAAACATTCTGCCCTTGCGTCCTACCTCTACAACGTCCTAGCTCTAGGACTTTTGTGAGTCCCTTAACCTCTGTCTCCTCATCTGTAAAATGGGGAGAGACAGACTGGAAGAGGGTGATCAACCATCCCAGCTTGCCAGGGACTGTCCCAGTTTTAGCTGAAGGTCCTGCATCCTAGAAAACCCATCACTCCCAGGCAAACCAGGATGGTTGGTCACTCTAAGCTAATTTTTTTGCTTCGGGACTCATGGTCTATAAGAGGCCCATTTAAGTTGAGTATTATGAAGCACAGCTATTGATGAGTCTTCTGCAGCAGCGCTCACACTTTAACCTACATAGGAATCACCTAGAGAGCTTGTTAAACACACATTGCTGAACCCCACCCCAGAGTTTCCGATTCAGTAGGTCAGAGGTGGGGCCTGAAAATTTGCATTTTAACAAGTTTCCAAGTGATGCAGCTGCTGCTGGTCCCAGAACCATACTTTGAGAATTACTGGTCTACGCATTTAAAAATTGCTATGTTATCAGCCAAGAAACAAAATTGTACTTGAATAGAATTTAAATTTCAGCCACCATGATGAGAAAAGGTGAAATTTTATCAATATTTCAGTTTATTTGCACTCTCACGTTAGAGCTACCCAAATTGGTATTAAGATAAAATATTACAGAGGAAGATATGTTAATAGTTGTGCTAAGAAAACAGGTTTGTTGGCTTAACCAATAAACAGTAAAACAGTTTATTTTGAATTAATCTTTAATATGCTAATATGAGATGTAAATTTCTGGGACATGTCACATTTCCCCAACTTTTTGACCACAGAAATCTTTGTTCTCCAGTATCTGGAAATGACTGCTCAACTTAAAATGGAGTAATAAATCATTCTATCAGTTTTAAATCAACATTTAAGCCCCAATTTCTTACTTCCTAATTAGCTAAACGGTTGCTAAATCGAATTACATAGTGTTGTAGGTAGTAAAAACATTCTTTATCCTATAGATTTCCATAGATCACTGTATGGGTCAAATATAACTTAGGTTATTCATACGTATTTTTTTTGTTTCCAAAGAAGGCCTCGAGAGCAATCTTTCTTCTTGCAGTGGACACTTCTTGGGATGGCTGTGTGGCTCATACAAATCCCTTCTCTGAGAGTGGTACACGGTGGCTATGTCTGTGCCAACAGACCCTCTCAGTAGCCATAGTCCAGGGTGGTCTTCTGACCAAGCTGGCTGATCTGTCCCAGAAATTTGCAATTGTAAGCTAAAGACAGAAGCTGGAAAGCCTTTGGAGCTTCTTTCTATCAATGGCGTAGCTCTAGTGAGAAGGTCTTTGTGTCTCAATTTCCCCATATTTAAAAATGGGGCAGATAATAATATTAACCTCATACAGCTCAGGTAAGGATTGAATGAGTTAATACACGTGGAGTTCTTAGGGCAGTGACCGATGCGTGGTAAGAGCTTCCTAACTGTCTTGCTTATTAATGTTGTTATTAATTCCTGCTGCTCAAGTCTCTAGAGATGACAAGGATTCTGCCCTCCCTAATCTCTGTGGTTCAACTTCTCCTTAGCTTTCATGAGATAATATAGTGTCCTTCCAAAATATTCCTCTATAGCAGGTGGTAGGCAGAATAATGGCCTCCCAAATACATCTATGTTCTAATCCCTGGAACCTATGAATCTGTTACCTTACATGGTTAAAGAGACTTTGTTGATGTGATTAAATTAAAGATTTTAACATAAGGAGATATCTGAGTGGACCCAAGGAAATCACATGGGTCCTTATGAGGGAAAGAGGGAGATAGGAGGGTCAGAAGAGAGACGTGATAATGCGAGCAGAGTCAGAGAGAGAGTTGAAGATGAAACACTGCTGGCTTGAAGATGGAGGAAGGGGGAACAAGCGAAAGAATGTAGGCTGCTTCTAGAATGTGGAAAAAGACAAGAGAATGGAATTTCCCATGCACACTGCCAATACTGTTAGCCCAGTGAGAACTATTTTGGACTTCTGACCTTCAGAACTGTAAGATAATTGTGTTTGAAGCTACTAAATTAGTGGTAATTTGTTACAGCAGCAGCAGGAAACTAATATATGGCATAAGCTAACCAAAGCTAGATTCTGTTGCTCACAAGAAATAAACAAACAGTTTAATGACAGCTCTACAGACACTAGAAGAGTCTAAAGAATGGGCAGGTCTCTGCTGGGTAATTCTTCAGGTCCTTTTGGCATCTATTGGGATCACTAGGGGGCATTCTACCTGTAGCTGAATTGGTCTTGTGGGGAAGTGGCTTTTAAGATGACCTTACTCATTTGTCTGGCACCTTAGCAGGGACAGTTGGAAGGCTAAGCCTTTCTCTCTCTCCATGTGGGCTCAGGGACTCTCTACGTGATCTTTCCAGCAGGATTGCTGGGCTTCACACAGGGCAGCACTGAGATCCAAGAGTGAGTGTTCCAAGAGAACCAGGCAAAGGCTCTAAGGCTTCTTATGAGCTAGTTTTATTGCTTACGGAGCAGTGTATAAAGTTAGCTACACACACACACACACACACACACAGAGCATGTGGCTAAGAACTGGGGAGGGGTAGTGCCCCTAGAGCAAGGCTGGAGGTGCTATTACCAGCGGAGGGAGAAAGGATGCTAGAACCAAAATGACAGGAGCCTCCCAATGAAGATACAGAAGCCAGCCAGGTGAGAAATGAAAGAAAATCCCCTACTTTAAAGAGTGAGTCCATAGCTTAAGAGAGATCAAATGTGTAAAATGTGTTGAATGAATGGGGATTATGTGTTTCATGATTTGTTTCTTGTTTGAATTATTTTTAATGTACTGATAAAATAATAATATCAAGAGAAATAAAAACGTTCAGGAGCCTACCACATTGGCACATGGTTTTGAGTTTTTTTCTTTCCTTCCAGTCCATACCCTTGGCCTAAATATTTTTTGAAGGTTAACTAATTTGTCATTTGACCTTTAGAATACCCACACAACCAGGATACACTAAAGTATGATGCCTTTATTTACCATTCTGTGAAAGTTTATATAGAAACACATTTAATTTCATTGAGATTTTTTCTTTACTTCATAAACTGCAATTGTCTTAAATGACTTTAAAGAAAAACTCATCCATAATTCTGACACTATAATACAGTGACTTTAATGTTTGCATATTACCTGTTTGTCTTGGTTCATATATATTCACGCTTTTTCCCCCCCAAAGTTGGAATCACACAGTTTTGCATTCCTTTTTTTTTTTTTTAAAGAACAAAATACTAACCACGATCTCTTGTTTTTCATTTTAGGAAGTCTTAAAACTGATGTTTATTATTTGCATAATATTCCATCTAGTGGTAGAGCATAATTTCCTAAGGCTAACCCTTATTGTTAGACATTTGGGTTGTTTCCATTTCCAATTTTCAGGCATAGCATTTTACTTTTGTCTGTCTAATTCCTGGAGAAAAAAGTCTTCAGGGCAATAAGAGCCTCAGCCAGGAGAATGTGCTTCTATACTCGGTAAGCACAGCTATAGTCTAGGCCACATAGGATGAGCCTATGGTCATGCCACTGGCAAGTCAACTTACCAGCTTCCCACAACCTTGGCAGTACTGGGTGTTATTTTAAAAAACAAAGCACAGTGAAGTGGGAGGAATTGGTTTAATAGGCATAAAATGGTATTTGTTCTTCTTGAACTGTTTATTTTTCTGTTTTTTCCAACTATTTAATTTAATAGTTTTAAATTTACAGAGAAGTTGAGAGAATAATATCCTTATATCCCCTACACCTAGATCCACTAATTGTGAATATTTTGCCACATTTGCTTTTTCTCTTTCTTTCTCTTTGTCTCTCTTTCGCGCGCTCCCTCTCTCTCACATACACACACACAATTTCCTTTTGCTGAACCGTCTGAAAGTTCCAGATATCATAATACCTGATACTTAAATACTCAATCATGTGTCTCCTACATAACCGAAATACCATTGCCATACACAAGAAATTTAACATTGATACAAAATAGTATCTAACATACAGTACATAAGCATATTTCCCCCAGTAATTCCAAAATATCTTCTAAAGGTGCTTTTTAAAATTTGGGATTCAATCAAGGTTCACACATTGCATTTCTCTGTCACATCTTTTAGCTTTCTTTTGGTCTAGAAAAGTGCCCTGCCATATGTTTAACTCTTTCAGAGACTGACTTTTATCTGAAGAGTCCTGACCAATTGTTTCATAGTATATCTCACATTCTGGATTTGCCACATTGTATTCCCATGATTAAATTCAGGTCAAACATTTTGGTCAAGAGCACTATCCGTGTGCTCCTCGCTGCATCTCATCAGGAAGCACATGATGTCAGGTTGTCCAGTTACTGGTCATGCTACGTTTCATCACTGGGTTAAAGTACTGTCTGTTGTGAAAGCAGCTTTTCCCTTTGTAATTAATAATTAATCTATACAGGTGATACTCAGAGACTGTGTGACTATCTCTTTCCCCAACAATATTTCACCCAGAGGGTTTGGGATTCCTTGACAATGCTTCCTAATTAGTTACTACATTGGTGGCTACAAATGGTATTTTGCTGCTGTTGTTGTTGTTTTAATTATTTATTTATTTACTTTTGGCTGCATTGGGTCTTCGTTGCTGTGCGCAGGCTTTCTCTAGTTGCGTCGAGCGGGGGCTACTCTTCGTTGCGGTGCACGGGCTTCTCATTGTGGTGGCTTCTCTTGTTGCGGAGCACAGGCTCTAGGTGTGCGGGCTTCAGTACTTGTGGCACACAGGCTCAGTAGTTGTGGCACATGGGCTTAGTTGTTCTGTGGGATCTTCCCGGACCAGGGATCAAACCCGTGTCCCCTGCATTGGCAGGGGGATTCTTAACCACTGCGCCACCAGGGAAGTCCCTACAAATAGTACTGTTAATCCAATTATTATTCCTTTTTACAGATTAGCTGATATACTTCTGTATAAATGAGCTATATCCCCCCCTTAAAATATCAGTATGAACTCTGTTTTCCATGCCTGTGTAGTCCTTTCTCACATTGACACTGCACTTGGCCATATGAGTTGCTGTGGTCATTGGGATCCTAGCAAGCAAGACCAAGTAGAAGCTTGATTAGCTCTTGTTGGGACTTGTCTCCTGGGAACACTCCTTAGAACCAAGTCATCAAGCTGTAAGAAAGTACAGGTTATCCTGCTGGAGATAGAGACCACATAGAAAGACCTGGGAGAACGAGACACCACATGAAGAATGAGGCCAAGTGGAGAAGTACTGAGCTTCCAGCTTAAGGCAGACATAGGAGTGGTTCCAACTGACACCTCATGGAGCAAAAGAACCACCCCAGAATCATGAGAAATTATAAACTGTCATTGTTTTAAGCCACTAAGTTTGGGGCATTACACTGTATTAGATAACTAAAATAAAACACACACTCAGAGAAGTCTTAATGATATTGTTGCATAAAAAACTACCATAGGCTTAAAACAATAATTTATTATTATTTATCATGATTTAGTGGATCAAAAATTCAGAAAAGGAACAGCAGCGAAGCCTTGATGCTGCTCTACAATGTCTGAGACCTCAGCAAGGATGATTTGAATGCGGGAGGCTGGAACAGCTGGGAGCTGTCTGGGTACCTCCCCCATGTATATATAAATATGGCTTATCCTCATGACTAGCTTAGGTTTCCTAGCAATATAGCAACCTCATAGTACTTGTTTCTTACATGGCATTTCAGGGCTCCAAAGAGCCAGTGTTCCTAGAGACAGGAAGAGAAAGCTCTTTCTTAAGACCCAAGCCTGCATACTAGCATAGTTATTACTTCCACCGAATTCTATTGGTCAAAGCAGTGTCTGAACCTACCTATATTCAATCAGGAACACAGATTCCACCTCTTGATAGGAAGATGTCAAAAAAATCTGTGGTATCTTTAATCTGCTGAACATCTCTTCCTTTTCATTCTATTCTCTCCTTCCCCTATAGGAAACCATTGTAATTGTGTGTGTGTGTGTGTGTGTGTGTGTGTGCGCGCGCGCGCGTTTTCAAAAATAAGTGAAAAAACCCACAAGTTTTATTTCTCCTTTCTTTTAATACAATAGGTAGCAATATTTAAATGTTCTTTTGTACATTGCTTTCTTCCTAAATAGCTTTATTGAAGTATTAATAGTATGTAATAAACTTCACATATCTAAAGTGTACAACTTCATAAATCGTGACCTGAGTATATACTTATGAACCACCAATACAATCAAGATAATGAACAGGTCCATTACCTCTCTCTCTCGCTCTCTTTTTTTTTTTTGGCCACGCCGGGTGGCTTGCAGGATCTTAGTTCACAGAACAGTGATTGAACCCGGGCCCCCGTTAGTGGAAGCACAGAGTGTCCTATCCACTGGACTGCCAGGGAATTCCTGACCCCTGTCTCATTATAGTCCTTCCTTCCTGCCCCTCTCTCTCACCCTGTCCCCAGGCAACCATTAATCTGCTTTCTGTCATTACAGATTAGTTTGCATTTTACAGAATTACATGTAAATGGAATAATACAATATATACTTTTTATATTCTGTTAAAACTTTGACTTCTTTCACTAAGCGTAATTATTTTGAGATTCATCCACATTGTTGCATGTATCAATAGTTCCTTTTTAAATTGATGAGTAGTTCTTAATTATATGGCTACATCACAATCTGTTTATCCATTCATCTGTTGATGAGTATTTAGGTTGTTTCTAGTTTGGGGCTTGTCATTCTGCTCAGACTGCTGTAACAAAATACCATAGACTGGGTGGCTCAAACAACAGACATTTGTTTCTCATAGTTCTGGGGACTCGGAAGTCCAAGATCAAGGTGCCGGCTGACTCAGCTCCTGATGAGGGCCCTCCTCGTGGCTTACAGACAACTACCTTCTGGCTATATCTTCACAGGGTAGAGAGAGAGCAAGCGCTGGTCTCTCTCCCTCTTCTTGTAAGAACACTAAACCCCACTAGGAGGTGAATACTATTATTATCTGCATTTTACAGATAATGAAACAGAGCCACAGGTAAATGAACTTGCCTAAGTTCTCACAGCAATAAAGAGCAGAGTCAGGATTGAGACCAAGGTAGTCAAAGTCCAGGCTGCACCTTCACCATGATTCTGTATCTGCTTATTGAGCACCTACTATGTGCCGGGTACTATTCTAGGTACTATGGATACCAGTTAACAAGCAAAACCACTGACCTCATCGAGCCTTCAATGGGGAGACAGAAAGTAATCACATCAATAAATCAGTCTACAATATGTCTGCTGGAGATAAATGCTATGGAGAAAAATAAAATGGGGTAAAGAGGATAAGGAATGCTGGGGAATGCGTGCAGTGGGGGTTGCTATTTTGTAATTAAGGTTTGTCAGGAAAGAATATAACGATTAGGCCACATTTGAGCAAGAACCTGAGGAAATTGAGGATGAAACCATGGAAAATGTTTGAGGGAAAATAAGTATAAAGTCCCTGAAGTAGAAAAATGCCCATCATATTCAAAAACAACAAGAAGGTAGGGAAAGTGGAAGGGAAGAGGTAAGAGATATCAGGGATACCAGATGAAGTGGGTCTTACAGGCCAAGGAGGGACTTCTGAGTGAGATGGGAGCCCCTGGAGGGTTTTAAATAGAAGCAGGATGTGATTCAGTCACGAAATGTGACTGACTCACACTGTGAAAGAATTATTCTGTCTGCGGTATGGAAAGTAGATGGTAGGAGGCAAAAGCAGAAGCAGACAGACCAGATAGGAGGCTGTTGGCAGGTGAGCAGGTAAAAGGTGATGGTGGCTCTGGCCAAAGCAGCTGGTAAGAGACGAACGCCATCTTTGGGGGCACATAACAGCCTCATTGCTTGTTTCCTGGTGGCTCTTGCCTCTCAGAAACGCATCACTGACCAATGGGTGCATCCACAGACTACTTGAAGCCTGTCTATGCACTTCCTAAGTATCCAGGGTCTCCTGGGTTAAGGAAATTGTCTCATCAGAACAGCAGCTCTGTGTTGTCTGACATACCAGAATGTGTTTAGCTTAATATAGATGAATAATGAAAAACTTTAAGGAAGTATGGCAGAGCCTCCAGTCTCTAATAAATCTGAGCATGACTGCTCTTTCAACAGTGCAGTTATGCTCAGAGTTCAGACCAAACTGCATTAACTGTTGCTTCTATGTACTCAATAAAAAATAGAAGCATGAGTCACATTCCCAATTCTAAAAGTAATACTTTTGAATACTGTAGTAACTTCGGCAGAAATGCATCCAGCTGGACCTTAAGGACTGATCCTTTGTGGAGTTACCGTGGCCAAGGGCTGGTCCTTGGCTGTGAGGGGTCAGAGATTTAATTTGGTTACTAACCCAAAGTTGCTCAGAGGCTGAAGGCGGCTTCTGGCCTGACTGAAGGTGTATGTGGCCCAAAGCAGAGGTCATGCTGGTGTATCCTTGTGGGAGCCAGAGTCTGAAGAAGATGTCGTGAGATGTCAAATGGCTTAAGTGAGATGCCACACTCAGCACCAGGGTGCTCAGGAGGAAGCTGGGTCATCAAAGATCAGGACAACATAGTCATTAACTCTAGGGAACAACTGCCTGGGTTCAAATCCTGATTCTGCCACTTAAATTACTTAATCTTCCTGTACTTACACTAAATGAGTTAAAATGCATGAGTTACATAAAATAGTACCGGACATATTGTGTAATTACATGATAATATCATAAAGGGTAGAACAAAGATAGGGTAAATCGGAACAGCTACCAAGGGATCAGATTGGAAAAGAACCTATATTTTACAAGGTGAAGCCCCAAGACTACTTCTCCCTGGTTAAGATCTGCCTGAACACTGGACCCTAGCAGCAGCCACCTCCTCATCCCCAGAACCTAAGAATATGTTACCTTAAGTGGCAACAGGGACTCTGCAGATGTAATTAAGTTAAGGATCTTGAGATGGGAAGATATCCTGGATTATCCAGGTGATCCCAAGATCATCCCAAGGGTCCTTATAAGAGGGAGACAGGAAGATCAGAGGAATACATGTGAAAACAGAAGCAAATTAAAATAGGATGATGTGGGATGTGGTAAAATGTGAAATAAGCTTTAAAAACTCATTACTGATAGCCCTGTAGGATGATCACCTTCTATACATGGGAAGGAGTCTTGAGAAATGCCTTTCCAACTGTGAAGCATTGGCATAGCTCAAAGAGAGGACCTGGATGGAGCCTGGAGTTTTTTTTCCCCCCTGTAACTCTGAAGATTAGCTTGTTTGTTCTTTCTAGGGCAAAAGAGGAGACTGTGTTAAAAGACCTTCATACAGCAGATACACAATAAATATATATTATTATTATTATTATTCATTATTTGTCAATGCCCAGCCCTCCGCGGTTCTGAGTTCACTGGGCAAGTAAAGTTACAAATACACAGCAATTGGTTTCACTTACTAGGGGAACGGTCTGTTTAAAATATTTACGGTTAGAGGGCAGGTGATAGAAAGGTCATCTGAGTCCCACATCGAGGTTCACTGCAATGACAAATGGCAGTGTTCCTTCTTCAAAGGAATGCGGCTACACACCGTCACCTGCCTGGCCCCAGGGTGAGTGCCTGGCACGTGTGAGCTGCTGGGCAGAAAAGGCGCCCAGTGTTTCCCTAGCGAGGCATATGGGAGACACTGCCCCATGACTGCTGATGACCTTCAAGTCCCTTGTCCCCAAGTACAAGCAAGGAGCTTCCCATACATGAGCTGGCTGGTTGCTGCCTTAGTTCTGAACCACCTTCTCCTGGCTGCTGACTCCTCCATTTTGATTCTTGTCTTTAACTTCAGATTTAACCTTCAGGTTAAACCTTCAGGTTTAACCCCAGTGACCCTGGATCTTTCAACAGCAATTCTTGTTCTCTGTCCTAGCTGTGCTGCTGCCTCACACCAGGTCACATAACCCTCCCCTCCAAGTTCACTTCAACCCTCCGAAGCAGCTTTTTCCCCAGGCACTACCCATGTGAACAACCCTCCATCCCTCAGGCTTTCCCTATCACATTTCATGAACTTGAAACTAAGCATTCAGGGTGTCTTTCAGGGAAATCAGTCTAGAGACAGTATAGTAATGGCAGTTAACCAAGCAGTTTCTGGAAAACACTGCCTGGCTTTGAAAAGTAGATCTTCCACTTATTAGCTATGCAAACTTGGGCAAATTACACCCCTTCTAAGTCTCAACCTTCTCATCTGTAAAATGGGGCTAATGATTCAATGAGGTAATGCCTGTAAAGAGTTAGCTCAGGGGACTTCCCTGGTGGCGCAGTGGTTAAGAATCCGCCTGCCAATGCAGGGGACACGGGTTCGAGCCCTGGTCCGGGAAGATCCCACATGCCACAGAGCAACTAAGCCCGTGCACCACAGTTACTGAGCCTGCGCTCTAGAGCCCACGAGCCACAACTACTGAGCCCGCGTGCCACAACTACTGAAGCCCACGCGCCTAGAGCCCGTGCTCTGCAACAAGAGAAACCACCACCGTGAGAAGCCCGCACACTGCAACGAAGAGTAGCCCCCGCTTGCCGCAACTAGAGAAAGCCCGCATGCAGCAACGAAGACCCAATGCAGCCAAAAATAAATAAATAAATACATTTATTAAAAAATAAAAAAGAGTTAGCTCAGGGTCTGGCACATAGTAAATAAATGTTAGCTACTACTGGTGCCACTCTTGGTCCTTTATCACAGATTTACTCAGTGGCATCATAGTGACCTTAAAGCATCGAAGGCTGCTTAACTTTCCACCAAAGTATAATGCAACGTAAGAGCATGCACTTTATCAATCTTACTTGTAAGAATGGATCCTCTTTCTCTAAAATCAAAATGGGAAAATATGTGGTTGTGTGGCTCATGTAAAAGATGACACGGTGACTCTCTGGAGGTTTTTTATCCAGTAGATGTGACAGGAGACCTGTGGCAGAAACAGTCCGATCCAAGGCTTAACCACAGAGCATTCTGAGAAAATACTGTGGAAAGATGATAGTCCATGGCTGGGCAAAAGAAGTAGAGAATAAGACTGAAAAGATAGGAAGGGGATGGTGATGGAGGGCCTCGAATGCCAGGTTGAACAGTAAGTGGTGAAGTTGCAAGGCTATATAGGCTTTAGAGACCCACAGCCTGGGAGTGAATCCTCCACCTCATACTAGGTAAGACAGTGGCACTCAAATTTTTCTAAACATGACACACAGTAAGAAAAACATTTTACGTTTGTTCCAGCACGTGCGCGCGCGCGCACACACACACACACACGCGCGCGCACACTCCTGAATCAAAGGTTAATGAAACAGCTCCTACCCTTAATATGCATGATGTATTCTGATGTTTTCTCTTCTACTTTATTTCATTTCTTAAAGCTGCTAGCCACGGCCACTAAATTGATCTCACGACTCATTAACGAGCTGCATCCCACAGGTGAACTACAGAAAAATTACTTCATATCTCTTAACTTTGATCTTTATCTATGAAGAGGAGATAATGCCAATACTATAGAGTTGGGGATTAAATAAGACATAGAATGTAAAGCACCTAATACAGTGTTTGATACATAACACATACTCAGTAAGTGGCAGTTGAAAATCTTTTTGCAATTTATTGATGGAGGTGAAGAGAAAGACTTTGAGGAGTTAAAGATTCCTGGGAATTTTAAGCCTAGTGACTAGAAAGAATTGTGCAGTGAAATGAATTGGGTAAGGAGGCGGCATAAGGCTGACTGGGAGATACTTAAGGTTTTGTTGCATAGCTTCAGTTTTGCTTTTATTTTCGGACTATAAAAATCATACCTGCGGGGCTTCCCTGGTGGCGCAGTGATTGAGAATCTGCCTGCCAACGCAGGGGACACGGGTTCGATCCCTGGTCCGGGAAGATCCTACATGCTGTGGAGCAACTAAGCCCGTGCGCCACAACTACTGAGCCCATGTGCCACAACTACTGAAGCTTGTGCACCTAGAGCCCGTGCTCTGCAATGAGAAGCCCATGCACCACAATGAGGAGTAGCCCCCGCTCGCCACAACTAGAGAAAGCCCACACACAGCAGTGAAGACCCAACACAGCCAAAAATAAATAAATAAAATAAATAAATTAAAAAAAAAATCATACCTGCTCACTCTGCAGTTTGGTTTTTGTATTTTTAATTGTTCATAATACTTTAACATGTAAAAGTTTAAAATATTTATGTATTTTAAATATTCACTCAAATTCCTTCAATTGCTCTTATTATTTTAAATAAATTTATTTTTTACTTATTTATTTTTTGGCTGTGTTGGGTCTTCGTTGCTGCGCGTGGGCTTTTCTCTAGTTGCAGAGAGCAGGGGCTACTCTTCGTCGCGGTGTGTGGG
Source organism: Eschrichtius robustus (assembly GCF_028021215.1). NCBI lineage: Eukaryota > Metazoa > Chordata > Mammalia > Artiodactyla > Eschrichtiidae > Eschrichtius > Eschrichtius robustus. Next base: position 105,932,182 of record NC_090830.1, read on the forward strand.
CCTCTCATTGCGAAGACTACTCTTGTTGCAGAGCACGGGCTCTAGGCGCATGGGCGGGCACATGGGCTCAGTAGTCGGGGCACATGGGCTCAGCAGTTGTGGCTCGCGGGCTCTAGAGTGCAGGCTCAGTAGTTGTGGCGCACTGGCTTAGCTGCTCTGTGGCATGTGGGATCTTCCCAGACCAGGGATCGAACCCATGTCCCTTGCATTGGCAGGCAGATTCTTAACCACTGCGCCACCAGGGAAGTCCCCCTTCAATTGCTTTTAGACTTAGAAAACTCTTCCCCACAATTAGACAAGTTAAATATTCACCTCCATTTTATTTTACTTCTTTATATTAATGGTTTCATTTTAACATTTAGTTATTAATTCTTCTGAAATTTATTTGATGTGTGTGCGTGAGGTGAGGTTCTTACTTGATATTTTTCCAAATAGGTAGCCAATTTTCCTAATACATTGTTTAATAGTCCATGCCTTTCACACTGGCTCGTTATATTTATTTTATTATTTATTATACCCATGTATATTATATATATGTATGTGTGTGTGCTTGGGTTATTTTCAAATCCATCTTTTCTATATTTTGTTCAGTTTATTCTTGTGATCTTATCACACGTTTTTTCTTTTTTGTGGTACTGAGAAATTTTTTAAACATAGAAAAGTACAGAAAGTAATAAACACTATACCCACCTCTCAGAATTAACAAATATTACTATCTTTGCTTCAGATATTTTTTAAATTAATAAACTTTATTTTTTTAGAGCAATTGTTGGTTCACAGCAAAATTGAACAGAAAGTACAGAGCGTTCTCCTATACCCCCATGCCCACACATGCACAGTACCTCCCCCCATTATCAACATCCTGCCCCAAAGGGGCACATTTGTTAATTGATGAATCTACAGTGATATATCATTAGTACCCAAAGTCCACAGTTTACATTAGGGTTCACCTTTGGTATTGTACATTCTATGGGTTTTGACAAATGTATGACTTGTATCCACCATTGTAGTATCATGTGGAATAGTTCAGCTGCCCTAAAAGTCCTCTGTGCTCTGAGTCCTCTGAGCTATTCATCCCTCCCTCCCACCTAACCTCTGGCGAACACTGATCATGTTACTGTCTTCACAGCTTGTCTTTTGCAGAATGTCATATAGTTGGAATCATATAGTATGTAGCTTTTTCAGATTGGCTTCTTTCACTTACTAATGTGCATTTAAGGTTCCTCTATGTCTTTTCATGGCTTTTCATAGTTCATTTCTTTTTAGCACTACAAAATATTTCATTGTTTGAATATACCACAGGTTAATTCATTCATTCACTTACTAAAAATATCATGGCTGTTTCCAAGTTTTGGCAACTATGAATAAAGTTTCTATAAACACTGATGTGCAGGTTTCTATGTGGACCTAAGTTCTCATTTCATTTTGGTATATACCAAGGAGTCCAGTTCCTGGATTGCATGCTAAGAGTATGCTTAGTTTTATAAGAAACTGCCAAACTATCTTCCAAGGCGGCTGTACCATTTTGCATCCCTACCAAGAATGCTTGAGAGTTCCCGTTCCTCCACATCCTCACCAACATTTGGTATTGCCAATGTTTGGGATTTTAGCTACTCTAATAGGTAGGTAGTGGTATCTCATTGTTGTTTTAATTCATAATTCCCTAACGATATATGACGTTGAACATCTTTTCATAAACTTACTTGCCAACTGTATTTCTGCTTTGGTGAGGTGTCTGTTCAGGTCTTTTGCCTATTTTTCAATTGGGTTGTTCATTTCTTATTGTTGAGTTTTAAAAACTCTTTGTATGTTTTGGATAATAGTCCCTTATCAGAGGTATCTTTTGAGAATATTTTCTCCCAGTCTGTGGTTTGTCTTCTCAACATCTTGACAGTGTATTTTGCAGAGCAGAAGTTTTTAATTTTAATAAAGTCAAGCTTCAGATATTTTTAAAAACCAAAAACATTACAGATGTAATTGAATTGATTTTTATACCCTTCTCTTTCATTTTCTTACCTGTCTAGAGGCAAATCCCTGTCATGAAGTTCATGTGTACACATCTTGTCCATGTTGTTAACACTTGCATTTCACATGTACCCATAAACCAGATATAATCTTATTTTGTTTGTTTTTAAAATTTACAGCAATGCTATCATACTGTAAAGGTCATTCTGTAATTCTTCTTTTTCAAGCAAAATTATATTTTTGAGATATATCCATGTTTACACTCACAATCTAATTTATTCACTTAAACTATAGTATAGCATTCTGTCAAAAACAAACAAAACAAAACAAAAAACAAACACATTAGTGCATTCACCAATAGACAAACATTCAGATATTCAGGCTTGTTTCAATTTATTTTGGCAATTAACAACAAGGCTGCAAAGAAATTATAGTATGTCTCTTTATGTATATATGCAGAAATTCCTCTATGTATAGACACAGATGTGGAACTGGAATTTGTAGTGTAAGGATCTTCCACTTCACTAGATATTGTCTAATGACTCTTGAAAGAGGTTGTACTGATTTACATTCTCAGCAACAGTGTACAAATCCCCATGGCCTCTAATTCTAACATTTGTTCTTGCCAGACTTCAGAACACTTTTGGCCAAGTAGCTGAGACAGTTTTTTAGTGTAAAAAACTATCCCATTTTAAAATGTTTTAGTTTTTTCTAGATTATAAATGAGGTTTAGCATGTTATCATATGTTTTTTGTCCTTTTGGTTTATTTTTTCTATAAATTACCTGTTCATAACATTTGCCCATTTTCTATTTTTCCTACTGATTTCAAGACATTCTTTAAAGGACACTAATGATTTGTCTGTTATTACGTTGCAACTTTTTTCTTTCAGTCTTTAGATTTTGTTTTAACTTTGTTAAAGATACCTATGGTTACATAGGTTATATGGTTAAAGCCAAATTTGCTGATTTTCTCTTATTCCTTAACTTTTTAAAGAACCTCATTGAAGAACTCCTTTTCTACTCTGAAACCATAGAGACATTATCCTATATTTTTGTCTAAAAGTTATAAAGTTTCTATATTTGGTAGAGTACATCCCTTTCCTTTACCGTCCCAGAGTCATCTTGGCTCTTGTATGTTAGACGTCAGAGAAAACAAAATAGTCCTTTAGACACCCAGGAAAATGATTACATCATCTAAAACAAGTAAATTAAGATTGGCCTCAGACATCTCTTAGATACATGAAGAAAAGATGCCACATACAATGAAGGCTAAACGGGTGTGGGAAGGTTCCTAAAGAAGACACCCAAGGCTGCAAACCTCCCACAAAGGAGGCAAAGTGCCAAAGAAAATAACACTCTACAGGGAAATCCAACAATCCCATGTTGGAAGAGCCTCAAGAAGTTTGAAAAGCACTTTGTTGGAGGAGGTGGGAAAACGAGTACTCACCTACATTGCCAGTGGAACTGTTAATCATTACAACCCCTATCATGGTCAATTTGGCAGTCTTTTTTAATTAAAAAAAATTGAAACCTAGCAATTCAACTTCTAACAATTTCTCCCATGGAAATATTACTCTTACATGAGTGAAATGTTGTACATAAAAGGCTATTCATTGCAGCCCTTTCCCTACCAGCAAAATGATGGGTACAACTTAGATTTCCATCAATGGAGGACTGGATCTGTAAATAATGGGATGGGAACACACTGGAGCATAACCATTAATAAAGGGGATAGTACTGTATGCACTATCATTGGAAAATCATTAAGAGACACTGTTAGCTGAAAAAGTCAAGGTAAATATAACACAAATTATCAATATGTTTGTTTGTTTGTTTTTTTAAAAAGAAGTTACGGGACTTCCCTGGTGGTGCAGTGGTTGAGAATCTGCCCGCCAATGCAGGGGACACGGGTTCGAGCCCTGGTCTGGGAAGATCCCACATGCCGCGGAGCAACTAGACCTATGAGCCACAACTACTGAGCCTGCGCGTCTGGAGCCTGTGCTCCGCAACAAGAGAGGCCGCAACAGTGAGAGGCCCGCGCACCGGGATGAAGAGTGGCCCCCACTCGCCGCAACTAGAGAAAGCTCTTGCACAGAAACGAAGACCCAACACAGCCAAAAATAATAAATAAATAAATTAAAAAAAAAAAAAAAGAAGTTACAAGTAAATGCTTGAATATGCATAGAACAGCCCTGGGAGGATATCTAAATGCGTGGTAGAGGATAATGAGGGAGAAACTTACTTTCTACACTGTTTGAATTTTTATCCATGTTCCTGATCTACAGATACAAACCAACTCAAGTTGATCTACAAATTCAAGGTAATCCCTATCAAAATTCCAGCTGCTTTTTTTGCAGAAATTGACAAAACAGATCTTAAAATTCCTATGGAAATGCCAGGGACCCAAAATAGCCAAAACAACCTTGAAAAAGAACAAAGTTAGAAGACTCACACTGCCTATGATAGCTATTAAATAAACAAATTTTCTTTAAAAGGAAAAAAAATTGTCCATTTCATTCTTTTTAAATTTAATGGCATAAAATTTTTCATAGACTTGTCATGTACTCGTTTACTTTCTACTCTAACTCTAGTTATGTTCACCTTCTTTAGCTTAATAATGGTGAAGAATAGAGACTCTGCTTAGGGTCTTTTCAACTGATCATGAAACTTAAGCAAAGAGCCTCTCTGCGCCTTAGTTTCCTATTATGTAAATAATAATTATAATAGTATTCATTTCGAGGCTTGTTGTGAGGATTAAATGAGTCATGTCAAGTACTTAGAAGACTTTACTTGACACTAAGAAACTTCTCAATAAATATAAACTTTATTACCATTTCTACGTTATGTATTTACGTCTTTTAACTTAATTAGTCTTGCTAGAAGTTTACCTAGTTTATTAGTCTTTTCCAAAAATCCAGCTTTTTTTTTCCTATTTAAATAATTCCTTTTATATGTACAATTTCTTCTTTGGGGTTTCCTCTGCTGTTCTCTGACGAGTTTCTTGTGTTGAATGCTTAAGCTATTCATTACACACCCTTCTTTTCTCATAAATGCGTTTAAAAGTTATAAATTCCCCGTCAGTATTGTTTAGTTATAGCCAATAAGATTTGGTATGTAGCTTGTTGTTTTTTTTAATTGTCATTCAATTTTAAATATTTCAGAATTTCTGTTATGATTTTTTCTTTAGCCTATGGATTATTTAGAAGTATGTTTTTTCTTTTATAAACTGTTTGAATCAGATTTCTTGGGTGCAAAGAACAAAAAATCAACTCTAGCTGGTTTGAGTGGAAAAGTAATGTATTATATCAGAATCACTGGGAAGTCTGGAGAACGAGGCTCAGAAAATGGCTGAAACCAAGGAGGGCAAGACACAGCCGAGCTCACATGACAGGAACAGTCAGCTTAGGACCAGCTTCTGGCTTTTCTCTGGACACACTGCTACCACATGGCTTCTGCCTGGGAATAGTCACTGCTGGTGCTGAAATGTCACTTCTGCTACCCTGTCATTGTCCTTCTTTTCAAACATTCTTGTAGCTAATCATTTTTTAATGAGTTTTTGGGGAAATTTTCAGTCAAGGTTTTTTTGTTTTTTTTTTTTAATTTTATTTATTTTATTTATGGCTGTGTTGGGTCTTCGTTTCTGTGCCAGGGCTTTCTCCAGCTGTGGCAAGCGGGGGCCACTCTTCATCGCGGTGCGCGGGCCTCTCACTATCGCGGCCTCTCTCGTTGCGGAGCACAGCCTCCAGACGCGCAGGCTCAGTAATTGTGGCTCACGGGCCCAGTTGCTCCGCGGCATGTGGGATCTTCCCAGACCAGGGCTCGAACCCGTGTCCCCCGCATTGGCAGGCAGATTCTCAACCACTGCGCCACCAGGGAAGCCCTAGTCAAGTTTTTTAAAAAAACTTTTTTTTTTTTGGCCGCACCATGTGGCATGCGGGATCTTGGTTCCCCAACCAGGGATCAAACCTGTGCCCCCTGCATTGGGAGCACAGAGTCTTAACGACTGGGCTGCCAGGGAAATCCCCAAGACTTCTTAATACGGAAAATTTTAAACAAAAGAAAAGTAGAGAGAATATTATAATGAAATTAAATGTGACAATCACCTTAGTTTCAGCAATCATCAGCATTTTCTAGCAAGTTTTTAAAAATTCCATTGGAATTTTGTTAAATGTTAAATATTAACGTAGTAGAAATTGGCATCTTTAATCTTTTATTTATTTATTTATTTTTGACTGCATTGGGTCTTCGTTGCTGCGCGCGGGCTTTCTCTAGTTGCAGCGAGCCGGGGCTACTCTTGGTTGCAGTGTGCGGGCTTCTCATTGTGGGGGCTTCTCTTGTTGTGGAGCACAGGTTCTAGGCGTGTGGGTTTCACTAGTTGTAGCACGCAGGCTCAGTAGTTGTGGCTCACAGACTCTAGAGTGCAGGTTCAGTAGTTGTGGCATACAGGCTTAGTCGCTCCACGGCATGTGGGATCTTCCCGGACCAGGGCTTGAACCCATGTCCCCTGCATTGGCAGGCAGATTCTTAACCACTGTGCCACCAGGGAAGCCCTGGCATCTTTAATCTTTAAGTCTTTCATGAAGGAATATTGTGTCTCTCCCTATTTATTCAAATATAATTTCTCCAAAAGAATCACTCACACTATTTATTCAAATATAATTTCTCCAAAAGAATCACTCACACACACTCCACATAAGTGAAAAGAAACCTTCTTGACCATATTTCCGCATGTGATTATCTACTGAAATGTAATGAAAACGTTCCGTTTTTAAAACAAATTGTGATGGGCGATGAAAAGTGGATACTGTACAACAATGTGGAATGGAACAGATCGTGGGGCAAGCGAAATGAACCACCACCAACCACACCAAAGGCCGGTCTTCATCCAAAGAAGTTGATGTTGTGTATATGGTGTGATAGAAAGGGAGTCTTCTATTATGAGCTCCTTCTGGAAAACCAAACGATTAATTCCAATAAGTACTGCTCCCAATTAGACCAATTGAAAGCGGCACTCGACAGAAAGCATCCAGAATTAGTCAACAGAAAACGCATCATCTTCCATCAGGATAACACAAGATGGCATGTTTCTTTGATGACCAGGCAAAAACTGTTACAGCTTGGCTGGGAAATTCTGATTCATCCGCCGTATTCACCAGACATCGGACCTTCAGTCCATTTATTTCAGTCTTTACAAAATTCTCTTAATGGAAAAAATTTCAATTCCCTGGAAGACTGTAAAAGGTACCTGGCACAGTTCTTTGCTCAAAAAGATGAAAAGTTTTGGGAAGATGGAATTATGAAGTTGCCTGAAAAATGGCAGAAGGTGGAGGAACAAAAGGGTGAATACGTTGTTCAATAAAGTTCTTGGTGAAAATGAAAGATGTGTCTTTTATTTTTACTTAAAAACCTGAAGGCACTTTTTGGCCCATCCAATATGTACATCATTATGATTATCCTTAATTTCTTTTTCTTTTCTTTTTTTCTTTTTTTTTTTTTTTTTGCAAATGTTCATAGCAGCTTTATTCATATTTTCCCAAAATTGGAAACAAAATGTTCATTAACAGGAGAATAGCTAAACAAATTGTGGTACATTCATACAATGGAATACTACTCAGCAATAAAAAGACATACATGGTTCAACCTCTCAAAACTTTATACTAATGAAAGCATTAAGTGATTCAATTTAGTTTCAGAGCTGGGGGGGGAGGGAAACCCTAGTCTATGGTGAAAAAATATGGATAGTAGTTAAACTACCAACTAAAGTAGGGGTAGTGCTTTGTTGCTTAGGTAGGGGTATAAGGGAACCTTCCTTTGTCCTGATATGGCTGTGGGCTAAAAGTATCCATTTTCAAAATTGTAGTTAAGGTTTGTATATTTCAATTTTTATAAATCTTACCTAATAAGAGGTATGTATAGCGGACAGATGAATGCACCAAAGCAGAACTGAGGACTATCGAAGCTAGGGTGTGAAGGTTCAAGGTACAATTTTTTTAAATATACATCCAATTAAGATGTTTAATTACAAATCTCGACCTATTTTTATGGGCTCCTAGCTCACATATCCAACAGCATATTGGACATCTCTTGACACTGCCAATGGTTTTCTTCCAATCTTAGTCACATAACAGATCTCTATGACCCTGCCTCAATTTCATCCTAGGTTTCTGGTTTGAACAACTCAGGAAAATGCTAGATTGCAAGTAGTAGTCTGAAGAGGGTTCAGTTTGGGGTAAGAATTGACACTTGTCATCTTGTAAAGGACTAATAAAGTAGACCCTAAGGAGCAAACATAAGTGGGAAGAAACTAGAAAAGTAAAACAAACTGATGGTGGTTAACAGTGGACATGCTTGCAGTGAACTCAGAAAGCCTCTGAAGGTAGGAATGGGTGGATAGAATCCAAAGGACCAATACTTCTTCCATTATGACAAAAAGGGTAGATGAGAATGTCAAGTTTGAAGGTGGGTAGCCAGGAAATGGTGAGTTATCTGGCTAGGACAATAAAAGCCTTTTATCTTTCATAGTGTGATATCACATTTACCATATTTTTCAGATTATATCCCTGAATCTGATTAACACCAAGTGTCTGCCAAACTCAGTTACCTGTTCATGTAAAAGAATCTGGTGCTGTAGGTATTGCACACATGTGTAACAACCTGCTTTTCTACGATCAACCCTTTTTAACTCAGATGATGAGATATGTACCTGCATGGCACAATGATCAAAAGCTTATAACTCTGTTCTAGTTAATAGAAATAACCATGAGTTAAACTCTGCCCCCACCCCACCATCAAGAGCCTATTTCATAATAAATGTTAGACTATTCCACCTTCAAACTTTTCACTTTTCTAGCTCCAAACTCTAGCATTCTTATTCTTACTACTTACACCCTTTCTACTCTTTGATATCCTGCTATATAGCCCGGATGATTTCCTTTGAGCTTCAGGTATGAAGCCACTAACAAAAAAATGTTTAAATCTGTTCTCCCAGGAGCTAAGAGATCTTATCTTTATGACAACTCCCATAAATCTTAAAAAATGATCATTAAATATTGATTTACTCAATTAATTATAAAAACTTTAGATGTCTAGTATTTGGTCATGTATACTATTTAAAAAAATACATCAACAGAAAACTTTCTGAATGTCACTAGACAATGAATTAAGCAAACCTTTATTGAAGCTTAAATTGTGGTACAGAAATACATTTCAACTGATTTAAGTCCAACACCATGAAGAGAGAAATTATGGCACCAAGATTCTCCCTCCTCTATCACACACACTAGGATTAATTTAGATTACTATTCAATCTATAGTCTTCATTTTTCTAGGCTTTGTTCCATACAAATTTGTGCAGTTTCTCAACATTAAATAGAAATCTTAAATCTACTGGGGGGGGGGTGTTGGGGGGGGGATCAGACCTCAAGCCAATAAATGTTCATCAAATCTACTGGGACACTGTTCAAGAACAAAATCCACTTTGAGCATTGGTCCTCATAATAGCACCAAAACATTAGGTACTGGGCGCTAATTACAGAATCGGACTGATCCATTGATTGAAAGCTTCTTCAATGAAGCTCTGAATCAACAACATGTTTAAAAGTCAAAAGTGTTCCAACAACTTGATTTCAAACCAAGTAGAATTTATGTTTAGAAACACTAAAAAAAAGTGTTTCATTTATAAATACGGAAGGAACAAAAACATCACTGCATCAATCCAGAAAGAATCAAAAATTGTTTGAGGACAAGAAGAAATACAAAATTGAGTCAACTTTGCTCTTTTCTCAGCTGCTTAAATAAATGTCCGTATTAGCAAATACAGCTAAAAGATCCAAACTCTTTTAAGCCTGTATTTCTAGTCATTTCCCATTGACCATTTTGGAATTTTGTATGTTATATTTTATGGATAGCACTCTGCTTCACTGTGTAGTATGTCTGAATAACCTGAACAGTTCTCATTCATCACTTGATGATACTCCATGGTGAAAGAAATACCAGTAAGAGGAAACGTCAGAACACTATCACATGCATCACAAAGTCACAGAACTTTTTAAGTCACAAAGATGGCAAAGACATCGATTCTGCTTTGAATGAAAGGTTATGGCATATCATTAATAGAAATTAGTGGAAATGGCTATGAAAGTAAAAGTTGAGGTGAATCATCTGAGCTGACTTGACTTGTTGAATCCAACACAACCTTTATCTTAAAGCTCCTTGCTAACAAATTTAGTGATTAATTCTTTTATACTACTACTTAGCAAGTTAATAAAGGCATGGTACCCATGAGAAGCTAATCTCATTTAATGGGGGGCACAGAATGGCATACCGGTTCCATACCGTTCTGCCAGTATTCCCTAGTATCAATCTACACCTTCTTTGCTAATCAACACCAGCTTATTTCAAAAGAGCTCATGGTAATGAAAAATGCCAAACTCCCTTGACCTTAAAAGAAAATTAAGCCCAGGGTCCACCCCCCCGTTCCCCCTCTGGGGTATAAGGTTAGTGTAAACCCACAGTGCAACAGTGTATTGCTTTATGGAGGGGGTGTGGTTGGGAGGGAGACACCATGGTGAGGAATGAATCAATTAAAGTCACACAAGTATAGGAAGCAGTGAGATAGTAATACACAAAATGGATAACTGCAGTCATTTTCGTAGAGGACTCGACTCGTGGAAGAAGAACTTTGATTGGTGCTGCAAAAACATCTGTATGAAGTAGAAATTGGTTTCAATAACATTAGTAGAGAATATGTTCTAGAAAGTGGAGGTAACTGGATGCAAAAGCCTGGTAGCAATTTAATAGAACAGTCCCAGATGGCTAGGCTGAGGCCAACACCTAATGAGGACGAAAGCCTTGTCTGTGGGGAATTTTGGATGATACCTGGAGAAATATTACACTGTGCATAAACCAAATTGAGTTGTTTTCACAAGTGTTGTAAAGTTTCATATAGTAAAAGGTTTTTTCTACATGCACTTCAATTTCACAGCAAGAGTGGCATAGGATACCTAAACACAGAAGAGAGCATTCATGCAAGATATCTAACTCCTTGATATAATAATGCATACAATTCAAAATGATTACACTATCATTACATCTAGGGCTTTCTGTAACTACAAGGTGGTGGTTATGGAAAGCATGGCCCTTGGTATCAATATCTAAAAAGCAGCCACCACCTTCTTCTATGTGTGTTCTCTTTTTGCGTTTTTTCTTAATCAACTCTGCTGTTGTTGCTGCTTCTTAGCAAAACTGGTAAAAACAAAATTGTAATCATTGAACATAGTGCTCTGGCAATCAAGACGTTTAAAACCTTCAATCTTCTGGGGCGAAGAAAGCACTGTGCGACATTTAGAACTCTGATTTACAAACAGGGTGGTCACAAATTTTCCTGGCTTGAAGACTTCCACAACTTTCCTGATCAGGTCATCATAGGAGGTCTGACTTAAGTTTATTTCAAAGCTAACATAAGAAAATTCTGGTTCTGGAGTGATGTGAATAGTCCAATAAGTTCCATCCGATTTCATTCCATTCATTGAATACCCACAAGGATTGAACAGTGTGGCATCAATGACAGAACCTGGTATCAGGTCACGAATTCCACTCTCACGAGTGACATCCTTTGCAGTAACACCATCTTTCATGTAGAACTGGTCCATAACTGCTGGGTCAAGCTCACTCATCAGAATTTCCAGGGTTTGATCTGGCTGATTGATTACCCGACTCTCTGGGAAATCCAAAGTATACAAGTACCAACAATCAGAATTCATGCGTCCCATACAATATGCTGCTCCATTTGGGAAAATTGCATTAAGAAACTCTATTTCTTCCTGGAAATTCCGGTGTGGGTACCCTTGGTGAGAAGGCTTCATGAAATTCTTACGAGAATAAAAGAAGCTTTGAATTGAGTCAAACCCACTGTAATCCCTAGCAAGTTTCAACAGGGGAACCAGTGCTTTCAGCAAGAGGGTGGTACCACATGTCTTCAAAATGAAACGTCTCTTGGAGACAAACATGCTACTCTCACTGAGTACATAAGCTTCCTGCTTGTCAGTTTTTGTCACACTTATGATTGAACATTGCACATCCTTCAAAAGTATGTCCCACTCGGATCTTGGGATGGTGCGAAGATCCCCAGATCCTTGGTTTGCGTCGGGTTGCTGCCTGGAGAACCAAACCTCCAGCAGCTTCTCGGTCCCTTCGAAAAAATGTGCAGCTTCCATCACCGTGAGACTAGCGAACAACCAACAACCACAGAAAATCAACTAAATTAAATCTCTTCTCCTGCCGCTGCCGCCGCCACTGCGGATTGTTCCAGCTGTGTTACTAAAGTTCAGGTTCCTTTTTTGCTATAATTTTATATTAACTTTTTTTAAAAAAGGGTTAATAAAATTTTCCCGGCTTTTTTTTTTTTTTTTTTTGTGAGCGAAAGTTGAACGTGAGTCTGTTGGAAATAGAGGCAGATACAGCTCAGTCTCTTGTAGTCCGCTGTTTCCCCGTTAGAGAGAGTAGAGCGAGCGCTAGCTAATGTCGCCGGCCATACTGTGGGAGCCTTCTTTTTTTCTTTTATTACTTTTTTCTATGTTTCAAGTGTACAGCATTGTAGTTTAACATCTGTTACAATACAGAGTCATCAACACCACAAGTCTAGTTACCATCCATCACCATACAGTTAATCCCCCTTACCCATTTTGCATACCCCCAACCCCCTTCCCTCTGGTAACCAGTACCTAATTTCCATTTTTAATGTTTTTGTTGCTATGGTGAATGAGATCACTCCAATGTATCTCTAAGTAGATATTAGTGTTATATAGAAAAGCTGTTGATTTTTGAATATTTGTCTTGTATCCAGCCACTCTAGTAAGCCCTCATTAATTTTAAGTATTTTGTAGTTGATTGTCTTGGATTATCTAGGTCCATAATCACATTTTCTGCAGGTAATCATAATTTTATCTCCTCCTTTTCAGGAGGTCTATTTCTATTTTATGTTTTGTATCTTACTATATTAAATAAAATACCCAGACGATATTGAATAATAAAAACCATAAATAGGCATTTTTATTTAGTATTAATTTTAATAGGTATGCCTCTAAATAGATTACAATTTGTATGATGATGGCTGTTATTTGTGAAAGATATAGTATAGTACATAGAACATGCACTTCTATTATGTGTTTTAAAAAGACTTTTTATATCAGGTAGAAAGTGGTGTTTAATTTTATGAAATGTCTTTTGGTTATTTATTGAGATGATAATTTGGTTCCTTTGATTTATTGACATGCATTCTTTTATTAATAAATTACCTAATATTCAAGTATCTTTGAACCAGAGATAAATTTTGACTGGCACAGAGTAGATGATTTCAAAATATGCTGCTGAGTTCGATTTAATTATATTTTATTTAGGATTTTTCATGTCTAGACTTATAAGTGATATTTCATGATATTTTCTTTGCTTTGGAAAATATTTTATGAGCATTTGGTTATATCTACTGAAAGTCTGTAAGAACCGATAGTTAAAATTATCTGGCCCATGGGCAGCACTTCACAGCAAGAGTTCTGTGCAATATTTTATAAATTAGGGAATCTCTGGGTTAAACAGAGTTAAATAGTTATTTATCTGGGACTTCTCATAATCTTTAGTATGTCAATGTGAATTGTAAGCCTCCAGCACTTTAAAATGTATTTGGCCACAGAGTCCCTTTTTATTGATGAACTAGTATTGGGTAAAAATACTTTGAAAATACCATGCTAAATCTTTCTTTGGTGAGGATTCATTGCTAAGTACTCTATTAAATTATCAACTTTATGAAGGTAGAGATTATGTCAGTCCTTCCCAGTCACTATCATTTTCCTAGTATCTTACACAATTCCTACCTTAAAAGTCACTCAGTAAATATTTAATCAATTAACTACTTTCAGTTTTTTCACTGGTTATTGGGTCAGTCAGGATTCTCAGTTACAAGTAACAGAAACTAACTTAGGCAGCAAAGCAATTTACCAAAAGGAATCTGAGTAGCTCACAGAATTGTTGAGAGCTGGAGAGTCAGCCTCAAAGCTAGGCTTCCAAGAATAATGCCCCAAATAATTCCCCAGGCACTGGAGGCTATAAGTTAGCACTACTGCCAGGAACTCAACTTTTCTGGAATTCCATCTGCTACCAGCACTAAAGCCACCTTGGCACCAAGAATCCAGCTTTACAGACACCCCAGAAAGCTGAGTTTCTCTGCTCTCATTCTTGCTAGCAAAATGTATTCTCTATAGACCTTCCCTCTTCAAATTGTTCACTTTTGAATCTAAGTCTCACACACACGCCTGGCTGATGATGCTGGGTAACATGTCACTGCCCCAGCTGCAAAGGAGGCTGAGCAAACATGGTTTATGGCTAATAACTTGGAAAAACAAGAACTGTAAGGAAGAATTCCTTAAACCCAAAATTCCCCAAACCCAGCAATGGTGTTCCAAAGGAAATACAGACTTTCCTCCTTCTTGGATCAGTTCTGGTAATACAGTTTCTCAGAATATTATCAATTTCATGCAGATTTTAAAAATTGATTAGCTTAAACTTTTTCATAATATTCTTTTATAACTGAAAGTGTCACACCTTTATTATAGTGTTCTATTTCTCTTTTATAATTTTGCTAGTGTTTTTATTTTTTTTTTAATATTTATTTATTTATTTGGCTGCGATGGGTCTCAGTTGTTGCACACGGGATCCTCGCTGCCGCACGTGGCATCTTCCTTGTGGCACGTGGAATCTTTAGTTGCGGTATGTGGGATCCAGTTCCCTGAACTGGGAGCATGGAGCCCCAGCCACCGGACCACCAGGGAAGTCCCAGTGTTTTTGTTCTTGATTATGTTTTCCAGAAGTGTTACTCTTTTTTAATGCTCCCCTCGAAGGCATTTTATGTTTTCCAAAGAACCAGCTCTTTGATTTATCTTCTAGTTGGGTAGGCTTTCATTGTTACTATCTTTTTAATTTTATTTTTCTTGAAATTGTCTTCGGTATTCTTTAAAATCTGAATGCTCAGTTCATATATTTTTACACTTTCTTGTTTAATAATAAAAAAACATTTGAAGACGCACATTTGCCTCTAATTATTGCTTTAGCCACATCTCATAAATTTAGATTATGTAATATTCTCATTTTTGTCATGTTCCAAGAAATCTCTAATTATTGTTTGGATTTCTCTTGTGACCCAATCATTACTTAGAAGAACACGTTTAAATTGTTGAGCAGTTGATGCTTTTTCATTTAAAATACTTAATATTAATTTCTAGTTTTCTTGCATTTTAGCCAGAGAATATAGCCTGAATTTCTTGAGATTTTCTTGACCCATTCTGGTAAATGTCCATGGAACTTGGAAGAGAAGATATATTCCCTATGTGCAGATTGCAAATGTTGTAAAAAGTAATTTAGACTTTGTTTCTTAGCTTTTTTCATCATATTAGTAAAACCTATACTAAAGTAATGAATAAAATCAGGCCTAGAGAATTGTTATAAAAACAAGTCACAAGAACAAGCCATGTTAGTGGGAGGGACAGTGATTGAGAGAAAAGAGAAGAGATCAAAAGGATATTGGAAGGGCTGGGAGAGTAGGAGGAAAGGCGAGCAAAGGAGAGGAGTCAGAAGAGCAATACAGACTTTAGAGAAAGTACAGTTGCTCAGGAGGGAAGATCTGGAACACATTTTAGACATACAGAGCTCTGGTTGATGGAGACTTTACTGCATACACTGCTCACAACATCTTTGTCAGGGTGAGGTAGATAGCATAGGGTGAGAAGCTGCTTCTGGAAAATGAGAATGAAGAAAAAGAAATGTCTCGACAGGTCACATATTGAATGATTCCATTTCTATGAAATGACCCAAAGAGGTAAATCCATGGAGACAGAAAGCAGAGCAGTGGTGACCAGGGACTGGGGTGACAGGAACGAGGAATGACTGCTTATGGGGGGGGGGATTATCTCTTGTGTTGATGAAAATGTTCTAAAATTGGTTCTGGTGTTAGTTGCACAAGTCTGTGAATATACTAAAAACCATTGAATTGTGTACTTTACAAAAAAAAAAAAAAAAAGAACAGCTATGTGATACCAAAAAAAAAAATAAAATAAAATAAAGAAAAAGAAGTGTCAGCCTAATAACAGAAGAGAAAACTGTGACCAGAAAAGGGAATTTCAGAGGTGAGACTTTGGAGGTGTGACCTTGCTTGCCAACAGCTGAGTTTGAGTAGTGCTGGAAAGCAATGAGGCAAGGAGGTTCCTAGATTTGCTGAGAACTACCATTTTTCAGCTATGGTTTTCCATGCTGGGATGTCGTGTGCACATGGCCCTGCTCTCATGGAGGGCACATGTGTTCTCAGTATTGGAAGGGAGCATGGATGTGGAATCCTCTAGGATAATACCAGAAATAGGCTGGAGAGGAAGGGTAGATAGAAGGCTTTGGTGAAGATGGAAAGAAACTGGACATGCCAGTGGCACAAATTTTGAAAGAAGACTGTTGAGGGAAGACACTGGGAAAAGTGGGAGTGGGATAAATGGTGGGGAGAGGGTGGTAGGAATTAACAAGCCCTTCTTCCTTCTGCCCTGTTAACTAGGGAAGAAAAGGTAGCCTTCACTGCAGAGGACTTCAGGGATGACGTGGTGTTGGGGTGAGCAAGGTGGGCTCAGTGCGGAAGGAACTAATTCAGGTATCTTAGGAAGGCTAGGGTAAGAGTATGGCTTAGCAACCAGATTGTATGAGTTCAAATCTAGATATCTGTGTAACCTTGAGCAAATTGCTTAACCTCTCTGAGCTTTACTTTTCATTATCTCTAAAATGGAAACAATATTAGTGTCTACTCATATGTTTTTTGTGAAGAGAAATACAAGATATATTGTATATAAAGCACTGAGCACAGTGCATGGTAAGCCTTCATCCTCACTGATTCTCCTTTCCTCCTTTCCTGGCTTAACTTTATGGTTGATCATTATAAACACTCCCTTGCGTGTATCCTAAGTCCTTGCTTCTTTCTTGTTTGGTTAATAACGCTTGTTAAATCCAGTTCTCCATTTTTTCTTCTCATACACCCATAAATCTGTCCAAAGAAAAATGTACAATCATAACGTCTGGGCTCACATTTCATTTGTGACCACAATTGGACACAATACCTGGCATTATATTTCCCTATTTCATTGACTCTCCCACTTTTCTAAATGAGTATTTCAGATATTCTCTCTCAAACTATTTGTACCTCCTACCCTATTTACTCTCACCTGATAACACTGTTTACCACTTTATTGAAGAAAACTTTCACAAGCTTCTACCAACTCTACTCACCCCCAACTTCCATACCTATTGTTTCATCTACTAAATCTATATTAAAAAGTTACCCCAAAGCTTGTGGCTTAAAAAACTGAAATTTATTTTGCTCCCAAACCTGCAATTCGGGTAAGGCTTCACAGGAATAGCTTTTGTCTGTTCTGCTTGCCATCACTGGGATGGCTTGAAGGCTGGGGCCTAGAACCCCCGAAGGCACGCTCACTCCCATGTCCAGGGTTGATGCAGGCTGTCAGTTGGGATCCTAAGCTGCAATCATCAGCTGGAACATTACACATAACCTTTTCATGTGGCCTGAGCTTCCTCACAACATGGCATCTGCATTCCTAGTATGAGAGTTCCGGAAGCTGTCTCAACTTCTGTGACGTAGCCACTGCAGCCAGGTAGCATCACTCCTGCCGCTTTCTATTGAATAAGAAGTGGGTAAGCCACTGGGGCTGCCCCATATTCACAAGAAGGGGAATTGGTCTCCACCTGTTATCAGTGGCAAAGTTCTGGAAAAGTATGTGGGCCTGGAAATATTGCCGTGGTCACTTTTGGAAAATATAATCTGTCTTGTCTCCTGTTTCTTTAAATGAACTGTCTGTGCTCCTGTCCAAGCCCAGCCCGTTGACTTGCACACTAGACCCCATCCCCTCTCACTCACTCGAGGACATTTTTACAGAAATACTTGCCTCTTTCTTCTGTATCATCCATTTTTCTCTCTTTCATGGGTCAATCCTTTCAATACAGGAACATGCTATTATTTCTCCCATCTGAAAAAAAGCCTCCCTTGACTTCACGTAACAGTCCCAAAGTGAGTGGTCCAAGCTGCTGTGGTACCTCTGCTTTCTTTGCATAGGGCTTCCATCTCTGGGCCAAGACAGCTGCCTCAGACCTTGCCAATTCTCAAATAATGGGAAGGGAGAAAAGAAATCAGAGGCAAGCAGCTTCAGCTCTAAGGACATTACTGGATGTTGCCTGCTGACTTTCTGTTCATATGTCATTGGCTGAAACTAAGCCATGAACTTAGCCTAGATGCAAGGGAGGTTGGGAAAGTAGTGGGCAATCATGGGCCCAGACAAAACAGGGTAGGTGGGAACTGTTTTATAGCTAAAAGAAACAATGGAGGATGGATATTGGAGGGAAATAAGCAGTGTCTTCCACCCTCCCTCACCTCTTATAGCCTTTACTCCATTGTTACCTCTCAATGAAGTCTTACCTGAGACGTTGTATTTAAAATTGCAATCATCCCCAAGCCCTGCAGCACTCCGTCTTCCTTTCTTGCTTTACTTTCCTCAAGCATTTATCACCTTCTACTATACTATATGCTTTACTTTTACATAGCTCATTGTCTATCTATGCCTACCAGAATATAAGCACCATGAAGGCAGGGACTTTGTTGACTGTTGTGTTCACTGCTGTATTTCTGGTACCTAGAACAATGCTTGGCACATAGTAGGTGCTCAATACATATTTTTTGCATAAAAGAATAAAAGAACAGCACAATGGTAAGCACTCAATTGCAGCTGCTGTTATCATTATTATCATTTTCTGGCATAAGGAGTGGTTGAGGATGATAATTGTGAATAAAAGGATCTGGGAAGGCTAGCAGATAGTAACATGCTAACATTAGTGAAGGAGAAGTGGCCGAGAAACCAAAGAATGAGCTCGTTGGGGGCTTGTAGAGCTAATCAGCATCAAGTTACCAGCTGAAGAATCAGTGAACAAATTAGCCTATGCAAACCTGCCTTCATGCCATCCACCCTCCACTGGTGACCAGTCCAATCTACGGACAATTCACAGCACTTGGGATCACCCAGGAGCCATGGCCATTTTCCTAGCAGACTAGCTCCAGCAAAGCTTGAAGAAAACATGATGTTTTTCAAGCGAATATTATTTTCCTTTGAGTTCCACGATCACACCAGAGTTCTTTTCCTCTTCAACATTTTGGCCACTTAGAACAACATGAAACTTTAAAACCTACATCTAGAGAAGTCTCAAGCTCCAATGTCTATGCTTTGGGATTCTAGTACAGTTAAAACTTTTTTAATTGTGTTTTTATAATTTTTAGTTATGGCTCCTTGAGATGATTTGAGCTACACCTGCCTTTTGCTGATAGCAACTGAACCAGATATTAAAATGAGATTCCAGAACGTTTCAAGGGAAAAAGATGGATGGACTTTCTGTCAAAACACTAACAAGATACTTGCAATATTCAAAGGAGATCACAGTTTTTAAATACCTTAAATATAAATGAAAATAGAGTTCAGAGTTGTATTTCTTTAATCTAAGTGCTTCACATAGACTAACTCACTGCTCACAACCATCATGAAGGGTAGATATAGTTTACAGAAGAGGAAAACGAGGAGAGTTAAGTAACTTGCTCAGGGGCTCACACCTGGGAGGTGGATTGAGGCTATCAACTCAAGTGGATCCACATCAGTCTGTGCCCCTAATATCGGCTATGTTGAGAGACAGATCTCCTTCACCCACACTCCTACCACCCAACAGAAGTAGAGCTACCTGCTGCTCTAACACACTGGTATTTTTCACCAACCTCGAACTGCCTTAGTACTTCTACCCTCACATATGAGATAACTCTGGAAAGCTTGTTTTGGGCTCTGTCCCCACTATCTGAACTCACTAGCCTATGTGCAGACAGCTGGTAAACCCTGTACAATCTGATACACTGACTTCAAATGAGAGAAAATGGCAACTCCTAAACTCAGGGCTGCCTTGTTCCTTCAGCTCTTCCTTGGCTTCCAAGGCTACCCAGAAGTCTGTTGGCAAATTCCTCTGCTTAGCAATTAGCTACTGTTGAACAAAGATCAATAAATTTGTCAATGGTGCCTGTGCTGACTACTCAGTTCCCAGTCTTAAGGTTTGTTTATAAATGGGTTAACTGATGGCCGGCTTGTTGAGTGTGGCAAAGGGCCAATCTTTTTTTCTGCAGTATGTGCAGTAGGGGGTGTGGGGCCTCCCACTGGCAGCAACAACCATGAAGTCAGAGACACCCCCCACCAATCACAAAAATTACAGGATGTGAGAGGAAGAAAGTAGGGACGTGATTCCATTTCTTAAAATGATTTTACGACTTAAGTTCCCTAGTCCCAATGTTTACAACTTAAATCAGTTTCCATCAAATGGAGACCATTATGTAACAAGTTCAAAAGAGATGTGTGCTTTCTTCTGAAATTTCAAACAAAGATGCACTACATTTAAATAGCTTTCACAGCATTATTTCTTGGGGCTTTTGTTTTTGTTGTTGTTTTTGACTATGCAAAACGGTCTTGTATACAAAGATGCATAACTTAGTTGATTGAAGCTGAATTTTCCATGGAAACTGTCCAGTGCTCCCCCAATTCACAAGCACTTTATCTGACCGTCTTTCTTCTTTCAGATAATGGCTGGCAGCAACCCACAGTGTGGAGGTTATACGCTGTACTTTTGAAAAAGTCTTGAATGGAGCCATTGTTCCCCTGAGATGGTCTGTGTGTTTCACTGAACAGAGAGCAGGGTGTAAAAAAGGCACCTTGTGTGCAACTGTTGGCGAGGTTGGGGAGTGAATTAAAATCTCCAGAAAGTCTGGGCAGTGCTGTTCAGAGGAGCAATGAACCCTCTGGAAGCACTGTTAGCTCAGACATTCCAATGCGGTGAGGCAGCCTCAGGGACACGGCTCCCTCCAGTCTCATTTAGAGAGGGATTGAGGGAGGTGAGCAAAGGACATTGATCTGGACCCGCTCTCTTTGCAAAAAATTGGGGACGGCTCCCTATTCCAGGGATAGGTGACACTGATTATCACACTCAGATAACTTTCCTGTCTAACGGACCTAGACTTTCCTTGGTTACTAATGGTGGAGTGACTCATTTGGAGGATTCAATGTTAACTGCTTGTGCATCCACCAGTTTGCAAGCCTAATTCCCATGTGCCTAATTAAACAAGTCTTTGAGGGCTCCAGGTGATTAATGATGTTTGATATTACTAATTCATTAAATGCATTATAAGACCATAATACACAACTGTATATTCAATAAATAGCCTACCTTGTTTATTGTCAGTAATGCTTCCTTTTTCCTGGCTCCTCCATTCACCTGTCCAGGACCGTGCGAGCACTGGGTCAGAGCAAATGACTACTCCCTATTCCTCTACTGCTAAGGTCTCAAGCTTTTCATGAACAAAGAGTCTCCTCAGAGTCTTCTGCAGAGAGCTTTCCAAAACCGGCTCTCAAGGAAGGAGGTAACGTTGATTTTCAGGAAAATCCTAGTGGTGAGAAAACAGCAAAAGAGTTTAAGGACCAGGCTGGCATATTTTTCTTACAGGCAGAATTCTTTGGTGCCCCTCCTGCGCATTCTTGCTCCAACCCCTCCTGCGCCTGGAGGCTCAAAGGAGGGGAGGCCACTTTTAACAGTGACCTGAAAGAAAGGGTCATACTTGAGCAGGAGGAAAGGGTGTGGGAGGAGGTGGTCATGGTCCAGGTAGAAAGAAGCTCAGAGTGGGAGAAGCATCCTGTTGGGTGGTCCCTAATAACCAGGCCATGTTGGGTTCCTACAGTCGTGGGGAGTTAGTCCGGAAGGCAGCAGGGAGCCAGTGAAGGTTTCTGCACAGATTAAAGTTGTAGAAGAGGAAGAATGATATGGCTGTGTTTAGGGGGATGCTTCGCTCCGAGGAGTGGACAGACGGGAGGGCTAGGGGCCGCCGGAATTGGTCCTGATTGAATACAAGAGGAAGGGTCAGACCTATGGAACAGGTCCGTCCATTAAAATAGGTGAAGAGGGAGGGGGGTTTAGGGGAAAGGGAGGGGGATGATAATTCGATTTTCCTCAGGTCCCTGGCTCTCCTGACTGCCAGTTGGGTATAAAAACCCCCTCGACGGCTAGGTAAGGCTCCGTGCAGAGCCTGCAGTGTCTGGCAGCGCTGAACACCTCCTGTTTGCTTCAGCAGCGAAAGCCACTAGATTTGGAGTCCACAGACCTGGATGTCACTATTTGGACGGTCACTATTAGCAGTCAAAGGAGTACCTCCTGAGCCTGGCACTGCATTGCGCCCACTGTGGTGCTCAACAGTAAATATCTGAATGACGAATGACCGAACAGATTGGAGACTTGGTGCTGCCCT
Source organism: Eschrichtius robustus (assembly GCF_028021215.1). Classification (NCBI taxonomy): domain Eukaryota; kingdom Metazoa; phylum Chordata; class Mammalia; order Artiodactyla; family Eschrichtiidae; genus Eschrichtius; species Eschrichtius robustus. The sequence continues at coordinate 105,954,552 of NC_090830.1, forward strand.
TACCAGAGTAACCTTGGTCAAGTAATTTAACCTCCAAGAGCCTCGGTTTCCGTGTGTGTCGAGCAGGGACGGTCCCTGGCGGAAAGTGTGAGACTAAATTCCCGCGGCCTGAGGTGGACCGAGTTCCCCACCTCCGGTCGGAGCCGGGCAACCCCGCTGCGCTCTCGCCAGCTCCCGCTGCGGCCCGGGTGCTGGGCAGCCCCCGGGTGCCGAGGCCGAGGCCGGGGCCGAGGCCTGGGCCGGGCTGGGGTCGCGAGGCCCGCGGCCGGGGCGTGGGTGGCGGCCGGGTCCGCCCCTCGCGCCTGCCGTCTCCGCGCAGCCCGCGGCCGGGGGCGGGCCCGGCTCAGGCCGCGCCCCCGGCCGCCCGGCGGCCCGCGGTAGCGCTCGCGGCCTCTCACCCGGGGCGGGTGAGTTCTGGGAAAGCCCGGCCCAGGGCGGGGGCTTCGCTGTCGCCCGCGCCGCCGTCCGGGCAGCTTGCAGAGCTCTGCGGGCGCGGAGCGAGGGAGCGGCGCCGGGCGGGGGCGCACACGACGACGCGGGGCCGGGTGGGCGCGGCGGCGGCGGCGGCGGCGGCGGCGGCGGCGGGCGGCGCGCCCCGGGCTCTGTCTCCCGGGCACTTGCCCGGCTTTGCGCGCTCCTGTCGTCCGCTCCGCCGCTGACACACGGTAGCGAGGACACCCGACGCCGCTAGCGACAGGCGCATCCCAGAGGGACGCTGCACTTGGGGACTCCGGCGCGACCGGCTAGAAGAGGAAAGGTGAGAAGGTGTTTCTGTGGCTCGGTTCCTCAGGCTTGGAGAAGGGGAGAGATGGGCTTTTAATCTCTGAGTCCAGTAGATCCGGCCAGGGGCAGCAGCCTCAGTCCGCGTACCTGGCGGGAGTACAGGTACCTACTCCTCTCCCCAGGGGAGAACTGAGGTAGGCGACTCCCTAGGGGGCGCGGGCCAGCCCTCATATGGGCTGGAGGATACCCTGTAAGTGCTTCCTTCGCCCCTTCAAATGTTTGCCGCGGGTCTCCGCTGCATTTTGCGTGTGCAGTACAAAGAAGAAAAGTATAAGCTCTTGCTGAGGCGGCCCCCCTAGCCGCCAGTATTTCACGGAAAGTGCTCAAGAGATTGTTCCTGGAGAGATTAGCTACATCAAATCCTAGAAAATATAGTATTGGACCTGGTCTCACTTTCACTGGTAACTAGAAGAATGGCTTCGTCTTTTTTCTTAGAGTCTTCTAATGCTGTGATAATGAATAACCTAGAAGGAAAAGTCTTCCTTGTGTCTAATGTTAAATGCACAGTGTAAATTTACGGTTCCCCCCGCACATCTTGCCTGGTATTTAAGCCATGAGAACACTTGGTTCAACTGACTCAACTAATTATTCAGTGTAAGAAAGATCCATCATTCAAAGATTTAGCAGCCTCATTTTAAAGAGGGAGCTCCCTCAATAGATGTTAAGTAGGATTCACTTGATGGAAAAGTTTTATTTCCACATAGTTCTTAATTTGAGTTTCATCATGCAAAATTTGCCAGTAGGTCATTTAGATCTCTGCAGGATTAGTGAATTTCCTTGTGTTTCTGGTAGGAAGCCCTGGTAGGGATAGGGTGGAGCCACTGCCACGGAATGGGCACAGCCGAGGCCAAGAGTGCTGCACCCCACCAGGAAGAATTTTTGAGAGCCTGTCTTGGGAGGTGGATGCAGGTGACCCTGTAGATGCCCTTACAGGGCCCAGTTGGCATTGGGGGTGAAGGGGTGGCGGACTATCTCTGGATGCTGTATGCAGCCATGTCTTCGCGGATACTTTCTGAAGGATGCCTGATGATGCTGTCATCTAGAACATTCTTTGCTCTTCCTGAGTGCCCTTCCTGCTCCATTTTACCACGCTAAATCCTAACCATCCTTCACACTAAGTTTTTGTTGCTGCTGTGAGACCTTCCCTGATACCCCAGCCCCAAATAGTCAACATTCTCCAGCTCTGATGCCTGCAGCATTTTATTGAATACCTCCCTAGCCTTTCTTCTCTCAGCGTTCTTTGAGAGTTATTTATGTAGATGTTTCATTTTCCCTACTGAAGGAATTAACTGTGGCTTTCTTGGCACAGAGCTTGCACCTAGAAGGCCCTCTAGAAATAGTGTTATGACTTTGTTTCTTCAATACAAATCTGTACTTCGGAAAAGGAGATAATATAACCAAAAGGATTCAGAGAAGAACATAATGTTTACCATTCAAATTGTCCTCCATTTACAGCGACACGGGGAAAATTTTCCTTATACCTAGGAGCCATGCATAATAATCGTCCTTGGTCCAAGCCTGGGGATCAAGTAAGAGCTGGAGGGACAGTCTTCCAGTCCTTATAGTAACATAAGCTCCTTGGATGTACTCCAAGGTTGACCTGTGTCATTAAAAATTCCATGCTCCAGTGCATTGTGGTGAAGCTAGATTCCGATGAAGGTGGTTGGTTTTCTTTTTCTATTTGCAACTGTTCTTAATCACAGTCTTCCCTGGGCTTTTGTCTTGTATTTAAAACAATTCATTTGATGTGCAATTTGTTACCTACAAATTTTTTAATGAATAAAGGAAAATTGAAAAGAATTGTGCTTGCTGTTTTCTAAAGCAGAGAGCAGGGAATGTTTGCCCTGCCTGGGCAAGAGGAGATATTTGCAAGGAGCGAGGCTGCTCTGCACATGTGTGTTGGCAGTGCCTGCCTTCCACACACCTGGCTGGCAATCGGCCTGTAGAGGACAACAACTGCTTCAGTCTGGGCTCCTTCTTTCTCTGCCTGGGCTCCCTCTGCTTGCGGGGAGAAGGGGTCCAGGGGAGCACAACAATTTAGAGCTTCGGATTCAGGAGTAGCAGGGAAGACGTGAGAAAAAGCAGTAACTGCTTAGAGTGTGGATTTGTTTGATCAGGTTGCTTTCCTCTGGACACTTGGTTGAGATCTTGGCATTGAGCAAGTGGGAATTTGGTTGGGAGAGGGAAGGCAGGTGGCTGGGGAGCATGGTACTGCTGTAGAAGAGCTGGGAGGTATTGATTGTGGGGGGGGGGGCTTAGGGAAGCATGTGGCCCAATTATGTGGGGTCCCCAAGAGGAGAGTTGGAGATGGGGAACTGGGGAGTAGAGAAAGAAGAATAATATATCAAAGATGCACTTTGCCATGGGCCAACTATGGGGCCTAGAAAGGAAGAGAAAACTCTCTTCAGCATCATAGGGTCTGCTCTGCTCCCATGGTATAGAACTCAGGCTTGTTTTTATTAATGCTGTAATTCATCTGTATTATGGCTTAAATAGGTTTTCATGAGCCAGATTGGAACCCGGCCCTCTGTCCAGTAGGGTAGCCGCAAGCCACATAGGGCTATTTGCGTTTAAATTTAAGTTAGTTAGAATTAAATGAAATTAGTCCCATTTCAAGTGATTGTTACATGTTGCTAGTTGCTACCATACTGGACAAGGAAGATATATAACATTTCCATCATCTCAGAAATCTGCCCTGGGATATTGTTCTAAAGGATTAATGACTATTAATCTCCAGTGTACTAATTTCCAAATCGAATTTAGTCATAAATTAACAATTTCCTGTTCATAGTCCCCTACCAAGTCTATTTAGATGAGAATAATAATAGTAGTTGTTGTTGCTGACACTTATATAGTGCTTACTACGTGCCAGGCAATGTTCTAAGCACTTTACATCTGTTAATTCATTTAATCCTAACAACAACATTAGGTGGTAAATGCCAGAGACCTGTTATCCCTTACCTGCAATTCCAAAATTAAAACAAACAAACAAACAAACAAAATAACAACTCTCGACACTGTGGTTTTCATAAGTTTGGCTACAAAATTTGGTCATGAGGTTATTATGGTCTTTATTTTTCTCACCTGGTAAGAACATTTATACATTTTTGTTTCAGAAACAATGGACATGTTTGCTGCAGATCCCACCTATAGCATTATTTAATATATGGCACATGTACTGTTTTACCATTACGAAAGCTAGAAACCTTCTGATTTTGGATAAGGACATATGGATCTCCCTTACTATGCCCCCTTTTTTTTTTTTTTTTAAACTTTTGGGTTTTATTTATTTATTTATTTATTTATGGCTGTGTTGGGTCTTCGTTTCTGTGCGAGGGCTTTCTCTAGTTGTGGCAAGTGGGGGCCACTCTTCATTGCAGTGCGCGGGCCTCTCATTATTGCGGCCTCTCTTGTTGCGGAGCACAGGCTCCAGAAGCGCAGGCTCAGTAATTGTGGCTCACGGGCCCAGTTGCTCCGCGGCATGTGGGATCCTCCCAGATCAGGACTCGAACCCGTGTGCCCTGCATTGGCAGGCAGACTCTCAACCACTGCGCCACCAGGGAAGCCCCACTATGCCCCTTTTGAAGATGGGAAAACTGAGAAACTAAAAGGTCATGTAACTTGCATGAAGTCAGAGCAAGAAAGTGCCAGGGCCAGGATTCAGTCAGAGCAGGCCGGCTCCAGACTCCGTTCCCTTGACCATTGTGCTTTCCTGAAACAACCTTTGGGCTCATCACCCAAAACAAATGACTGGCCCTTTTTTCAGCTGAGTGAAACCAAATCGCTTTAACTTGGCTCATTAGAAAGTTTCAGATAGGGCTATAGCTAAATTGTTTAGTAGCTGGGGTTCTGAAACTTCCTGTTAGGGTTTCAGAGGATCTGGATCAATCTGGATCTGGGTCTTCTGAGTTGGAAGTCTCTCCAGGGAAGACTGTGAGGTTCTCTCTTCTTCTGGGAGGTTGATTAGAACTGCAGGGCTGGTCTGGGGTCAGGAATGGACTTCTTTCTCTCTCCAACTGGTCCCTTCTTGGCTTTTTGGTCCAAATCTGCACTTGAAGAAACTCTTCAGTAACCCCAGGCTTTCTCCTTTGAGTGTAAGAAGATGTTCTGAAGGCTCCACCATCTGTGTGGACCTTACAGCATGGACTCTGCAGGACCCCTGTGTGCCTGTGTCCCATGAGCATGTGTACCTCTCGTGGCATAGTCTCCAAGGCCCGTAGTGGTCATGGTGACTCCAGTTATAATAGCTTAAGGTGTAGGGACAAGGCACTCTTGGTCAAATACAAGGGCTCTAGAATCAAATTTACCTAGTTTTACATAAGCTTTGCCGTCTACTAGCTGTACAGCCTTAGACAAGAAGTTAACCTTTCTGTAAGATAGTAATTTTATGGGGTTGCTCTAAGACCCAAGTAAGATAATGCACCTAAAGCACTTTGCATAGTGCCAGGCACATAGTCAGTGCTCAAAAAGTTAGCCACTAATATTGTCTTTTCCCTCTGGACCTACCTAAGTCTTGCCAGTATGCAACTTTGGGCTTTGGAAAGACGTGTGGTAGGTTGAATAATGCCAGTGGTCCCCCAAAGTTTTCTAAGTCTTAATCCCTGGAACCTGTAAATGTGTTACTTAACATGGCAAAAGGAACTTTACAGATGTGATTAAATGAAAGATTTTGAGATGAGGGGTTATCCTGGATTACCTGGGTGGGCTCAGTGTAATCAAGGGGGTCCTTATAAGAGGGAGACAAGAGGATCAGAGTCCCTAGCAGGAGGTAGGGTAATGTAAGGAAGGGGTCAGGAGCCAAGGAATGCAGCCTGCCTCTAGGAGCTGGAAAAGGCAAGAAAACGGATTCTTCCCTAGAGCCTCCAGAAGGAAGTCAGCCCTGCCAACCCATTTTAGACTTCTGGCCTCCAGAACTGTAAGATAACAAATTGTATTGTTCAAGCCACTACATTTGTGGCAATTTGTCACAGCAGCAATAGGGAACTGATAGAGAGTGTGGAAGAGAAAACAGAAAGTGGTCAGGAGGGAAATGAAAGCTGTCAAAATAAGAACAGTAATAGCTAGAATTTAGTTTGAACTTTGCTAGGTACAGTTCTAACTACTTTGTGTGTATTAACCTGTCATCCTCACAACAACCCTCTTACTTCTGGTATCTGCATATCACAGAAGACGAAACTCAGGCACTGAGAAGTTAGGTAACTTGCCCAAGGTTACACAGCCAGTACGGGGTAGAGCTGGGATGTGAATCCACATAGTCTGGGACTCTTAATTGTTACCCACACGACTCCCCAAAGCAGGCATTTCTGTCTGCTAAGGCTGAGAGTACCGGCCACTGAGTGGTATGTTACTGTAAAGAAGGAAAAAGCAATTTTTGAATCGGCAAGAAGGAGGGTGATGTAGTCCCCACACACCAAAAAAAAAAAAAAAAAGAAAAAAGAAACATGGGTATCAAAGTACTTGGTAAGCTTTTGCCATTTCTATCTCATATAATATGTGTGGACAGCTTGAAGCTGGAGGACGCTGGTTCTGGGAGCAGTTCCTGTGCTGGCCTCCCTCTCGGGTTCCCACCTCTGTGCCTACAGCAGCCCTGTTCACTCACCACAGACCGCTGGCCCCGGCGCCCTGTTGGCTCCGCTTCCCACCTCTGCCTGTTTATTGGATTTGCCTCATTCCTGACTCTCTGCTCCAGCCCTGAATTCCACCTCCTTCTGGCCCTTCAAATGCTCAAACTTGAGATGATTAGTGTCAGGCCCCGGATGGTGAGGTACCTCTGTGACTGCTGGAGGGCGGCTGGTGGTTATTTCTTCCTTTTCCTTTGGTTTAGCTGGCTGTTGTTGGCTTTCTAGCTGTGCTGCTTTTGTCTCTCAAGCTCATAATTCAGAGTGATAGTGATTTTCCAGCTGTGTTCCAGGGGTGTCGGGGCCTCTGTCAGGTGAGGGAGATGCAGGCAGATGAAGATCTCAGCCCTTCAACCCGCTTCTGATGAGCAACCCGCTCTTACTCATTTTATTTATGCAGTGAGGTCCTGCCTTAGATTTGGCATGAAAGGTCACTTCTGTTGCTAGAGAGACAGAGAGAAGTTTGAGAAAACCTAAACCCCAAGTTAAGGCACGCTATGTATGACCTTTCGCCCAAAGACTTGGATGTGCAGGAAATAGAACTCGCTGTGTTTTCTCTAATTGCCTTTTACAAGTTGGGGATCTGGAGCCTGGTTGCTTAGATTTGTTTACCTGGCTCCACTCTTTATGTGCAATCTGTGTGACCTTGTGCAAAATACTTGTCCTGCTGAGGCCTAAACTAAATGGGTCCTCATTCACTAAATGGGAGAGGTAATAGTAGCACCTAATAAATGAGATCGTTCATGTAAAGGGCTTAGAAGAGCGCCTGATATACAATTAGGATTCAACAAATCCTGGCTCTTAGGCTCATTTTTATTCTGACTGAGTCTCCCAATGGAATGGCGGAAGGAGAACCTAGCGTCATCTCTTTACGGGGTTCTGCTCTCCCGTGGTGCTCTCCCCCGGTGCAGCTGGGGATCTTATTCCATTACTCCTCTCTCTGCCTGGTTGCCACTGAAATGTCCATTGTCCCTGACCACAGGTGACTTCAGGTGCAGTGACACAAGGCTGCTTCTCATGGGTGCACGGCCGCACCTCCCCGAGGTCTCTGATGTCTCTCTGCCTCTGCCAGGAAGAGGGTCCCCTCTGCTCTCAGGAGCTGCAGGATGTTTGTTCTTTCCTCCCCTGCCCGCCATCTGTGGGGCCTGGGACGAGAGGGACAGAGTGGCTGTAAGGCAGACTTAATACTCTTGCATCCTTTCCCCTCTACCCTTAAGGCTTAAGAAAACAAAACAAAATAAACATAAACAGGGTGGCTGTGCTTGACTGGGTTATTGGTCAAGCAGTGCTGGCTAGTACCGTTATCTACATAGTGATGGCATTGCTGCTGGCTCCGTTGAGTGATCTGCTGTGTGGTGGCCCCAGTGAAATGTGCTCCGTTTATAAAAATACTGAAACATCTCTTTCAGAAGAGCTGATTACACGTGCACACAAGTTCAGAGCTATAACAAAATGCAACCGGTTAGCATTTATGAATTTTATTGCTTTGTAGGAACAGCTACATTTTAATAATTAAACAATAATGCTGCTATATTCAGAATTAGGAAAGAGGCAGAAGCAAGGAAAGACTCTGTTTTGATGACTTCATTTTAGGTTTAAACTATATAATATCACTGACTATGGAAAATCCAGAGAATGGAAAAAAAGTCATTGGGAAAAACACATGTGACCAAGTGCATACTAGACACATCTGGGATTAAAATATCATATAACACAGTTTAATTTGGATATCACTGGAGTTAGTTCAAGTTACTGTCATTTCTAAAGAAAGTTTCAATTCATTTGTTATTATTAACAACACGAACTCGGATTTCATTGATGAACATATTTTCACCTATGATCTGTTTGCCTGGAGGAACTGAAGCACTCTCTAATAGTCTGGTTTGTCAATCTCAGGGAGGTGGATAAAATTCACAGAAGTTAAATGCGTTTGGCATGAAATTATATTCGTTTTTCCCCCCAAAGGCAGAATGAATTTGGATGACAGGGTAGAGCGTGAGCCTCATTCAGTCTGCAGTTTTGGTAACTGCTGGGGTCTGAGCAAACTCAGATTCACTTCTCTGCAGCTCATCAGGCTAATTAGTCCCTAACTCAGCCTGGTTGTTCTTTTGTCCTGCCTCCAGCAGGGTCCTAAAATTCACAGTGGGAGGGATTGGTAAAGCTCCAGGCAGTTGTGAAAGAAATATGCTCAATTATTATTTGAATCTGAGAGGATGGCAAGAGCTTCTTGAGCTATGTGCAGAAACTACATAAATTTGTAAGAAGAACTCCAAAAAGTGATTCCTGCACCCTCAGTGGAACAGCAGTCAGACAGCCTTGCAGGTTCTCCCGGGGCATCTCTCAGATCTAGGATTTTGACTAACTACCCTTTGCTGACTGAGGGCCTCACCAGTGCCAAGTCATGGGATGGCTGACAACAGGTGAAGTGTGTTCCTGACTCAGGCGGGCAAGCCCATATCAAATTAGTTACAGAGGATCAGAGAGCGTGCTTATTTCTAGCCATGCGGCCTATTTCTAATGAATTATCATTATCTAAGCAGTAAGGTCTAAAATATGTCACTTGTTTAAGTTATTGGTTTAAAAGTAAGGAATTTTTAGGCAAATAATGTATGTTTTCACTTATATGTGAAATCTAAAAACAGATGAATAAATATAACAAAACAGAAACAGACTCACAGATACAGAGAACAAACTAGTGGCTACCACACGGGGGAGGGGCAGGGGTTGGAGCGAAATAGGTGAAGGGGATTAAGAGGTACAAACTATCAGTTATAAGATAAATAAGTCACAGTTATAAATAAGTTATAAGATAAATAAGTCACAGGGGTGTAATGTACAGCACAGGGAATATAGTCAGTATTTTACAATAACTTTGTATGGTGTATAATCTATAACAATATTGAATCAACTGTGTTGTACATCTGAAACTAACACAATATTGTAAATCAACTATACTTCAATAAAAATTAATTAAAAAAGAATTTTTAATTCGAAACAGTTTTAACAACTAAAATTCTATCTTTTAGTTATTAATGCAGACGTTATGCATCTGTTTATGATTTGTTTATTACTTTTTTATTACATGCTGTGTCAGGCAACAGTGAAAATTGAGGGATCCAAATGTTCCCCTCTCATTTTTACTTGTTTTTTTTTTGTTTTCTTTTTTTTTTTGGCCACGCCCTGCGGCATGTGAGATCTTAGTTCCCTGAGCAGGGATCAAACCCATGCCCCCTGCAGTGGAAGCACAGAGTCTTTTTTTAACATCTTTATTGGAGTATAATTGCTTTACGATGGTGTGTTAGTTTCTGCTTTATAACAAAGTGAATCAGCTATACATATACATATGTTCCCATCTCTCCTCCCTCTTGCGGCTCCCTCCCACCCTCCCTATCCCACCCCTCTAGGTGGTCACAAAGGACCGAGCTGATCTGCCTGTGCTATGCGGCTGCTTCCCACTAGCTATCTATTTTACATTTGGTGGTGTATATATGTCCATTGCCACTCTCTCACTTTGTCCCAGCTTACCCTTCCCCCTCCCCGTGTCCTCAAGTCCATTTTCTATGTCTGCGTCTTTATTCCTGTCCTGCCCCAAGGTTCTTCATAACCTATTTTTTTTTTTTAGATTCCATATATATGTGTTAGCATACGGTGTTTGTTTTTCTCTTTCTGACTTACTTCACTCTGTATGACAGACTCCAGGTCCATCCACCTCACTACAATAACTCAGTTTCGTTTCTTTTTATGGCTGAGTAATATTCCATTGTATATATGTGCCACGTCTTCTTTATCCATTCATCTGTCGATGGACACTTAGGTTGGGAAGCGTGAAGTCTTAACCACTGGACTGTCAGGGAGGTCCTCCCCTCTCACTTTTAGAGTTGAAGAAATTGGTCTTCTCAGGGACTCAAAAATTTGACCAAAGCCGCCTGACTGGGGAGCAGCAGAACTGGGAGGTTTGTTTGTTTCAAACAAAATTAAGACCATAGTACAGATACATAACACACAATTTTCAATCCTGCATTCTTTGCCTAACATTCCATCATTAAGATGTTCCCACTCCATTAAAGGTTTCCAAACCTTGATTTCAGTGTTTGGGTCTCATTCTGTCATGTGGTCCTGTGGAGGGGCTTACCCATTCCCCTCTTGTTGGGCATTTAGTTGTTGATCCCCAGTTTTTTCTACTTAAGTAACTCTTCATTGCCTAGATCTGTAATTCTTTCTTTAGCACAGAGTCCTAGAACTGAAATTACTAGGTCAAAGTGAAGAACTGTTTTAAAGGCTTGAAATATGTACTGTCAAAATGCTCTCCAAAAAGGTTGCAACAATTTGCACTTCAACTAATGATGTGCTAGAGTAGTCTTTTTCCAGTGGTATGTCAATAAGAGATACCGGATTTGGTACTTCATAGTTTGAATGTGCATTTCTTTGATTACTGGAAACAATAAAACATTGATATCTCATCAATGTGCTCTCTCTTGGTTAATTATTTAATCACTTTCTTTGTCCATTTGTCTTTTTTTTTTAATTTGAGACGTCTTAATGAATTAAGACTATAACATATCATTGTCATTTGATGCTGTTTTTCTCAACTAGCATTTTTTCCTGATTATAAAATAATACAAGTTAATTTTGGATAATTTGGGAAGTAGAGAAAGGCACAATAAAGAAGTCCAATATTTGGTTCATGACTTTCTAGTTTTTTTTCTTCTGTTTGTTTTTTCCCAAATTGAGATCATGCTTTCACATTTTATAACTTTTCACCTAACTTTGTTAATCATAATTAAGCGAATTACGTTTATCCTACTATGGGATACTCTACATAAATATTAATGAAATATCATATTTTTGAAATGTTTATCATGTTCCTTAATGTACAGAAAATTTTAATTTCCACATGGCCAGAGAGGTCTATGTCCTCCCTGGTGATTACTTCCACAGCTTTTAAATTTGTATTCTTTATCTACTTTCTGTGATTAACTGTGTTCTTTAGGTTTTTAGGCTTTTAGTTACAATCAACTTTTCATTTGAAGTTAGTTTTTTTTTTTTGTACATATTATGAGTTGAAGACCTAATCTGTTTTCTAAATACTTAATTTTCCTTCAAAATGTATTTATTTCCTCATGTATATATTTATATTCCTTATATAATTTCCTTAAATAATATACTCATTGGATAATCCTAGATAATTCCTAATCTGATTTTGTATATTCTAAAGTCAATTTTAGGCCTAAGATATCTGTTTGTAAATTCTTGAATGAATACCACACTGTTTTAGTTATTTTAGCCTTATAACATATATTAATGTCACACAGAGCAAGCTCTCTCTCATTATAATTATTAAAATTTTCCTTATTTTTCCTTGCTTATTCTTATGAATTAAATTTTGAAGCACTTTGTCAAAATCTCTAACATCTATTGATATCCTGATTGGGATTATAATAAATATATATATTTATTATATATTATAATATATATAATATGTTATATATAATAATATAGATTTATTATATATAATATATTATATACATTGTATATAATTATATTAATATATATTAATTTAGGAGAAATTAATATGTTTACAGTAGTTAGTCTTTCCATACTGGTATGTTTATTAATTTACTCAAATGTTTTTATATCTCTTAGTGAAGTTTTGTAGTAGTCTTCATGTAAATCATATATTTCTTATTTTTTAAATATGTTTTAGGTTTTTATTTAATCAACTTAATTTTTTAGCTGATTCTCCTGAGCTCTCTAGGTAGAGAATTGTATTGTCTGCAAATAATGATTCTTAGTTATCTAACATTGATAACTAAGAAGGAGGATAATAGACCTTTCAATTTTATTCCTGATTTTAATGGAAATGCTTTTCATATTCACTTGTAAGTATGATGTTGGCTTTTGGTTTAAAATTGTTTAAATCACTTTGCGGAAAGAGTTTTATATTCATAGTTTTGTTTGTTTGTTTGTTTTTAATGAAAGGGAGTTGAATTTATCAAAAGTCAAAAAGGTAATCTTTGAGATGATTGTGTGCCTTTTTTCACATTTGACCTACTGGTTTATTATATCACGTTAACAAGTTTCCCATCATTAAACCATGTTTTCAATCTTGCTGTGGCAGTTTATTATCATTGTGTTAATGAATTCTGTCTATAAGGGAGAGATCAATCTAGAGCCCATTTAGATTTTACTTCGTTGGTTTGTTTTCTTTTTTTAAGTTGACTTTATTTTGGCCAGGGTCATCAAAGACTGATATTAAAATTAGCTTGCTGCTCCTGAGTGTGCATAGATTGAATTCCTGGAGACCGCCTGTGCTTTCCTGAGAGTGACAGGGGCAGCTTCAGATGTGATGAGGAGCTGGAGATACTGTTCCTGGGGAATAGAGTAAGGGAGACGAAGTACAGACGGTAGAGTGGAGAGAGTAAGGGAGAAGAAGGGCAGACGGTAGAGGGGGAGAGAGTAAAGGACATGAAGTGCAGAAGGTAGAGGGGGAGAGAGTAAGGGAGAAGAAGGGCAGAAGGTAGAGGGGGAGAGAGTAAGGGAGAAGAAGGGCAGACGGTAGAGGGGGAGAGAGTAAAGGAGATGAAGTGCAGAAGGTAGAGGGGGAGAGAGTAGGGAGAAATGCAGAAGGTAGAGGGGGAGAGAGTAAGGGAGACGAAGTGCAGAAGGTACAGGGGGAGAGAGTAAGGGAGACAAAGTGCAGACGGTAGAGGGGGAGAGAGTAAGGGAGATGAAGTGCAGACGGTAGAGGGGGAGCAAGTAAGGGAGATGAAGTGCAAACTGTAGAGTGTAGAGAGTAAGGGAGACGAAGTGCAGACGGTAGAAGGAGAGAGAGTAAGGGAGATGAAGTGCAGACGGTAGAGGGGGAGCAAGTAAGGGAGATGAAGTGCAAACTGTAGAGTGTAGAGAGTAAGGGAGACGAAGTGCAGACGGTAGAAGGAGAGAGAGTAAGGGAGATGAAGTGCAGAGGGTAGAGGGGAGAGAGTAAGGGTAGATTGGTTACTTGGGGCTCTTCCTGTGAAGTGAAAATGTAGTACCTTTATTTATTTATTTATGTATGTATTTATTTATTTATGTATTTATTAACTGGGACACTCTTGTTTCTTTGCAATCCTCATAAGATAGGCAGAATTGGAACTACCGTTAGAGGATTAGGCACTGTTCCTTACAATTCCAGACACTGAATGTGGACCTCTGTCTCCTTTTCTGGACTGATATGGCATGTTAAGTAGCAAAGCAGCAAACCTGAAATACAAGCTTAGAGTCTAGTAGGAGTCAAATTCAATGTCAAGTCTTAGTTTAGGTGAAAGGTTAAAAAAAAAAAGTGTTCCTAAGGCATATAGAAAGGAAGAGAGAAAGCGGTTCCAAAACTTAAAAATATTAAATGGCCAGTACTGTAAGTGTGCATTTGACAGCTATAGGACTGAGAAACTGACCCAAAGATTTAGCTACTGTGTGGGTGTCTTTGTGGAGAAGTTGCGGAGAATCTGAGCCTAAGATGTAAGGAAGTGGCTGGTCGTTTCTTTGCCTCAGCTTTCTTTATACTCTTGCTACTTCCATGTCGCCCCTCATTCCCTGTCTCCTTGTTTTTTCTACAATTTTGTTTCTTCCCAATTTTACTGTCTCATCCATTCAACATTCATACATTCAGCAGTCCTTCTGAGTCACTCCCATGAGTCAGGCACTATACCTGCTGATGGGGGACACTGGTGAGCAAGATCCCCATGGCTACTGCCCACCTGAGCTTACCTGAGCCAGGTGATGATGCAGGTGAGAATCTGACAATCTCTGTAATTTGTGAAACAAGATGTTACTGTCTACCTTTCTCAGTATTTCAGACATTTGCTTATTTATAGAAGGATAGTATAAAACATCACAAATGAGGAATCATTTATAAATTGTAAAATTAGACAATATTTTGTCAAAGGATCTTGGTTAAAACTCTGTGACTTGACTCATGGGAAAGAGGCTTCTATTGCTGCTACTTGGTGTTTTCTGAAGTAAAACATTTTCATCCTCGTTTCTTCTGTCCTGAAGAAATTTCTTTTCAACTTGAAGAATTCTGGAAGCAAGGGCTCTTGGGAATAGGAGTAGATTAGAAGGCACAAGGAGAGGCAGGGAATGCTCGCCTTGACCCGCTCTGTTCAGTGCAGAGGCTCAGGGGGAAGCTTGGGAGAGTGCCCGGGACGTGCTTGCTGTTGTATTGAGGAAGGCATTCAGGTTCATCTGGAGTAACTAGTCCACATAAATGCTTTGCTATTGCTTCATTACGCTTTTTGAAACTGAGTACTATTGGTTGGTTCTGTAAAGAGGATGTTGACTGCATTCCTAATGTTATACCCAGGATTTGCCATCAAAGATCTTTCAGTCCAGTCAGGGAGACAGGGCACAAATACCTGAAATTTTCAGTATCCTTACCAAGAAATGGCTGAGTCCCTGGCCAGCTGTTAAATGGCTTGAGTCTAGGAGAGGGAGCTCTGGGCTGGAGTTTTCTGGAGCAGAGCGAGGGCTTGGAGGAAGCTGGGTGTGGCTTGATGGAAAGGATGGAAAGTTGTTCTGCTTGGGAAGAGGAGAAGCCATCCTCAGAAAGCTGTTCATGGGAGTGCATTAGTCGGCCAGGTGAGCAGCGTCTCCTTTGAGGTCTTCGTTTTCCTTGTTCGCCCCAGGTACATACTGTGGATCCTTAGAGTAAATCCATCTGCATGAGTTGTTTCATCAATGATTCCAGATCTTTCCATGGTCCATGCCTCACTCCTGAGCTCCAGACCTGCATATCCAGCTGCCTGTGAGACATCTCCTCAAAACTCATGTCTCAAATTAAACTCAATCTTTTCCCAAACCTGTTTCTCCCGTGTTCCCCATCACAGTGAATAGAACCTTTGTAGACTCACTTACCAAGCCCGGAGACCTCAGCCCTCTGAGACTACCCCTTCTGAACTTCGTCCTCCCAGTGTTCGCCTCACTCTGCTACCTTCTATTTCTGTGTCTGCCTTTCCCAGTAAAACATAACGCTCCATGAACCCAGGGGCATAGTTCATTTCTGTGATCTCCAGCCGCAGCACAATATTGAGCCTGTGACAAATGTGCTCCATAAATACATGTTCATTGACTGTATGAATTGAACTTCCTGTCCATTCTACCTCCTAAGTATCTCTCTAGTCAGGCAGACCCCAGTCTGAAGTCCAGCTTTGCTGTTTACTATCTGGGTAACCTTAATGAAGCTATTTTTTAAAATTTTATTTTGAGTTAGTTTTTAACTTACAGATTAGGCTATTTTTAATCTATGCATCAGCTTCTGAATCTGTAAAATGGACGTAATTATGGTACCCACCTCATAGGTTTGGCACAGATTAAATGAAATAAAGCATGTAAAACATTACTGTGTTTGACATAGGGTATAGTCTTTACTGTTACAAAGGTAGGTTTGAAGCTAGAATGTGAAAGTCCCTCGATGCAGATTAAGAAGTGTGTGCTGTATCTCTTAGAAGGCAAGGATTCATGAAAAGTTCCAACTGTGTGGTAGAAAAACCATGAGCTGTGGAACCAACACAAACTTGTGGTACAAATCAAAACTACCACTTAATAGCTATAGGCTTTTAACAAGTTACCTAATGATTCTCAACTTCAGTTTTACACCTCTAAATTAAGATAACAGTACTTGCTACCCAGAATTATTGTAAGGTATAAATGAGATGGTATATGAAAAGTATCTGACACTAATTTTTTTTTGAAGTTACTTTCTTTCCTCCAGTGATAAGCTCTGGGTTCCCTGGGAAAGAGATCTATAGTCCAGAGGCTTCTTTGGTTCAGCCCAGTTTAACATTTTTGTCAGATACTTGGATGAAGGCAAAAAGCCTTATTTCCCAAATCTGCAGATGACTCAAAGTTGGGAAAATAGCTAATACAATAGGGTGATGGAATGGAGGCTCAAAATGACCTCAACAGTCTGGAATGTTTGGCCTTCACCAAGTGGGAAGTTGGGCATCTAGCAGAAGGATCAAAGCAGTCAGTCAGGGGCAAGGAGACCATTTATTTATTTATTTATAAATTTTTATTATAGTTGATTTACAATGTTGTGTTAGTTTCAGGTGTACAGTAAAGTGAATCAGTTATACATATATCCACTTTTTTTTTAGATTCATTTCCCATATGGGTCATTACAGAATATTGAGTAGAGTTCCCTGTGCTGTACAGTAGGTCCTTACTAGTTATCTATTTTATATATAGTAGTGTGTATATATCAGTCCCAGTCTCCCAATTTATAAGGAGACCATTTAGAAGACGATTCCACTAGTCCAGGTGATGGATGGAAAGGTTCTGACCTGGGGTGGTGTCAGTGGCTAACAGCTGGGAAAAAATTTTTAGAAAAATCACCAGAATAGGACAGATAACTAGGTGGGTGTGTGGATTAAGAGGACTAGTGATAACTGGGAAGTTTCCTTTCTGAGTTCCTGGGAAGAAGGAGGTGCCGGTTAAGAGGAAGGAAGAAGTTAGGCAGAAGAATTGAATTAGGGAGAGAAGGGAGGACAGGAGTCTGGTTTTGTACATGGGGTGTTGGCTGTATCCAACAGGAAGTTGGAAAGTCAGGACTGTAGCTCGTGGGAGTGGCTGTGTCTGGAAAGAGGCATTTGGGAGTCATCCACATAGAGGTGATAGTTGAAGCCATGAGTGGGAGGGGAGGGGATGGGATGGCCAAGGAGTGGCCAGTGCTATTCAGAATCATTAGCATTGTTGGCTCTAACTAGAGATAAGCAAGGTAAACAATCCCTTGCCCAAGTGGGAGCTAGTTCTACTGCCTTCCACAGGCTCTTTAATGCATTAAAACAAACTTTCACAGGATGAAAAATCTCATATAATAATTTAAGACTTTCAAAAAATTATATTTTTGATTTATTTTTAATTACACAATACGTGAATACATTCTTGGTTGCAAAGAATGTAAACACTCCCGATAAAGTAAAAGCCCCCGTAATTCCTCTCCAGTTCTCCTTTTTCTTTTTCAGAAGTAATCACCGTTCCTAGTTGGACAGGTGCTCTTACAAACGTTTCTCTATGCATTTATACAGTTGTACACACACATACACATAAAGATATACTTTTGTTTTTGTGTGTGTGGTTTTGTTTTGTATTATATAAGTGATCTCCTAACGTGTTTGGTTCTTCAGTTTCTTTTTATCTTAAAAAATGAAACAATATACTCTGGAACTCTTTCTAGGTAAATGTATCTAAGTCATAAAAACAAAAACAACAACATCTGTTTTCCTGGGTATGAATGTGCTATGTTTTATTTAATCATTCCCTTACTGATGCACTATATCTTTTTTTTTTAAACATCTTTATTGGAGTATAATTGCTTTACAATGGTGTGTTAGTTTCTGCTTTATAACAAAGTGAATCAGCTATACATATACATATATCCCCATATCTCCTCCCTCTTGCATCTCCCTCCCTCCCACCCTCCCTATCCCACCCCTCTAGGTGGTCACAAAGCACCGAGCTGATCTCCCTGTGCTATGCGGCTGCTTTCCACTAGCTATTGGTTTTACATTTGGTAGTGTGTGTATGTCCATGCCACTCTCTCACTTTGTCCCAGCTTACCCTTCCCCCTCCCCGTGTCCTCAAGTCCATTCTTTAGTAGGCACTATATCTTGTTTCCAACTTTTGCATCTGACCATTCTACAGATATTTACTGCTTGCAATGTGTAGGAGACTGCCCAGCAGAAACTGGGATACACTGGCAATAGTAAGCCAGGAGTTGGCAGGCTATCAGGGGCAAGGAGAAGCATGTAAGGAAGAGGACAGGCAAAAAATGCTGCTTCCTAAACTTGCCACATGCTGTGGTGGCTTAGAGGAAGGAGACCTTATTTCGTTGTGGGGATGCAGAAGTAGATAAGAGAGGCTGAGCTCTTTGTCTGGGTTTTGCAGGATAGAAACACAGATGGATGATTGAGGTGTAGCCTATTGCCCCTTGGTGCTCCAGTCCCACCATCCCCCAAGGGATCAACTACTAATATGCTGTTGACCTTATGGCAGGGAATTTCTGTTTCAGGCTCAGCCACTTGCTGTGTTCAACCTTGCCAGGATCCTCTCTGCCTTAAGCTGGAGGAGCTGGAAGTAGTGTGGAGAAAGGGAAAAGGTGAGTGTATGCTAATGAGGTGGGGACTTTCACCCCTATCCCCAGGTCCAAGCCAAAGTTGGAGTGATTGATTTGGGGAAGGGTGGGTTGGGTTTGAGAATATTTTTCTTTTTACAAATATCATCAAAATGAATATACAAAGTTTTTAATTCTCACTGGGAGCCCCTGAAAATATATCCCCCAGTGAGACACTGGTACGTTTTTCCCTTTTTTCTTGAATGCATGAGATTTCTTGAGTGTAAGGATCACTGGGGAAGGAAAGGAAGGGGGAACACTTTCCTTTACCTGCTTTATCACAACACAGCCATTCTCTCTCTCTCTCTCCCACCCATCCCTTCTCTCTCTGGTTTTCCTGTCTTTGATGCTCTCTCTGAATCATATCACTTCTCGTGAGCAAATTTGGGCCATATGCATTTTATGCAAAATACCAGGGCCCTAATTTTCCTTCTCTTCCTTTCTGCTGCCTTTACTCAGGGCTCAGAGGAGATTCCACTTTGGCTCAAATCAAATGCAGGGAGTCACACTGGTTCTTCTTTCCCCTCTTCCCTCTGTTTAGCCCTGACAGCAGCTGCGAAGCTCTGCCAGGCTGTTGGGAAGCTGCACCGTCCCTGGGCGAGACATCCGAGAGAAGGGCTCCACAGGCAACCCTGAATCAACGACATAGGCAGCCTAAGTCCTCCAGCACGGGCGACCAGTCTGGCTGGGAAAAAATTTCCCTCGGAATCTCTCTCCAGTTCTCCAAGCCTAGCCCCTGCCAACTCAAGCCCTCCCTGCTTGCAATGCAGCGAAGTCTGGTTGATTTTTTGCGTTTCGCCTTTTTCTACTCCCAGCCAAGCCAGACCGGCCCTCTGGGCTGCTGGACCAATGAGCAAGTTCGTCTCTACCAGGCCTCCAAGGGCGTGTGTCTGAAACAGCTTTGATCTGCTGCCTGTGGGAGAGTGGCCGCCACCCACCTTTCCAGGTACATCTCGCAGCCCCTTTGCCCCCACTTGTTCCCTGGCACACCAGACACTCCAGCAATAAACACCCAATGCATTTACTACTTGGAGCTCCCTAAACACAACACACGGTCTCTCCATTCTGTGCCTCACCTTGGGCTGCCTACTCTTCCCCATCCCTCTTTTCTCTGTCCTTTAAATTCAGTTTAGGTGTCAGTCACTCTACAAAGCCTTCCCTGACTCCCCCCATATGCCAGATTCACCTCATTGACTTTGAGTTTTCAATTCAGTATCTGTGTCCCCCACTCCCCTGTGATAGTCTCTGTCACCCCCTCTGTCTCTAGGGCTGAGCCCAGGATCTGGAATATGCTGGACACTGAGTTCAGGCTTGTTGAACCCCACTGACTTAGGTCAGGGAGCATCTTTGTGGTTCTTCTTCTAGGTTTGCCCTCCTGGCAGCTCGCTGCCTTCCTAAGTAGCATCTCGTTATTTGAGCCCCACTAGTGAGAAAACTCACTGAGAGGCCTAGCCTTGTAATAAATAATTGGGTTGCATCGTGTTTGGATGGTCTGCAGGGTGGAGTGTCATCATTTTTAGATTCCAGACAAGTCTCTGTCTAGGAGGAGCGGAGAAGAGAGGCAGGGCACCTACTGTGCAGGGTCGTGGAGGAGACCCCTTGAGGTGCTCAGGGCTTCCTGAGCTGCCTTCCCTCCTACCCCAATGCATGATAGCCCCACCTTGTGTGGAGTCTTTCCTTCTAAAGCACCTTGGCACACCTGATCTCATTTGACCTTTCCTACACATCACCTTGGGCGGTAGAAGGAACAGATTATACACAGTGAAACAAATAAGCCTGATTCATCTACTTATTCTACAAATATTCATTGAGTTCCTATTATATCTCCAGCAAGAGAATATGGCAGTGAACAAAACCAGCACATTCCCAGCTGTCAGGAAGTTCTGGTTCTAATCAGGCAATGCCAACAAGTAACCAGTGTACAAATAATAAGTAGTAAATAGAATATCCAGTGATGGTAAACGCTCAGAAGACAATCAGGCAGGGTAGTATTACAGAAAGTGATGAGTGGGAGGGGAGGAGGGGCTGCTTTAGGGCAGGCAGAGCCTTTCTGAGGAAATGGCATCTGAGCTGAAATCTGAAAGGTGAGAAGGAACGGGCCAGGTGACGCCCGAGGGAGGTGGGGTGACATGCTGAGGGTCCCAGGGTGGAGCTGGCCCTGGAGCCCTGAAGCAGGCTCTTTCCCCAATGTCCCTTGAGCTCCTCTCTTCCCTCTTTACTCTGTCCAGGGACACTCATGAGTATGTCTGGGACAGACTGCAGGCGGGCAGGGGATGAGGTGTGCTTAAGAGTGCTGGGAACTGTCTCCCGGGCTTTGAGTGTCACAGCCAGCCTGAAGCTGGGGAGGGGCCACCCGAGGGCCAACTTTCTCCACCTTTTACTCTCAGTTGTCCCTTTCCCAAGGGATCCATCCCTCAGGAGTAAACCTCACCTCTTTCCACATCAGCAGGAAAGGGTGTCAGAGGCACCTTCTACAAGACAGCTGAGAGTTGGGCATCCTGCCATTTTTTTTATTGTGGTAAAATATAACATGAGATTTACCGTTTTAACCATTTTTAAGTGTGCAGTTCAGTGGCATTAAGTATATCCACGTTGTAGTGCCGCCATCACTACCATCCGTCTCCAGAACTATTTCATCATCCCAAGCTGACACTCTGTACCTATTCAACAATAACTCCTGCCACTTTTTAAAAAGCCCTGATGGACTCACAGACATGGAAAACAAATTCATGGTTACCAAAGGGGAAGGGTTGGGGGGAGGGATAAATTAGGAGTTTGGGATTAAAATATACACACTGCTGTATATAAAATAGATAATCAACAAGGACCCACTGTGTAGCACAGGGAACTCTACTCAATATTCTGTAGTAACCTATATGGGAAAAGAATCTGAAAAAGAATAGATATATGTATATGTATAACTGATTCACTTTGCTGTTCACCTCTACAGCATTGCTGTACACTTTGCTGTACACCTGTACAGCATTTACAACATTGTAAATCAACTATACTCTAATACAAAATAAAAAATTTTTTTAAATTTTTTTAGTAAAAAAAATTTTTTTAAAAGCCCTGATGGATCATGGGTAATGAGAAAACAAATACCATTTTCCAAAAGCCTCTCCCCTGATGGGTTTATTCTCCTAGTGTTTAAAACCATATCTCTCAGTGTAGTCTGAAGACAGCTGGCGCCAGAATCACTTGGTTGGGGGGGAGTGCCTGTTAAAATGCAGATCTCCCCCTCCTTCCTGAACCAGAATCTCTTGACCAGCACCCAAGCAAGCGTGTTTTTACCAAGTCCCCTGCGTGATTCTGATGCCGATGAAAATGTGAGAATTACTGGTTTCAGCCTCATGGGAAGAACATGTGAGGAAGAATATTTGCCAGGGCAGAAAAAGCTTGCTATGGGGAAGTAGCTGCGTGGATTTGAATACTTCACCAGTGGCTAACTGAATAACTCTGGGCAAGTTGCTTAATCTCTCTAAACTTCAGTTTTCTTTTCTCTAAACTGGAAATTGTGGTCGTAGCATGTACCTCACCGCAGTTGCTGTGAAGACTGAATGAGATTATACACAAGGCGCTGAGATTGGTGCCTTGTGTGGAAGATCTCAGGTCTTGATGTGGCATAAGGGTGGTGAGGTGACCCAAGTAAAGTAGTTATGTTTTCTTAAGGAGATATATATATATATATATATATGTATATATATATATATATACATATATATACACACACACACACACACATCCTGCAGCAATTGAGAGGGTAGAATGTTTTTCCTGAAAGATCCTTTCAGAGATGGGATTCATTTGGAGAAGTTCCTGAGAGGAATGGTTAGGTGATTAGTAGTGATGCATGTAGTACATAGCTGAGGGAAATAATAAAGAAAATGAGGCTCTGGTGCCTGTCCCGGATACCTACCACCACCCCACTCAGGAACAAGGGCAGTTAAGGTTGTCTACAGGATGGATGGTTCTGGATGGTTGGTGCAGCAACAGTTTGAGAGTGAGACTCAGAGTCACTGTTCAGAAAAGCTTCCTGAATGGAATGTGGCTCTGCAGAAAGGAAGGTAGGGGTTCTTGGGAGTGGTGAGCAAGACACAGAAAGTCAGGTGAAAGGCAGGTTCAGGGATTTCCCAGGTGGCGCAGTGGTTAAGAATCCTCCTGCCAATGCAGGGGACACGGGTTCAAGCCCTGGTCCGGGAAGATCCCATATGCCGCAGAGCAACTAAGCCCGTGTGCCACAACTATGAGCCTGCGCTCTAGAGCCTGCGAGCCACAACTACTGAGCCCGCCAGCCACAACTAATGAAGCTCACACTCCTAGAGCCCACGCTCTGCAACAAGAGGAGCCACCGCAATGAGAAGCCCGCGTCCCGCAACGAAGAGTAGCCCCTACCGCTGCAACTAGAGAAAGCCCCCGCGCAGCAATGAAGACCCAATGCAGCCAAAAATAAATAAATAAATACATTAATTAATTAATTAAAAAAAGAAAAGAAAGGCTGGTTCAGGGAACAGGAGCTAGACCGCCCTGGCTGAGGTGGGTGTCAAATTGGTGAACTGGAAAGGCTAGTTTTGATCAGATCACCCTCAAACCTGGCTCCGTTTGGCCTAGTTTAATATCATGTCACTTAAACCTAGCAAATATCCCTTTAATAAATTTCAATTAGACCTGGTAGTTTTATGGACCATCTGTACTCAGTTCCTAGCATAGCATCTGGCACACAGTAGGTGTTCAGAAAATATTTGTTGAATAAGTGAATGGATGAATCCTACCCTTTGGTTGGCCAGCCCTTGGAAGAAAGATTGAGCAATCTGGAAGTTGTACTCCAAGAATGGGGCAGTGTTTACAAATATATCAAACAGGTGAGATGATGCATGATTTCAGGGAGGCACAGCATGTGATTTTTCCTGATCTTCTCCTTTTTATAATAAGATTTAGAATGTTGGGAAAGAGATTGCTAATGTTTATATAGATTTCATTATGTCCCAAAGTTATTCTTTTAGACAATATAATGTTAAACAAGAGAAGCGGGATAAAAATGGTATAAACAGTATAATTTCAGTTCCATGAAAGATCTGTGTTCATGGGGGAAAAACTGGAAAGAAGTTATAACAAAATTAGGACTTACTTAATGATCTTACCTTACTTTTCTACTTTATACTTACCAGACTTTTTCCAAATTTTCTACAGTAAATGTGTATTACTTTTATAGTTGGAAAAATATAACGTGTTATTTGTTCATTAATATAGAAAGTGGTACAACATTCTTGCCAAAGCCTGCTTTGTTTTTTTATCCCTGGCATTCATCATAAAAATCACAACTGATACTTGAAATAATGACATAATGATAACAAAAATGAACTACACCTTACCAGGTATGGTACTACCTGTGTCAGGTGACACAGTTGATCTACTGAGGAGCCCACACCATCCAGATACTGAGATTGGCCGTGTCAGGGCTCCTTGCCTCCACCTGCACATCCCTCAGCCTCCCTGAATGCCCACCCCACTCCCCTTCCACCCTTGTCAGAGGCTCAGGAATGGCCGGAAGGCTGGTAGTGCAGGTCAGAGCAGCCCTGCTTGCTTTGGATTGTGGACTCAGCAAACAGCTCTGTACTTTGGGTTACACTGCTCTGAAAAATAGCAAAAGTGCCAAGGTATTGTCCTATAGATTAAACAAATTAAAAACAAACAACAACAACAAAAATACAAGAGCAGCAGAACCCAGAAAACTTGTTCACTTCATTTTTTTTCAGTCAGGCAAAAAGTATGAATAATATTGCTTCTCCCTTTTGGATGATGACTTCTCAGTAGTAAATCAGAGGCACAGCTAAAGTGAACTTTGAGTTTTAATGAGGTGTTGTATTTGCAGTTTTAACTCTACTGAAAACAAGCGCCATTAGAATGATATCAACTGTTTGAGTCAGTTGTTGGCTTGGGCTTCCACCCAGAATTTGATGTCATTGGTGAGCAGCCATGAGGAACAGGAATAATTTTGAAGTTTGTTGACCAGAGGACCTCTGAAGACTTTCACTGGTGCTGGTGTTAAATATAATGCAAATATAAAAATGAAAATGGCCATCCTATGCATTAAGTATGTGGATTTAAAAGCGCTTTCCATCTGCTAGGGCTTTGTGGGGGAACGTCTATGAAACTGGAGAGTTATTGTGTCTGGAAAATGTTTTACTCAGTGTGATGATGAAATGTAGGCTAGGTATCAGATGCAACGGACCCCAGGAGTGAGGGAGAGCAAGAAGCACAGCCACGAAGAAAAGAGTTTGTAGGAGTTGAATCATATCTTATTTTGATTAAATCAGGATCATTTTGCTGAGAGGCTGTAATATGAGAATGTGTTAGGTAGTAGAAGAGTCCTATTATGTTTATCTCATTCAGAGTGAGTTTGTTTTCATCACATGTATTTTTAATTCTTTGGAAAGACAATTACATTAATTGAGGAATGACTTGTAGAATACCAGTTTGAAAAAAACATTTAGCGAATGGGTGTGTTGATGTTGCCTAACTATCAGTTAATTAAAAATTGCTTGTAACATGAGCTCTAGGTACCCCAGCTAAATGGTGGCAGTTGGCTGCTTGGGGAAGCCCATTATATTTTTGATGCATCAGTTGGGTAAAGCAAGACCTTCGGGGAAGTGGCTCCGGGTCCTTCCCACTCTCCTCTTCCT
The DNA here is from genome assembly GCF_028021215.1 of Eschrichtius robustus. Taxonomy (NCBI): domain Eukaryota; kingdom Metazoa; phylum Chordata; class Mammalia; order Artiodactyla; family Eschrichtiidae; genus Eschrichtius; species Eschrichtius robustus. Next base: position 105,979,784 of record NC_090830.1, read on the forward strand.
CTTCATTGCACGGCTTCCAAAAATGTGCTGCCTTGACCTGGTATGAGAACTTCCAACCCCAGGAAGAATTGTCCAGGATGGTTCTACTGCTTCTGCTGCAGTTAGGCTTAGCAAGGGCACAGTAGCCTCCATGTGCCAGCCAACCCATGACTTTCCATCCCATCTCCAAGACAAGACTCCTTCTCCCTCTCTCCCCCGTTTTCTGCCTGGCCTCGCTTCCCAGGGCAGGGTCCTCTTTTAAAGACTGACATTTTCTAGGAATTCTTCACTTGTGACTTGAGTTCATTCTGAATTCTGCCATCTGTATCTTCATTTTTTATCTGGTGCACAATTAGTACACACTGTTGAGTGATCCCCCCACTTTTTAACTGGCTGGACTGTACTATTCAGTATTTCATGATAATAGCTCATATCCTAAGTTTTTTCCTTGTAGCTCTATAATAACAAAGGCATTGGCTGTGCCTTTCTCTTTCTGTGAAGTCATGTACTACCTTGCACGTGTGCTAAGCACCCAGTAAACTTGTACAACTTAAAGAATCATTTAGCCGCATGCACTGGCTGAGTTAAGGAAAATCATCTCATGCTAACATACAAATAATATTCTACACAAAGCAGTAAGTGAGCAAATATTTATTGAGCCTCTATTATTATAGTCCTCAGAGGTGGTTTACAGGAAAATAGACATGGTCCTACATCAGGAAGTTATATGTGAAGACTCTGGAGAAGTTTTTATAATGATAAGAATAAAAGGTACTATTTTTTGAGGGATTTCTACTTCATAGGATTATTGTGAGTATTACATGAGAAACTTTTACTCCCCCGCCCCACCGCCCTTTTTACAGATATAGAAACTAAGCCTCAGCAAGGTCAAATGGAGACAAACTCAGATTGAATGTTTCCACTATCCTGGTGCTCTCTCAGCATCACATTGTACAGTTGAACAAGCTGTTCAGTGCTCAGAGGTGCCTGGCTGAGAGTCGAAGTGGGAATGAAATGAGCCCTGTGGTCCACTTGAAAAGCTGATGTGGGGTAATGTATACTGTTGAAAGAGTATATACCTGGGTAGCTACCACCCCAATCAAGATATAGAGCATTTCCACCATCCTCAGAAAGTGCCTTTGTGCCATTTTATAGTCTTTCCACTCCTTCCCACCCTGCCACCAACCCCCAGTGACCACTCATCTGATTCTCCTGAATACCATAATTTTGCATGTTTTCTAACAGCACTGTCCTACCGAACTTTATGCAGGATGGAAATGTTCTCTATATCTGTGCTGTCCTGTACAGTTGCCACCAGTCACATATGACTATTGAAATGTGGCACTTGAAATGTGGCAGCTGAGAAACTGAATTTTTAATTCCACTTAATTTAAATTAATTTTTTACTTACACTTAAATAGCCACATGTGGCTAGTGGCTACTATATTGGACAGCATTGGTCTAGAACTTCAAATAAATGGAATCAGTCAGTGTCTGGCTTCTTTCATACAACCTAATGTTTTTGAGATTTATGTTTTGAATCTCAAAATCTTGAGATTATGTTTGTTACAACATCAGAAGATCATTTTTTAAAATTGCTGAGCAGTATTCTATTCTATGAATAGATCTCAGGTTGTTTATCTGTTAATAGACTTTTGGGTTGTTCCCAGTTTGAGGCTATTATGAATAAAGCTGCTATAAACATTTGCATACAAGTCTGTTTGTGAATGCATGCTTTTATTGTTCTTCTATGAGTGGAATTTGGAAGTCGTATGGTAAATGAATATTTAACTTTATAAGAAAACGCCAAATCGTTTTCCAAAATGGCTGTACCATTTTATATTCCCACCACAATATTCCAGTTGCTCCACATTCTTACCAACTTTGGTATGGTCAATTTTTTTAATTTCAGCCATCCTAGTGGGCATAAAGTGCTATCTCATTGAGAGTTTAATTGGTATTTCCCTGATGACTGATGATGTTGAACATCTTTTCATGTGCTTGTATTTCTTCTTTTGAAAAGAGATTATTCAAATCTTTGCCCATTTTTAAAGATTGTCTTGTCTTTTTATTATTGAGTTGTAGGAGATCTTTATGTATTCTGGATGCAGAGCTCTTGTTAGATATTTATATTACAAATATTTTCTACCATATTATGGCTTGCCTTTTGAAGAGCAGATATTTTTAATTGTGATACAGCTCACATTATCAATTGTTTTTCTTTTGTGGTTGTACTTTTGTGTTCAGTCTAAGAAATTTCTGCTTATTCCAGTGGTTATAAAGATTTTCTCCTATGCTTTCTTTTAGAAAGTTTATAATTTTAGCATTTATATTTAGGACTGTCATCCATTTTGAGTTAACTTTTGTGTATGGTATGAAGAAGGGATTGAGGTTCACTTTTTTTTTCCATACAGAAATTTTGCTGATCTGTCACAATTTGTTAATAGGCTGTTCCCGTTATATTATCTGGTGGAGTGTCTGTTCAAGTCTTTTGCCCATTTTTAAAAATTGGCTTATCTGGTTATTATTGAGTTATAAGAGTTTTTAATATATATTCTGGATACAAGAACTTTTCAGATATATATATTGTGACTATTTTCTCCCAATCTGTGACTTGCCTTTCTGTATCTTAATGGTATTTTTTTTTTTGAAGAGTGGAAGTTTTAAATTTTGATTAAGTCCATTTTACCATTTTTTCCCTTTTATGGTTAGTGCTTTTCGTGTTCTAAGAAATGTGTCCGTATCCCAAGGTCATGAAGATTTCTCCTGTTTTCTTCTAGAAGTTTTATAGTTTTAGATTTTATGTTTAGCACAGTAAATCATTCTGAATTAATTGTTGTGTATTGTGATGTAGGGGTTGATGTTCACTGTTTTTCTATTTGGATCCAGGGCCATTTATTGACTGTCCTTTCCCCATTGAATTACCTTTGCACCTTTGTTGAAAAGCCAATTGACTAAATGTGTTGTTCTATTTCTAGACTCTATTCTATTCCATTGACCTAAATTTCTATCCTTATGCTGATAGCACACCATCAAGTTTACTGTAGCTTTGTAGAAGTCTTGAAAATAGGTTGTGTAAGTCCTCCAATTTGTTCTCCCCTTAAAAATTATTTTGGTTACTCTAGGTTTTTTGAATTTTCCATGAATTTGCAAAATTCTTTCAATACTTGAAAATCAATTAGTAGAGTTTACCATGTTAACTTTTTTTTTTTTACATCTTTATTGGAGTATAATTGCTTTACAATGTTTATATAATTATAATTGCTGTACAAGTTTCTGCTGTATAACAAAGTGAATCAGCTATATGTATACATATATCCCCATATCCCCTCCCTCTTGTGCCTCCCTCCCACCCTCCCTATCCCACCCCTCTAGGTGGTCACAAAGCACCGAGCTGATGTCCCTGTGCTATGCAGCTGCTTCCCACTGGCTATCTATTTTACATTTGGTAATGAATATATGTCAATGCTACTCTCTCACTTTTTAAGGAACCTCCATACTGTTCTCCATAGTGGCTGTATCAATTTACATTCCTACCAACAGTGCAAGGGGGTTCCCTTTTCTCCACACGTTCTCTGGCATTGATTGTTTGTAGATTTTTTGATGATGGCCATTCTGACTGGTGAGAGGTGATACCTCATTGTGGTTTTGATTTGCATTTCTCTAATGATTAGTGATGTTGAGCATCCTTTAAAGTGGGGTTTATCCCAGGAATGCAAGGATTCTTCAATATATGCAAATCAATCCATGTGATACACCATATTAACAAACTGAAGGATAAAAACCATATGATAATCTCAACAGACACAGAAAAAGCTTTCGACAAAATTCAACAACCACTTATGATAAAAACTTTCCAGGAAGTGGGCACAGAGGGAACTACCTCAACGTAATAAAGGCCATATATGACAAACCCACAGCCAACATCGTTCTTAATGGTGAAAAACTGAAACCATTTCCTCTAAGATCAGGAAGAAGACAATGTTGCCCACTCTCACCACTGTTATTCAACATAGTTTTGGAAGTTTTAGCCACAGCAATCAGAGAAGAAAAAGAAAGAAAAGGAATCCAAATTGGAAAAGAAGTAAAACTGTCACTTTGCAGATGACATGATACTATACATAGAGAATCCTAAAGATGCTACCAGAAAACTACTAGAGCTAGTCAATGAATTTGGTAAAGTAGCAGGATACAAAATTAATGCACAGAAATCTCTTACATTCCTATACCATGTTAACTTATTAGAGGAGAAAAATTATACAGTTATCTCAATAAATGCAGAAAAAGCATTGGGCAAAACTCATTTGTGATAAAAATTCCAGCAAACTGGGAATACAAAGAAACATGCTCAGTTTAACAAAGGGCATTTATGAGACACCTACACCTAACATCCTATTAAGTAATCATGTATAGAATACTCTTTAAGACTGAGAACATGGCAAGGATATGCACTCTTTATACTTATATTAGCATCAAAATTGGAGATCCTAGCAAGTGCAGAAAAGGAAGAAAAGAAACAAAATGTATACATTTTAGAAAGAAAGAAGCAAAACTCTTTATTTGAAGATGACATGGATGTCCGTGCAGAAAATTCTAAGTCACCTACAAATTATCTGCTAGAAGTAATAAGTGACCTTAGCAAGGGTATAAGTTATAATGTCTACACACAGTAATCAATTGTATTTCTGCATTCTAGCAGCAAACAACTAGAAAATGAAATGTAAAATAATTCCATTTACAATAGCAGCACCGACATAGGAACAAATTTAACAAAAGATGTGCAAGACCTCTATATAGGTGAATACAAAATATTAATCTGTGTAATCTATGTCTGAGCCTCTCAACCATCACTTTCCATTTTAGTTATTTTTTTAACTTATTTTTTTATTGAAGTATAGTTGATTTACAACGTTGTGTTAATTTCTGATGTACAACAGAGTGACTCAGTTATACACATATATACATTCTTTTTTATGTTCTTTTCCATTATGGTTTATCCCAAGATATTGAATATAGTTCTCTGTGCTATACAGTAGGACCTTGTTTATCCATTCTATATGTAATAGTTGGCATCTACTAACCCCAAACTCCCAGTCCATCGCTTCCCTATCCCCCCTCCCCTTTGGCAGCCACACGTCTGTTCCCTATGTCTGTGAGTCTGTTTCTGTTTTGTAGAGAGTCAACCATCATTTTCAAAGCAACAAATTCATTGTAGGACAAGGTGGAAGCAAATGTCGGACTTTCTTCTCTGGGCTTCCCTGCTCTCCAGGATTGTGGCTTCTCAGATCTAGCTGCCTTGGTAGCCCTCCACCACCTTCACGAAAGGTTCCAGATGAGCCAAAAATTCTTGAGGATTATAAGAAAATACTTTATGTTAATAATCTATTAAGAGTTCACATTCAGACAACAATGCCACGCATGGCTTGCTCTTCCCTGAGACTCCAGCGGGCTTTGTGGTTGGCCCTGCCTCTACACAGCATGGCTACTTTACACACCTGCTGTCCTCTGCCTCCTGCGAGCACACACAGTTCAGCTGTGTGACGTTCTGCAAGTGACACACACACTGTGAAAGCAGCCTGGCCCTGCAGCAGCTCTTCCATCTATGACATGCAGAAAATAGTCAAGAAGAGTCCCTCTTTCCCCCAGTATCTACAGAGTTTTCTTTTTTTAGGTTGCTCTTATATAAGTATCACTCACCATGAGACAGCTGCTAGGCCTAGCTATCATGCAATATGTCACATTCATAAAAACAGTAAACATGCAGGCATTATTCTACCTAAAAACAATAAAACCAATTTAATTCTAAGGCACATCTTGCTCCCAGTATTTTATTTTTAAAATACTGTTAGATGTCTATGACATCTAATCTAGTTTTAATACAAAGGTATTTCAACTTAAATATTATCTCTGAGGAAATCAGATATTGTTTTGGGCAAAGCTTTTAAGTCACAATAAAATAGTTATGAAACAGCAAAAAAGAGAAGATATGTATATATATACAGAGATGTGTGTATACATATACCTACATATATTCATATATATGTGGAGAGGGAAGCACGAGTACGAGTTAGCTACATCATGTTTATGGATTAGAAGCCTCAGTATGGTTAGGATGTTATCTTTCTCCAAATTGATATATTGATTAAAACCAATCCAAAACAAAGCCCTTGCAGACTGATGATAGTCTTTTTTTTTTTTTAATTTTTTAAATTTATTTTTGGCTGCATTGGACTTTGTTGCTGTGCGTGGGCTTTCTCTAGTTGCGGAGAGCGGGGGTTACTCTTCGTTGCTGTGCGCGGGCTCTAGGTGTGCGGGCTTCAGTAGTTGCAGCACGTGGGCTCAGTAGTTGTGGCTCGCGGGCTTAGTTGTTCCGTGGCATGTGGGATCTTCCTGAACCTGGGATTGAACCCGTGTCCCCTGCATTGGCAGGCGGATTCTTAACCACTGCACCACCAGGGAAGTCCCAGATTGATGATAATCTTGAGGATTGGGGTAAGGTTTGGATTTACCACACTAAATAATGTGACGCTCTGTTCCTTCTCAACTGATGTGGATGAAAGGATGAGAATAGTGTTTGGGGAAGATTTTTCTAAAAATTGTATGGGATGGATTGAAAGAGGAGGAGGTTAGAATTTGGGAGACTGGAAGCTCTTAAGTTCTAATGGGTTCTAAGGGGCAAGGATTGGGCTCAAATAGCCGTGGAAAGGAAGGAGAGAGTCAAATGCCTTTTGAGACCAAGTATATGCCTAGGTATAAGCCAGGAATGTGGGGTGCAGGGTCTCTATAAAAATCTTTAAGTTTGAAGATGCAAGGTCTTTGTTTTTCAGAAGCTCTCAATCCACGCAGGGGTCCTACATTATCAATAACTACAATATAGTGTGCCGTGACATGCTATAGTGAGATGTGGGAAGAACTATGGGAAACACAGATGAGAGCAATTAATGCTGACAAGTGAGCATCAGAGAGGGCTATAGAGAGGAGATGCTGTTTAAGCTGGGTGATGGAGTCTTAGTTAAGTTAGAAGACAGTAGTAAGGGAAATGCAAGAGGCATTAAGTGCAAGGCTGGTTCAATAAAGGGCAAAAAGACCAGTGTGACAGGATGTCTTTTCCTTGAGGGTATTGGTCAGAGATGAAACTGGAAAAAATCGATTGGGACTAAATCATGGAGGGTCAAATACCATCTTCTACTGCCCACTTTTCCCTCTTCTCATCATCTCATCAAAAACATGAATCTTTATGTGCATGCGTCCTGTGAGTGTCAACACCATAATCCTATTTGCCTCCGCTCTTGGCTTAAAGTTACATTCTACTAATGTCTGTATCCCTGTATTTCTGGGAGAGCAATAGGGAGAGAAGGGGCAATTTGCAAGCTGACTGGAGACTGTGTTTACAGTGAGGATTTCCTTTCCTTGGGAGTTTTACAATTGAGAATTAACCTGTATAGACAAACTTTTTTTGTGATCCTCCATGTTACTGTATCGGCAGACCTATCAATGTATTCATTCAAAAATATTTATTTGTGTAACTTTCTCATCTACCTGTCAATCAACTCCTGATATCCAGTGTACACAGAGTAGAAAGATTAAGGTCTCTCTGAGTTTTCTGGGTCATAAGTCTAGCATCAAACTCTGAAACTTTTCTAATGAAGAGAGTAGAAGTCACAAAGGATTAAGTCCTTGGGGTCTTGGAAAATGATCTAGATGGGTACACCAGTGCCTTTTGGGAGTGTTTTAAAATCTTTGTTTCTATGTGACTTATGGAATTTCTGTCATCATAGTTCAGAGAAAGGAGGTCAGGAGAGGCTGGAACAGCAGACATTCAGTGGAGAAGAAAGAGTGAAGACTGACTCATATCATGCAGAGTTTGGGTGTGGGTGTGTACATACACCTACAACTGTGCACACCATGTGCCTGTGGTTGGGAGAAAGGGAGGAAAGGGTTGTGCAGACATAATATTTTCTTTAATCTCTTTGCTGAGTGGACTTTGGAGGAGAGCATGCATAAGTAAATAACTGTGGCATGGCTGTTTGTCTGTCATACACATGATACTCAAAGGGACTCTATAAAATCCTGTAAGTTAAGATGCAAATAGAACTATTCTGTTACCAACTTTGATGGTTACCCTAGTATTTCTCTTCCATGATGGTGAAATTACTGAGCAATTTTCAGTTTCTTTGATTAGTTGAAATGTTCTCCTACGAGCTTCAGATGAATTCACGGTTATGCATTGTATTTCCTTCAACTTTCTTTACAACGCTCATTCTACCCGAATATGGATAAAAATAATTGCTACCTCTTTGTAAAGTTCCAGCTCAAATCTCCCTCCATCAGAGCCTTATTGATCCCCTGGTCCTCGGCCATCTTGCTTTCTGAACCCTGTGGAATATAACAGGTGCTTAGTAAATAATTGACAGTTGTCTAGTAGATTAGTTTTTGTTGTTGTTGTTATGTTCCACCTCCTTCCAACACCTACAGTAAGAAAAGACAATATGCTTGTATTTAATATTTTTCTAATTTTACTATTTTTTATGACACAAAGCATTCCATCTGGTTTAAGAGCATAAAATTGGAAATGTAGTAGGAATTAGGTACTATAACTTTCCCTCCAATGCAGGAATTTTCTATGTAGCTTCCTTGTTACACTCCTCTGTACTCTTAGATAAGTCACTCAAATACTCTGAGCCTCATTCATAAAATGGGGACGACAATAGTACTCACCTTTATTAGTTAGGAACAGATCTGGATGCCTGTGACAGAAAACCTAAAATAGTGGTAGCTTAAAGAAGATAGCATTTTATTTTTCCCTCTTCCAAATCTAGGAAACAGGCACAGTGGCTTCTATCTTGTTTCTTTGCTATGCAAGGCATCTATTCTCATGTTTACCTCACAGTCTGATATGGCTGCTTTAGCTCCAGCCATCATGCCTTCCCTGCAGCCAGCAGAAGGGAGAAAGAAGAGGAAGAGAATGGCATACTCTCTCCCTTCAAGGACACTGTCCATAAGTAACAAGCCATTCTGCTTATATCTAATTAGCACTAACTTATTTGTATTACTACATCTAGCTGTAGGGGAGGCTAATAAAGGGATGGCCATATGCTTCACTAAAATTCAGAAGTTCTATTATTGAGGAAAATGAGAACAGATTTGGGGGGACAATTAACAAGTCTCTGTCACCCTACTGATAATTTTATGAGATAAAAGATGAAGATGAAATGAGATAATATGTACACTGTGCTTAGAACATGCCTGACATACAATACATGCTCAATAAGTATTAGCCATTGTTTTTATAATTAAACATTATAGGCAGTCATTCATCCACTCTATTATTTGTTCAACAGACATTGAATACCTACTATGCTGAACATCATACCTCTCCTGTTTAAATCTTTCTATCGACAATGAGGAGAAGACTGCTGTCCAAGATAGCCTGTCCTTTGTGGAACAGCTCTAAAAGTTAGGGAGTTATTTATCAAACTAAGCCAAAGCATGCCTCCCCAATAATTCATTTGTTTTGGCCCTGATCTTACCTTTTGAAACTATGAAACAAGCCTTTTTCCTCATCTCAGTTCTTCAAATATATGAAAATGGCTAATAAGCCTCACGCTTAGTTTTCTGGCTCTAAACAGGCATTTTGTTAACTCATTTATTTAGTGTGTAGTTTGGCAAACTTTTTCTGTAAAGGGCTAGATGGTAAATATTTCTGGCTTTGCAGGTCACATGGCCTCTGTCACAATTTCTCAACTCTACCACTGTAATGTGAAAGTAGCCATGGACATTATATAAATGAATGGCCATGACTGTGTTCCTATAAAATTTTATTTACAAAAACAGATAGCAGGCCAGATTTTGGCCTGGTGCTGTAGTTTGCTAGCCCTCTGATTTAGCCCATGGAAACTTATCAACAAGGTTATTTATGACTGATATTCCCCTACTCTGAAGCTGAAAACTTACTCTGTGACACTCCTGATTCTTCTTATACCTTTCATTTCTTTTTCTTGTCTTACTACAAGATTTGGCTAGGATTTCTAGCTAGGATTGGCTAGGATTTCTAGCACCCCCTGCGTCTCCATAACTTTACTTCCTGGCCAATCATTTCCCTTGACACATTATCTATCCCAATTCATCTCTAGCTTGGAAATGCTACCTTGACAAGTCTTCTCTTGTTCTGCCATATTCTTAACTCACATATTGTTTGACCTCTCCCAGGCTGGCCCTTCTCCAATCTTCCCCACAAACCTGTGCACATTAAGAAACGAAGAATCCTTTTTTCCCTCCTTTTCTTTTTCAAATCTGTTAGACTCTGATCTTCATTTGGGCTTCAGTTAACGGTCTAATGCTAACTATATCTCTAACCAAACCCAACTTCCCTCAAAGACAACCTAGAGGAGATAGGTAGAAAATTAACATTTACTGATGGGCCAGGCACTGCTGACATTTGCAACATGTGTGTTTCATTCCAATGTTACAGACGTGGTAAGGGCAGTTCGAGGTTGATCATATAACCAGCTGTGGTCATGCAGCTGAGATTCAAGGAGTCAATCCCAGTTATAGGATAGAAATTCAAATTTGACCGGACCTGAGGAGTGGAGTGTGTGAATCTGGCAAAAGTAATTCAACACCATGTCACAAATACAACAGAGTTGCTAAACTCTGGTCATCTTCTCTCATCAAGACATTTACAAGGCATAGAATAACAAACATTTGCACTGAACTTTTGGTTTTCAGAACATTTCCTTCACAGTTTTATGGAGTAGGTGATTTTATTTCAATTTTACAGGAGAGGAAATCAAACCGCAAAGTGGTTAAAATATTTGCCGGAATTGCCAGGCGCCAGTGTCTTACTGTTTCTCTCTAGGAGAGTCCACAATTGCTCTTCTTGTAAAAGTCCGTACACCTCTTTTCTAGCTAACTCCTTATTGTCTTTCATACCTCAGCTCCGTCATCATCTTTTCCAGGAAATACTTCCTGCAGTCACTCCCACCTTGTGCCCACCATCTGATTTAGATGCTCTTCCTCTGTGTTAACCCAGATCATCACCTTATTTGCACTGTATCTTAACCGATGATGCATTAGCTTGTAAGGAAATCAAGGGCACATCCTTGCCTCATTTAATTTTGTACTCAATAAATATTTGTCGAATAAAGGAATGACGTGAGATGGAGCCAAGTCAGTGCTCCAGGGAGTCATTTTCCTGGGATGTTGCTCAGTCCTGGTTACACCTGGAGGCAAAACAGAAACCTCAGCCTCTTCCAGAGACAAATGCAAATAAAAGAGGATCCTCCCAGGAGCCATCGATCTCTGTAGCCAGGGGACATCAGAAATTCAAACCTGTGGGGTTTTAGACTAGATAGCAAAGAAAGCAGCGTAACTATGGAGAAGAGCATAGGTTCTAGAGTCAGGCTTCTTGGATTTGAATCCTGACTTCACCATTTTCCAGCTGTGTGATCTTTGGCAAGTGACTTAGCTTTTCTCTGCTTGGGTTTTTAATCTCTCAAACGTGGATAATGATGGAACTCATCTATATTAGTTACTTATTGCTGTGCAACAAATTATCCCCAAAACTTAATGCCTCAAAACAATAAACAGTTATTATCTCACAGTTTCTGTGGGTCAGGAATTTGGAAAGGGCTCAGGTGAGTGCTTCTGGCTCTGGATCACTGGTGAGGTTACAGTCAAGAACTCGACTGAGGCTGCCTTCATGTGGAGCCTTGACTGAGGTTAGAGGATCACTTTCCAAGATGGCTCACTCAAGTAGCCGTCGGCAGGAGGCTTCAGTTCTTGCCACAGGGAACTCTCCTTATGACATGGTAGCTGATTTCCCCCAGAGAAAGCAAGAGAGGAAGAGCCAGGAAGAAACTCCGATGACTTTTATGAGCTATTCGCAGAAGTCATACACTGTTACTTCCATGATATTGTCTGTGTTAGAAGGACGTCACTAAGTACAGCCCACATTCAAGGAAAGGGGAATCAGTCTCCACCTTTTGAAAGGAGGAGTATCACAGAATTTGTGGACATATTTTAAAACCATCACACTATCTGGTAGAGTTGAGTGAGAATTACATGAGATAAGAATTATAAAATGCTTAGAACAGGACTAAGCAGCACCTACCTTGAATTACCTTCCTCATGGGTTAGAAAGGACAGATGAACTGTCAATCTGAAGGCTTTGGCTTGAAAAATTACATTCCTCTAAAAAATGGAGCAAAGATATTGAAAGCTGGTGCCATGAGCCATTAAAGTATTCAGTATAGTTCTTGACATGAAAAGTTGTTCATGTTTTGAATTTTTAAAAGCAGGTATAAAACAGCATGTACAGTGTGATCTGGTATGTGTGTAATTATATACTTATATCTCTGTATGTTAATACATAGGGAGCATTCTGGAAGGAGGTTCCTCGTAGTATTAATCATGGTTATCTCCGGGTGGTGGAATTTGTGTTAAGGTAAAAAAAATTGTGTGTGTTTTTCTGCATTGTTTGAATTGTTTTATACTGAGCATATATCTACAAAAATAAGAGAGGCATTTTCCGAAGAAAATAAAAAAGAAACCAAGTTGGAAGGAAGACACAAAAGGTGGAAAGGGTTAGGATGTTGTACCAGGACGTTGCTGCTCTGGGTGGGCTGGTTTGTTCCCTGTGATGTATATGATTGATAGGGTGTCCTCTGATTCTTCAAGGTAGTTGTGAAGACCTGCAGGTGCTGAGAGCAGGTGAGAGTTTGTGACTGTCCTTGCTTGAGGGGACATATATGTAAGAGAAGAAGGGAAGAGAGGAAAAGGAGGAAGCAAGGAGAAGAGGGACATCTGAGTGGCAAAGAGCAAAGACAGGGCGAATCTGGTGTTGACAGCAGAGCCTGAATGCTCATCAGTTGCCTTGGGAAGAACAGCTTTACCTATAAAGGAACAGTACACTTGTGATGGGCACCCTATGGGCCCAGAGTGCCTTGCATATCCTTTATAATTGCACTTGCCACATTGGACTGAAATCTGTTCAATTCTCTCTCCTTAACAGACTTGCAAGCAGATCCTGGCTTTCTAGCCCATTACACAGTTCCCAACAGAGAGCAGCGTTCAATAATTTGGAGAATAAAATAGGCTAAATTATTTTTTTTAATAATGTCTTTCACAAATTGAAAATGTTTATGTCAGTTGACATTCAACTGAATAATTTATTCAAATGAAACAGAGGGAGTTAAAAATGTATATACTTTATGGGAAAAAATTAGAAACACTGTCCAAAGATGCTCTTTGAAAGGTTTAAATCTATCATTTGTCTCCCATTTGTTGCATCTGTTCTTTGTTCACCTTTTCCTTTTTTCTGCCTTCTTTTTTATTATTTGAAAAAAATTTTAAGATTCTAATATCTTTACTTACTTCCTATATTTTTTTTGTTAAAGTGGTTGCACTGGGGCTTATAGTATACATCTTTAGCTTATGACAACCTGACTTTAAGTAATGTTATCCCGATTCATGTAGAAAATAATCTTATAACAATATATTTCCATTTCCTCTCTCTTGACGTTTGTGCTATTATTGTCATATATTTCACTTCTGCATTTTTAGTAACTCCACAATACATTGTTATTATTTTTGCTTTAAATGGTCAGTTACCTTAAGTTATTTAAAAAGTAAGAAAAAATTGTATTTATCCACATATTTAACATTTTTCATAATCTTTATTTCTTTTTATAGATTCAGATTTCTATCAGGTATCATTTTCCTTCTGCCTAAAGGACTTCTTTTACCATTTCTTATATGTAAGTTTACAAGTGATGAATTCTTCCAGCGTTTTATGTCTAAAAAGTCCTTATTTCATTTTTGTTTTCAAAAGATTTTTGCTGAGTATAGAAGTCTAAGTAGGCAGTATATATATATATATATATATATATATATATATATATATATATATATATATATATAATTTCCCCCCCCCCCCCCCGCCAGTACTTTAAAGGTTTACTCCACTGTCTTCTGGCTTGCATTGTTTCTATGAGAAGCCTGCTATCATCCTTATCTTTGCTCCTCTCTACTTCATGTGTCTTCTTTCTCTAACTTCCTTGGCCTCGTTGAATTCTCAACTACTTCTCTTTAAATTAGACACACTGTTGGGTTTCATCTGGGTCCCACCTCCTTCCCCGGTAGCCTAAAAACTCTCAAGCTGTAAGCTAGGGCATTTATAGAGCTCACCTTATTTGTTTTTTTCTTCTTTCAGGGATCATTGTTCTATGTTGCCTGTTGTTCAATATCTGAAAACCATTATTTCATTATTTTTTTCTGATATTTTTTCAGTTGTTTAAGGAAGGATATAAATCTGGTCTCTGTTCCTCCATTCTGGCTGGAAACAGAAGTTCTGAAATATTGACTCAGAAAAATGAAACCAACTTCTGATTGCAAAACTCCTTACTCAAAATGGATTCATATTTTGCTTTAGCTTAGAATTATGAGTTCATTTTTGAAAATCTGTTTAGTGCCACAGTGTTTGACATTATCCCTTTTTCTCACAGGATACATTCGAACTGGATTTCTAAATCATTGTAAGCCAGTGATGAATCAGAGGTTACAGAATGCAATGTCGAATAAAAGTCTTCGAAAGAATTGCTTCAAATGACCAAAGAAAGAAAATTGATCTACCACCTTAAAACCTTGATCTAGAAGAGCATACTGCACATGGTAGGAAGTGATAACTGGGGAAATTTATTTGGCTCTTAATGCACCTAAATGAAGGAATTGTCACTTTGTTCCTCAGAGGGCTTGTACACCTGAGATTATTTTAATAACCCATAGTTTTATTAACATTTTGACATGATCACAAACGAGGAGAAACAGCAATAGCTAAAGCCTGCTCATTGGTCAAGATGACTTCTGAAGAAATGGCAGCTTCTGTTCTCAGACCTGTGACTCAGCGAAAAGTGATATCTGCTCAGTCGGCTGTAGATGAAAGTAATGATAAGGTCTCGGACATCAATGTTCCAAAGGCACATCCTGTCAGGCAGAGCGGGGAGACTTCTCATACCATCTCACAACTAACGAAACTTACAGAAGAATCTTCTGGAAGCAACTTGCCCCAGATTCTCTCAGTAGCAAGGGAGAAAATAACGAGTGATGAGAACAGTAATGAAAAGTGCTGGGAGAAAAGCATACCAGACTCTGTGAAAAACCTTAACATTAACTGCAACAACATACTGAAAAACCATCAGCGTTGCCTTCCTCAGAGCCAGTTTTATGAAACGTGCGATTCTACCACAGAGGAAAGCCTGTGTTTGGAAACTGGAATCCCGTCTTCACTGGAAAGAAAGGTGTTCCCTAGAATTCAACTGGAAATAGACAGACCTCCCGCGGGCATTAGTCCATTAGGAACTCAATCAGCCATCATAGAGACGGGCAGGGCACACCCTGACAGCAACATGGCGGTATTTCACTTTCAGTATGAAGTGGACAGAAGAATGTCAGACACTTTCTGTCCCCTATCAGATAACTTGATTTTGGATGATTGTGGAAACTGTGTACTACCTGCTGTTGGTGGGGAACAAAAGAACAATTACATGGCGTATACTTGTAAACTGATGGAATTGGCAAGTAACTGTGACAATAAGAATAGGCAGCTGCAGTATGATCATTGTGACCCCTTGAATGACAAATACTTGTGCTTTGAAGGCTCTTGCCCGAAGGCCGATGTAGTATGCTCAAGTGACACCTTTTGCGGGGAGGATTTTACTGACAGCCCATCTGCCAAGACCTTTCTGAGCCATTTTGAGGACTTCCCTGATAATTGTGAAGATGTAGAAGAAGATTTATTCAAAAGCAAGAAGGAGCGGTCCACTTGGTTAGTGAGGAGATTTTGTAAAAATGACAGGGAAGTAAAGAAATCTGTATATACTGGGACAAGGGCAATTGTGAGAACTCTGCCTTCTGGTCACATTGGGCTGGGGGCTTGGACTTACGTTGATCAGAAGAGAAACGGTCTCTTACTGCCTTGTGGGAGAGTCATGGAACGGCTGTCAACAGTGGTGACTAGGCAAGATGGGAGCCAGTGTCTGTCCGAAGCCCAGTGGTATCCGGTAAGAGTTAAAGTTTCTTTTGATCAATTCTTTACAGTTGATTTTTTTAAAAATCCAAATCTCCATTGTCTTAATTCATGGGAAATTTTCAGTTCCGGCAAATGATTCTTAGAGGAAGCATTTGTAGTTTTTGGAAACTAGTAGAGCTAACAGATACTGGAATTGATAGCTATCAAGATTGTGTTAATGCCACAACAATATAAGTAACAAAATACACATACATATGTCATCAGGATAGAAGAAATTAGGGAGAGCCCCTGGTTACTGTACACAGGATTATAAGATGGAGACAACTGGGAGTGGGAAAATGGCTCCCTCAACTGATTGTCTAGTTGTGTCCTTTGGAGATACATGCTTCTGTCCTCTTCTACCATGTAGCTCATTGTTTGCTTTTAGGTTGCAAGGCCTAAAGGAACTTAAATCTGTTTTCCTCCGTTTTCTAGGCAATGCTCCCAGTTCCTTCCCTCTTCACCCTTTTTATGCCATAGGCCCTTTTGGCAATTTGGTAAAGTCTTTAAACTGAGAAGAGCACTTTTAAATGCATCAAACGAAGTACAAAGGATCATAAAAGACACAGATTATGTGGATATACATTTATCAAGATAATTTTGGAATTGTAATATAGCAGAGTACCATAATGGCATAATGCAATAATGGCATCTAGCAATGTGATAACAATCATAATTTCAAAGTAGTGATGAATGTTAGTAGGGAATGGTTTGCCTGGGGCTTTCCCAGTTTTAGCACTGCAAGTCCCATGTTCTGGGAAGCCACTCAGTCTTGGGCAAACCAGGGCAGTTGGTCACCCTAATTATAAATACTATTTTAGGTCTCTTCCATGACTATAATATATAGAAATATCTGTGGTTTCTGCTGGTGACAAAAATCACAGGTACTGCTAGTATTACTGAAGTTTGTTGCTTACATTCATAATTGAAGGAAATGCTAAATTTCTATTTGAGATTAATACAAAAATTTTTTTTCATCCAAATTTCTGGGCTCTCTGAGTTCTATCCACAGTTCCCCCTCTTTAAGTTAAGATTCCTGCTTTAGAAATGCACACAATTAGCTGCCCACTCTTGGACCTGATCCTTGCATCGGAAGCCAGCACCATGTATCATCTTGGTTTTTCCCTTCTCTGGCTAAATAGCCTTACTTCCTTCAACTGATCTTCATGGAAGAACCCTTTCTATAACTCTTGCATTTCAGTTTTGCACAGTTCCTTAAAACCTGGCCCAGTAAATAAAACCTGGTCTAGAGCATCCCTTTTATTGAAATATGACTAGTATATTTTTATTTTAATCATCATCAACCATGGGAGCTAATGTTTATTGTGCATTTTACATGTGCCAGGCATTGGGCCAAATAACTTACCTACTTGATTTCATGCAGTCATCTCAACTACCTTCTGATATGGTCTGATTATTAACCCCATTGTATTGCTAAGAAAACGGAGTCTCAAGGAAATTCTGTACCTTGCCCACAGTCACTTAGCTAGTAAGTGGTATAACTAGGACTGTAATCCAGGCAACTCACACTCTTAGTTTCTCGAGATCAAGAAAGATATAAAATTTAGATTAAGCTTTCAAAGGAACGAAAGAATTCTGTTCTTTTCACTGTATGTTGATTGAGTAGCCCCACTCACTAATGCTTATAGTATCTCAGACTTCTCGTGTTCCACACGGTGGCTCTAACCCTGGTTATGTGTTAGAATCAATGTCCAGGCTCCACCCCAGACCCTCTGAATCAGAATCACTGGGGTAGGGCACAGCATGAATAATTTCTCAAAGTTCCCCTGGTGGTTCCATGATTCTATGGAGTTGAGAACCACTGACCAGGAGCTTAAACTGAGCTCTTTGCTTTTTGGTCAGGACATTTCGGGAATATTTGCTCTGCCCTAAATTCCCTGACCCGGCTCTGGTTCTCAGGAGTGTCAGGGCTGCCCTGGAAGCCTGCCTGAAAAGTGACAGCTTGCAGGCCCTTCTCTCTGTACATGTGATGGGCACTTCAACCCAGCAAGTGTCAAGGGATATGGTTTTGAATCTTCATCTGGTTCGTCATGAAACCTGAGTCAAGAGTTGGTGTCAGCTCCCCACATGCTCCCCAGCTCTTCTGACAGAATTTTGTCCACACAGGAGAAAAAAGCTCATTCCAGGCATGTGTGTCCTGCCTGCACTATGGTGACTTGTCCAGTGCTGACCATGAAACTGCTGCTGATGGCAACATGTCATCCCACTTAAAAATGCATTGATTTTAAAATCCATGTGCACTTGAAACTGAACATTAAGAACACAACAGAAATGTAAATACAGCAAAGTAAATGGAAGTAGATGGCTTGAAACCATTATCAGAGTTCCCCATACACTTATACAGTCATGAGGGTCATGAATCTGATGTCAATTTCAGGATAATTTTTGGCATGCCTTTATTCATTCCTCCAGTTTCTGGAGCCCTGCCACTTCTTCTGAGAATGTTCACTGGTCCCTAGCTCAAACCTGTCCCTTTCTGTCTGTCAGAGGCCTTGGGATGGGTAATTTCCAAAGAAAAGAACCAAAGAGAAGATGCAAATCATCTTTTTCCTGCTTCTTAGTCTCTGGAGGCTGGGAGAGCCTGCCACACCTCCTGCAGAGTAAACCTCAGGAACTTCTCTCTCCTTCTCTCTGTCTGGGCTTCCTGGAGGCTGTGGGCATTTTTATTAACCCTAAATATGAAGCTGGGGGATGGGCCAATGGTCCTCCTGTTCGTTCGTTTGTTCGTTCTTTCTTTTTTATTTTTTATTTTTTGGTAGTTAATTTACAATGTTGTGTTAGTTTCTGGTGCACAGCAAAGTGATTGTTTTATTTATATATATATATATATATATATATATATATATATATTATTTTTCATATTCTTTTCCATTAAAGATACTGAATATAGTTCCCTCTGCTATACAAGTATGACATTGTTGCTTATTCTCCTGTCCTTTCTTAAGGGTAATTTCTAAAAGGGAGAGCCTTTTTTGAACATTCAAACATGGCAGGAATGAATCAATATTCTCTAAAGTATCGTATTGTCTCTGCATCTCATTCTTTAGTTTGAGTCTGGTGGAAATCCTTCCCAAAAGTTGCACAGATGAATTATAGCCCCTTTCCCCCTGCTCCTGTAAATTCCATCCTCCACCTAAAAAAACTGCAGACCCCCAAGGTTATGCTCCTGTTCCTGTTCTTTGATTATTTCACGTGTCCGTCCTGGCTCTCCAATCAGATTGTAAGTTTATTAAGGTCAAGAAATGGCCCTACCTTTTGTATACTCTCCATAGTGCAAGCACGATGCCAAGTATTAAGAAAACAGGACAATGCCATGCTTAGACTCATGGTCTGTGGAGTCAGTCGCCCTGAATTGAAATTGTGGCTTTGACTCCAACACCTACTGGCCATGTGACCTTGGGCAAGTTGTTTAACCTCCTTGTCCCTAATTGCCTTAAAGGTAAACTGGGAATAATGGTTCTTGGGGGGTTAAATGAAATGCTACCATAAAGTCCTCTGCACAGTGCCTGGCCCCTCTTCTCACCCGGGGCTGTTTATCTTGAGCTTTGTCATGAACTGTCCCCACCTCCTTCTACTCTTTGGTGCCTTCTCACACAGGGATGTTTACCGCGCTATGCATTTGAAGGTATGTCCTTCCATCTATGATGTGGTAGCTTGCTTAATCCCTCCCACACATTTAAAGTATGTGTTATTTGTCCAATTAGTTCCTTTGCCTCACATTAAAAAATTTTTTTCTTGTATGCCTTCGTCAAAATGACCCAATTAATTTATGTTTGCACAGCTGTGCAGGGAAGAATGGATTTGAATGGGAGACATTAATGAGGATGAATGCTTGCTGACTGACTAACCATATTGGTATCCTCCTCCTCCTGCCTGTAAAAAATTAAAACCTACCCCTTATTCAGTTACAACCCCCCTTGCCTGCTTTCGATTTATTGGCTCAACTAGACGGCATATTTTGGCAAGTGGCTAAAGTCTCCAGGTTAAATGTTGGTTAAAGGTGCTTTTCCTTTAAAAAAAATTCTCCCCTTGCCTGAATTTTGGGGAGTTTAAGTACCTAGAGTTATTCTGAATAGGAAGTACAAGAGGATCCTGCCTCTGCTGGAATCACTCATGTAACCTAGTTCTGCGTGCACTGAATGATGGAACATGGAGAATGTGAAGGTGGCAGGGCAGACAGCCCACCAGGTCCTGTTTCATTGCTTCATTTGTTTCCCTGCCTTGATCCACAAGAGGATTTACCATGAAAGAATATATACAACAAAATAGAAAAAATGAAGTTTTACTTTTTAGAAATCAGACTAGGAAAACTAAATTAGAAACCAGCTTCTACGTTGCTATTCCCTGTTCTGCTTTCTGCCTTCTAAAATGTGTCTTTCTCCTTCACATTTTAGTCTATTCTCTAGCAGAGAAAATTAAACTTAAGAGGCAGTGAAAAATATTTGAGTGTTTAACATAAATGCCTTTGTCAGCATATATGTCCTGGATTCTTTATTTTCTCTATTATGTGTAAAGGGACCAGCCGATAATAAATTCATCTTCTAAGTTGTAACTGTTATGGATGATCAAATATCCGTTGAGCCCTGCTGTCCAGTGTTGTAATAGATGGCAGTTGAAATAGCAACATGTCTTGTTTTCTTATCTGGAAATTTGGTCTCCCTGCAACTTGGGTACAGTTTGGACCTTGAAATAATTAAAATTTCACAGGGTGCCCAGGCTAAGCTGAAAGCCTGTGCTTGGGGACATGCCAGGCCTCCTCTTCCATTACTAAGGGTTATGTCGGGGACATGACACGGGTATAGGACGATGCTGGCCCCTTCCTGCTGAGCACAGTGAAAGGGAATCCAGCTCCCGGCCAGCCCCTGTGCAGTTTAGTCACATCTAGTGCATCAGTAGAAAATGTGACGGGCTGTCAATAGGACAGCTTTCCCTTATTAGCTGCATTGGGGCAGTTTAGAATGAATTTACTTCCACATCTCTGAAGTTACACCAGCTCTTTGGCTAGGATTTGGTAACAAAAGAGGGAAAAAAAGGAATGAAAAACACTGACCCTGGGCCGTAGTTTAAGGTGAATGTATTCATGGCCACTGTTACCCTTTTTTTTTTTTTTTTTTTTTTTTTTTTTAAGTTTTGCTATAAACTGTTATGTTAGCTTTGGGACACAATCAGATTAGGATTTTTTTCTTTTCTTTCCTTTTCCCCAGATGTCCTGCATAATGAGAATTAGCAGCTGGAGAGGGCTGCCCCATCCCTGGAAATGGGCTGTGGTTAAAATGTGGCCTGAAAAGAATCAGAACCCGTGGGCAAAGATAAGAGCATCAGATGGAGGCCTGATCTAACCCACAGTGTGCATTTTTTACACAGGAGGAACTCAGGCTGCCCATAGAATGACTTCCCCTTAGTCATGAGTGATGAAGTGGCCCTCTTCCCCCCCCCCCCCCCCCCCCCCGCCCCTCCGCCCCTCCCCCCCTCCCCCGGGTGCTGACTCAAGTACAGCAGTCCCCTCAGGGCTTATAGGCCTCCTGGAGTGATGCAGATTCAACACTCAAGGATTGAAGCATTTTTGGCAATGGGGGGAGGGGGCGGTGACCATCCCCTGACCCTCCATGACTAGACTAACTCATGGCTCAGGCAGGATCTTCCCTGAAAACCTCTTCTCAGACAATGGTGCTAGGGTCATTTTCTGACCCTGAAGAGCCCCATCCAGTAGTTTTTTGTTGTAGCAGCGGGCCTGGATGCATTCAGAGCCTCAGATTAAGCAAGGGTCTTACAGAGCTCAGTTATCCAAATCCCTAACCCCAACACTCAGGTCTTGAACCCCAACCCCTTCCCTCTCATTTAGGCCATCACCCCTCAAACCCTCAGAAAGAACTCAGCAGAAAACCACCTCTGCCTTCAGCAACACAAAGACACGATGATCTTCAAGGAGAGCCCATACGTTGAAACCCAATAGATCTCCTTGGAGGGAAGGAGAAATGCTTTGATTTTTTTTTTCTTTTAAAAATAGCTTTATTGAGATACAATTCACATAGCATACAGTTTACCTATTTGAAGTATATAATCCAGTGGTTTGGGGTATATTCACATATGTATGCAACCATCTCCACAATTTTAGAACATGTTTATCACCTCAAAAAAAACCCGTACCCTTTAGCTATCACCCTCCATTCTTTCCACCCCTTCCCCCCTCCCCCAGCCCTAAGCATCCACTAATCTACTTAACATGTCTATAGATTTCCCTATTCTGGACTTTCATATGAATGGACTCATATAGTACGTAGTCTTTTGTGACTGGCTTCTTTCACTGAGCATAATATTTTCAGGGTTCAAAGTTCATCTATATTGTAGCATGTATCAGTACTATGTGACTTTTTTCTGCTGAATAATATTCCATTGTATGAATATACCACATTTTCTTTATCCATTCATCAGTTGCTGGACATTGGTTTTTTTTCTGCTTTTTGGCTGTGAACTTTCGTGTACAGGTTTTCGTGTAGACATATGTTTTCTTGAGTATATACCTAGGAGTGGAATTGCTGGGTCATATAATTGTGCTTAGCTTTTTGAGGAACTGCCAGACCTTTTTCCAAAGCAGCTGCAGCTTTTTACATTCCCACAGCAATGTGTGAGCTTTCTAATTCCTCCATGTTCTGACCAACATTTCTTAGTGTCCATCTTTTTGCTTATAGCCATCCTAGTGGGTATGAAGTGATATCTCATTGTAGTTTTGATTTGCATTTTCCTGATGGCTAGTGATGTTGAACATCTTTTCATGTGCTTGTTGACCATGTCTGTATCTTTGGAGAAATGCCTATTCAAATCCTGTGCCCATTTAAAAAATTTTTTCTTTTAAATTATTGAATTCTTTATGTATTTTGGATATAAGTCCATTATCAGATGTGTGATTTGCAATATATAGCTAGATATATGTATAAGTATAGATATAATGAATGAAAGTCAAGAGGGCAGCAAAGAAGGCTTCCAATTTTAATGCACAGTGAATCTTGTTAAACCTTTCCTTTGGATATTGATCTCATTCTTAGTCTTTCTTACACTACCCCACCAACAACAACTTTCAAGTAAAACTTTCTATCTTCCTTCTCCCCACAATTCTCTCCAAACTCCAGTCTGCATAGTTTCTCCTTCCTCTTCTGCCCAAGCTTTTTATCATGCATATAGGTCGTTTTTATAATTATCCAAATTCTGCTCCCCAGAGCAGTGGCTGGGAACCAGATTGTCTCCTGCAAACTTGTGCATCACAAGGAAGGCATCTGAGGCAGTGATGGTTGAGGAGGATGTCACCACTTCATAGTAACGTGCTCCATCGTGCACAGGTGCAGCAGGGCCAGGCCTGGGCTGAGACAAGCAGGTGCCTAGGGTGCAAAATTTAAGGAGGCAGGGTCTTGCAAGTGCCAACCCTGTACTTATTAGTGAGTGCCTCCTTAAATTTTGAGCCCTAGGCAGCTTACTTGTCTCAACCTAGTTCCAGCTCTGGGTATGAGGGTCTAAGAGTATCTTTGGTTTAGAAATGCATATTATCTTCCTAGTTCAGGAATGGCCTTGACTAAACACCCATATACCTTAATACAGATATTCTTAAAATATAAGTTAAGAATGGTTCCTCATTTTTAAAGGGTTCAAAAAAAATCACAAGGATAATAATATTTCATAACATGTGAAAGTTATAAGAAATTCAAATTTTACTCTTCACCAATGAAAGTTATTGGAACACAGTCACACCCGTTCATTTATGTGTTGTTTACAGCTGATTTCTCCCTGTAACAGCAGAGTTGAGTAGCTGCAATCCAGACTGTATGGCCTGCAAAGACTAAAATATTTATTATCTGGTCCTC
Source organism: Eschrichtius robustus (assembly GCF_028021215.1). Lineage (NCBI taxonomy): Eukaryota > Metazoa > Chordata > Mammalia > Artiodactyla > Eschrichtiidae > Eschrichtius > Eschrichtius robustus. The sequence continues at coordinate 106,003,703 of NC_090830.1, forward strand.
TACAGCAAGTTTGCCTTCCCCTGGCTTAGAACACCCCTTTCTACCTGGCTAATTCCTACCCATCCTTCCTTCCTGAGCTTAGATTTCACATTCTCTCCATGGTCTTTACTACCAGTCCCCTCCCCCTACCACGGATCCCAGTACAGAGTTTCTCTGACAGTCAGTACTCAATACGTATTTCTTGAATGACTCCCTGAATTATAAATGAATAAAGGCGGTTTCCACCCACTTATGGTGTCTTCTCTCCTTCCCCAGACCCAGTGCAAGCTTGTTAGCTATCCTTCCCCTGACCCTCAGAGCTTGGAACCAGTTCCTTAATGCAGTGCCTAGGACAGAATCAGAATTTTCCATTGATATTCAAAAGGATCTTTTTCAGTCCTGTGAACCCAGAGATCCATGCTTGTCACCTCCACAGATTTTGCCAAAAAGACAAAGAAGGGACATGTTTGGACCTCCTTGTTCCTGGCCCACCATTTCAACTGTCTGTAAAGACCCTTGAGAGAGTTTCCAAATGTTTTGTGTTTATAAGGGAACACCTGATTCTGCTGTTATCCGCAATGGGCCAGGGAGGAAAGAAAGCCTCCTCCTGTCAAGACCCAGGAGCTCTGTCCCTGCCCTTCAGAACCCCCAGTCTGTACAGGCAGATTTCCATCATGGACCAGAGGGGATCTAGCTTCTGTTTCTCAGTCACGGTCAGGGATGAGGTTGGTGGTAAAGAGATGGGGACAGCATGCCATGTTTGTTAGTTGAGGAGATCATTGTTGGAGTTTGGGAGGTGTTTGGCCAGTTCCTTCAAACCATCTGACCCCTTAATACTCTCAATAATAGACCTGAGGTAGCACCTTCCCACCCCCCAAGAAAGACCTAAGTACCAGTTCCATCTCTATTATCAACTGGTGGTGTGACCTTAAGCAAGTCACTTTAGGACCTGGGATTTTAATTCCTTTGGGTATTATTTAATTCCTTTGGGTAAAGGAAATTGAGGGCAGGCATGGACTCATTGCCTACTTCGTGTCAGACACTGTGTATATGATTTGCATATATTAACTTAATGTTTCCTGTTAAAAACCCCAGCAGGCTATGACTTGCCGATTTAAGTCCCAGCCATGGATTTTGGGGTGAGTGAGTGTTCTGCCTCACCCAGCAGTACCTCCTGGAGGTTTGATTTGGAGAGAAACCCGTCACTCTAACACTTGGAGTAATGGCAGGACAGAGGAGAGATGATGCTTCATCACTGGCTGAGCCCTGAAATGCCTGGAGCAGTGCATCAGCGAGCACTTAGTGGGCTCTCACAGGGTGCCAGGCCCTGGGCTTTCCAGATGTCTTTGCTCTTTTCCCTCCTTTCGTGCTCACAGCAACTGTCTACGAGACTGATAGTATGAACATCCCCATTTCATGCTCACGATAAGTAACGGGACCAAGCTCACACAGTGTCAGGCCTGGAACCCAGGTCTGCCTACCTCCATAACCCACGCTCATAACAACTCCTCAGAAGTTTCCCTGGAAGATTCTGTTGTAACTCACCCCGGTACCTTGGCAGAGGTTCTGCTCTCTTATTAAATGTGCAAATGTTGAGCTGGATGAATCCTTGAGCTGTTTCTTTCTTCAAATGTGAGCTGGGTGTGACCTTTGGCTGAAATGGGAGACGTGGGGAACAATACCAATTCTTAATGTGAGGGGCGTGTTGGCTATTGAAATGGCTAAGATTTATGTTTTATGACTCAGCCTGCAAGGGGGAAGAAACCAAGCCCGAAGGTTTGAATTTTTTACTGAATTGCTGTAATTTAGAAGGACATTTTAAAAGTTTTATAAGTAAGTAAGCAAGAACAAAGTCCAAAGCAAACTGCACACACATCTGACTCAGAATCTGTAGCGTATTCATGATCACACTGAAATAACCAAAACTAGCGGGAACATAATTCAGTATTTTTCCATTTTAATTTCAAGTTTTCTCTGACCCTGCAAAGATTCTGAGCAACTGACCTGAGTATGAAAAACATTACTCAGTAACATTTCTTTCCATAATCACACCATTAAGATGAAGTTTTCACCTACTTCACAAGGTTGTGGGACTGCAGGAAAAAAATGAGTTGGTTGTGTATTCAAGTGCTTGGCCAATGTTATGAAATCTCCCCCCAGTTACAACTTTTCTTACTCCACGCTCTGAGGATTCAGAGTGAGGTACCTGGAGAAAAAGGGACTCAAAAACTACTGCAGACGCAGCAAAACAAAACCAGAATCAGCTGTATCCTTTCAGAAATGCTGCAAGCATAGAGTGGAACCTGCTCGCCGAAATCCAACCTTTGGTTTCCCTTTCATGGTGCCAGCCTAGTTTTAATAACGTCATCTTCAACTTGAGACTGGGTAACTTTTATCACCTATGTTTTGATCTTATCCCTATGTTGGTCTTATCCCTATGTTTTGATAGAATAAGGAATCAATTTTTTCAGTAGACCATGCTGAGTAGCCTAGCTTCAGAAAGATTTAGCACCAAATTATAAATGGTGAAACTTTAATAGTGAGTGTGGATGTGTCTCGAGAGCCAGCATGTAGGAGTTTGGCAGTGGGAAAGCCACATGGCTTCAGTTTTTCCAGATTGTGTACCCTTCCATCAAATAGTAATTTCTTAGCCTTGAAAGACTCTCTTCCAGAACAAGGGGAAAGTTCATTTGAGTTCTAAACTGGTGAATCCAAAACTTGTTTGGTAGCAAATACATTATTTTTCTCTTCAATGAGGCCATGAAAATGGTCTCAGGCCCTGGATGGAACAGCCAGTTCTTCTTTTGATGGCCACAAACCAAATATGGGCACCGTGATGATGGTGTGACTGACATGACTGATATTTTGTGAGGGTAATGCCATTATTGTGGCAACCATATTTTCCAAATAAAAAGCTGGGAACTTTTTATCGAGAGGAGAGAAGGGCAGAATATTTGCAATTGAGGCTGACCCAGGAAATCCAGAATGATTAGACTTGGTAGTTATGGATCACAATTTAAAGGAAAAGCATTGTGAGTGAACTAGTGCAAATCTAATTTGTTGCTAGAAAAATCAGGAGCCTCAAAATGAATGACTTGATAGTGGTGGCAAAGAATTGTCCACATACAAAGATAACACATTAGAAACCCAGAATGGGGATCCAGCAAGTATTTTTACCAAAGTTTTTGTTTTTCTGTATTTTGGCAAGTATTTGGTAGCTACCATGATTTGGAAGTGTGAGGTAATTAAATAGATTTATTTTAAACACCAGGGCATGTGCAGCTAAATAAGCTGTTTAGCTTATTCTCTTTCTAAGGAATCATCTCAAAAGGCTCTCTCTGTTTTCCATTCATGCTGCCATTATGCAAAATGTCTTAATCCTTTGAGCTTGGATTGAGATTTTCAAAACAGTCCATTCAAGCATCCTGGTTAATGGTGGTTTGGGTCAGTATTGATGTGTGACTATGAAAGATAGGATTGGTTTTATTGAGGGTCTTATAAACTGACCAGAGGTGAAACGAGGTGTCTGGCAGTGTTTTGAGCAAAGGTAAAATTACAAGTCCTGCATATAAAACAACTTCAATGCAAACTTGGCCATTGCTTCACAGTCCGGCTCACTGCTTCCCTTCAGCATTGATGGATAGTTCAGAGGCTCCCACAAACCCACAACGCACCTTTGGTTTGGACTCAGCCTCATGAGCACAAAGCTCATGCCAGAGGGCAGATTGAAATTTGGCCCCATCTCCTTCATCCCTCTTGGCCAGGTGCCCTTATACAGGGTGCAACACTCTCAACCATATGTGATGATCCTGGGTAGTACCATGTGGAAGAGAATCAGAAGAGCTACTGAAGCCCAAAGCTACAGTTGTTTTTTCTCTTAGATTCATACATTGTGTGCTCAGCGTGGTGCAATCTGTTGAGTTGCAATGGTCTGAAATATAAACAAATTAAATTGGTCCAGCGTGAATGCTTTTCTAGGTGAATATAAAATAAGTATTTGGTAACTTTATGAACTACAGAATTCTTGAGCTGGAAGGCCCATCTTTTATAACTTTATTCAGCTCCTCATTTTATAGATAAAGTAGCCAAGCCCCTAGGCAGGTGAAGCTATTTGACCAGGTTCACATAGCTAATGGTGGAAGACACAGAACTAGAAACTGGATCTCTAAAGACTCTGTCTTCTCATCTCTAAAATAGGATAAAAATGTGTGAAACAGCCTGTCACATAGTAGGTGCTCTGTTAATGTCAGCTGATTCTGAACCTAATAATGCCTTTAGGGTTCCTGGGATGCATAGATTCCTGGTACAGCACCTGGCCTAGAAGAGTTTATGGTGGGATGGTAGAGGCCAATATGTCCATGCTATCTTTCATTTATTCCACCATTTTCCCAGATTGTAAACAACTTTGGTTGGTGCATAGTTTATCAGGTTTTTCCTGTGTTCTCTGGTCTATTCCAGGTTTCACGGCTTATCCTGTCTTCAGTTCTTTAAGAAACTGGCTCATCTTGTTGCAATAACATTGTCAGTTCTTTAAGTACTCAGAGATGCCCTTTTAGTTTGAATGTAGCCAAGTTTTGTGAGTTCATTTCTCCCCTTAGTCCAGTTCTTTCCATCCTTCACTTGGCAGGTAGCTCTCTCTGGTTAATGACTGTAAGTTCTTCAAAGCATCCAGAACAGCCGTGGGATCCCTCCCAGTCTCTCAGGAGGATATTTCCCCCTTGTTCTTTTTCTCTTATTTATGGGAAGCAACGCCAAATGTGAGACACTGAGCCCAGCGGGAGGGGCCAGACCTGGCCCAGGAAGAGCTAGTATGGCCTGAGCTGCAAGGAATCCAGCCAGGAATCCCAGACTCATAAAACATTAGCACTGGAAGGGCCATGGAGACCATCAAGTCCAACCCTTCATTTTACAGAAAAGGAAACTGAGGCTCAAAGAGAGGCAGAGGCCTTGCGCAGGTCTGGTCAGGCATCAATTTCAGAGCCAGGCTCTCAAGCCAACTCTTCTCCCCTGTGCCAGAAGCCAAACGCTATTTCTGACCCATAGGTGTGGGGCTGAATTGATTGTATTATGTCAGTTAAGTTACTGAAGGCTTAAGGCTCCACAGTGGTTAAGTGAGCTCAGGAGCTAGAGTGCCTGGGTTAAAATTCTGACTCTATACTTACTAGCTCTGTGACCTAATGAAAGTTACTTAACCTCTCTGTGCCTCTGTTCCCTCATCTCTAAAGTGGGGATAATAGTTTGACCTACTTCTTTGGGTTGTAAAAATTAATAAGTCATTATATGTTAAATGATAACATATGTTAATGATAATGTTCTTAATTTTAAAGCATTTAGACAGTACCTGGCACTATTGTTATTGTTTCTCAAGCCTCAGTTTTTGACCAAAACTCTGTGTTATCTCCCCATAAATAGAGATTTTTCTCTAGGGACCCTGACGAAATAACTCTAAATTGTGGGGTATAGTGTCTGCCGTAAGAGTGGGAGGAAGATTTGTATAGCCTGAGAAGACTTCCTGGAGGAAGTGGGATATCTGCTGAGTCCTGCTAGGTGTTGGGATTGCTCATCTTCCAGCAGTGAGAAAGCAAAATATTCCATCACAAGAAGACTGACCACCTTTCTCACTTGCAGGAGTCCATGTGACTTATTCCAAATATAACGTTGATTTCAGAGGCCTTCTGCCATTTTGCCTTAGCGATTTTCCCCCCAAAGACATTACTTCACCTAAAGCTTAAAGTGATGTAAAATTAGCTTCTATACTTTGCAAAAAGTTTTTGACAACATGTGTTGATGTGAGGAGGCAGAGGACCAGTTTGTTTATGTGTTTGTTTTTGTAGTTGGCCATTTTCAATAATGAAATAAGAGTCATAAACTTATCAGCTGACTAGATGATGGTTAGCATTTTTTAGCAATAAAGAATTTTTTAACTGAGGTATGTGCATTGGTTTTTTATACATAATGATATTGCACAGTTAATAAACTACAGTATAGTGTAAATGTTGAAATCATTTGGACAAATACCGCATAACTTTTAAAAAAAATTTATGTATTTTATTTATTTTTGGTTGCATTGGGTCTTCGTTGCTGTGCACGGGCTTTCTCTAGTTGTGGCGAGTGGCGGCTATTCTTCGTTGTGGTGCGCGGGCTTCTCATTGTGGTGGCTTCCCTTGCCGTGGAGCACGGGCTCTAGGCACACGGACTTCAGTAGTTGTAGCACACAGGCTCAGTAGTTGTGGCTCGCGAGCTCTAGAGCTCAGGCTCAGTAGCTGTGGCACATGGGCTTAGTTGCTCCGCAGCATGTGGGATTTTCCTGGACCAGGGCTCGAACCCATGTCCCCTGCATTGGCAGGTGGATTCTTAACCACTGAGCCACCAGGAAAGCCCAATACCATATAACTTTTATATGCACTGGGAGACCAAGAAATTTGTGCAACTCGGTTTATTGTGATATTCACTTTATTGCAGCGGTCTGGAATCATATCTGCAGTATCTTCAAGGTATGCCTGTATTGTGTTGGCTGTTAAAGGCCCTTTGCCTTTCCACATATACTTTAGAATCAGTTTCCTGAGTTCTACAAAATAGCTTACTGGGATTTTGATTGGGATTGCCCTGAATCTACAGATCAGGTTGGAAGAACTGGCATCTTAACAGTGTTGTCTCCTTGTCCATGAACATGGAATATATCTCCATTTATTTAGATCTTCTTTGATTTCTTGTTGGCGTTTTGTAGTTTTCCACATATAGGTCCTGTATATATTTTATACTTATAGCTAAGTATTTACTTTTTGAGGTATATTGTAAATGGTATTTTTTAAAATTTCAAATTCCAACTGTTCCTTGCTCATATATAGGAAGCAGTTGACTTTTGTATATTAACCTTGTATCCTGCATCCTTTCTATTACACTCACTTTTCCTTATTGGGGGGTCAGTTTTGGGGGATTTTCTACCTTGAAAATCATGTCATCACAAATAAAGACATTTTAATTTTTTCCTTTCAAAAAAAATAACAAATAAAAAAATAAATTTATCAGCCGAAAGTAAAGCTAGGGCCTTGAAATACCCTGTACCCCTCTTTTGGCCCTCTCATACCTCTGCCTATCCCCTTTCCCCCCAACCCAAGTACTATCATCCTCAATCCTTTCCATTATTCCCTTACTTTTCTTTTTATACAATGTTGTTGCATCTACATGTATTCTTAAGAACTATACATTTTTATTAAATGCCACTGAATTGTACACTTTAAAATGGTTAGTTAATTGTATGTTATGTGAATTTCACCTTTATAAAAAAGCTATGCATTTTAAATTTCCATTGTTTTGAACTTTACATGAAGGCATGTCTATGTGTAATCTTTTGAGACTTTTTAAAAACAACATTATATTTCTCAGTTGCATTTATACTGTTCTATATTGCTGTAGTTCACTTGCTTTGATTGATGTAAATATTCCTCTGAATATATCATAGTTTACTCATGCATTCTCCAGTTGATGGACATTTAAATTGTTTCCATGTTTTTTTACTATTTTAAACTGACCTTCTGTGACCATTTTTGTATATGTTGCTCGTTTTCATGTCCAAAATGTTCTCCTGGATATACAGTTGACCCCTGAACAACAGGAGCTTGAACTGCACAGGGCCACTTATGTGCAGATTTTGTCAATAAATACATACTATGTTACTACACATCTTCGGGTTGGTTGAATCCAAAGATGTAAAACCTTGGATGCGTCACACACAGATTTTCAACTGCACAGGGTTTGGGGGGTGCAGTTTAGTGTCCCTGACCACCCTGTTGTTCAAGGGTCAACTGTATACCTAGGAGTAGAATTGCTAGAACATAGGGTATGTGAATATTTAATTTGGAAGATAGTGGCTGTTTTCTAAAGTGTCTATATCAGTTTAGACTTCACACCCACCCCAGTGATGTGTAAAAAAATTCTCTGGATCTGTATCCTTTCTAATACTTGATATTTTTCAACTTGTTGTTTTTGCCAATCAAGCAGGTTTAAAAGTATTTCTCTATGGTTAATTTTGCATTTTTCTGATCACTCATGATGCTAGCCATATCTTCATATTGTCATTGTGTTTCTTTTTCTGTGAAATGCCTCCCATCTTTTGCCCATTTTCTATTGGTTTGCTTGTGCTTCTGATTGATTTATAGTAGTTTTTTATATATTCCTGATATTATCCTTTTTTGTTTGTGTGTATTATGAATATTTCCCCCACTTTTAAATTGTCTTTTCTTTTTTGTAATATTTCCTTTGAAAAACAAAATTCTTAATTTTCATAGTAAAATTTAGTAAAGTTTTATTTTATAGCCAGTGCTTTTTTTAAAGAAATTTTTCTCTACCTGAAGTCTAAAAGATTCACTTGTATTTTCTACTAAGAGTTATAAAGTTTTACTGTTGACATTTGATTCCCTAATCCATTTAAATCCTTGATTTTGTATATGGTGTGAGGCAGGGATCCCATTTTAATCTATTTCCATACAGGTATCCATTTTCCAGCTGTAATCTGACATGCCACCCCTGTCATATACCAAAATTCCACATATGCATTGGTCTTCTCTGAGCCCTCTAATATAATTCATTGGATAATTCATCCGTCACTGTGCCAATAACATTAGGAAATCCTAACAACTTCTTTTCAGAAGTGTCCTTACTACTCTTGGTCCTTTGCTCTTTATTATTATTGTTATTATTATTATTATGAAGTATAACATACCTACAGAGAAATATACAAACCATACAAAGTGTACAACTCACTGTATTTCACAAAGTGAATACAGTGATGTAACCAGCACCAAAATCAACAAATGGATCATTAGCACCCCAGAAGCTTACCTTGTATCCTCTTCTAGTCTCTCTCTTTTTGCCTTCTCCCAAAGTAATTAATCCTGTTTTCTGACACCATTTGGCCTATTTTTTTAACTTTATGTAAATGAACTCAGAGTAGGTACTATTTTGTAGGTCTTCTTTTACCCAACATTTTATCTGTAGGACTCCTTCATGTTGTTTCATATAGTTGTAGTTTGTGCATTTTCATTGCAACTTGCTACATATTCCATTCCATTTCAGGAATATCCTACTCTTCATCCATTCCACTGAGTTGTTCTCAGTTTGAAGCTATTATGAATAGTGCTGTTCTGTTCCCTACTAGCCTCTAAAGCCTTTGCCTGATCTGGTTCTCTCTTCCTGTCATGTCCCCCTCACTTCACTACTTAAGATTCTGGCCATTTTATAAAACCTTGTTAAGTACATCCCATCCCTTTTGTGAACCTTTCTTAGGCTACCACAATATACCAAGTTACTCTGTCAGGGCTTCAAAACTTATAGCCTGTGAGTTGAACCCTAATTGCAATACTCAGAAGATTTTTGCCAAAAAAGTTTTACAAAATAATTATCATCTATGGGCTTCCCTGGTGGCGCACTGGTTGAGAATCTGCCTGCTAATGCAGGGGACACGGGTTCGAGCCCTGGTCTGGGAAGATCCCACATGCCACGGAGCAGCTGGGCCCGTGAGCCACAACTACTGAGCCTGCGCGTCTGGAGCCTGTGCCCCGCAACGGGAGGGGCCGTGATAGTGAAAGGCCCGCGCACCGCAATGAAGAGCGGTCCCCGCACCGCGATGAAGAGTGGCCCCCGCTTGCCGCAACTAGAGAAAGCCCTTGCACGAACCGAAGACCCAACACAGCCAAAAATAAATAAATAAATAAAGTAGCTATAAAAAAATTAAAAAAAAAAAAAAGAAGCAGTACTGTAACAAAAAAAAAAAAAATAATTATCATCTAGCAAATATGTACTAATAGGGTATAACCACTTGCCATGAAGAAATCTGAGAAGTTTTTCCTAAACATGTAAACACAGAGTCATATGCAAGGAAAGGAGGGAGTAAGAGGTGTCCAAGAGTTTGTGTAAGTCAAAGAAATGTTTGGGATAACCAACTTCCATTTCATTCTTCTTTAGGAGAAAGTGTAGGCCAGGTTCATAGTATGATGTGATGGAGAAAATGATCAACGTTGTTAATGATGTATGTGCTTTTGCTCTTAACTATTGCCAATTTATGGGATGGGATACTTGGAAGAAGTTGAAACAGAGTATTAACATTTAGTTTATTTTAATGCCGTCAGATGGCTAGGCAATGGAAACTTGTTGAAAAGATCTCCTCAACTGCTTTTTCAGATTAAGGATGCTTGGGGACCAAAAGGCTCTGTGAATTAGTGAGTGGTTTGAAATGCATCATTTTCTTGCTAATGGGACAAGACATCTGAATATACTGAATTAAAAGATGCTAAGGTAAAAGCAAAATCCAAACCAAACAAATAAAAGTAAGCATAATGCTGATTTGCTCAAACAAGTAAAGATATTCAAAGTCAAATTGGACATAGCATTTGAACATTTATTGATTGATTCATTCATTCAGCAATTATTTATTGAGCTACTACTACTATGTGCCAGGTTCTATTAATGGACTAGAGAAACAATGAACAAAACAGAAATGCCCCTGCCCTCTTGAAGTGTATTAGTTGGGATATAGGTTCTGTTGTCTTTAACAGTGACCAAAAATAAAAATGGCTTAAATAAGATAGAAGGGGCTTCCCTGGTGGTGCAGTGGAATCCACCTGCCAGTGCAGGGGACGCGGTTTCGAGCCCTGGTCCAGGAAGATCACACATGCCGCGGAGCAACTAAGCCCGTGCGCCACAACTACTGAGCCTGCACTCTAGAGCCCACGAGCCACAACTACTGAGCCTATGGGCTGCAACTACTGAAGCCCACGTGCCTAGAGCCTAGAGCCCGTGCTCCACAGCAAGAGAAGCCACCACAATGAGAAGCCTGCGCACTGCAACAAAGAGTAGCCCCCTCTCACCTCAACTAGAGAAAGCCCGTGCGCAGCAACGAAGGCCCAATGCAGCCAAAAATAAATAAATAAAATAAATAGATTTTTTTTAAAGTTATATAAATAAGATAGAAGTGTTTCTTTGTCACTTAAGAGTGGTCTGTGGTTATTTTTAAATTCTGCCCTACCACATCATTCTGGGACCCAGGCTCCATCTGGTATATTTCCCTCATTCACATGGTCCGAGATGGCTCAACATTTCATCCATGTTCTCAACAGTAGGAAGAAGAAAAGCAGGAAGAAATGGCATGCCCACTCCTTTTAAAGGACTGTATTGTCCAGAGATTGTCCACATCACTTTCCATTGGCCAGAATTTTGTTACACGGACACTACCTAGCTCCAAGGGAAGCTGGGAAATAATAGTCTTGATTCTGAAAGATCATATACTCAGATAAATTCAAGGGCTCTGAGTCCAGGGGAGAATGGATAATGAAGGACAATCAATAGTCTCTGTTACGTTCTAGTAGAGGGGAAAATACCATAGGCAAGACACAAATAAATAGATATTATATAGTCAGATGGTGATATGTGACAAAGCAGGATACATAAATAGAGGATAAAGGGAAAAGAGATGCTATTTTAATAAGAGAGATGAGAGAAGAATTCTCTGATTAGGTGATATTTTATCAAGAGGCATATGGGGAATGTGTAACTCCACCATTTATACCTGTTCTTAAGCTCATGGACCTGCAGAGCTACTTAGGAGAAATTGAAATCGTAATTGCAGAAGAGATTCACAGCCTTTCATGAGTAAGAATGTGCTTTAAGATTTTGCCAGCTGCATTGGTGTATCTGGGTGATCAAACACCTGCTTCACCATTGTTAGCTCATTTTAAGAGAAACTGATCCATCTGAAAAGAAACTATGCTCATCAAAAGGATACATCATTCCTTAACATTTTGGAGATAAGCATACACATCCCAGAACTAGCCCTGCTCAAACACAGGGCAGTGTTGGAGAGCCATGGGCATTATGAAAGTACACTCTTTATCATAAGAGCACTATTAGTCAAACTTAAAATCACCGTTAGTAAAATAAACCTGGATTCAGAATTGAAATGTGCTGGGACTGAATACAGTCCTTAAGAATACAGTCCATAATGCTTGAGGATAGTTAAGCATCCATATTCTTGTTACCGAAACTCAGGTCCAGCTGCTTGCCACTCAGAAACCAATACCTGAGAGGCAAATGTTGGTAGAAAGGAAAGTTGGCTTTATTCTGGAGGCTGGCAACCAGGGGAGAAGGTGGACTCATGTCAAAAGACCAACTCTCACCTGCTGATGAGTAGGAAAGAGCTTGCTTCAGGGGTGTGTAGGTAGAGGGAGGGGGCTATGTGCAGAACAGCACAGTCAGCTCTGACAGTTGTCTTGAAATTAGTCAGTGGTCTGATCAGTGTCATCTTGATTGTTTAAGTACAGTTAATTTTCTGTTCCAGGGTCAGTTTGTTCCCATTTCTTTGAGGCCAGTTCCCAGAATTGTGGCAGCTTATGTCATGGCTACAGTCTGGTCATCATGTAGTCAACTTCATCCACCTGGTGGGGATTTCAGTATCTACAAGACAGCTCAAAGGATATGGCTCAGAATATTATCTCTAGCTTTTGAGGAGAAACTTTTAAAGGTCTTTGACGTTGTTTATTGACTAAACTATTATTATTTGATCTTGTTTGACTGCTTTCCTTTGCTTTTGCATTTTCTCACTTCCCTGATTAAATTTATTCTTTAACTAAAGTTTCTCTACAGACAAAAGGCAGGTGGAGGACATGGGTAGGGTGGTTTGTCCTGAGAAGACCCCATAGGGTCTTGCTCCATTTCATTCTCATCAACATGATTAAAAGTGAACAGTGACAAGCAAACCATCTATAGACCTATGGGTAGGTTTTTGGTCATCTGACATGTTTCTTGGATGCCTTTGTATTTTTATATATTATCTCCCTTACTAGGCTTTAAATTTTAAAAAAATACAAAAGCAATACACGTTCCTTGAAAGGAAGAAATTGTGTATAAAAATTTACAAGTAATTGATTCTTCCTTGCCTAATCTCCCACCCCTGTCCCAACCCCAAGTTAACAGTTTGCTGGTTCTGGTTCCAGATCTTTTCCTATGAATTCTAATAGGTTTTAAGCTTCTGGAGGCCATGGCTTTCTTACTGAACTTTGTAACCCTTTCTACCTAGAAAAACACTTTTCGTAAGACAGGTTCTCTGTCTATATTTATTTGACTAATGATTGATTAATTGGGGATTGGAGGGAGAAGGCCCAAATGGAAACCTTTTGTGAGAAACCAAAAACAAAAAAACAAAGTCTTCAAAGTTCAATTCAGTTGTATTTGACAAGAAACATTACTAATAACCTTTGAAGGAGCTCTCTGATATCTATTTTTCTACTTCCTCCTTCCCCCTTAATACCAAATCATGAAGAGATAATAAAGAAAACCTTGAGAAAAGATATGTGTGAGTCCCTCTGCCATCTCCTCCTTCTTAGAGAGTGAAGGCTGTGTAGAAAGGGGAGGCCGGGGAAGACAGAGAGGGGCCCTAGCAGCAGATAATTCTCTTACTTTGTATCACCTAGACTCTAAAATTTGCTGTGGAGTATTTTTATGGGTAATTTCTTTTACAGATGTGTTTGGAGAAAGTTGAAATTATGTTGGTAAAAGCACATCTAGACTCCACATTGCAACTTAAACATATTGTATTTTATTTCCTTAAGCACAAGGGCAGAGACCTCTTTTTTTTCCTCCTCCTTCTTCTAATTAAAAAAAAAAAAAAAGAAAGAAAGAAAGGGAACAAAGAAAGTCCCAAGTGTCTTTTCCTACTTGGACTGAAAAATTAATGATTGCTTTGGGCATAAAGGTAATGAGCATCAAGTCTCACTCCTAGTTAACCTGGAGTTGCCTTTAAATATAAAGAGCAATGACTTTGGAAGGCTAGAAAAATATCATCTTAAGGTGTGATTCATATTATTTCCCCAAGGTTTCATTTTTATTTTATTATTCTTCAGCTCCATAACTAAACATTTATTTGGTGCTAGCAAATTGAAAAAGTCTGGACTGCAATAAGCCGTTTGCCATCCCTGATTAATTGCCATGGCATGCTTTTGAATCCTCCCGGTGAACCTGAAGTGTACTGTCCCGAGGAGTGCTTTCCAAAGGGAAAACTTCTGGAAGGATCTTCATTTCTTTGAGTTTTCATAATAGTGGAATGTGTTATACAGGCAGCAGAGCGAGCAGTTAAGAGTTGGGCTCTGGAAGGAGTCCCAGCTCCACCGTTAACTCACAGTGGAGCCTTCAGCAATTTACTTGATCTTTCTAAGTCTCCACTTTTCTCACCTGTAAAATGAGAATAATGAAAATAACACCTAATGCAGAGAGTCGTGAAGATTGGATATCTGAAAAGCACTAAACAAAGCACATAGCAGTTGTTCCAGCAAATTTGAACTGCTGCTATTATGATCTCTATGACTACTATGAAAAATAATAATAAAATGTGAAGTTCTGTAATAGCTTATTGTACTTTCCACATCTGAACAAATACTGTACATACTACAATATCTTATAGTATCTTACTACAGTACCTTAGTTAGTGTGCATGATGTTTTTACTCTGCTAAATGGTAGTTGTGTAGAGGCCGTTTCCCCTCCTAGATTGTACACCTCTTGACCTGCTCTTATATATTAGCCTTTGCATCTGCTGGCGTGCCTTCAGCAGGGTCTAAAGAAGGGCTTGTTGAATTGCATTGCGAAGTTATAGGGGTTGGGTTCCAGCCTGCTCCAGAGTGAGGGCTCTGTCTTAGAAATATCCTCCCAGTTATTGAATGAAGGCCGGGGATAGGGATTTGGAATTTTGCATTCCAGCTAGGAACTGGGGCTGCCAAGGTCCTAGTCACCATAGTAAGAGCCAGCCTTCCAGCCTCTGAATGAAGTTGAAGAATAGAGCAGATATGGAAAACAGAAGTTTTACAGCGTGGCCACATTAGTTTCTTTCTTTTTTTTTTCCCTAGTAAGTATTTTAAATTACAAAAAGTAAATGGTCAGAACGTGAGATTCAGATTTGTAAGTTGTCAGAATCCAGGTTGAAGAAACAGGCAGTGAGAGTGTCAGTACAAATGATTAAATCATCAAGGGAAAAATGCAAGTTTGAGTGTCTCAGGATGTAGTTAAGAAAGTCTTACCATGTGAGGGAAGGGGACAGTCAGCTGTAGATGAAGTTGGCCTTGCTGATCTTTCCAGCCAAAAAGGATGAAATCAATCCTAAGCAAACAGAAAAAAAATACAGATTCTCTGTACAGTCTGTAAATGAAGTGGTGCCAGATCCTCCCTGCTAAGCTGGTGGTTCCAGGAAGAGTTTGGGGAAAGAGAGAGACCAGGGTTAAATCCAACTCCACAATTGTTTCCTTTTGTTATCTTTACTCCAGTTCATCGTCACTAAACCCTCAATTTCCTTCTTCCCCTCAGACCTCTGCTTTTATGGGATTTCAGTTAAGAATTCCAAATGTCCCCATTGTCATTCTAAAACATAACATAACAGTGTTTAATAATGATGACTACATACCTTTTGTGAGACCAGTGCTGTACAAGAGGGCTGTTTGATGATGATTTCCACTCGAGTCATGATATACTCTTATTTTTGAATCCCTTCCCTGTACCATATAAACCAATTTATTTATTTATTTATTTATTTATTTGGTTGTGCCGGGTCTTAGTTGCAGCAGGCGGGGTCCTTAGTTGCGGCTCCAGGGCTCCTTAGTTGTGGCTTGCTGGCTCCTTAGTTGTGGCATGCGAACTCTTGGTTGCAGCATGCATGTGGGATCTAGTTCCCTGACCAGGGTTCGAACCCGGGCCCCCTGCATTGGGAGCATGGAGTCTTATCCACTGCACCACCAGGGAAGTCCCAACCATTTTTTATATAGCTTTTGCTTTATGTTTGTGAAGGGATTTTTATCATTTTGAGTTTTTAAAATAATAAATCGTTTGGTTCCTGTGATTTTAGCTGTTTTAAATTTCTACATGACCATGTAGAGTGAACTTGTAGTTAACGAATCGACAGGATGTTACCTTTTGAGGAAATTTCATTTATTAATCTTTATATTGTAGTTTTCTCTTTCATATTTTAGCCTATAAATTATTTCTTCAGGACTTAATCATTTTTTACAGACCCTTAAAAAGTTTGTTAGCTATGGGCGTACAATGGTGAACAAAGCAAAACAGACCCAGTTTCTATCGTAGAGCTTATAGTCTGATGGGGCCTTTTCTCTGTCGTGGAAATTAAAGATGCCCCGCTAGGTGAAACAAGAGGTCACGTGGAAGGGGGGATCACCCCTCATTTCTGCAGTCTTTTACAGTATCAGAAGATGAAAAGGCACACCTGTGGTGGTCTATTCTGTGAAGGAGATTGGTTCGCTGTTACCAAACCTATTTCCCTTCGTCTTCAGCTCCCAGCTAGACCACGTTCCCACACTCCCTTGCAGTCCTATGCATCCGTGAGCCTGAGTTTTGGCCAGTGGAGCGTGGACAGAAGTGAAGTACACCACATTTAGGTCTAGGAGGTCCTGGGAGAGGCAGAGGGCAGTATGCAAGGAGCCTGGTTCCTGAATCACCATGTGGAAATCTTCCTGCTGAGCGCCCGCAACTGACTGTGTGAGCAGGAAATAAACTACTCTGTGAAACCCCTGAGAGTTCAGGGTTTCTCTCTTACAGTATTCAGAATTACCCGAGCCATTAATAACATTCCCTTCTAGTGCTTTTAGTCTACTGGGGCGAACAGACAAAAATTAAATGACCACACAAATTATTCAGGTGAAACTAAAATGCCCTGCTCAATCAGAGAATACAAGGGCAAGCCTATGTAGATTACAGAGTCATTTTTTAAAAATAAATTTATTTATTTATGTATTATTTATTTATTTATTTATTTTTGGCTGCGTTGGGTCTTCGTTGCTGCATGTGGGCTTTCTCTGGTTGCGGCGAGCAGGGACTACTCTTCATTGCGGTGTACGGCCTTCTCACTGCGGTGGCTTCTCTTGTTGTGGAGCACAGGCTCTAGGCTCACGGGCTTCAGTAGTTGCAGCACACAGGCTCAGTAGTTGTGGCTCGTGGACTCTAGAGCGCAGGCTCAGTAGTTGTGGTGCACGGGCTTAGTTGCTCCGCGGCATGTGGGATCTTCCTGGACCAGGGCTCGAACCCGTGTCCCCTGCATTGGCAGGCAGATTCTCAACCACTGCGCCACCAAGGAAGCCCCTGTGATCTTTTTAATGATAGCCATTCTAACAGGTGTGAGGTGATGTCTCATTGTGGTTTTGATTTGCATTTCTCTGATGATTAGCAATGTTGAGCATCTTTTCATGTGCCTGTTGACCATCTGTATGTCTTCTCTGGAGAAATGTCTATTCAGGTTCTGCTCATTTTTTAATCAAGTTGTTTGTTTTTTTGATATTGAGCTGTATGAGCTATTTATATATTTTGGATAGTAACCTCTTATCGGTCTTATCATTTGCAAATATTTTCACCCCATTCAGTGGGTTGTATTTTTGTTTTGTCAATGGTTTCCTTTGCTGTGCAAAAGCTTGTAAGATTAATTAGGTCCCATTTGTTTATTTTTGCTTTTGTTTCCTTCACCTTAGTAAACGGATCCAAAAAAATATTGCTATGATTTATGTCAAAGACTGTTCTGCCTATGATTTCTTCTAGGAGTTTTATGGTTCTAGTCTTACATTTAGGTTTTTAATTCATTCTGAGTTTATTTTTGTATATGGTGTGAGAAAAAATTCTAATTTCATTCTTTTACATGTAGTTCAGTTTTCCCAGCACCAATTACTGAAGAGACCGTCTTTTCTCCATTGTATATTCTTGCCTCCTTCGTTGTAGATTAATTGACCATAAGTATGTGGTTTTATTTCTGGGCTCTCTATTCTTTTCCGTTGATCTATGTGTCTGTTTTTGTGCCGGTACCATACTGTTTTGATGACTATACCTTCATAGTATAGTCTGAAGTCAAGGAGTGTGATACCTCCAGCTCTGTTCTTCTTTCTCAAGATTGCATTGGCTATTCAGGATCTTTTGTGTTTCCATACAAATTTTAGAATTATTTCTTCTAGTTCTGCATTTTCAGTCTGTGTATGTCTTTAGATCTGAAGTGAGTCTCTTGTAGTAAGCATATTTATTAGTTTTGACTTTGTATCCATTCAGCCACTGTATGTCTTTTGATTGGAGCATTCAATCAATTTACATTTAAAGTAATTATTGATAGCTATGTACTTACTGCCATTTTGTTAATTGCTTGGGGGTTGTTTTTGTAGTTCTTTTTTGTTCCATCTTCTTTTGTTCTCTTCCCTTGTGATTTTATGACTATCTTTAGTGTTATGTTTGGACCCCTTTCTCTTTTTTGTGTGTGTATCTATTATAGATTTTTGATTTGTGGTTACCATGAGGTTTATATATAGCCATATATAAATACATATATATATATATGATTTATATGATACGATTTATATATTTATATGATATATATATGATATATATGATTTTTTTTAGGTTGCTGATTTCTTAAGTTCAAACGCATTTTAACAACCCTGTATTTTTACTCCTGGCACCGCACAATTACTGTTTTTGACATCATATTTTACATCTTTTTGTTTAATGTATTCCTTAAATACTTATTGTAAATATAGATGATTCTGTTTTCTTCTTTTCATCTTCCTACTTGCTTTCTACATAGTTGATTTCCTACCTTACCGTTTATTTGCCTTTACCAATGAGCTTTTTCCTTTCATAATTTTTGTGTTTCTAGTTGTAGCCTTTTCTTTTTCGCTTAGAGAAGTCCTTTTAACATTACTTGCAAAGCTCGTTTGGTAGTGCTGAACTCTTTTAGCTTTTGCTTGTCTATAAAGCTTTTGATTTCTCCATCAAATCTGAATGAAAGCCTTGCCAGGTAGAGTATTCTTGATTTAGGTTTTTCCTTTTCATCACTTTACATATATTGTGCAACTCCCTTCTGGCCTGTAGAGTTTCTGCTGAAAAGTCACCTGATAGCCCTATGGAGATCCCCTTGTATGCAACTTGTTGCTTTTCCCTTGCTGCTTTTAATATTCTCTCTTTATCTTTAATTTTTGCCCTTTTAATTACAATGTGTCTTGGTGTGATCCTCTTTGGATTGATCGTGTTTGGGACTCTGTGCTTCCTGGACCTGGATGTTTGTTTCCTTTCCCAGGTTAGGGAAGTTTTTAGCTATTATGTCTTCAAATATGTTCTCTGCCCCCGTCTCTCTTTCCTCTTCTTCTGGAACCCCTATAGTGTGAATGTTAGTATGCTTAATGTTGTCTCAGAGATCTCTTAAACTGTCCTCATTTCTTTTTATTCTTCTTTCTCTTTTCTGTTCAGCTTCAATGATTTTCATTACTCTTGTCTTTTAGCTCACTGATCCATTCCTCTGTATCATTTAGTCTACTGTTGATTCTTTCTAGTGTATTTTTCATTTCATTTATTGTATTCTTCATCTCTGTTTTGGTTCTTCTTTGTATTTTCTAACTCTTTGTTAAAACCTAACTTTTCAGTGTGTTAATTCATTCTTCTCCTAAGTTCTTTGATCATCTTTAGAATAATTACCTTGAACTCTTTATCAGGTAGGTTTTCTATCTCCACTTCACTTAGTTGTTCTTGTGGGGGGTTTGTTTCTTTTTTTGGAGTGAAAAAAATGTTTATTGTTTTTCCATATAGTATTTTAAAAAAATTTTTAGTCATATTCTATATCAGTCTTAAGTCTTCTGAATTTTTGTCTTATTTTATTTTTTTAAATTTTTAAAATTAATTTATTTTTAACATCTTTATTGGAGTATAATTGCTTTACAATTGTGTGTTAGTTTCTGCTGTATAACAAAGTGAATCAGCTATACATATACATATATCCCCATATCTCCTCCGTCTTGCGTCTCCCTCCCACCCTCCCTATCCCACCCCTCTAGGTGTTCACAAAGCATGGATCTGATCTCCCTGTGCTATCACAAAGCATGGAGCTGATCTCCCTGTGCTATGCGGCTGCTTCCCACTAGCTATCTGTTTTACATTTGGTAGTGCATATATGTCCATGCCGCTCTCTCACTTCATCCCAGCTTACACTTCCCCCTCCCCGTGTCCTCAAGTCCATTCTCTATATCTGCGTCTTTATTCCTGTCCTGCCCCTAGGTTCTTCAGAACAATATATATTTTTTTTAGATTCCATATATATGTGTTAGCATACGGTATTTGTTTTTCTCTTTCTGACTTACTTCCCTCTGTATGACAGTCTCTAGTTCCATCCACCTCACTACAAATAACTCAATTTCGTTTCTTTTTATGGCTGAGTAATATTCCATTGTATATATGTGCCACATCTTCTTTATCCATTCATCTGTCGATGGACACTTAGGTAGCTTCCATGTCCTGGCTATTGTAAATAGAGATGCAATGAACATTGTGGTACATGACTCTTTTTGAATTATGGTTTTCTCAGGGTATATGCCCAGTAGTGGGATTGCTGGGTAGTATGGTAGTTCTATTTTTAGTTTTTTGAGGAACCTCCATACTGTTCTCCATAGTGGCTGTACCAATTTACATTCCCACCAACAGTTCAAGAGGGTTCCCTTTTCTTCACACCCTCTCCAGCATTTATTGTTTGTAGATTTTTTGATGATGGTCATTCTGACCGGTGTGAGGTGATACCTCATTGTAGTTTTGATTTGCCTTTCTCTAATGATTAGGGATGTTGAGCATCCTTTCACGTGTTTGTTGGCAATCTGTATATCTTCTTTGGAGAAATGTCTATTTAGGTCTTCTGCCCAATTTTGGATTGGGCTGTTTGTTTTTTTGATACTGAGCTGCATGAACTGCTTGTATATTTTGGAGATTAATCCTTTGTCAGTTGCTTCATTTGCAAATATTTTCTCCCATTCTGAGGGTTGTCTTTTCATCTTGTTTATGGTTTCCTTTGCTGTGCAAAAGCTTTTAAGTTTCATTAGGTCCCATTTGTTTATTTTTGTTTTTATTTCCATTTCTCTAGGAGGTGGGTCACAAAGGATCTTCCTGTGATTTATGTCATGGAGTGTTCTGCCTATGTTTTCCTTTAAGAGTTTTATAGTGTCTGGCCTTACGTTTAGGTCTTTAATCCATTTTGAGTTTATTTTTGTGTATGGTGTTAGGGAGTGTTCTAATTTCATTCTTTTACATGTAGCTGTCCAGATTTCCCAGCACTACTTATTAAAGAGGCTGTCTTTTCTCCATTGTATGTTCCTGCCTCCTTTATCAAAGATAAGAAGGTGACCATATGTGCATGGGTTTATCTCTGGGCTTTCTATCCTGTTCCATTGATCTATATTTCTGTTTTTGTGCCAGTACCATACTGTCTTGATTACTGTAGCTTTGTAGTATAGTCTGGAGTCAGGGAGCCTGATTCCTCCTGCTCCATTTTTCTTTCTCAAATTGCTTTGGCTGTTCAGGGTATTTTGTGTTTCCATACAAATTGTGAAATTTTTTGTTCTAGTTCTGTGAAAAATGCCATTCATAGTTTGATAGGGATTGCATTGAATCTGTAGATTGCTTTGGGTAGTATAGTCATTTTCACAATGTTGATTCTTCCAATCCAAGAACATGGTATATCTCTCCATCTGTCTGTATCATCTTTAATTTCTTTCATCAGTGTCTTATAGTTTTCTGAACACAGGTCTTTTGTCTCCTTGGGTAGATTTATTCCTAGGTATTTTATTCTTTTTGTTGCAGTGGTAAATGGGAGTGTTTCCTTAATTTCTCTTTCAGATTTTTCATCATTAGTGTATAGGAATGCAAGAGATTTCTGTGTATTAATTTTGTATCCTGCTACTTTACCAAATTCATTGATTATCTCTACTAGTTTTCTGGTAGCATTTTTAGGATTCTCTATGTATAGTATCATGTCATCTGCAAACAGTGACAGTTTTACTTCTTCTTTTCCAATTTGGATTCCTTTAATTTCTTTTTCTTCTCTGATTGCTGTGGCTAAAACTATGTTGAATAATAGTGGTGAGCGTGGGCAACCTTGTCTTGTTCCTGATCTTAGTGGAAATGATTTCAGTTTTTCACCATTGAGGACGATGTTGGCTGTGGGTTTGTCATATATGGCCTTTATTATGTTGAGGTAAGTTCCCTCTATGCCTACTTTCTGGAGGGTTTTTATCATAAATGGGTGTTGAATTTTGTCAAAAGCTTTTTATGCATGTATTGAGATGGTCATACTGTTTTTCTCCTTCAATTTGTTAATATGGTGTATCACATGGACTGATTTGCATATATTGAAGAATCCTTGCATTCCTGGGATAAACCCCACTTGATCATGGTGTATGATCCTTTTAATGTGCTGTTGGATTCTGTTTGCTAGTATTTTGTTGAGGATTTTTGCATCTAACTTCATCAGTGATATTGGCCTGTAGTTTTCTTATTTTGTGGTATCCTTGTCTGGTTTTGGTATCAGGGTGATGGTGGCCTTGTAGAATGAGTTTGGGAGTGTTCCTCCCTTTGCTATATTTTGGAAGAGTTTGAGAAGGATAGGTGTTAGCTCTTCTCTAAATGTTTGATAGAATTTACCTGTGAAGCCATCTGGTCCTGGGCTTTTGTTTGTTGGAAGATTTTTAGTCACCATTTCAATTTCAGTGCTTGTGATTGGTCTGTTTATATTTTCTCTTTCTTCCTGGTTCAGTCTCGGAAGGTTGTGCTTTTCTAAGAATTTGTCCATTTCTTCCAGGTTGTCCATTTTATTGGCATATAGTTGCTTATAGTAATCTCTCATGATCCTTTGTACTTCTGCAGTGTCTGTTTTTACTTCTCCTTTTTCATTTCTAATTCTATCGATTTGAGTCTTCTCCCTTTTTTTCTTGATGGGTCTGGCTAATGGTTTATCAATTTTGTTTATCTTCTCAAAGAACCAGCTTTTAGTTTTATTGATCTTTGCTATTGTTTCCTTCATTTCTTTTTCACTTATTTCTGATCTGATCTTTATGATTTCTTTCCTTCTGCTAACTTTGGGGTATTTTTGTTCTTCTTTCTCTAATTGCTTTAGGTGTAAGGTTAGGTTGTTTATTTGAGATGTTTCTTGTTTCTTGAGGTACGATTGTATTGCTATGAACTTCCTCTTAGAACTGCTTTTGCTGCATCCCATAGGCTTTGGGTTGTCGTGTTTTCATTGTCATTTGTTTCTAGGTATTTTTTGACTTCCTCTTTGATTTCTTCAGTGATCTCTTGGTTATTTAGTAGTGTATTGTTTAGCCTCCATGTGTTTGTATTTTTTACAGATTTTTTCCGTAATTGATACCTAGTCTCATAGCGTTGTGGTCAGAAAAGATACTTGATGTGATTTCAGTTTTTTAAAATTTACCAAGGCTTGATTTGTGACCCAAGATATGATCTATCCTGGGGAATGTTCCATGAGCACTTGAGAAGAAAGTGTAATCTGCTGCTTTTGTATGGAATGTCCTATAAATATCAATTTAGTCCATCTTGTTTAATGTATCATTTAAAGCTTGTGTTTCCGTATTTATTTTCATTTTGGATGATCTGTCCATTGGTGAAAGTGGGGTTAAAGTCCCCTAGTAATATTGTGTTACTGTTGATTTCCCCCTTTATGGCTGTTAGCATTTGCCTTATGTATTGAGGTGCTCCTATGTTGGGTACATAAATATTTATAATTGTTATATCTTCTTCTTGGATTGATCCTTTGATCATTATGTAGTTTCCTTCTTTGTCTCTTGTAATAGTCATTATTTGAAAGTCTATTTTGTCTTATATGAGAATTGCTACTTCAGCTTTCTTTTGATTTCCATTTGCATGGAATATCTATTTCCATCCCCTCACTTTCAGTCTGTATGTGTCCCTAGGTCTGAAGTGGGTCTCTTGTAGACAACATATATATGGGTCTTGTTTTTGTATCCATTCAGCCAGTCTATGTCTTTTGGCTGGAGTCTTTAATCCATTTACATTTAAGGTAGTTATCAATATGTATGTTCCTATGACCATTTTCTTAATTGTTTTGGGTTTATTATTGTAGGTCTTTTCCTTCTCTTGTGTTTCTTGCCTAGAGAAGTTCCTTTAGCATTTGTTGTAGAGCTGGTTTAGTGGTGCTGAATTCTCTTAGCTTTTGTTTGTCTGTAAAAGTTTTAATTTCTCAGTCAAATCTGAATGAGATCCTTGCCGGGTAGAGTAATCTTGGTTGTAGGTTTTTCCCTTTCATCATTTTAAATATGTCCTGCCATTCCCTTCTGGCTTGCAGAGTTTCTGTTGAAAGATCAGCTGTTAACCTTATGGGGATTCCCTTGTATGTTAATTGTTGCTTTTCCCTTGCTGCTTTTAATATTTTTTCTTTGTATTTAATTTTTTATAGTTTGATTACTATGTGTCTTGGCGTATTTCTCCTTGGTTTTATCCTGTATGGGATTCTCTGCACTTCCTGGACTTGATTGACTATTTCCTTTCCCATATTAGGGAAGTTTTCAACTATAATCTCTTCAAATATTTTCTCAGTCCCTTTTGTTTTTCTCTTCTTCTGGGACTCCTATGATTCAAATGTTGGTGCATTTAATATTGTCCCAGAGGTCTCTGAGATTGTCCTCAATTCTTTGCATTCTTTTTTCTTTATTCTGCTCTGTGGTAGTTTTTTCCACTCTTTTATTTTCCAGATCACTTATCCGTTCTTCTTCCTCAGTTATTCTGCTATTGATTCCTTCTAGAGAATTTTTAATTTCATTTTTTTGTGTTGTTCATCATTGTTTGTTTGCTCTTTAGTTCTTTTAGGTCCTTGTTAAACGTTTCTTGTATTTTCTCCATTCTATTTCCAAGATTTTGGATCATCTTTACTATCATTATTCTGAATTCCTTTTCAGGTAGACTGCCTATTTCCTCTTCATTTGTTTGATCTGGTGGGTTCTTACCTTGCTCCTTCATCTGCTGTGTATTTCTTTGTCTTCTCATTTTGCTTAACTTACTGTGTTTGGGGTCTCCTTTTTGCAGGCTGCAGGTTCGTATTTCCTGTTGTTTTTGGTGTCTGCTCCCAGTGGGTAAGGTTGGTTCAGTGGGTTGTGTAGGCTTCCTGGTGGAGGGGGCTGGTGCTTGTGTTCTGGTGGATGAAGCTGGATCTTGTCTTTCTGGTTGGCAGGACCATGGCTGGTGGTGTGTTTTGGGGTGTCTGTGAACTTACTATGATTTTAGGCAGCCTCTCTGCTAATGGGCGGGGTTGTGTTCCTGTCTTGCTAGTTGTTCGGCATGGGGTGTCCAGTACTGGAGCTTGCTGGTCGTTGAGTGGAGCTGCGTCTTAGCGTTGAGGTGGGGATCTCTGGGAGAGCTTTCACCATTTGGTATTACATGGGGCTGGGAGGTCTCTGGTGGACCAATGTCCTGAACTCGACTCTCCCACCTCAGAGGCTCAGACCTGGCACCCAGCCAGAACACCAAGATCCTGTCAGCCACACAGCTCAGAAGAAAAGCGAGGGAAAAAAAGAAAGAAAAAGTTAATTAATTAATTAATTAAATAAAATAAAGTTTTTAAAATAGAAAAAATCATTAAAAAATTAAAAAGTAATAAGAAAAAGAAAGAGAGAAAGAAAGAAGAGAGCAACCAAACCAAAAAGCAAATCCACCAATGATAACAAGCGCTAAAACCTATACTTAAAAAAAAAAAAACAACAGACAGGCAGAACCCTAGGACAAATGGCAAAAGCAAAGCTATACAGACAAAAGTACGCAAAGAAGCATACACGTACACACTCACAAAAAGAGAAAAAGGAAAAAATATATATATATTAAAAAAGAAAAGGAGGAGAGCAACCAAATCAATAAACAAATCTACTAATGATAATAAACTTTAAATACTAAACTAAGATAAACATAAAACCAGAAACAAATTAGATGCAGAAAGCAAACCCCAAGTCTATAATTGCTCCCAAAGTCCACCTCCTCAATTTGGGATGATTCGTTGTATATTCAGGTATTCCATGGATGCAGGATACATCAAGTTGATTGTGGAGATTTAATCCGCTGTTCCTGAGGCTGCTGGGAGAGATTTCCCTTTCTCTTCTTTGTTTGCACAGCTCCTGGGGTTCAGCTTTGGATTTGGCCCTGCCTCTGTGTCTAGGTCACCTGAGGGTGTCTGTTCTTCACTCAGACAGGACAGGGTTAAAGGAGCAGCTGATTCGGGGGCTCTGGCTCACTCAGGCTGGGAGGAGGGAGAGGTACGGAATGCGGGGCGAGCCTGCGGCGGCAGAGGCTAGCATGACGTTGCACCAGCCTGAGGCATGCCGAGTGTTCTCCTGGGGAAGTTGTCCCTGGATCACGGGACCCTGGCAGTGGCGGGCTGCACAGGCTCCTGGGAGGGATAGTGACCTGTGCTTGCACAGTGAATAGTGACCTGTGCTTGCACATAGGCTTCTTGGTGGCTGCAGCAGCAGCCTTAGCGTCTCATGCCCATCTCTGGTGTCTGCGCTGATAGCCATGGCTCGCGCCTGTCTCTGGAGCTTGTTTGGGCGGTGCTCTGAATCCCCTCTCCTCGTGCACCCCAAAACAATGATCTCTTGCCTCTTAGGCAGTTCCAGACATTTTCCCGGACTCCCTCCCGGCTAGCTGTGGCGCACTAGCCCCCTTCAGGCTGTGTTCATGCAGCCAACCCCAGTCCTCTCCCTGGGGTCTGACCTCCGAAGCCCGAGCCTCAGCTCCCAGCCCCCACCTGTCCCAGCGGGTGAGCAGACAAGCCTCTCAGGCTGGTGGGTGCTGGTCGGTGCCGATCCTCTGTGCGGGAATCTCTCCGCTTTGCCCTCTGTACCCCTGTTGCTGCGCTTTTCTCCGTGGCTCCAAAGCTTCCCCCCCGCCCACCCCCCGTCCGTGCCAGTGAAGGGGCTTCCTAGTGTGTGGAAACTTTTCCTCCTTCACAGCTCCCTACCAGAGGTGCAGGTCCCGTCCCTATTCTTTTGTCTCTGTTTTTTTTTTTTTCTTTTGCCCTACCCAGGTACGTGGGTATTTTCTTGCCTTTTGGGGAGTCCGAGTTCTTCTGCCAGCTTTCAGTAGGTGTTCTGTAGGAGTTGTTCCACATGTAGATGTAGTTTTGATGTATTTGTGGGGAGGAAGGTGATCTCCATGTCTTATTCCTCCACCATCTTGAAGCCGCCCTTCTTGTGGGGTTTTATCTTGTTCCTTTGTTTGGAACATGTTCCTCTGTCACCTCATTTTGCCTAATTTGCTGTTTTTAATTATACATATCTAGTACGTTGGTTACATTTCCCAACCTTGCAGAAGTGGCCTCTTGTAGGGGAAGTCGTATGCATCCCAACAGCGCACCCCTCTCTGGTCACCAGAGCTATATGCTCTAGGGTTGCCCCTATGTGGGCTGTGAGGGTTTTTCTGTTGTGGTGGGCTGACTACTGTGGGTGGTGTGGTAGACATGGCTGGCCCCCAGTCTGATTGGTTGTCAGGCCCTGCCTTGTGCAGAGACTGCAGCCACTGGTTGGGCTAGGCCTGGTCTTCAGATGGCTGGCTGTGGAACCCCAGGGGGGCCTGGGGCTAGTGATGGCTCAGTGGTGGGCAGAGCTGGGTTCTGAGGTGGTCGGTTGTGGGACCAGGGTTCCTGAATCTAGTGTCAGCCTGCTGGTGGGTGAGGCTGGTTCCTGACATGACTGGCTATGGGTTCCAGGGTGCCTCGAAGCTGGTGCGGGCCTGCTAGCAGGTGGGACTGGGTCCAGGTGCTAATAAACTAGGGGAAGAATTCCAAAATGGCACTTGCCAGCACCAGCGTCCACAAAGTAGAACGCGATCCCAAAGATGCCTGCCGCCAGTGTCTATGCCCCCAGGGTGCTCCAGTTGTCTCCTCCTTCTCTGGGAGGCTCTTCGAGATCAGCAGATGGGACTGACCCAGGCTCCTTTCAAATGACTGCTTCTGCCCTGGGTCCCAGAGCATGTGAGATTTTGTGTGAGCCCTTTAAGAGTGGAGTCTCCATTTCCCATAGCTCTCTGGGCCTCCCAAAAGTAAGCCCCATTGGCCTTCAAAGCCAAATAGTCTGGGGGCTCGACTTCCTTGTGCAGGGCCCTAGGGCTGAGGAGCCCAATGTGGGGTTCAGACCATTTGCCCCTTGGGGATAACCTCTCCAATTGTAACTATTCTCTCATTTGGGGGTTGCCCACTCAGGGGTATGGGTCTTGACTATACTGTGACTCCGCCCATCCTACTCTTCTCATTGTGGTTCCTTCTTTATACTTTAGTTGTAGAAGATGTTTTCTGCTAGATTCTGGTCTTTCTTTTTTTTTTAATTTTTTATTTATTTGTTTTTGGTCTCATTGGGTCTTAGTTGCTGCACACAGGCTTTCTCTAGTTGCGTTGAGTGGGGGCTACTCTTTGTTGTGTTGCGTGGGCTTCTCATTGCGGTGGCTTCTCATGGTGCGGAGCACAGGCTCTAGGTGCGTGGGCTTCAGTAGTTGTGGCACACAGGCTCAGTAGTTGTGGCACATGGGCTTAGTTGCTCTGTGGCATGTGGGATCTTCCTGGACCAGAGATTGAACCCGTGTCTCCTGCATTGGCAGGCGGATTCTTAACCACTGTACCACCAGGGAAGTCCCCAGATTCTGGTCTTTCTAATCAATAGTTGCTCTATAAATAGTTGTAATTTTTGGTGTGCCCATGAGGGAAGGTGAGCTCAGGGTTTTCCTACTCCACCTTCTTGGCCAAGCTCCCAGGCTGCTCTTTCATCTGGCATTATATCACAATCATTTGCATGAGTCATTAAATTTTCTTTGAAAATGTTATTTTTAATAGCTGATCTATACTCCATCATATGGTTACACAATAATTAAGTCAGCCATTTTCCTAATGTTGGATATTTTTCATCATTATTATTATTATTATAAATAATGATACAGTGACATTGTATGCATCTCTATTTCCTTTAGAGTAAATTTCTAGAGGTGGAGTGGGTCAATGGGTATAGACATATTTAAGACTCTTAACACTTACTGTAACATTTTCCTCTAAAAAGGATTAACAATAGACCTCCACCAAACAGTGTGCATGGCCCTTGTCACATCCTTTGCCCATTTTTCTAATGAGAGCCTGGCAAAAATCTGTATTAGTTTTCTCTGGCTGCATAGCAAGTTACCAAAGTGTAGTGCCTTTAAACACCACAAATTTATTATCTCAGTTTCTGTAGAACAGAAGTCCGGTGCAGTGGGGCCATATTCTCTGCTTGGGTTTTCACCTGGCTAAGATTTAGTTGTCAGCCAGGGCCACCTTTCTCATAGGGGGCTCAGGGTCTTCTTCTAAGCTCATTGGTTATAGGTAGAATTCATTTCCTCCTCACACTTTCTATTCATTAAGTTTCTTTCTTTTTCTTTGAATTAGGAAAAGGCATACCGTTATTCACTTTTAGTAGTTGAATACCTATGTTCTACAGGTACAAAGTTTGAGAATCAGTGGAGTAGATTAATTTTAAGAGCCTTCTAATTATAATGTTTTACCATTTGTTAGCTATTCAGCCATCTTTCTGCAACAAAAACCTAGCTGTAATTGAACTGGTGTAACAGGGGGACCCCCTCCAATTAACAGAGAAGTTTTTTAATGGAGAGTTAATGCTTCTTTTGTTTGTTACTACATGTTAGAATGCTTTTTTAAATTGTCAAGTGCTACATAAACAGTAGCTGTTATTATTGTTATTGGGGTATAAACTTGGAAGCTCAGCGCACTTCCCTTTTCAGAATTGTGCCTGTCTCTGGAATCAGAAAAAGCCTTTTTCGCAAGTGTATTCTGTAGAATTCCAGCTTTGCAAAGTATTCTTTTGAGCCTAGCCTTTTGTGATAATCAGTTTTGGGAAACCTTGCATTTCATATTTTTACTCCTCCCTTTCCTCCCCTGGAAAGTCATGGTACACTTGAACATTTGAAAAGTTCTTCAGTAAAGAACTTGTTTGAATTTCTAGACCATGTTTCCCTTGGCCTTGCAATGAGCACGCTGCGGTAGTGCTGCTTCATGTGTCTCCCCGTCTCCATTTGTCAGAGTGTGTGGAGATGAGTGGGTCATCGCAAACCTGGCTCACGACCAGGAACCTGAAAGGGTAAGTTCTGGGGGTCCAAAACAAATCACCTCACCTGTCTGGGATGCTAGTTTCTCCTTGGTAAAATGAGAATGGGACATTAATTGCACTTTAAAGTCTCAGTTCTAACATTATGGGAGTCTATCATTTACTTTATTATAAAAGTATAAAGGAAAAATGTCTCATAAACACAGCTTTTCCAAAAATAAAATAGTAACAAGCCACACCAAAACAAACAAAAAAAATTAAAGTCATCTGCTGGACCTCTGAGAAACAATTGGATCATGGGAATCTTTCCTCATGAATTTTTGAATAGTCCCATAGCATGAACATGTATACAAACCAGAAGAGAGCTTGTTGGTCTAACTGTCTAAGTGACAGATTCAGGTGCACACTTCCATATATCAGACCCACAGGGTGGTGACAATTTGAAGGGGAAGGAAAGAAGAGAAGTTTGGCTGAACAGACACAATCATGGTGGAAAGCGAGAAAATTAGATGTGTGTTAAGGAATGCATTGAGAGCCTAAAAGGACATGGTACTAATAGGCAGCCCCCAGTATTTCCTGAGTACAGAAATAGCACTGTGAAAGGTATGGTGTAGACCAGTTGCTTGGGCTGTGATGCTAGGACAGATCAGAAGAGAGAATTTCTGCAAAGACCAGGACTGAGGCTTTGGCAGCAACTTGGTGGCCGGAGGTGGGGCTGTGCCAGGCCGATGACTAGAGCAATGTGGAAGGAGGGTTGTTGGAACGTGGTGACTCATGAGGTCTGACTGTTGAGGAAGAAGGAGGAAACAGTGGTAACTCCAGGATGGAGAGCTCAGAAAAGGAAGTGGTGCCATTGGCAGTGATAGGGAAGGTGTGCAGAAGTAGTGATACAGAGCTAAAATGATGTGTTTCACTAGATAGTTGAGCTCTGAAGAAGCAGCGAGGCAGCCCAATGCAGCCAGCCAGTTAGCAGGGCAGGCGAGCACGTTGGGAAGTGGGACTGAGAAAAAATAACTCTGTTGCTTTGAGTATCAGCAATATGTGTGTTCCATGCTAATCTTACTTACTCATGTACTATTTACTCATGTACTATTGCACTGGGAAGGTACCTTTGTACTCCATTTCACACACCTTCTACCTAGTTTGAAGGTAAATTTATTTCAGTGCTTCAAAACATTTGACATTTATACTGCTTTTCGAGCTTTGTTTTATCTCTTTATGTTTTCATGAATGTAATGAGTGGTCCCTGTTTCAACTCAAGCCCTCAGCCTTCTCTTCCTGCTCCTGATAGCTTTTTTTGTTTATTTTCATTTTGAAGAAGTGCCTGGGTTTGATTAAACTTGGCACACTGTTAAGTTACATCAAGTTGTAGTGGAAACGCTATTTGCATTTTTTTGTTTGCCTTCTTAAAATAAAAAGGCAGTTAAAAACAATATCCATATGGACACTTCTTTAAGGTTCATGATTTTAATGGCATGTGGAATGTAGGTCAGGGCTCTGGTGGTATGAGAGGCAGTGTGGCTTTGAAATGAAGGCTTACTGTATGCTGAGGTTTGGAAAAGTTACTTTTCCTCTCTCTAAGCTTCAACTTTCTCAGCTGTAATATGGAGTTACTCATACTACTTACTTCCTATTGTGGTTGTAAGATTCCAGTGAGTTGATATGTATAAAGGCCTAGAATGGTGCCTGGCACCTATTAAAATACTCAATAAATAGGGCCTACCATTATTATTATTATTATCATTATTACTATTATTAGTAGTTAATAGTAGTAATGGAAATATGTGAGGTCTACAGCTGATAGAACCAGCTAGAAAATTTAATTATATACACAGAAGAGAATAAAGACATAAAAATAAAGGAGAAAATGGGAAATAAGATTAGCTTGCTTTAAATGTCTGTTTCTTAGTTTTGTGAACTTGTCAAGACTTTCCCTTCCTGCGCCTTGAAGAAATGAGCACTCTGTGGCTTGCCTTACAAGAAAATTACAAGGATTAGGGCATTTATATTGAACTCCTGGACTCTCTGATTGCAAAGTAGGAAATATTCTTTGCAGCTGTGATGCATTAATGTTAGCATGAACCTAGGCACGATTATGGGACTTAGATTTTTTTTCTGCCCTTTTTCAACTTTTATGAAACTTTTCTATGTTTTTCAGTTGTGAGGCTAAGGAAATGGCAGCGAACGTGCCTCCCAAGTGTTCAGCAAGGGGGAAGCCGTGGGACAGGGCACTGGATGC
Source organism: Eschrichtius robustus (assembly GCF_028021215.1). Classification (NCBI taxonomy): domain Eukaryota; kingdom Metazoa; phylum Chordata; class Mammalia; order Artiodactyla; family Eschrichtiidae; genus Eschrichtius; species Eschrichtius robustus. The sequence continues at coordinate 106,035,853 of NC_090830.1, forward strand.
TCAGCGTGATGAGTTTCAAGCGAAACCCATTTTGCTTTTTTCTGATCTGAGCAAACTTTCCACAAAACTTGTTTCTCACCGAGACAAGCTGGAGAAACCAATTGTATAGGAAGATTATAAGAGGTTGTGGTAGAAATGAAGTTCTTTATTGGAGATCAAAAGATTAGCTTAAGCAGGTGATCTCTAAATGCCCCATGAATCACCATGGAACTCTTGACTGTGCACTTCTGAACTTCTTAAGAACATGATTCTATTAGCAGATCTCCTAAGTATCCTTTCTTCCCTGATGTTCTCACTTCCTTTCATCTACTTATGTCACCCATTGGCAGCCCCTTCCACTGCTTTCTCGTCCCTGGTTTCATGCCCACCACTCTTCCTGCTGCCTTTAGCCCAATCCCCAAAACGTATTCAGCCCTTTCTCACCTGGACTCTTTCCCCCACCTGAATCCTCCTGCCCCCTTTTCCTCCTGCTCTCTTCATAACACCTGCCCTCCTGTGAGCAGACCCTGTCTCTGCTTTATTTGCCACACTCCCTCCTGTCCTTCCCTTTATAGCAGTCTCTTTTGTAATGAGGGCATCACATACTCTGCTGTCTTCACAAGTGGAAGCCTCACCTTCTTTGTGGGGAAGGAGGGGATTTGGCTTTCTCATTGCTCTGTGCTGGGAGTAGGCACTGAACTGCCACCTTCTCCCTGACTCTCATAGGATATTCATGTCATCTGTCTGAGGTCCTTGCTATAGCACTGCCACATCTCATTTCTGTAATCCCAGACTGAACACCTAGAATAGACCCTGGCACATAGTAGGCATTCTAATATGTGTTGAGTGAACTGAATGAATCTTTCTAAGGAGTTTTATCAACTGGCACATTTTTTGCCTACCTTGACCCCATTTTTAAGTCATTATTTATTCATTCACTCAATAGATATTTATAAAGATGCTAGGGGTGGCTCACCACTGGTCTTGTCTTCTCTTGAGACATCCCATTTAGTGAGAGGAAGATATATTGCTTAGATAAATTAATTAGAGTTGTGATAAGTGTTTGAAGAAGAAATGCAGGGTTCTATGGGGCCTAACCTAGTGGGGAATGAGGTGGTCAGTGAGGGCTTTTGTAAGGAAGTAAGGTTCAATTCTGTACTAGGAAGAGGAATGGTAATTGGTTAGGTCAAGGTAGCTGGGAGGAGTAGGACAGAATGTTCTAGGCAGAGGGAATCACATGTGCAAAGGCCCTGCGAAGGGAAGAAGCACAATACATTTGAAGAGACTGAAGGAAGACCAGAGGTGCAGGAGCAGGGGTGGCAGCTGAGGATGGTGAGAGGTGGGCAAGCGCGAGGTCTGGGGACTTAAGTAATCAGTTTTTTAAAAAAATTTTTATTTATTTATTTTTGACTGTGTTGGGTCTTTGTTTCTGTGCGAGGGCTTTCTCTAGTTGCGGCGAGTGGGGGCCACTCTTCATCGCGGTGCGCGGGCCTCTCACTGTCGTGGTCTCTCTTGTTGCGGAGCACAGGCTCCAGACGCGCAGGCTCAGTAGTTGTGGCTCACGGGCCTAGTTGCTCCGCGGCATGTGGGATCTTCCCAGACCAGGGCTCGAACCCATGTCCTCTGCATTGGCAGGCAGATTCTCAACCACTGCGCCACCCGGGAAGCCCAAGTATTCATTTTGATGACCCTTGATATTCCTTAACATCATGGCCATCAACTCTGTACAAGTGCTTCCTTGCCCTGCATGTTTCTATACATTGTATGTTTTTATCCCTATAAAAACTCTTTTTGCTTTGTTTCCAACCCGGAGCGATCACAGTGATGAAACCTGGAGCAGATTATTAATCATGGTAAGAGAGGCTAATTGGATGATTAAGAGAATGAGCCTTGCAATCAGGCAGAGCTGTGGTTCAGATTTTAGCTTCATCACCTAGCTGGATGATCTTAGGAAACTTACTTAACCTCTCTGAGCTTCCATTCTCTCATCTGAAAAAGAGGATGATAATATTTACCATGTGGATTTGATAACGATTAAATAAACGAATGGAGTAAAAGTGCTGAGCACAGAATTTGGGTCGTATTAATTGCTCATTACATGGCTGTGCCTGCTGAAGGTCGAGGAGTGTTTAGAGACCCTGTGCCATAGGAAGCAGACCCAGCCCTTTTGCTGCTGCTTCTTGACCTTTCTTTGCAGAGCCCTGAGCAATAACTGGGGTGAGAGTTCAATTTTTTGGTGTTTTGTTCTGTAACTGCTTTCTTAGAGTATGAGCCAAAGACTTTTTTCATTCCTTGTTCTTCTGTGAAGAGCATTTGACATCATCCATGTTTAGTCCTGGTCTGCTTCTCACTCAGCAATCCTTAGGGAAACTGTCGGTTCTTAGGTCTTCTACTAGCTTGTCTCTGACTGTCACACCCCATTTTATATTTCCCACCCCAGTTGCTCACTCAACCTCTACCTCTACCTAAATTGGGTTCTGAACCCTTGTGTGCCCTTGTCATTGAGACCTGGTTGTTTTTGTTTTAACTATCCAATAATCTGGTCCCAGACTCTTGGATTGCCCTGGATAGGTGATGTTATATATCTCTTTACCTCCCTTTGATCTACTGGCTCTGGAGACAAGGCTTGCCTCTGACACCTGCCATCTGGGAAAACTTACACCCTGTTTTCCAGTTCTAGACCCAGACTCATATCCAGCCTTCTCTTGGCATTACTTCCTACATGTAAAATCTCATACTGTTGCTGCCTTTATTTCTTCCTAGATAAGAGACACAACCTTTGGATCCCCACCACCAACTCTGGCTCAACACATTGAAAACTTCTTATATGTCTCACTCTTTCCATACTTTAGTCAGGTTGCAGGCCTAGAACTTATTGCATCATATTTGCCAGCCCCATTAAATTATGAAATCTCTGAGGACAGCAGTTGTCCTTAATTATCTCTGTGTTCCCAGTATTTAGTTCAGGCCCTAGAAAATAAAAGAAGACCTTTCATTAAAGATTTTCAAAATTAATTGGAAATTGTCACCCTGCCAAGGAAGTTAGGGTCAACCTGCACCATTGGGAAGGAATAGGGCCCTTGGCTACTAGAGGGCAGCAGCGGCCTTGGAACAATTCCAGAGATAGTCAGCTTCAAATTATTTGGGGGAAAGCTCCACAGTCAGCTGAGAGTCAGTGATGTGGCCTCCCTCTCTGCTTGGGGAGGATTTTCTAGATATCAATATGGCACAGAAAATAGTGTATTAATGTTTGCAGCACTCCCGGCTACTCTAGTCTGCTAAGGATAAGTCTGTGCTGGCTTTTTCAGTATTCTATTTGCTCTTTCTTCCTAAAGAGGTAGTGTACTGTCTGACTGAGAGAGAAGCTAAGTTCATCTACAGACTAATGGACATCCAGGGGGAAGTAGGAGAAGAACAGAAATCAAAGATCTATCTGGGGAGAGAGTGAACTTGGGGGAGGTCATTTTGCAGAAAGCACTCTTTAGCTGCTGAAAGGTGAAAAGGAATTGGAGAGGAAAGAGAAGCAAGAAATGGGCCACTCTGATGATCTTTAAGAAAAGCAAATAAAAGATTTGACTTGGGGATAAACTTTCTCTGCATTTTTTATCTCGCTATCACTTGTGCCCAACACAATGTCTGGCACATGGAATGTTTTCAATAAGTATTTGTTGAGTTAATTCCTTAAATATTGGAACTGGATCGTCAACAAATGATGGTACCCAGATAGTAGGCCCTGTATTCACCCCATTCACAGTATTATGGGGCTTGGAGCACAGTCCACTGACACCATGAGTCTAGTGTGGCAGGGTGTTGTGGGGGAGCAGAGGAACATGTACCAACCCACCCCCAACTTCACAGGGAAATGACAATGCCCTCATGTGCAGGGCTACTTCAGGACCAAGGACAGCATCTATTGGACACTCCCCCTCATGTTTTAGTGCTGCTACTCCCCATGCTTGTGTGTGACTTCAACATCCTGGGCCCCTTATCTTTCCATTATACCTGCTCTGCAACCCTTCCAGCTAGGATCATTCCAACTACTGCCTTCTCCATTTCTAGACAAGGCCTAGTACTGCTGGAGAGAAATGACAAAACTAATCCTTTGGATGGACACACAAATTCATGCTCTCTTGTCTCAGCTCCAACAAGCAGTGCTAAAATGTTGCTTGTCATCACTCTCTACTCCATGCCCCACAGTGGCTATTCTAAACCTGCATCACCCTAGCTCCTCACACCTTTGTCTGTCCTTTTAGTCTCAGTATGACTCTGCCTCCGACTTCCATGAGAAATTGAAGGTACAAGGTGAAAATTACGTTAACTTCCTTTTTACACTCACTTTGCTTTGTCTGCCCTCAAAAGGTAAGGTGTTCTTTGGCCTTCTCAAAACAAATCCCCCTACATTTGCTTCTGATTTTCCTCCCCATCTGTCCAGGTTCTCTAGGACCAGACCTTGTTCCATCAGCTGTCCACCCCTCTCCTCTGGATCTCTACTGGATCCTGCCCAACATACTAGTCCTAGACAACTGTGAAGTTCTGTCATATTCACATAGAGTCATTATTTAAAGCAGTAGATTTGGGGACCCTTCGCCAGGCCTAGTGAATCAGAGTTTTTGGTGGTAGTGCCCAGGAATCTGTATTTTAAACAAGTGTTCCTGGTTTGCAAAGCACCGTTAAAAGCTCTGCCTTTATTATTGGTGCCCCCAAACCATCTTTCACCCAAGAGCCAGAAATACCTCTCTGAAATGCAAATCTGATCACATCATTCCCTGTTAAAAGCCCCTCAAGAGTTTTTTTATAAGTTGGGGTCAGGCAGGATGCACATGGCACATTCAAAATGTGTAATTAAAAGAGAGTTTAATCAAGGTGATATTTACAAAAATGTGCCAGGGGGTGAGACAGAAATGAGGGCTAGTGCAGTACCCCAGAGCAGCAACAGGAGCCCTAAAAGGGTAAGGGGAGGGAATGGTTCCTTGTCCAGAAATAGAAGACTGCCTGACCTGAGTTGTAATTAGTGGAAAGATGCATCCAACCTGGGACAGCGACAGGACAAAAGAAATGAAAATAAATACTCCTCCTTTCCGCTTCCTTCCTCTGAATTCTTCCCAGTGTTCCCCATTGGATGAGGGAAAGGGAGCCGGGGATGCAGTTTATATTGGGCACCCTCTGAGGTATGGGGCATGGTGGAGAAAGGAGGAGAGTGGGATTTGGAGAGGTGAGGGAGAGAGGTGGGGCACACACACCGAAGTTACCTAGCATGGGTCTCTAACCAATGCATATAGGATAAGGGCCAAAGCCTCAAGGTGGCACATAATGTCCTCTTCCCATGAGGCTGCCTCCTCTGTAGAAGACAGGGGCTCTGGGAAGTTCCAGGCTGTTCCTTTGCTCATGCCTTTGCTCATGTAACCTCCTTTGCCTGGAATGCCCACTCTGTTCTGTCCACCTAACAACTGCCAGACTTTCTGAAAAACTAAACCATTCCTATGAAGCCTTTCTTTAGCCTCCTCATCAAATTAGAATTGGCCACTCCTTTTGTGCTCCCATCATCATAATAACAGTTAACATGGGTGGAGTGCTTATCCTGTGCCAGGCACTAAAAAGTTTGCCTGTGTTTACTAATTAAATCCTCACGACGAATCTATTATCCCCATTTTACAGATGAATAAACTGAGGCACAGGGTGGTTAAGTAAAATTGCACTTGATCACCCAGCTAATAATTGATGGAGTAGGATTTGAAGCTAGGCAGTCTGTCTGACAGCTTAACTATTCTGCCATAGAGCCTCATGGCACCAGTACCACTTGACTGCATTAATGTATTTATATGTCTGTATTCCTCTACTAAACCATAAACTCACCAAGGATAGGATGGTGTTTTATTGATCATTTCCTCACTAACCCCTTGCCTTACCCCAGTACTTAGCACAGAGCTTGGCAAATAGGAGATATTTTTTTCTGCACGTGGGCTTTCTCTAGTTGCGGTGAGCAGGGGCTACTCTTCGTTGCGGTGTGTGGGCTTCTCATTGCGGTGGCTTCTCTTGTTGCAGAGCACGGGCTCTAGGCACGCGGGCTTCAGTAGTTTTGGCACACGGGCTCTAGAGCGCAGGCTCGGTAGTTGTGGCACACGGGCTTAGTTGCTCCACGGCATGTGGGATCTTCCCGGACCAGGGCTCAAACCCATGTCCCCTGCATTGGCAGGTGGATTCTTAACCACTGTGCCACCTGGGAAGCCCAAATAGGAGATATTTGATAGATGGTTAATGAAAGGATGAATGAGGAGGGGAGGGAAAGGAATCTTTTGCAAACATCCCCTCTTTACAATTGACAACACTGTGCTGTAATGGCCTATGCTATAATTTCAATCCAGCTCTGCCTGACTACAAAGCCCATACCCCCTCCCCATCATATCAGGTTGCTTTCAAGAGGAATTCAGAACTTTAATGCTATATAACTGTTCCCAAACGGAAACATGGCAAGCTACCTGGCATAACTTGGATGACTCAATGGAGGTCAAATGCCATTTAAGATTAAGACCTAAAACAGAAACTCTATTCAGGAATAATGAACTAGAGCTAGGGGGTAGAGATGGCAAAATGGTACAGGGAGAAAGTTCTAGGTCAGAATTCAAGGTAATATCCAAAGAATCAAAATATAAGAACCACAGGTCTAGAAACAAAGGATAGGCACCTGACCCAATCCTGGCTCTTCTTGAAGCCATGAATTGGGTAAATAGACAGAGGGTGGCCATGATTTAAGAAATATGTCTTCCAAGGAGTTGGGTGGGGTTTGACCAAAGCCAGGTCCATAGGATAGCTCTCTGGAGGCTCCAGCTCTATAAGGTGTGCTAAAATATTACTAGAATATATTGGGAGTAATGTGCCAGTTAACTCAGCTTTCCATAGTCAACTCCTAAAATAACCTGGGAAGCAGGAATTGTCCTTTCTCGTGGAAGTCTCCTTTCATCAAGTAAAAACTGTTTTAAAGCATACCTACTAGTCCTGGCCACTCTTCAAGCAGTGAATGAGTGTGCAGGCTATAGCTGCAGCCACAGGCATCAACCTCAGCCCAGCCAATGGCCAGCTGTCATCAGCAAGTACCATCAACCAATTCCAGTACTGAATAATGCATGGCACGACAGTGACTTACTATCTAAATTTTAAACAGTTAGGATGCCTGGCTTAAGAAAACAAATACATGCCAACGATCAGTATAATAAATATCTTTTTAAACATAATGAATTAGGTGTACATTTTCTTACTAATAGAGAAGCAGTTTTTGTTCTTGCTCTAATGAATAAATGTTAAGCAAATATGTTAAGAACATCAGTGTAAGGGATGCCTAAATGTCTGATACTCCTCTCTGAACCCACACCCTCTGTTACATGCTTCATCCTAAAAAGGAAGAGCTTCCCACCCTTCACCAGGAGCGTTGATCTCCCAGCACTGGCTGATTCGTTCTCCTTCTTTCAGTCTGCCTCTTGTCTCCCTTCCCTTTATCTCAGGCTCTAATTGCCCAATTACTGGATCATTTGCCTCCAAGACATTTTAACAGGTTACTCCTTGGCATGGAGATACACTTTTTTTGAGCAAAACTTCCAGGTCTTTCCACAATCCAATGCCCTTACACATTAAACACTTTTCCTTACTATTCCTGCTATTCTCTTTAACTGGGAAAGTTTCCACCCTGGTCCTCGCAGACAGAAGATCTGGGCTCATTGTTGCTTCTAGGCCTTCAGGCACTGCCTCCTCAATTCTGACCATTCCCCATCCCACCCCAGTCTCAGTTCTCTTTTCTCTTTAAATCCTACCCACTTTTTAGGTTCCTCCTTCTCTATAAAGCCTTCCTTGACTGTACTGGCCAACGTTAATCCTTTCCTCCTGATGCAACCTTGTACATGCCAGGCACTACCCATCCTCACACTTAATCTTTCCAACAAATCTGACAGGAGACATTACTTCCCCATTTCAGAGATGAACACAGTAAAGTTCAGGACAGCTAAGCAGCTCAAGATCAGATAGCTACTAAGTGCTGGAACTGGGATTGAAGACCCGATCTTGGACTTACTGTCAGTTCTGTGAAACTAACACCTTTCTCTCAGGGCAAGGCGGTTCAGCTTGGGTGTGTCCCACACAGACTCCAAGGGCTGGGAGGGTTGTCTGTGCTCACACATTGCTTCCCTGCTCCTCTCACACCTCAAGGCCGTTCTGGCTCAGGATACTCTCCTCTGTGCCAGTGGCACCACCTTGAGCCTGGCTCCTGGCTCTTCTTTCTTCCTCCTCTGGGAAAAGCCGTCCATTACACAATTCATTCCTCTCCCGCTGCTTCCGTTCAGCCTCAGCTGTCCTTCCTGCGGTGCATACACACATCTTCTTAACCTTCCCGCTCTTGAAAACCCTTTGTCTGGTTACAGCAGAAAGTCTGCCTCTTTCTTTGCCATGTCATTACTTCCCTTCCTCTCTGTTATCACTCCTATTTTTGTGTCTCCCCTCTCCTTGATATTAACTTTTGTCTTCCTATTTCTGTCCCCTCTTTTACCTCTCTTTCTCTTTCACCCATTTCATTCCATTGAGGAGCTAAGGAATACCGGGAGGGTGGCTGATTAAGAGAGCCCTGTGCTCCACGGCACTGTTCGGGGTGGTGGGAGTTGTTCTGCCTGGATTCAGCTCCCAGCTCTACCACCTTCTTGCCTTGGACAAATGGCTGGCTCTCTCTTCCTCAATTTTTCATCTGTAAAATGGGCATGAGAGAAGTTACTGAGGCTGAACTGCAGTACTCCTTTATTATTTGGCTGTTATTATCATTATTATTTGAATTTAAATTTGAATTTGAATTTGAATGTTCTTAGTTGGGGCCCATTGTCCCTACCTTTAACCTGCCCTGTTTCTACAACTTGACCCATGTTACCCATGTCATTTATCTGCTTGCCTCCTGTAGGTATTTGAGCTTGTGATCAACACAGACCAAAGCTTGAAAACTACTCAGAATGTCTCCATTTATTTCTTTATTCCCTTACAAATAAATCATATTTCTCTCAAGCATCAACAGTGACACTTGTGGAGTTTAGTAGTAGTAGTAGTATGTTTAATTCCTAGAGCTACTATAAGAGTTTCCTGTTTTCATTTTTGGATGTCACGATGCGGGTTAAGTGAATGTCACCAGATGCCATCAGGTGGCCCTCCCTTTGAGCTCTCCACCCAGACGCATTGGTGAGCAATGCGAAGGCTTACTACATCACCTTCCTCTCAGCAACAACTCAGACCCCTCCCCGGGCATCTCCACCTACAAAGTCTCCTTTGTCAGGTGACACCAGGAAATCTTTTTGCTCCCACCCAAGGGGGCACCCAGCTCTCTGGCTCCTGTCTTCATCCTTCCATATCCAGCTTCCCACCCCAAGCTTTGGGCATTTTCTTGGTGTGTAAACCCTCCCCCTACTCCCAGCCACCCCCCTCCCCGTCCCAAGCAGCTCATCGCAGTTATTTACTTATTTATTTATAGCAAGGCAGACTGCCACATGCCTCATTTGCATGTGTCTGAAGTCTTGGAAGCTTGACTACCCTATGTTCTATAACTGGACCTTGAGAGCTTATTTGGAGGTTCTAGCAGGGGAATGCTGCTGCTCATATACCCTTGACTGAAGAGTGGTCCTCCTCCACCTGGGAAGGTTGCCGTCTTCAACGGAGCGTGCGGCTTCAGGAGGGACGGACATGGAGCAGTGAGGGAGGAAGGGGACGCCCACCTAGCCAGCCAGATCAGCCAAATCAACCCTGGCGATCGATGGGGTGACAGATGTCATAGCCAGATTGCATTCACACCCTAGTTTATCTTTAAATGAACATTCTGGCAAACACATTTTTTCCATGTCGTAACTTAGATTTTTCTAGAGTGGCTTAGGATACTAATCAACATCTATATTACCTTTTCTATGGGTGAACATGTTCTGAATTCCAAATAATTGACTTAAAAACTTGTAACTGATATGTCTAAAGTCACATGGAGCTCAGTGAGGACTGAAAATCATCAGGAATGGCTTCATGGAAAGTGCATCTGGAGTTAGACCTTACGGGATGTGTAGAAGGCATTCAGAAAAGGAGATATTCCGGGTGGGGGAGTAAAGAACAGAGGCGGAATTGATTCGGGACAGTGAAGAAGAGTAGAGAGGAGGAAACATGTTGGGAGAGTTTTTACTACTCAGTAAGTGGAAGCCTATTGAGTGATTTAGTTTGTTTCCCTTTCCTCAGCTTTCTTTAATTTTTAAGTCAGGGATGGCAGTGCTGGGCACATATGCTACCATCTACCCATTGCTCCCATGGCAGACTGTGATAATTATTGTGACACTTTCCTTTGGTGAGTCAAGTCATGGCCTAAAATCCCTTCATAATGAAACATCCCAAGCATGTCCACCAGTTTATTAGAGTTGGCTGCCTGCGATATGAAATCCATTTGCTATTCGTGTCCTGGGTTTAGTCAACCTGGTGATTTTTGTCACTAGGGACTCTATTATAAATAACTTTATTAAGTAAGAAATGTAAAATCCATTTATGACAGCATTAATATAATTGCTCAGATACATTATGATACTGTCTTGCTAGGATACAAATTTCATAGTGATGCACCAGAGCCCTTTTAACTGTTGCTAAACCCATTTGCTTTTAGAAGGTGATGTCCAGTTACTGATGTTGATAGCTTTGTTTGCTCAGATTTCAGTTCTGCATTGATCCATTTTCCAGAGCTTGGTATTAATTTTTTTAAGAATAACTTTTCTAACACCAAGTGGAACATCTATATTAATAAGTTCTACTCCTCTCTTATCAAATAAACAATTTATGCCTGGACGACACATGGTCTACACATAATGTTTTCCATAAAGACAGTAGGATTTCAAGTGCCTGGGCCTCTGTGGAGTTTGTTCATTGGCTCCCTTCTTCCCTTTCTCCTGGTATTGAATTTTTATCTTTCAAGAAGTGGCTCAGGAATCATCTTTCCTGTGCGATCTTGCCTAAACCTCCATGTCCTCCATCAGAGTTATTCTCTCTCTCCTCTTCTCTGTCGCACTATTTTTTGCACTCTTAACAGAATAGCCGGGGATGTGCCCACGTCTCCAGGTGGACTTGGAGCTCTTTGGGGGAAGCCCTGTTCCTCACCTTCCCCTCCCCATCACTCAACACAGTGTAGGCACCAGGTGCATCCTTTATTTTTGGTCACAGCAATACATCATTTAAAAATACCAGACTAGTAGAATTTTCATGTCGTTTGAATGTATCAGTGTTCGTGCTGGTTTACCTGAGAAAGCAAAATCAGTGTAAAATTAGGTGACAAATCCATAAATGTGGATTTCAGGAGTCATTCATCTTGGAAGACTGAATTTTTTTTTTGCTAACTAAACTGCTGACATTCTGTTTTTTACATTAAACGTGCCATGGGGTAAAAGCATTGGTGTTGGTGTCTGTCTCAGGCAGAGCCTACCTTCGCTTGAGTGAAAGGAATGTATTTGGATCCTATGACTGGAAACATGCATGTCATGAGATAAATATGCTGGCATTTATGTTAGAACAACAGATGATATCCTCTTCCCGAGTGAAATGGGAAAAGCAGGGCTTCTGGGGAGGCCTGCACCATGACCCTGGTGAGGGAGTAGCATCCAGAATGTGTCCCGCTATTCAGCGTTCCTGTCCTCTTGGGCATCACCCTTTGCCTCAGTTTTGCATATGGGAAATGGGTGGAAGTCCGTGGAATTATTGTTTAACAAAAATAGCTAACACTTATTTCCTATGAATCAAGTACTGTGCTGAATACAAGAGCTCATTTAATCCTGAGGTGACAGCCCTATAAGGTGACGACATTAGGATCCACACTTAACAGGAGAGGAAACGGCAGCTCGAAAGGTTTAGTGACTTGCCCAAGGTTGACTGCAAGAAAATGGAAAAGTCTGTGACTCAAATCCAGGTCTCTCTGACCATAGAGCCTGTCCTTTTACCTCTGCCCTAAGCTGCCTCTATGGGAGCTCTGGAGAGCCTGATAAAAAAGCCAAATAAATAGAAGGGGTCAGGGGTATCCTTATTAGAGAGAATGTTCAGTAAGAAGGTAATGAAAATAATATTATGTATTTTCTTGAGAGAGCTCCCAGCCCAGAGTAAAGACAGATGCTGTCAAACTGTACAGTGGCTGATTTAATCAATAACTTGATCTTTTGCATCCAATTAAGCTTATTTTACTGTCAGGTGATTTCTGAGACTTTGGTCCATTACAGTAGGAATTCAGAGGATAAAGGTCTTTATTAGGGCTGGAAGGGGGCAGTGTGAATTGTTTGAGGGGTGTACTGCCTTTTCTGAATTGTGCATTGTTGTCTTTTTTCCTACCAGTAGGTGGAAATAGAACTGAATCTTTCAGCACTTGCTCTTTCAGCTGAGTCCTGGCAGGATTCCTTTAATTTCTGCCTCAAAAGAACAACAACCCAAAAAAACCCTCAGGAGAAGTTTGAAGTGTGTAGTTACAGGATTGCTATTCTGCAGTCAGACTGGAGTATTTCCAGTCTGATGGTCAGATAATGGTTTTAGCCTCTTACAAGGCCAGGGTGCTGGAAGCAGCTGCTGGTAACCATGGCTCTCCTGTGAGTCCTGCTGGACACCCACTTGGAGTGGATGTTTTTTTTTTTTTTTTTCTGTCCTGACCACAAGGCCTTTTCCAAGACTTTTATTCCCAGTTTTAAACCTTTGCACATTGTCAAATTGTGTATCATGATTTTTTTTCAGGAGCTACATTTCTGAAATTAAAATTTAACCAAATTAAAGCAGTCCACAGTGGATAAAGTAGGAAAGTCTCCCTTGCCCTCCCCCCGACCTTCACCTGTATTCACTAACAGACACATGTATCTCCACTTAAATAAAATTGGAATCCCATAATATGTGTTATTCTGCATCTTGCTTTTGCCAGTAATCGATGTTTTAGGGTTGTCCACGTATGTGACTGTCTCTAGAACAGTTCTCAACTGGGGCAATTTTGCCCCCAACTGACACTTGGCAATGACTGGAGGCATTTTTGGTTGTCACAACTGCAGCAGATGGTGGTGCTCCTGGCATCAAATGGGTAGAGGACAGGGATGCTGCTAGACGTCCTCCAGTGCCCAGGACAAGCCCCCACTTCAAAGAGTAATCTGGCCCCAAATGTCAGTTGTGCTGAGGTTGAGAAACCCTTTCCTAGAGAACCTCATTCTTTGTAATAGGTGTATAGTATTCACAATGTGGAGTTCCATCCTGTATTAATCCATGTTCCTACTGGCAGCCATTTTTTTTTGAGGTATAGTTGATGTACAATATTATGTAAGTTTCAAGGGAACACCATAGTGATTCACAATTTTTAAAGGATATATGCCATTTATAGTTATAAAATATTGGCTATATTCCCTGTGTTGTATAATATATCTTTGTAGCTTATTTATTTTATACATAGTAGTTTGTACCTCTTAATCCCTTGGCCCTATCTTGCCCCTCCCCCCTTCCTTCCTTTCACTGGTAACCACTAGTTTGTTCTCTGTGAGTCTGTTTCTTTTTTGTTGTATTCAATAGGTTGTTTCATTTTTTAGATTCCACGTGTAAGTGATAACATACAGTTAGTTTTTGTCTTTCTCTGTCTGACTTATTTCACTAAGCATAATACCCTCCAGGTCCATCCATGTTGCTGCAAATGGCAAGATTTCATTCTTTTTTATGGCTGAGTAGTATTCCATTGTATATATACCACATCTTTATCTGTTCATCTGTTGATGGACACTTAGGTTGCTTCCATATCTACTGGCAGTCATTTAAAGCTGTTTCTAACCCTTTGCTATTAAACGCAATGTTGCAGTGAACATTGTTTTGCATTTTTGTGCACTGTGAGATCTTATTTCTGTAAGATAAAGACACAGAAGTAAAATGTCTGAATTTAGGGACTTTATTTTAAAAGTAAAAGACCTAAACACTGGAAGTTTTTTCTTAAGTTCACAGCAAGCTCATTCGGTGGGAACACCTGACATAAACTGGCATGAGGCTAGTTACAATTTTTATTTATTCTGTATAATGTGAATATTTAGACAATTTGTGATTATGGAACACTGCCTCAGTCTCTACTGGGGATGTTACATACTATATGGCATAAGTACTTCATTCATTTTTTTTAATTTTAATTTTTAAAAATTTGTACTGAAATATAGTTGATTTACAATGTTGTATCAGTTTCAGGTGTATAGCAAAGTGATTCAGATGTATATATATATATATATATATATATATATATATATATATATATATATATATATACACACACATATATTCTTTTTTTACGTTCTCTTCCATTATAGGTTATTATACAACCTCATTGATTTTTTTTTTTAATCAGAAAAAAATTGAATCCCAGTGCTGTCTTAAGGTTTTGTTGCTGCAGTGGTGCAGCACATTTAGTCTGTATAATACTCATGTGTTGCAATGAGCAGGTGACTTTGATGATTTTTGTATTCAGCATCTAAAACCGCCCCTTTAAAGGTGATTTTGGTCCTGTAAAGAGAAGTTGTATGTATTCAGATTGTAATTCTTGCCAGTGCCTTCCATGCAAATTAGCCTATCAGAAAACATCAAGCATGACCCTGAGAAGTACTTTTTGCCTTGATAGTTATAAATATCATAAAAAATATTAGCAATAGTTACAACAATTGAGTGCGTACTGTGCTTTATGCTTAATCAACATTACCAAGTCAGACTTTTACGACAATACCACTAAGAGGTGGGCTTTTTCGCTTCCATTATACTTAAGGGAACAGGTTTCAGGAGTTGAGCTCTTGGGCAAAGTAACATATCTGGGAAGAAGCAGAACCCAAGCTTGCAGTGGTATGTGCCGCATCCCTCCCCAGTATTATTCCAATTCACTTTCCCCCATGTGGACAGAGTTTTACTATTTCTACATTGGTGGTCATTAAAAATTTTTTGAGGAAAAAAAATTAGTCCCAAGTTGCGTTTTCTCTCAAGGGGCTGCACTTGGACTTGAGGGCAAATAGGCAAGTGTCGCTCAAGTCAAGTGGATATTTTCATCACAACGTCAAGAGAAAGTCATTGGAGCAAATCTGAGGTCACACACTCTCCCACCAGTGAACTCCAGCACTGAGCGTTGTTTGAAATGAGAAAATGTTAATGTCCTCCCTGGAGCCTATATATGATATGATATTAGGGGAAAGCATTCAGTTATATTTATTTTTCTTGGTGTAATCCCAAGAAGATGTCAGTTTCCATTATGAAAATTGCAGGTGTAAAAAATACTATCTTCTGTTTGCTACAGCAGAGCCAATCCAAGAACCCTCTGGAGAAATTCATACCCCAAGCCAACTGGAATTTGTGATTCCTGAATTTTTTGTGTGTGACCAGCCTAGGCTGAGGTGGCGTCCAAGAAGGATGCTCCTAGGTTAGCTTTTTTAGCTGCCACTGACATAATCCACTTTGCTACCTCCTGGCTCTAAGAGTGTCTCCAAAACTCAGCATGCAAGGAACCTTCCCATTTCCTCAGCAGATTCCCATTTCTTAATGCTTTTTTCCCACTGTGTCCTCTGCAGCTCAGCCTACTGTCTTAAAGTTTCACGTTAATAATTGATTTTACTTCAGTGAAAGGGAATATCAGACCAGTGAATGACTCCTGTTGTTCCTTTTCCTGCACAGCTTTTATTGTTACATTTAGATGTCTTTAACTTTTTACCCATGGTCTTTCACCCTGAGTGAAATCTCTCTGGTTCCTTGGACTCTGAGGAAGACATAGGTACGCTCCCCTTGACCCTGATTGAAGTACCCTTCCTCACAATACCCCAGAACCTTTCATTGAGGTTTCTTTAGATTATGCACTAACACCGCACGGGCCTGGGCTCCTTTCTGCCTCAGGGCCTTTGCACGTGCTGGTCCCTCTGCCTGGGACATATTCTTCTACCTACTACATCTCTGTACCTGGTGGTTGACTTCAGTTCATGTCCTCAAGGAAACCTTCCCAAAACACACCCTTTCCCCTGCCAATGTCAGCCATTAGTTTATTTTATAAGTTTGTCTCTACCATAAGACTGGAGATGGTATTAGCCCAGAGACCACATAAAATATTTCAGTGCAATAAATATTTGTGCAGTGAGTGGACAAGCAAGGGCTGTACTACTCTGGATTTCCAGAGAAGTAGCTCTTCTGCTTTTAGACTTTATTTCCGGACCAATGTTTTCTCTAAAATGTGCATCTTTCTTCACATCACTCACCTGCCTTTTCACTGCCCCCATCTTCTGGTCGTCACACCGGCCTTCTCTAGGGCATCCTGGTTCCCATTCTGGGCCCAGCCAGCCTTCTCAAAAACTGACTTATTTAGGCACTTTTCTATTCTGTTGTACCTCCTCAATATCAACAAGTTTGTTTTATTTATTTATTTTTAAATTTTATTTATTTATTTTGGCTGCATTGGGTCTTCGTTGCTGCACGCAGGCTTTCTCTAGTTGCAGCGACCGGGGGCTACCCTTAGTTGTGGTGTGCAGGCTTCTTATTTCTGTGGCTTCTCTTGTTGCAGAGCACGGGCTCTAGGCGCGCGGGCTTCAGTAGTTGCAGCATGCGGGCTCAGTAGTTGTGGCTCATGGGCTCTAGAGCGCAGGCTCAGTAGTTGTGGTGCACAGATTTGGTTGCTCTGCAGCATGTGGAATCTTCCTGGACCAGAGTTCGAACCTGTGTCCCCTGCATTGGCAGGCAGATTCTTAACCACTGCGCCACCAGGGAAGTCCCAACAAGGTTGTTTTAGATATTGTTTATTTGCTTGTGTTTACTTATTATGGACATTTCAAGCAAACAGGAAAGTACAGAGAGGCTTATGGCAAATAGCCATGTACCCACTACCCAGAGTTTCAAGTGTCAACATTTGTAATGTTTGCCTCAAACTTTTCTTTAAAGAAACAAAATGTTACAGAGATTATTGTAGACCCCACTCCCCACTCTCTCTTCCTTCCTCAGAGGTAGCACTATGTGGACAATTGTCAGGCCAGTCATTGTAAAGTCTGTAAGTGGAAGAAAATAGAAAACTTGACATTTTGGCTAGCCTTATGCCTTATGGATGGGAAATATTATCTCACTCTTGTTTTCATTAATATTTGCCTGATTACTGGTAAGGTTGAACATTTTTCATATTTATTGGCTACTTAGGCTACTTCTATGAACTGCCTGTTTATAGGTTTTTTCATTTATCTGTTTGGTTGTCTTTTTATTGTTGGTCTGTAAGGTTTCCTGTGTAGTTGGATTACTCCTTTACCTATTTTATATGTTACAGTTACCTTCTTCTAGCCCGTAACTTGTCTTTTATCTTTGTTTACGTTACCATGTATTTTATAGAAATTTTAGATTTTAATATGATTCAACTAATATTTTCCTTTATGATTTCTGCTTTTTATATGTTGATTAAGAAATCCTTCCTTACTCTGTGATTGTAAAGACATTCTCCTCAAAATGTTTTTAATGTTTTGCTTTTCACATTTGGAATTTTCATTCATCTGGAATTTATTTCTGTAATTAGGTAGAAATATAATTTATTTTTACCAAGCTGCCACATACAGTTGGGTATATTTCTTTCTTTCTTCCTTCCTTCCTTCCTTCCTTTCTTTCTTGCTTTCTCTCTCTCTCTTTCTTTCTTTCCTTCTTTCTTGATATATTACTTGCAGCAAGTAAGGAGAACACCGAGGATCTTTCCTAAAATAGTGACTTCCAGTTGGTTATATTTCTTCCTTTGCCATCTTTATACTTCTTATTTTTTTTCTTGTCTTATTACACTGCCTAATACTTCTAGTGCAGTATTAAATAGATGTGTCCTTAGCCCTATGCTAAATCTCATTTAATTTGATTACACTAATAGTCATTAATGTAGGTGTTATCTCATCTGTATAGATGAAGGAACTGAAACTTGGAGAGGACAAGTAACCCTTCCAGAATCACACAGCTAGTAAGTAAATAACAGAGTCAGAATTCAGACCCAGGTCTGAGCGACTACAAAGTTGAACTACTTATACTACCTCTTGGTCACAAATGACTTGGGAAAAAGATAGCCCCTTCTACCTTGCCTGCTCTTGCCCAGAGCCTCTGTGTCTAATGAGGGAAGAAAATTTTATTGAAATGATGCCAGAAAAGCACTTCCAGTGTGTCTGAACAAAGCCAATAGACTTTGTTTAGTTTAGACCTGCCAGAAGCAGACTAGAGAACCATATAAGTATAAAGTAGTTCTTATTCCAGGTGGTATAAGCATTTACTCAGGTAATAAAATCACATCTTGGTGGAACTTCAGAAATGAGAAGTAGATCTTCATAGTAAGTTAACATTCTCAGAAATATTAACAAGTAATTGAAGTTTCCTTCCTCCTTCCTCCGTTCCTTCCCAGCCTCTATCCATGAAAGATCTGAGGCAGGTTACAAATATCTACCCAAAACAAGATAAAATTAAAAGATAAGGAAATCAGGGTGAAGAGAAAAATAGATATGGCAAAATAAAAATTAATTCTGGCCTTAGTGTCATTTGCTAGAGTTTGGCCACAATATAGCCCAAAGGTTCTTAGCAACTGAAACAAAGAAAACCTATCCAGCTACACAATTCACAGTGGGCATGGGATCAAAATAGAATTGTTGCTAAGGGTATAGATAGTATTTCCTAATTCTGAGGGAGAGAGAGGAGCTTCTGCCATGACCTTCATACAGGGACCCTGTGTGGTAATGTGGACAGTGCTTACCAGCATCTTCTCAGTAATGGGGAAGTGCACCTCACTTGGACCTGGTTCCCCTACTTGACCCTGAGCTCCTTGAAAGGGCAGGGACCATATTTATTTTAGTCTACATTATATAACAGAGCCCAGCACCCTACCTGATACATAATAGGTGCTCATAAAGTATTTTTTGAATGAATGAATATTATTTGTAGTATCCATCAATAAAAGCCAATGGCTCAATACAAGATCAATATACAAATATCAGTTATATTTCTTTACACTAGCAATGAACAATTACAAAATGAAATTAAGAAAACCCATTCCATTTACAATGTCATCCAAAAGAATAAAGTACTTAGGAATAAGTTTAACAAAAAAGATACAAGACTTAGACACTGAAAACTACAGAACATCATTGAAAAGCCAATGGCAAGACATTGGAGCAAATTTATAAAAAGCAATTGTATGCAAAGTAAGAATATTGATATTCTAGGTATGTGACTTTCTGATGATTTGATTTGATCAAAGACTACAGTTTAAAATTTTAAGAGGAATAGATGGGCCGAACATATTTTTTGGCAATTCTTTATGATTATTACTTTTTGCATCCAAGTTCCTAGTAAGAAGGAACAGCAGGGAGTTGGAGTTTACTTCTTGGTCAAGAATCTGAAAGTAGATATTACATGTTGCCAATAAAAGGTGCTGCTAAGAACTTAGATGAACTCATAATATGTATATGGTACCATAATTGCTTTGTAAATTAGAAGAGTATGTATTAGGTAAAATAAAATCAGGATGTACATAGAAAGTGGGAAACTGCCTCAAACATTTAGCACCATCTAATTTATATTGAGGACATTTATGTTACTGATTTCAACCATTAATCTGTATTTTGATATCTGCCTTAAAACACGTATCTGCTGTCATTAGCTAATTTTCACTGAGCCCATAATGTGTACCTGCCACTTTTCTAAACAACTTTACTGACATTATCTCATGTAATGCCCATGACTCTATAAAGGAAGTACTGCTGTTATTGTCTCCTTTTATAGAAGAGGAAACGGGGGCTAGAGAGGTTAAGCCACTTGGCCAGGTCACACACAAGCACATGACAGTCCCAGAAATCACACCAAAGCCGGGGAACTGTTCCGCCTGTGCCTCCTGCCACCCTGCCATGTTGCCCCACTTATTTCTTGCCCAATGATGGCAAACACCAGTTTCCTGTGATCAGCTAGAAGTGAATGTCCCTTTCAGGTGTGGAGTGTGAATGTACTCTGGGGGGTTTTGATGTTTTGATGTTGTCCTCAGGACGCCACAATTAAAGAATTGTCCCGATTTTAAGACTGTCTTTCCAGAGCGTCTCCTAGAATTTCAGGATACCAACTACAGTTTGTATGACATTTACCAAGCGTTGGCCTCAGGAATTTTATTGCTCAAACAGAGGCCTGGACACAAGCATGAGTACCAGACTTTGTTCCTGCCTCACAAGGATTCTCGTTCCATAAAAGTAACAGAGTTTGTAGATAAGACCTTAGGCTCTAGTCAACCAAATCAGTTAAAATTCTGTTTTAATAATGGAACCTTCCACATAGTGTTGCTGTTGGCTGTCACTTAGGGCACTTAGCACAACGTGGGGCACTTAGAAAGCTTTTAAGAATGGTAGCTGCTAAAACACACAACCTTTTAAAACGACTTCAGGGTAAGGAGTGCATCTCGACAGCCAGCAGACACAGCCAACAGTTTAGAGCTAAGAGCGGCTTTGTACTGCAGATTCCTAAGGCCACCTGGAAACTCGCCAGCCTGGAGTTTGAAAATTTAAACATTTTCAAATTTATTTTTAACCAAATGTAAAGAAAAGGGATTCCCACAGTGTGAAGGAGGCTGCTGCAGCTTTGCCATTTCCCACAGGGAAAGGGACCAAAGGAGGCTTCTTTTTGTTGGTGGAAGAAATGAGGGGGAGGGCGAGAATTCGGGGTTGGGAAGAAGCCTTGGACTGGGAGCTTGAATCTGGGTCCTCAGCCAGCTGTCCCTGGAGTTCCCCGGCCACTCTTTCTACTGCTATAAAACCAGGGGGGCTGGACTACAGACCCTTCCAGCGTTGACATTCTGTGAAGCCATAAACGCCTCCTTGGAGCTACAATTTAATGTGAGCCCTCGGCTTTTATGGTGGGGCCCTTGTAAGCGTGGGCCTTTGGAAAGATGTCTCTGTATCTTTCACACAAGTCCCAGGGAAGGCATTGTCCTTCGTGTTACCCAGGGCCCTATATCTCAGCTTATAAATTCCTCTGGAAATTTGGAGCCAGGAGAAAGTTTGTCTCTCGGCTTAAACCCTTATATTTTTTTCTGATTGGATGACATCTGTGATACACCCTCAGTGTGTTTCTCTTATTACTCCATTTGCCAAGAAGCTCAGACCTAAATGCAGTGATTAGCAGTAGTGGCTTCCCTCAGACAGCACAGGCCTCTGAATACTTCTTAGAACTGGATGTTGTTGTTTGATTTTATGTACTTTAATATAAAAACCACACGAAATCCTTTTGTGGCATTAAACAGGGCATAAAACATTGGTGCAGGATGACACAGTAAATAGATGCAGAAATACATGAATACTTTTCCTCAAGACCAGCGTGTCCATTATCTGGCTTCTTCCCCACTCCCAGCAAATCGGAAACAACCATAACAACTGATATGTAATAGGACCCACCCTGGACCTGGCACTGTTCTAAGTCCTTTATATGTATTTTCTCATTCAACCACCTTATGTTTGGGGCTACTATTATATTCTTTATTTAAAGATGAGGAAAGTGAGGCACTGAAAGATTAAGTATCCAGGCAAGTTCTCACCACCCCCTTTCTTCACTAGTGATGGACAGTCAGGCCAAGGGGTCACATTAGACCCAAAGAATTCCTTTGGTCCTGGGAGTCCTAGTAGCCAAGAGGCCTTGGCTTGTTTATATGGATAGTTAGTAAGCCAACCACAAACAAACAACAGAAGGGGAAAATTGAAGACTGGGGAAGCCTCTCTCATTTTTGACTACCCTGAGATCTATTCCAAACTCCAGTTGGTCCTGTTTATTTGGGGAACCCCGTGGAGTCTCAGAGATGTCAACCCATTTTTTGGAACCCAATTTTATGGAGTCAGGCTGTGGTTGGGGGATGGTTCCTTGGACTCCCAGTTTCCCCCAGACTTAGACCTGGTAGAAGGCCAGCGTGGCTGCGGGCACACAGGTGCCCTGCCTCCCCTAAAGGGGCAGTGGAAGCATTTCCCAGCATTACTTGTCTTCCAGAGCTGGCACGAAGTTAGCCCATTTGGCTACAAGCCCTAAGCAGATCCCGCATGGTGGTTTCTTTAGTACCTAGTTCTCACTCCTCTTCACACTGAATGCTGGAATGGCCATGGGTAGGGACAGGATGGGAAATTGTCTTGGCCAGTCATGGCCAAGCTCACCACCCAGGGCCTGGCCTGGTAGACAGACTGGGTAAGTACAGTCTTAGTTTGGTCATTGAGCTCAGTTGGGAATGTGTCCACAGTCAACATGCGGATGTCTAAGTGTGACCAAATAATAAAACAGCTTTTAGAAACAAATACTCCAGAATTTATACATTCAAAAGTCTCTCTCGTTTAGTCAGTCAACAAACATTTGTTGAGCCTCCCCCTGTGCCAGGCACTATGCCAGGTGATGGGGACACAGCAGCAAGCAAGCTCCTCTGGGCCTGCTGATAGGGAGCATACAGCAAGTGATTCTGCAGGCCGTTGCCTCTGCTGTGGTCACGTGGTATGCTTGGGAAGCCTTGTCTTTTGGAATCGCTTTGGGTGGCTCTGCCTTTAATCTGGAGATGGTATCATTGCTCGAAACATTTTTGGAACTGCCTTTTAGGAATTGCCTTCAGAGCTAGTCTGGGCCACACAGGAAAATCCATCTCACTATTTTATAGCCACACCTAGCTTGTGACCAAAAATGGTATTGCCCAGCTTGATGACCCAGTTTATTCCCTAGACTTGGCTCTGATTGACTTGCCTGTGAGCCAAAATTGCATCCACCCTCTAAGGATGGAGATTTACCACCACTGAGCATATTAGCAGTAATTTGGATAATTCTGAAATAATATCTCACTTGCCCAAAACTCCCATTGTCCTGTTCCTCTGTTATAACACTTAGCCCAATCTCCCTTGCGGTGGGATAACCTCCTTCTGCCTCCATTTTCCCCACCAGGTTGGGAGCCTTTGGAGGGCAAGACCATATGTCTATAACCTCTGCAGTGTCCAGCATGGATTAGATGTTCAAAAATGTATATTTACTAAAATGCAACGTACAGGTTCTGAAGGAAGTTGCCAAAGAAGCGTTCCAGAATTGCTGTGAGAGACAAGAGTGTTGTTGGAACGTGGCAGTGTAGTGTAGATGGAATATGTGGGCTCTGCAGTCTATCAGGCCTGACTCCAATCCCTACTTGTCCCCTTTACCAGCTGTGTGGCTCGCCCTACACAAATCGTTCATTCCCTCTGAGCCTCCATTTCCGCAGCTGTGGGATGGAGATAATGACACTGTCTTACAGGGGCTTTTATCAGGACAAGTGAGAATATTCATGTAATGCCCCAAGCATAGTGCCTATTGCATAGTACGCTAACTCAGTAAATGAGAGCGATTGTTTTATTTTACTATTGTTATCCTGGTTGCTGTTGTTGTCGTATTGGAGTGATTTCTCATTTGGATGCATAAATTCTGGTTTTTTTAAAGTAACATCTCACCCAGCACTCACATCATTTAACATCATATGTCATAGAGATTTCATGCTGAAAGGAACCCTAGAACCCAACTAAGTCCAACCTTCTACTTTTTCAGAGATCTAGAAGGGGAAGTGGGTTGACTAAGGTCATACTGGTTCCTGGCAGAACTGGGCCAGGCCAGAGCTCCTTTTATGTAACATTTGATCCTTGCCCCTACATTTGGAGGTTTTCCACCTTCCTTCCAAGGGCCTGGCAAGCAGGCTAGGGGCTCTGGGGCCTGGCGTTCCTGGGCAGCAACAGCCAAGGATTTGGTTTATGCATTTGGGAGCTGCAAACACATGCTTCCCACACTTTTGTGTAGTAACACTTTGTCACTTTGCAGAGCACAGAGCACGCTTGCGATGGTGTGGTTGTGTCTGGTGAAGCTGGCAGGAACAATGGACTGGTGGTCAAGGAGCACACCAGACAGACCTGGTGCCACTACTTAGGTACCAGGTGTGAGCTTCGGTTTCCTCATCTGCAGAACGGGTACAGTCATAGTATCTGCTGCATAGGGTTGTTGTCAGGGCTAAATGAGGTTTGCATACAAAGTGCTTAGCACAGTGCCTAGCACGTGGTAATTACTTTTAAAATTTCACGTTATGATCGGTAACACATCCAAAAGCAAATAGTCTACCTCTGGCCTCCCCACCAGTCTCAAGCCAATCTCTGATCGGTTGTAAAACCTTACCCGGACTCTCTCCCAAGCAGGTTCTATTGACAAACCCTTTCCCCTCCCCTCTTCTGCTTTTCGTCCAGCAGCAATGTGCCTCTCAGACCCTTCCATCTCACCCCGATCAGGGCCAGTAAGATCCTGGAGTAATCAATAGCAGTTGCCCATCAGGAATGGTGTTGGGAACCCCTGGGCTCTCTTGTTCATCAAAAGTTATGGGAAGAAAAATGGACCTCTGGCTTAAAGAAACACTGCTTTTCTTTGGAGAGGTTTCCTTTGAAGGCATTTGCAGCTGCGGGAGGCTCTGGTCTCCTGCAGCATAGCAGCCTTCCACATCCCTGGACCGGTGCCGTCCACCATTACCACCTTGATACCAGGTTCTTTGCACACGAATACACTGGGTTCTGTTTGTTACCTTTTTTTTTTTTTTTTTTTTTTTTTAAATCTCAACTAAAACTATGAGTAATTGAGAAGTTCTGAATTTTTATTTGGAAAACACGATACGCGGTGAGACCAGAACAATCCAAATAAGCCTAAATTTACAGAGACCAGTTTCATAAAACCCAAGGGTTTATTTTTTTCCCCCATGTAGAAAAATTGTATTTCACGGCGCTTCTTACAATGCCCTGACTCTGGACGGGGGCCCTCCCTTGGTTCTGGATATTACATCATTTCATTTCGGCTAACGTAAACACTCATCACCCCGCATGTTACAGGATTTTTAGTACGGTCTGAGATTGGCCTTCACTCGGTGGGTCGTTGCAATGATTAATGGTTTCAGAAGGAAGTGCAGCAGGAAGAGGCTTTGCCGGAATGGAAGAGGTGAGGCAGCTCTATGTGAGATTCTGCAAAGGGATTAAGATTTGGCACCGGGCTTGGTTTCTGTGCAGCCTCTTAGGCAGGGAGCCTCAGGAGAGGGAAGCAGCCTGTCAGCTGGGGCTTTGCACGCTCTCAGCCTGCCTTGAGGGTTGGTTGGTTCTTCCCTCTCTCTGCAATACCCAGTTTTACCTTATTAAAGGATGGATGTGGATGCTGAAGGCTTAAAGAAGACCAGGTAAGGGTTCCCATTGTCCAGGAAGTCCCCTGATGTTCTTAATGCATGAAATCTGGGGACTGTTCCTTTTCTCACACCGCTGTGCAGTGTTAGCCAAAACACAATTCCTCTGAGACGTTTCACACAGAGGATCAGGGAAGTTTCTTCCCTAATTAAGGAAGTTTCTAAAATGTTTTAACCCAAAATATTTGACTATAGAGATGCAAATTTCTCTTCCTTTGAAGACACAGCTTTAAGATTATTTCCGTGCATTTTAATCTACAAGGTTTTGACAGGAATCCTGAGGGTTTATTAGATGTTTGTTTTCCTTCCTCTTATAATGGCCTGTGGTGTGTTATGTATGTATCAACATCTAGTTTAATGAAAACTTCTTCTAATTCATTATATTCTTCAGAATACTAGCTTTTGTATAAGTTGATCTTTTTGCAGATTTGATTTTTTTTTTTTTTTCTTCTTTATCTTTTGGCTTTTGTGAATACAATCCTGGTAAGGGAATATCCTTAGTTATAACTAATTTTTAAGAGGAAATAAGAGTTCAGTGCAATCATATTTGATAGCATCCCTGGTTGAAATGAGCTACATGGTTTTTCATGCTTCAGATATACCTCATTAAAAATATTTTCCGTGTACAATGTCCATAGTTTGTGGGAGAGGTGATACAGCTTATCCATGTGGTTAAGCTATCAATATTTATTCACAGACATTAAAAACATGTTAGACCTTTGATAAGATTAGCTCGAGAGATATTTGGAAGAGTAGTTTCCTGCTCACCACCAACTCAATTCCAAATTCTGTTCCTTTTCCTTAAAAAAAAAATTCTGGGGTTAAAAATAACCCAGAATAAAACTTGAAAACTGTTTTGTTTCTCTGTATTTGGCTAACTTCATTGCAAAGTACTGTGTCTAAGGAATTTAAGCTATGAAGACTACTCTTGAAATGGCTCACACTCTATCTCCAAATTTCTATAACCCTTTTCAAGAGCATATGATGTTTTATGAGTATTAGGATTAAAATTTTCAATTAAGTGTTTATTCCTTCTACACCCCTAGTAGATGGGGGAGAATAACATGAGAAATAGTGTCAGTTTCCTGACACAAGCTCATTTTTCCTTTCCAAAGTAGTGTGGAGTTGTCAAAGTGAGGATGGGGGGCATTTGACACACCTGTTTACTGTGAGAGTGTGGGTGTCTTTGTAGGAGTGAATGCCTGGGGCTGTTGTGGCAGAAGGATAGACAGACGCAGGAATTCTTTTTTTTTTTTAATTTATTTTTAATTGAAGTATAGTTGATTTACAATGTTGTGTTAGTTTCAAGTGTACAGCAAAATGATTCAGTTATATGTATTCTTTTTCAGATTCTTTTCCCATGTAGGTTATTACAAAATGCTGAGTATAGGAACTCTTGGTCTCTATTATTTATTGAAAATCAAATGTTTTTATTTAGTGTAGGGGACTCCGACCCTACAGCTTCGGTCGGGTGAGGGGAGGTCTCTGCACCCAGTTGTTCCTACTGTTTTTGTTTGATGAACCCTTTTAGTTCACATGGTCTCTGTTTCTTCCTTTGGGAGACAGGCTGGCAGTAGAATCTCTTGCATTTTGTGTTTTCTTTTAGTGGGAAGGCTAATAATAAGGCAGGCTTACGACTCAATTTGAGAAGGTGTGAGAGCAGCTGTAATCTTTAGGAAAAGACAATCATGCCAAGGATTAAACATGCAAACTCTTAATTGTGTTATGTTCATGCTTTTCCGATTATTAGATAATCTAGACAAGCTATTGTTATAAATACTTTCCATAATTGAGGTTTAAAAAAAATCATGCTGTATAGTGTGGAAATGGGGAACCTTGATGTTGTCCTGACTTGACTTTTTCATGGTCATGTTGATATCTTCTTAAGGGATATCCTTAGTCCTCTAATATTTTTAGAAATAGTAAACAAAACATATTTGTTATATTTTTGTTAAGAAAACAAAATATGATTTTGTCATATATTACCTTATCCTCATTCTACCTTCTTCCTCCTTACCTGTCATTTAGGAGAGAGGGGAAATTGTCCAGGTAAACATTTGGGGAATAATTACCAGGAACGTCCTAGAAGTTTGCCGTGAATTATCCTTTCCCTCTTGGTGTGCTCTTGATAAAGATTCCATTTATTTGTTGTTTTTAATTCTATTGAAATAGTAAGACATGCGTGTGGCTGAAAAAAATTCAAATGCTATAAGAAGGTAAATAACGAAAAGCCTCCTCTGTGGACTCCTGACCCCCAGTTCTCCCCTAGGCAATGTCAGAGAGAATTCTGTAAAACAGCTAACAGTGCTTTCGAGCCACACTTTTCAAGCTTGAGCAAGCATAAGCAACACCTGCAGAGCTGGATAAAACACAGCTTCCTTCCTGGGCTCCACCCCGAAGATGCTGGTTCTAGAAGACTAGGGTTGGACCCCCAAATCTGCGTTTCTAGCACTTTCCCAGGTGCTGATGCCACCTGCCGGGACCACACTTTGAACCGTGCTGGCTTAAAGTGAAGGTCTCCTTCTTCTGCTTTCATTTTTCACTTTCTCTTCTCTGGTTTTCAGAATGGCTGCAGCTGGAATGGATAGCCACAGTAACCCACTGGCAGAGAACCATAAAATAAAATCACATACCTGTAATCAGAATTGGGGTGGAGAGAAGGGTAGTGATGGGGACAAGCATTCTGTGTGAATAACTGCGGTGTGTGATGAAGGGCATTGCTTTACAGGTGGGCAATTGTAAGTTCCAGCCTCAATTATTGTATGATCTGAAACAGTGCCATCGACTAAAATGAGCACAGCCTCCACCAAAAATCTCTTTTTATAGGTTGTGATCCATCGACTAAAGTGAGCACAGCCTCCACCAAAAATCTCTTTTTATAGGTTGTGATTTTTAAAACATTTACTGTACTTATATATATGTAGATATATACACACACACACACACACATGCTGGAAAAATGACCTGTCTCTGCCCCCGATCACCTCAGTTTCCCCATGAGTGTCACCACATCTGCTCTGTCCTATGGCAAGTGACACACGTGGATCTGCTTGACACAAAAGAACCCAGGTCACACTTTGGTATTGGGCAGAGTGTTTCCCATGACACCAGCCCGAGTTGTAAACAGATTTGTTCTCATTGATGTATTGGCTCATTCCATGTGGCCTTATGTGCCACACACTGCTGCGCCCTGAGATACAGCAGTGAGCTGGACAGACATGGTCCTTGCCTTTATGAGGCTTTGGATATAGTAGAGATTCTTGGGAAAGGAGGTGAATAACCAGGATGGGGATGGAGAAGGGGAGAAAGGGAGGGCTATGATGTGTGACCCACATGGTAGGTGCTTAGTGATGACTGAGTGTATGAACGTATCCCTTCCCGTTCATGTTCTGTTGAATTAGACAGTTACTCAGTGCAAGTCATAATATTAGGACTGTAAGGGATACCCAGGAGGTTTCTTGCCCTCAAGGAGTTTGCTGTTCAGGAGCAGGTGATACAACTCTGATAGTCCATCACTGTACCATTCACAAAGAGCTTCCCCATGCATGTGGGCCCCAGTCCCCACAGTGACAGTGTGAACATAGTTGGATAATAAAATATAAGCACTTGTCTCTGGCACCCACTTCTGCTACTTCCCAAAGGAGCTATTGCTGCAAGAAGAGCAAAAAGGTAAAACACCTACGGTGTTTTATTTAATGTTCATTTCACACCCTGACTTGATTTGCCACCAGGTGCCAATTGACTTCAAACTGCTAGACATCTAATACTAATAATTTCCACATTCTCACCTGCAACATGAAGATATACGGAGAAGCATCAGGTGTATGTGTGTGGCGGGGTGGAGGGGGTGGAAAGGGGTTTTGCCAGACGCTGTGTCTGTTCAGTGATTTCTCCATTGGGGTCCATAGGACTATCCAGCAGGGTCAGCCCATCATACCCATGAGGAACGAACTGTGGCAACCACTGCAGGCTTAGGCAGGTGCAGGACACGGGGAAGCCTTGGGGCATTCCAGAACCATTTTGCAACAGTTGGCAAAGGGAGTCATTATCCACTGGCACTAATCAGGTGAAGACCTTCTGGTGAAAACGATAGAAGAGAGATAGGGAATCAGTAGGACAGAAGCTGTCCCATGCATGCTCAACTCTCCTTTTTAGTCCCAGTACCACAACTTGGGAGCATACAATAGGAAGGTTCTGAAGGCTAATTTGGAAGCTGAGAAAGACGCTGAAGATCAGAACCTTTTGTGATCATTGCTGAGCCATAGTCATAGATAGATAGATAGATAGATGATAGAGAGATAGCTGTAGTACAGAGCATCCATGAAACAGGTGGAATTTTATGGTCCTAGTAAGAGCAGGACACAGGGCTGTTGAGTTTCTCAGAAACCAAAGGCTCTCCTGAGACATTTGGCAAAGAAGGGTAAGAGACCAGGGTCATGAAACAGATTGTCAGAGTAGTGGAGAAATCCAAGGAGCCTCAGCATAAAAATGCCATCAGGAAATGCCTAGTGGGTGGAAATAGCCAACAGTTAATGAAAATATGGCAGTAGAAAGGGGTTATGGGCCACCTGACAAGGATAATGAGATTGAGCTGGAGACTGGAATAGGAATGGCTGAGCTAAAAAAATCAGGCCAATTAGTAATAATGAGGGTGTTTACTCACTTTTAGATTGGCAAAATACCTCCCTGGGATGAATTAGGACAAATGATCATTTCCTGTACTAATGATTTTATAGAAGAAAAGGAAGAGAAGCACCGTAGAGGGTGCAGGAAGTATTGTGTGTGAACACTGTGATCTAATGGTCCTAATAAGTTTAAGATTAATGGTCTGGTGCAAGTTTGGAAAATCAAGATGATGTATACATAACAGGAGAACTGAGAAAAACGTGAATAGTAATTATGAAAAAATTGTCATAAACCTCAAAACTCTTGCCAAGTAATTTTTTAAAAACATTACCAACACCTTTGGGGAAGCACAAAGTATGACAAGATTCAAAAAACTATTTGGTGGGTTGGGTTGAGAAGAACTAGCTTCCTTTTTCTACCCCATCTTCTTTGGCTAGGATGATAAGAATAAATAACTGTTTGCTAAACATTTACTGTGTGCCAGGCATCAGGCAAAACCCTCTATGTGCCTTACTTCATTTGACTCTCGTAGCCCTGGAGGTTGGGATAATAACCCCTATTTACAGATGCAGCTCAAAGAGGATTGCTCAAGGCAGAGACATGTTCCCAAGAAACGGATGTCTTCAGGAAAAATAGAAAGTTAATTCAGAGAAGAACAGGGAAATCTACCTGGGAAGCCCACGAAAAAGATCCACATATAATTTAAGGAGCATCCTGTAAGAAACAGACATTAAAGCAAAAATAAGAAGGCCTTTTAAAGTAATTGAATGAAGGAGCCAGCCAAAGACCTGGTAGAACCTTTGTAGATTACTGGAACACTCCTTCGGATGTATAAAAAGGAGCCAGCAGGCATAATAAATTATTTGCCTTGATCTTTTCAGAAAAATATATCAAACTGAATAACACTCTTAAATCATCTTTAGAAGCAGAGGTACTAGATCAAGTAGTGGTAGATGCACAGAATGTTCTAGACCTAGTTGACAAACTGGATGTGGATAAATCATGGGGACAGCTCGGCATTCATCCAAGAGTTCTAAAGGAATTCAAAGGTGAGATCGTGGGGCTGATCTTTAGCTTCAAAAACCCAGCAATCCCCTAAACCTTTGTTGTCTGGAAAAGTTGCCTGGCTTCATCTCTCTTTACTACTTCATTTGAACATAAATTATAATAGATATATGTAAAATATGAAATCTAATAAATCAAATAAGAAAATAAAGACAGCAGTGATTTTGAATTCCCAAACCTTGTTGTGTCACGGCCTTGAAAGTCTTTGTGAACATTTCATTCTTGAAATTGCTGAGAATTACCCAGCCCCTTACGATCATGAAAAATAAGCTTATAATTATTCATATGAACTCAGTAGCAAAAGCACAAAGAAACAAATGGGCAGTGATTCAGGGTTTCAAGAAAGTATTCATCATATGGTTCTGCTTCACTTAAGGGGAAGAAGATTCCTGCAGCCTCGGAAACGGATGCTCACTGTCCATTAATTAAAGGCATGTGGAGGATTTGGAAACTAATCAGCTTTTGAGCCCCTAACTGCACAGTCCAGCTGCCCGATTTGCCTGGTGATCTGACCCTGCTCCCAGCTGGCTCAGGCCTTCTTCCCTTTCTCTTGGTCTTGACTTTATCTAGCCCTGCTCAATGGCTAGTCCAGATGCCCTGTTCTCTGCTTTGCTGCAGGTAGCCCTAGTTCTGTAGTGCATAGGGCAGGAGTAGAATGGGCCCGGTTGGGGGGCTGGCCAGAGTCAAAACACAGTCAGAATTTGTGCCAGGTGAGACAGTCCAGTACAGGGAGTTTGTCAGCATCTAAGCAAGCAGGAGTAAACAAGAGATGGGAGCTGGGGTGAAGGTCAGTCAGTCATTTAATAGGTCTTTTTTGAGTACAATGTGCCAGGCGTCTTACTGAGGATACGAATGAGACCACCATTGTGAGAAAGATAAACGGGTAAACAGTCACACTAGAGCAGGGTCTCTCAACCTCAGCACTAGTGACATCTGGGGCTGGATGTCACTAGTTGTTGTGAGGATGGTCCTGTGCATTGCAGGATGCCTAGCAGCATTAGATGACAGTAGCATCCTCTCTCGTACACAGTCTTGACAACCAAAAATGTTTGCAGATATCGCCAAACGTCCCCTGGAAGCAGAATCATCCCTGCTGAGAATTCCTGCAGTAGCGTATAAGTGTCTGAATGGAGAAAGAACAGGTGATTATGGGAGCTCTTGGTAGGTCCCCTTAACCCAGACTTGGCAGGGAGGGGAGGCTTCCTGGAGAAAGTCATATCAAGAGGAGACTTTGCAGGGTGAGTAGACCTCAGGTGAAGGTTTGGAGAAGGAGGGTCAGGAAGGGAAGTGCTCCAGGCCGAGGGAATAGCCAGGTCTAGAGACCAGAGGGAGGCCAGCAGGGTGGTTACTCATGGGTGGTAGACACTCCTTTTAGTGCACCACTTTATCAATGCCCAAGAGGCAGCGTTTCACACCCAGGTCCACCAGCAGGTTAATCCCTTTTGGATGCTGTGCTTACACGCAAGCAACTGCCCCCGAGTAAGGAACCATATTGGTTTAGAGATGCTTAGCCTAGTGGTTGCAGGTGCAAGGGAAGAAATGGGTATCCAGTCCCCTTCCTGGTGAATTTTCCACAGAATTCTGACTAATTGTCCCTTTCAGCTCTAATGTCTATTTTTGATTAGCTAAATCTAATCAAATTAGAGCAAGATTCAAAAGTTGTTAGCAGAAAACTTTTTTTTCTCACATGGCTACCTCAGGAGTTGTTTTCAATTGCTAATAACTATAGACTGTTCCAGCAACTGTTTAACAAAAATTATGTTTTAATCACCTTTCAAGTGCCCCCTGTCTTCCTTCTACCCTCTCTGTAACTGATTCTTTCCTAGAGAGACTGGTTTTGATTTCTGCCAGGAAAGGGCTATGAGCCACCTGCTGGGTCTCCCCGAGGGTTCACGTATCTTCGAGGAAGATGCAGTCGGTGTCTTTGCTTTGGCCCCATCCCCTCCGCAGCCCGCTTCTCCTGTGGGCTCCTTTATCACTGCTGTATCTCGTGGGCTCTTCCATTCCTTAATAACAGTAATTGACACTGAGCACTTGCTAGGTGCCACCGCCACAGGGCTGCCTAGGAGAGGAGCGACAGGTACTAGAAGTGGGGGGAAAGGGAAGTAATCAGGTCTGGCACCATACTAGCTGCTTTCATGTAGGATATTTCTTCTGATCCTCTCAGAAAACCCTACTTAGTGGGTGGTATCATCCTCATTTTACAGATGAGTAACAGGACTGATTTCACACAGCTACTAAGGGGTACAGGTGGGATTTCAGCCCACCTGTTAGACTCGGAGCCCACGTTTCTTCTATTTCCATATTCTGGAGAAACTACCCAGGCCATGGGCCTTGCTGTGGCCCAGCTCCCATACCATTAAGACAGACTGGTCAGGGTCTTCTCAGGCTGCAAGGCAGATCTGGAACTTGAGTTATCTCCAGGACTAAAAGTGAGGCTGTCATCTCCAGCTGTTCTTGGGGGCTTCTTGTGATCCAGATTCATCCTTATTTGGGCCATCACTTCATTGTTTCATTCACAGATTGCTGAGGTAGCTTTACAAGCAGGAACCCCGGTTCTCTTCACCCTCCCAGCTGTCCCGGTTACTGCTCCCGTGGGCAGCATGGAGTGATGCTAAAGAGGCCAGGACCGGGATTTAGCAGACCTAGATTCTAGATACCTCTGCCTTTCACTAGCTGTGTGGTCTTGAGTGTGCTGCTTATCCAGCTGACTCATTTGCAAAATGATGGGCCAACCATAACCCCTACCGCTGGTTGCCCTGGGTTTGGAATAACATAATGGCTGTAAAGGCAGACTGAAAAATTGCATAAGCTACCACTGTCAAGAGGTACTCTGTCAGCACTAGGAGGGACAAATTACCATTGAATTGGCTCATAGTAGGAACTTAATACGTGTGTACTGATCAAGGGAATGAAAGAAACTCCATCAGGAGGTGAGCTCCAGACAGGAACTTCATATCAGCAAGTCTGGTTTCCCTGTCAGGCAAACAGCTGGAACATATAGTAAAGAGGGACTGTCTCTGAACACTCAGCTAACACAACATGTTAGGCACAAAGCATTGTGGCTTCTATAAAAGAAAGTACCCAGAAGATTATACCTGACAGGATCCCGCTGATTACCCAACTGCCTCCTCGTTTGACAGATGATGAAACTGAACATCAGAAACATTGGTGGCCAGATCACATTCACATGTAGGCAGAGGTAAAGCTAAGACTATTTGACTTGTCGGTTAAGGTCTGTTTAGACTGTGTATGTGAGAAAAGGGAAACCCTAGAACACCTTTTATTTGGATTTTCAAATAAGGCCTCCCAACAAAGGTTCTTGAAGATTTAGTTATCATGGGTTTGGGGAATACTATATTGACAAGATGAGGACCTATGCCGAAGAGAGTACTTCATACATGGAGGGAAAATTGAAATCAATGATTTTATTCACAGTGTTTGTTCATTAATGAATCCATTCATTCAACCAGTATTTACTGAGCACCCACAACTGTGTGCCAAGCACGTGACAAGTGGTGGACAGACAAGCCCCTGCCTGTTGGAGCTTCCAGGCTTCCTGTAACCAGATTTATTCTAAAAGAGCTGGAGAAGGCATACAGTGAGCTGCTCAAGGCAGTAAGATGGAGCTCGACCACAAGAACTCCTGAGAGGGCTATGTTAGTGGACAGGGACATAACAGACGGGTTTCGAAACGGCATTTCCAAGCAAGAGCATTAATCTTGGCAGTCTAGAGTTTTAGAAAATCCAACTATTTGCACAGAAAGGAGAAAAGTCAGAGGAAGGAGGCCTGCCAGGAGGTTGCTACAACAATCAAAATGTGAGGTGCAGAGGCTTTAGACAGGGCTGGAGCCGTGAGAATGCAGGAGAAGGGTGTCTGCCTGAGTCATGTTCCAAAGTATCATTGGCTGCCTGGTTTAGGGATGAAGGGAAGGAATGAGACAAAGGCGATGCTGAGGTCTCTAGCCAGAACAATGGAAAGAGATAATAGCAATGGTAGAGCTGTGATAGCAGAGACAGTGAGTTTGCTTGGTGGCGGGTGACAAGGTCATTTTGCAGCAAGCTGATTGGGAAGGGGTGGCAGAATGGTCCAGGTGAGCGGTCATCACAACGGTACTTAACCTCACTTGGATAAGTATGTTTGGGAGCATTACGAAAAGGATGGCTTTGCACATCATCGAGGAAACTGAACTCTCTAGGAAGAAAAGCAGTTGTAGAACAAGACAGAAGATTGCTGGGGATTCATCAATCATTCTTTTTAAAAAACAAAAAACTTCTCATTGTGTAACTTTTCAAACAAACACACATAAAAAATGAAAATAGTACACTGAACCCCCATGTGCCCATCCCTTTGCTTCAACATTTATCAACATTTGCCAGTACTGTTTTATCGATCTCCTCCCAGGAGTATTTTCCCCTCCTGCTGGAGTACTTAAAGGAAACCCAGATTTATATCATTTCATCTATAAATACTTCATTATATATTTTTTACAGATAGTCTTTTAAAAAACGTAATTACAACATTATCATACCTCAACAAATAAATAATAATTCTAAATTAACATTTAACAATAAGCCTACATTCAAATTTCCCAGATTGTCCCCAACAGGTCTTTTAATATTTGATATTTGGAATCAGGAATTGGATGAAGTCCAAGTAGTACATTTGATTGACATGTCTCTTGAGCCTTTTAATCTCTAGCAGATCTCTCTCTTTTTATACACCATTTACTTATTTAAGAAACTGTGGTGATGGTCCTGTTGAAAATTCAGTCTTTTTTAGAGTCAAATAACTACTTGAGGTTTACTTCTTACAAATGCAATGGGCATAAAATTGTTAGGTGACTCTGGAATTTCTTTCTTGTGTTTCTTCAGTCTTAGGAGTTGCCACCATCATGGCTGATGCTTCCTGGTTTTGCAGAGCAAAATGAGGTGCCAGGCTGAGCAAGGGCAGCAAGTATATACTTTCTTTACCAGTTGTGTACTGAGATGCTGTGCCAGGCCATTTGGGATATGCAGGGGAAACGGAAGTGCCTTTGCTTGGCTCTGAGGAGTTTATCACTCATTTGGAAGGAAGAAAATTACATGAAACTAAGAGATTCACACAGGCAGCATGGTGTTGGGAAGTCAAGTCAAGCTGCACTTGGCTCACACGTAAGCCTTGACGCTTAACAGCTGTGTGATCATGAACAAGTCAGTTCACCTTTCTGAACCTAATTCATTTGGGCCTGGGTGCTTTGCTCCCCTTATTTGCTTGAGTAAGAAGTTTATTCAAAATTTCTGGAAGAATTCAGAGGAGGGCCATTCGGTCTAAAATTGTAAAGTCACTTATCCTTGGGCTTTAGACTGCCCTTGGGACACTTCCCTGCTTCAAGGGCTCAGTGCCTAGGTCTCTGCAGGTAGGAGAGATTTTAAAGGTCACTAACACTTCGGTGTGAGTTACTCATGTCTGCTCTGCCCCCATGCTATATGCACACCTCCAGGGAAGGTGGATACAAATAGGTAATGATCTGTTTCAAGACTGGTGCACAATACCCAGCTCGGAGGGAGGGCTTACAGGGCACTGGTGGGGACACTGCACATGGGAGGGTTCCCTTTCTGGAGGCTCAGGTGGGCTTCCTGGAGAATGAATGTGACTTGGCCAGAGTTACCAAGAAGAGGAAATAACATTTACAAAAGTCTGGAAGTAAGAGAGAGGCATGAGTCGGTGGTGGATTTGGGATGCCTGGGTGGAGCCGTTTCTGCAGAGCTGCCGGGAACCTCTGGTCTCTCCACAGAGAGAAATGCAGTCATTGTCAGAAGCCCTGCCATGCAGGACCAGGCCTGGTTTACCAAGGAGAGGCGACATGGGACAATCTGGGAGGTAGAAGGAGCCTTTCCTAGGAGTCTGTGGTCTGCTTTCTGTCTCCTGAGTGACTGTGTGACCCCCATAGACCTGGGCCCCAGAGCCCTCAGTGTTTTCATGAATGAAGTGAGGATTCGTGAGTTCCTATCAGTGCCTCAGTTCCATGGCTCTCTGAAATTATTTTTAAAGCTGAGAAAAAAAAATCAAGCAACTACTGAAAACAGATTTCAGTCCTTATTAGGTTGCAAAATGGGAACAGAAACAGAACCTGGTATTGAGAAAGAATTCAAAGAAACATTTGAGAAGAGACATCTTTGATATTGAGTAGATAAAGGCTCTGTGGCAATTCAAGTCAACGCTGAGCTTGAATTCCCGAAAAAACAAGAGACGAATCACAGGAGAAATCTGAGGAAGAAGAGAAAAATGCTCCTCAGAAGCAAGTGGGCATTTGAGAAAAGGGACCGGGGGGCCTCCCCCAGGTGGGGTGAGTTTTTTGGTAAATACGGTGGCCACGGGCTGGCACAGAAGACATGCAGGGTGATGGCGGCTGCAGACGTGCGTCAGACAGCTTGAGCTCTTAGGAGGCGCCGGCTTGTGTCTGCTTGGAGGTTGTGGGGTGGAGGGTGGGTGTCACTCCCTGCTCTGTGTACAGGCGCTAGAGGGGTCTGGCCTTAGAGGCCGGAGGCTGTTTGCGGAGCTAAGTGCCAGCTGAGCCGGGCAGGACTGGCATCTGACACGTAGTGGTGTGTGTGTGTTGGTAGATCGTGTTTGTGTGGGGCACGTACTTGGAGTTGTCTGGGGACCTCTGAGGCCATGGGTCAGAATCCCTGAGGAAGCTGGATGAGTGGGGCTGCAGCTGAGCCGTTATCTGCTCTGCCTGCCGAGGAGAAGTCGGGTTCTGACAAGGAGTCCAGGGAAGGAGAGGAGAATAGGTTTCCTCTCCAGTGGCCTTATAATATGAGCCAGGCAGAGTCAGGCATCCTCATCATCATTTCTTCAACTTTGTACTCAAAACAGTAGCAGCGTCTGTTATTAAACATTAAGCTAGGTCCGTTATCTACATTAGTTCCAAACCTCCCAACGACCCAGCAAGTAGCCATTATCTGTATTATCCCCATTTTACCCATTTTTCCTCTAATGAGGCAATGGAATCCCAAAGAGATTAAGCCTCAAAACTAGTGAGTTGCAGAGATGAGGATTCACACTTGAGTTTTCCTCCTTCTCTTTCATGAGACACAATATGAACTTTTTCCAGTCCCAAACAGTTGTACCCATGTGCCATGTTCCCAGTAATGCAAAAAAAATAAGCAATGTTGTTTTTAAATTTTTATTTTAATAGTGTTAAAAATGATGTCTTTGGAACTCCCCTGGCAGTCCAGTGGTTAAGACTCTGCGCTTCTACTGCAGGGGGCACAGGTTCGATCCCTGGTTTGGGAACTAAGATCCTGCCTGCCGTGTGGCACGGCCAAAAAAAAAAAAAAAAAAAAAAAATGCTCTCTTTGTATTCCTATAATTTGCATTTCTTTGATACCTAGTGAAGGGCACAGTGTATATACCATCTATCCTCCTGGGGGAATTGTGTTCCTTTTTTTTATTTTTTATTTTTGTCCACTTCTAGCCCTCTCATATCACAGATAAAGACAGTACAGTCTGGGGAGTTTAAGTGACCTGTCCAAGGTCACACAGCTAGTTATGGGAAGGGCCACGGCCAGAACTTCTCCACTGGCTCTCTTGACTGATCCTCTGCCCCATTACCCTGGGCTGAGCTCCCAGGGCCCCCATTCTGCCACCTCAGAGGGAGGTACTGGAAGCCCCACTCATTGCAGGGGCTGCCCTGGGGAAGAAAAACAGGACAG
Organism: Eschrichtius robustus; assembly: GCF_028021215.1. Lineage (NCBI taxonomy): Eukaryota > Metazoa > Chordata > Mammalia > Artiodactyla > Eschrichtiidae > Eschrichtius > Eschrichtius robustus. Next base: position 106,074,431 of record NC_090830.1, read on the forward strand.
GCAGCTCATTGACCAAAGCATCCCGACATGAAATCCTTCCTACAAAGAGCCCTGGAGTCTCTTCTGATGAATAATAGGCAACGACTCAGGCACACTTTAAAATAGCTAGTTTGTTTTGAAATTAAAAAAAAAAAAATACAGAGAAGAAAAACAGTGGAGCAGGCATGTTTTAAAAGAATTCTCACTGGAGATTTTAAAAGCAAATATAAAAACCAGCTAATAAAGTGCCCATCACAATCCAAAGATGAATACACCTAAGATCTCACTGGGGCACTCGGGGACAAGAACAGATATCCTTGTGAAATCAACTGTTTAAAGCAGCGGTCCCCAACCTTTTTGGCACCAGGGACTAGTTTCGTGGAAGACAGTTTTTCCATGGACGGGGTGGGGGTGGGGGGTGGTGATGGTTCAGGCGGTCATGAGAGTGATGGGGAGCGGCAAATGAAGCTTCGCTTGCTGCTTGCTCGCCCGCCGCTCACCTCCTGCTGTGCGGTCTGGTTCCTAACAGGCTGCGGACCAGTACTGGTCCCTGGGGGTTGGGGACCCCTGGTTTAAAGAACACTGACTGCCAGGCACCCTGCTGAGTGCTTCTTGAGTATTCTCATTTATTCTTCACAACCACCTGATAAGATAGATCCTGTTATTATTATTATCACCATTTTATAGATAGGCAAACTGAGGCTAAGAGAGGTTCAGATATTTTTTCAAGGTCACAAGATAAGAAGCAGCAAAGTTGGGGCTTCAACTAGGGCCTGAATCCAAGGTTTGCTCTTAATTACGTATGCCACCAGACACCCTGAGGTCATGTCTTAGACCGTGGAGTGGCAGCAGCCCTCTGGCTGGCCTGCACGGGGCAATCCTTAGGAAAACAAATTATCCCAGCCACTTTTTATAATAGGCCCTGCTGCAGAAAATAGCGCCCCGAAGACCAGTTTTCAAGACTATTCTTCAGTTCCAGTAATGGAGGCTCAAGAAATTAGTTACTTTGTTGTAGGTAACAACTCTAAGTGTTGGAGCTGAAATGACCCAGACTCAGGCACCCAAGCAGCTTGTCTCATCTGAGCTATCATCCTTCCCCCTATCATGCATGTGCGCACACACACACACACACACACACACACACACACAATCACTCACACAGCAGAACAGCTAAGAATAAAATGGGTTCAAATAGCTCAAGCAAACGGTTGAAATTACAGACTCAGGCTGGCGGGCACCATGCCAAGGCATTCTAATTTCATCTCTGCCAACAAACTCGTATCTCCTTTTTAAAGAGAAGCGTCATTTTGATTTCAGCAGTCCTGGCAGGAGGTTTTTCCATGTAAATTCCTCCCAGCCCTTCCGAAGTAAAAATGAAGAACAGCTGATCCTTGTCTTGTCTAATGCATGGCTTTCCATAGTACTTTTATGAGTGAGTAGCATGAGTGGAGAGGAAGTATCCTTTAAGAGAATCAGTGTGCGGCTGCTCTCAGCTGCCTTGTGTTGTCTCTAGCAACTAAGATTTATTTTACAAATGCGTACGTAGTGCTTACCGTACAGCAGGCCCTGTTCACATCCTTATCACAACCCTGTGAGGGGGAAACCGAGGCAGCACGGAGCCTAGTAGTCATTTGCCTGAAGTCACTTAGCTGGAGGTTGGCAGGGCTGGGATCAAGGCTCAGGCAGCCTGGCTTTGGTGCCCGTTACTCGTGGGTAGTAGAAAGTTACAGTTTCTTCTAACATAGAGTCGATCATCCTCATACAGGGGTTTTCTCACACAGAGAGTAAGCCTGAAGTTCACGCATTCCATGACCCTGGAGGAAAAAAGAACCAAACTCCAACAAGCAATGGGAAATGAGTCAGAATCTGTTTATTCTGGTGATTTATTTTGTGAGAGCAATCTGTTGAATGAATGAAACGTGGGCTTTTTTGCAGCTTCTGTTTGGCCACTCTGATATTCAATAATTCATTTCTTTTGATCTTCTAAGCCATCTAATTGAAATACCCACAAGTTCAGATATTACGATTTATAATTGGCCTCCAGCCCCTGTCTGCATCTGGCACAGTGGTCTCAACTACATCTCACCCCTTGTGCATTTGACCTCTTACTCTAAAAATAAGGGCCAGATGAATGCTTATATTCTTTATAGAACAGATGATGGTTTTACTGAACGAGTGTGGTTTATGCTTTAGAACAGCTGCACGTATGGAAAGAAATTATTGGAGTAACCCGTCTTCAGACCTTGACACATACATTTGGCTTCAAATTCAGTACGTGCTTTCTCAAAAAGGAAATGAATGTAAACAATCTTCTCATACATTATCCTACACATCTGAATCCTGTGTTTTAATGGTTTCTCTTGACTCTGGTATATAATACACTGGTAATAGGAAAGGAAGTCCCATTCATTTGCCTCTTTGGGATATGAAAACTATAGAATGTTAGAGTCAAAAGGGGCCCTGGAGATCATCTAGGGTGACCCTCATTTTATATGAGGATTCTGAGGCCCAGAGAAGTTTTGTTCTCCAGAGCCCCTCTGGTCAGTCAGTGGTGGTAAGCATGAGACTGGAACCAGGTGGTCTGACTGCAGACCAACTGAGTTGGCCGATGCTGAGATAAACTCTAAAAAGCTGATGTTCAGAGGTTCTCTGGCCCACCACAGCTCCCTGCCTGACTGCCAGCCTCACCACCTTGCCAACACTAGGGATTGCCTGTCTTCTCTCAGGCCTTGGATACCTCTTCCAGGCTTCGGGCCTGGAGTCCCTTTCATGCATCAGGCCTTCATTGCCCGAATAATGTGTTGGCCTCCTCACTGACAGCCCTAGTCTTCCTGATCACCTCCCCCCACAAACACACACAAAACACTTTTAAGACATGTAACTATCATACCCAAAAGGCCAATCTTGACTACATCAGACCTTTTCTAAAATATCGTTGTTCGTTTCATTCACTGATGTGTCCCAGCCATCTGGAACAGTATCTAGCACATAAAAGGCACACAGTAAATATTTATTCAATGAATAAATGGCTCCTCATTTCCTACTGAATAAATTAATTCTCATTCCTTAGCCTAATGTTTGAGGCCTTTTATTATCTGGCACTAATCTTTTCCCACCTTTCCCCTTCTATCCTCTGGTAATTTAAAAAACGACAAAAAAAGGTATTCTTTTAGGCTAACAATTTATGGAGTGTTCACTGTATGCCCAGGCCTTTTCTGACCTCTTTATGTGTATTAATTCATTTAATTGGCACAACAACCTTATAATATGAGTACTATCATTAATGACATTTTACAGATGAGGAAACTGAGTCACAGAGAGGTTAAATTACCTGTCACTTCTAGGACAAGGCAGAGCTGGGATTCAAACTTGGGTAATATGGCTTCACAGCCCACGCACATAACCACTGTGCTATAGCTAGCTCTCCTGTTTATTTATTTATTTTTTTTAAATTAATTAATTAATTATTTTTATTTATGGCTGTGTTGGGTCTTCGTTTCTGTGCGAGGGCTTTCTCTAGTTGCGGCAAGTGGGGGCCACTCTTCATCGTGGTGCGCGGGCCTCTCACTGTCGCGGCCTCTCTTGTTGCGGAGCACAAGCTCCAGACGCGCAGGCTCAGTAATTGTGGCTCACGGGCCTAGTTGCTCCGTGGCATGTGGGATCTTCCCAGACCAGGGCTCGAACCCGTGTCCCCTGCATTGGCAGGCAGATTCTCAACCACTGCGCCACCAGGGAAGCCCTCTCCTGTTTATTTTTAATTACAAATTCCAACAATCTAGAAATACCTAAAGTAAAAAGTGACAATTGTCCTTCTCTCCAAAAAATTGAGATAATCCATGTGTATCCTTCCAGGTGGCTTTCTTATGTTTATATGAATAGTTATATAATTTTAAAACTGAAAGTGGCTCATATTATACGTATTACAACTTGTCTTTTTCATCTATTGTATTTCTGAGATTTTTTTCATGTTAGTACATATATTGCTACCTCACTCCTTTTCACTATTACCTACTATTCCATTGTGTGGATACACCATAATTTATTTAATTGGTCACTGCTGATGAACACTTCCTTAGAAAAGGAACAATGCTGGAATGAACATCACTGTACATCTATCTGTGCAATGTTAATATCTCTGTAAGTTCAGAGTCCTAAAAATGTGGTTGCTGGATCTTAGGGTATATACACTTAAAACCGTGGGTATTGATAAACGGTCCTCTGGAAAAGTTGTGTCAATTTATCCTCCTGCCAATAATGTCTTGAAGTTCCCCCTGATTTTCCTTACCTCCGTGTACAAGTTCAGGAAGTGAGCACTAGCTCCCTTCCTAACAGTTCCTGTCCTCTCTGAGAACTCCTATTCTCTGCTCCTCGTGCCTCTCCTTCGGCAAAAGAAAGTTATTTCTTCTTCCAACATTGTTTGGCTATAATCAAACCCTCCCTGACCCCTCACTTCTCACCTGTGTGGGTTCTCTCTGTCTCTGTCTCTATCTATCTGTCTTTCTCTCCCTCCCTCGCTCTCTCGTTTATGCAACACAAAATATAGACCCTCGTTCAGGCCAGGGTTTCTTTGTTACAATTTTCCTATCAGGGAACTTGGAGGCTACATAGAGAAGAGTGAACTCTGTGTTCCTGGCTGCGATGACAGGTCACGTGGTGCAGGCTGGGCTTGATGCAGACAGTCTTGCGGTATCAGTATTTGGTTGTGTAGGTAAAGATGTCATTGTTATCTTGCCCGGCCTTATTTGGAGCACAGCAATGACTATGATTAAGAAAGGAGCAAAGGGTTACAGTGTAAGGCAAAACTAGAGAAGAGCCTTTTAAATGGTGAAGGAGATGGAAAAGGAGGGATAAAGGCATGATGCTTCCTGAACCCCTCCTTTATGCTACCTCTTTTGCTTGGTGCTTTACATATATTATTGCATTTAACCCTCCAGTGAGAACAGACTAAACAGCTTAGGAATGTTCTGTCTGGAAAGGGGAGGAGGAGGTGAACAAAGTTTCTAAAATCATAAATAGGCTTCCTAGTGTAACTACTAAGAAGAAGAGAAGATAGCCCTTGAAGTTAGAGCAGAGCGAGCCTGGGACAAGAGAAAAGTACTTCCGAAAGTGGCAAGTAAGTAGTGGACTCTGTAGCCACAGTTGTGGTGCAGATGGAAAAATAGATTTTTAAAAAGGTTTTAGGAAACTACATGGTAATGGATTGCTACTGGCTTTCTAAAGAAAGTTAGAACGTTTGCGGTCCGTATCATTCCTGTTGGTGTCAAGGGGTCCAAACATGCTTTTGGCCCAATGTCCATGAAAGTGTTTAGGTTGGGGATGGGTGAAAGGAGGCCATTCTGGGCTTCCTTCATCTCTCTTTAAACCAGAATCGCTCTACTTCTTATCTTTTATAAATTCTGGGCTTCTACATGAGATTTCTCTTGAAAATATTTTTTGTTATTAAAAAAAAAGTTCAGGGACTTCCCTGGTGGCACAGTAGATAAGAATCTGCCTGCCAATGCAGGGGACATGGGTTCCATCCCTGGTCTGGGAAGATCCCACATGCCACGGAGCAACTAAGCCCGTGCGCCACAACTACTGAGCCTGCGCTCTAGAGCCCGCAAGCCACAACTACTGAGCCCATGTGCCACAACTATTGAAGCCCACACACCTAGAGCCCATGCTCCGCAACAAGAGAAGCCACCGCACTGAGAAACCTGTGCACCACAACGAAGAGTAGCCCCCGCTCACCACAACTAGAGAAAGCCTGCACACAGCAACAAAGACCCAACACAGCCAAAAATAAATAGAATTGAATCTTTAAAAAAAAAAACAAAACAGTTCATAAGTCATTGCACTTGATTTCATTATTGGAGATGAGCTCTGGGCTGAATGAACTGTGAGGCTAACCCACTGTGGCAGATTTTGTCTGTGGACCAAGCCTCCACCTTGCTTCTCTCCATAGCACAGGCCAAGGCCTGCTGGCCTCGTAGTCCATTCCTGACCCCAGTCATGGAGGAGGGCAGGGAAGAGAGGGCACACGCAGCAGCAAGAGCTGTTCCCTGTTACTGGAGGAACAATGCCAGTCCATTTGTAAGACCTCCTGTTCCCCACCCCACTCTGCCCCAGGCAGGGTCTGAGCTCAGCTGCACCCATGGTGCCTCCAGGAGCTTTACCTGCTGTCTTCCCAGGAGGAAGAGTCAGGGAGGCCTCAGCCTCAGCCTCAGCCTCAACCTCAGCCTGGCTCGCAGGTTCATGCCTCCTCTGTGCTGTCCCTGAGCTCCCTGTTTAACTCCTACTCTTGCCTGATCTTTCCCTTGGACTCTGAGTCAGAAGACAGGGGTTGAAATCTCTGCTTGGCCATTTTGCCACTGTAAGATTTTATATTACTCTGAACGTCTCTCTGTCTTGTGTATGTTTCCGTAACTACTCCTATTGGGCGGCTAAGATAATGGGATTGACTGAGATAATGCAAGTAAAGCACTTAGCAGAGTGCCTACAGTGAGGTAAACCCTCAGATGGTGGTGTCAGTGGTCATAGTTGCTGCTGACATATGTCGTTTTTATGCCTCCCATCATAATTGCTAATATCCTGGTTCCTAGACCTGTGACTTGGAAGAGAATTTGATTCCTGCCATGATACCTGATTCTGAACCACTGATTCTCCCCCCAGACATCTTCCTGCTTCTTTCCAGTCCCACAGCTCGCCTGATCAACACTGACTTTCCTGTCCTTGACCATACTTGCATTGACATCATAAAGGACAATACACAATACACGGGAATACACAATAACAACCTTCTTTGTGCTGTTATTGCATGTAGAGAAGTACACTGTATCTCCAAAAGCACTTCACATATACTGTTTCATATTTGATAGGCTTCCTTTTTTGAAATTGAGCCCTTCAAATGTCAGTGACAAAGCCAGGGGCTTCCTAGTTGCATAGAGGAGTAGAAACACAGGTCCTCTGATTCCCAACTTCTTACCTTTCCCTGCCATCATTGAGTTTACACGTCAAGACATACTGCTTTGGTACAACATTGCAAGTCAACTATACTCCAATTTAAAGAAAAAGACATATTGCTTTGCTTTATATATACTTGTAGATTTTCCTTTGAATCTGGGAGCAGGAAGAAAGTGAGAGTTTAACTTCTACTTCTCTGTAGCCATACTCTAATCAGCTGCTAAAACTGAGGAAAACTGTGCCTTTATGGAAAAAAAAAAATTTTATCTTTGACCTATTCTTGTTTCAAAATGTTCTGAATTTATCCCAACAACAGCTGTTAAGATGTTTGTCAAAATTTTGCATTCCCAAAGGCCGAAATACCTGAGATAAAGAGAAAATACAACCAAAAAATAAATAAAAATTAAAAATTTTAACCTAAACTGCTTTAATAAATAGAAAATGGCCTTATGCTTATAAGAAAGATCTAAGTAACATCATTTTGCCTCTGTTACCAGCAAATCCTTCCATCTTAAGAGCACATCACTTATGTCTCTTTGTGCCAAAAATCACAAGACCTTTCATTCTTGTTCTCATGATCCACTGCAGCACTCTATTCAAAGTTCTGGGATGGGTTCTTTTTTTGCTGGCTCCTTTGAAGTTCCTCAAATGGAGACACTTTAAGTTGCAGGCTTGGAGTATGCTTTCAGACCAGCGTAGAGCCGGGATCCAGGGGAACATTTCACATGACTTTTGATATTAGATAGAATCCTTTGACAAAAACTGTTTGCATTTCAAAAATTATATAACGAGTATAGACCCTTTCTAAAATTCATCCAGGAAATAACCACTCATGTAGAAAAAGTGTTACGCATGAATGTGAATATCACAACAGCTTTTATAATAGTGGAAAACTGGAAACAACTAAAATTTACACTAATAAGAGAAGGTTTCATTACACTGTGGTTTGTTCATGGGAAGAATCTCACAGTGAAAGCAGTGTCTTTTAGTAATACAGAGAAAAGCTTGATTGTCATGTTATGCAGAAAATAAATTGTATCTAATACAAACACAACTGTAAAAATATACACCGATGGTGTATCACGTGCGATCTTTTGCTTCTCTTTATTTTCTAATTTTTCTATAATCAGCAGGAATTTTGATAATTGGAGGGAAGGCTTTTTTTTTTTTTTTTTTTACTGAAAACAAAGCATCATCCTTTTTCTTTTTTTAACATACTGCCTGTGTTTTTTGTTTCTTAATTAATTTAATTAATTAATTAATTAATTAATTTGGCTGCGTTGGGTCTTCATTGCTGTGCGCGGGCTTTCTCTAGTGGCGGCGAGCGGGGGCTACTCTTCGTTGCGGTGCGCGGGCTTCTCATTGCGGTGGCTTCTCTTGTTGCGGAGCACGGGCTCTTGGGCGCGCAGGCTTCAGTAGTTGTGGCACGTGGGCCCAGCGGTTGTGGCTCGCGGGCTCTAGAGCACAGGCTCAGTAGTTGTGGCGCACGGGCCCAGTTGCTCCGAGGCACGTGGGATCTTCCCGGACCAGGGCTCGAACCCGTGTCCCCTGCGTTGGCAGGCGGATTCTTAACCACTGCGCCACCAGGGAAGCCCCCGAAGGTTTCTCTGATTTCTCTAGAACAGTATTTTTCAACCTCAGCCAGCTTGGGCTCGCATAATTCTTTGCTGTAAGAGCTGCCCTGTGCCTTCTAGGGTGTAGCAGCATCATTGGCCTGTACCCGTTAGGTGCCAGTAGCATGTCCTCAATTGTGACAACCAAAAATGTCTTCACATTTTGCCAGACGTCCTCTAGGGGCAAAATGGCTGAGAACCGCTGTTCTAGAACCGTGTGCTGATACTTTCCCAAATTCCCACCACCCTCTACGGTGCGTGGGAGACCAGAGAGGTGAGGAGGCAGGAAAGAGAATGTCTGGAGATTGATCTGGAGGGTTTTGGTAAGAGAGTTATGCCAGGAGCTTGTAAAACATTAGGTCAATGTGGTCAGGAAGAAGGGGCCGAGAGAGGGAGGGGTCCCGGAGACCCTTCCAAAGGGAGACAGCTGCTGGGTACAGCCAGAAGGGCCGAACTTGCCTCCACAGCACGTGGTTTTCACAAGGAGGCTATAGCAGCTGGCAGTCCAAGGGCCACCTGGATCGGGGAGACCCACCAAGACGTAGCAGTATCTGTTCACTTGTGCAGTGATGGAAAAATCCAGGAATTCATTCACTCATGAAACACTTGTTTGTGGTAATAGGTAGCAGGATTTCTTCCAGCTACAGGGTGGGATTCTAGGAGGGGATTTCAGCCCCTCTCTTGCAGAGTCAGAGTGAGGAAGGAGTCTGGCAAGCAACGAGGACTGAGATTCAAGCAGTTCTGGTCACTGGAAGGAGGTAGAAGACTGACTTCCCAGCCGGGAATGAAAGCAGATACACTTGACTAGAGACTGCACCAAAGAACTACAGCTCCTTGGTTTAGCATTGGCCTCCCAACTGGGGCAGCACAGAGCTCTCACACAGAAGGAGCAGAGCCTCGGATGAGGAGGTAGAGGAGTGCGCGAGAGCCCTGAGGGCACCAGCAAGTTGGAAGTGAGATTGTGCGTGGTCAGGTCTAGACTGAGACCTTTGTACTTGGTCCTGTAAGCAGGGAAGAGACAGGGCCAGTTTTTCTACAGGAAAGATCACTAGAAGAGGCTCAAAGAATATGCACTTTTTGAATTTTATTGGTAGTGCTAAATTACCTTTCACGATGATAGTATAATAATCAATGGGTAAAATATAATTGTGTCATTTTATGGTACTTGAATAAAAAATTTATTATTTTAAAGGTTTATAGCTGTTGCAGCTTTGCTTTCGTGACCTGTTGTTGATCATATCTCTAATTTATATGATGTCTAGTCAGGAACACAATCCCTAATCATAAAATATTTCCTATGGGAAAATAACTTGCTTTATAACAATCTGCTTTATGACGTGCTTTCCAGAAATAATGTGTGAGAAAAAGTGAAGTTTGTCTATAAAGTTGGTGTTTGTTTTATCTGTTTGTGAATTATCATGCTTTTGTCTTCCTTAATGGCTAATTTATTTTCCATCCTGTACTAGAAATATATATTTAATAAAACCTGAAATGTTCTTTCTTAAAAGTGTATGAAGCACAAGGGAGATGCATAGATGGATTTGTAAGATGACGGTTCAGACTGAGTATTATACGTATCTTCTATATCATGAAATAAAATGCATTCAATTAGTTTGAGTAGTATGAAATTTCCATTTTGTAACTCAAAACAATCAAATATCAGCAATTTCATATGGTTCAGTCTAACAGGAATGTTAGCTCCAAAGAAAGTTTTTGTGAAATGAATATTCTGTTTCTTATTGCTTTCTTTAAAATTCAGATTCATTTCCCTGAAGGCAGGGTTGAAAACTTGGGCTGTGTAGCATTCTAGGCATGGCTGGAATTCAACAAATTATCCTTGCTTAGAATGGTTGTTTCCCTTGGGACAGGAGTTCTCAACCCTGGCTGTTCATAGAATCATATTTAATTTAAAATCAGGGAACATTTAAAAGGTACTGATGGGCCCCACACCAGACTGATAAATCTGAACTTTGGGGGGGTGGGGAAGGGCAGGGCTCATGCCTTTTTGTTTCTGAGGTGACACTAAGGTACGGCCAGGTTTGAGAACCACTGCACGAGAACTTCACTTTGAGGAGATTCCGCCAAGCTTTTCTATGTCTTAGAAAAACAAAAACACAACACCACTGCTCCTGATTTATTTTCCAAACTTGCTTTGGACCAACAAGGTCCAAAGATAAAATGCGAAAAAAAATATGTTTAACTACGTGGAACCCATGTTTTGATTTTCATTCAGCTTTTGGTTTTCATTCAACAAAACATTTATTGGATGCCTACTATGGCCCTGGTCCTATGGCTGGGTATTTTGGGGAAATAGATTAATGATGAGTGAAAGAAGAGTTTGGCCCCTTTAAAAAACCAGGGGATTTTATGAAATGCCCAGAATAGGCAAATCTATAGAGATAGAAAGTAGGTTAGTGGTTGCCTAGGCCTGGGGAGGTTGGGGGGAAAATGGGGAGTGACTGCTATTGGGTGTGGGGCTTCTCTTTAGGGTAATGAAAATGTTCTAAAATTAGAGACTGGTGATGATCGCACAACTCTGTGAAAATACCAAAAACCATTGATGGTGCACTTCAGATGGGTGAATTATATCTCAATAAAGCTGCTACTTAAAAAAATTAAAAAGCCACAGCTATACTTTGCTAGGAGGACTTAACACTGACTGAGCGAGGAACAGCAGAGAAGAAACTCTGCTGTCCACCCATTCCTTTCAAAATAGACAGAGCTTAAAAGGGGGACAGTGAGAGCAAAATAAAGTAGACCCTGCTCGGAGGCATTTAGTTCTCACCTGTATTCCAGGTAGCACCCTGAGCATGCGGGGGGGAAGATGGGTCAGAAGCCATGCAGATGTCCTGGGACGTCCCGTGGGTGAGAAAAAGACCAGAACTTGCACAGAACTCGCTGAGTCCCAGGCCTTGCTCTCCGTGCTTTACATATATGATTAATCACCGCACAATATCCCCATTTTACCACAGTGAAACTGAGGTGCAGAGAAGGTAACTGTCCCAAGGTCATACAGTTATTTCTAAGTAGTGGCATTAAGACTGGGTAGGATTCTGATAGGAACGTGAAGGTAAAGGTATCCAAGGTGATGTTAGGGCGGAGGGCTTGGGTGTGCTGAGGGGATGGATAGTAAGCGGGAACAGTGTGTTCAGGGAGGGTAGTAATAATGGAGGGTGATGCTAAAAGGATGGGCAGGGAGAGGTTATTGAGGAGCTCTCGTGACTGTGCTAAGGCATCACAATGCCATGGGGTGGGCACCACTGAAGATCATTGAGTCAAAGTAAGGCCATGTCGAGTCTTCTCAGTGCACAGGTATGAGTGTGTCTGAATGGGTGTCTCTCTGGGTCTACTTAAAAGCAACTCTGAGTGTAATGTCTGAGCCCCACCTTGTCCCTTGCATCTCATCGGGTATGTGGTGGGCACAGCACAGGACCTGCCAGCCCACCTGGCCCTCTGATAGCCACTGGGGAGCAGCCACCAAAAAAGAAGTCACAATGACCTGGGGGAACTGAAGGCCTCCATAGGACCTGCCTTAGAACGGTAGATTCTTTGCTGTGTTAGCAAAGTCCCAGCCCAAGGGCACTCCTCAAGCCCAGAATGTTCAGGACATTTGGCATCAAGCCTCCTGGATGGAGAGGCAAACTCTCTGAAGGGGAAGGAAAAGCCTGTTCTCGCTTGACCCCCTCGCTCTCTGCAAAGTAGGAGCAAGTTGGGTTTCCCAGCCTCTCTCTCCCTTCCCACTGGGGCACATGGGGGCTGACAGTGATGTGGCCAACAGGGGCAGAGGAGGGAAAGACATCCAGACGCTCAGGCCCACAGTCTGATCTTCAGCCCACATCCGCACTTCAGAGCCAGCAGCTTTTCATGCCCATGAACACATTCCTTTCTGCCTTCCTAGCCCAACTCTGTGCGTCTTGGGGCTTAGTTCCTTCGTGAAGGTTTTTCCATGATCTCTCCCTGGTCTGACTTCTGTCATGCTTGGATTTTTATACCAAGCCTTGTAGCACCTCACTCACAGGTAGCTTTGCTAGTATGATAATCTCCACATCACCCCAGGTAATCAAGATAATCACAGTGCAGCTGTTCTTTCCTTATTTCTTCATCCTCAGACCTCACAATAGGTTCATTCTGCTACGCCCTGTCTAATTTTTTGCCCTTGCATGATTCTAGGCAAGCAGTGGCCGCTCACATCCCAGTGAAATCAGCCTGTTCCCAGGTGCCTGAACCTCTCTCTTCTCACTTATTATCTCCTGTCTTGTCCTATTAATTAACTTTCCCAATTACCTGCCCTGCTTTCCCAACTATCCCTGATCATGCAAGAGACACTCGATGAAGCAGAGGTGAGTCATTGATTAATCAGTCAGCACTTCACAGAGTAGGGATGAAGGGTGATAATTGTTCTGTTATCCAAAACCAGGGTGAACCACAGGTGTCTCCAGAGCGTGCCCATCTCAGACACACCATCCTTGCTTCTTTTCCTCCTGCCCCTGCCTTCCTCTCTACATCTCAAGCTTCAAAATTTTATCTCTCTATGATTCTCTTCTTGCCAAATTCCTCCTCTACACACACACACCCCAGTTTTCTTAACTGTTCACAATGTAGATCACATTTATCTTCGGATTTGCTATACATGTTCTGCATACCACTCTTGGCTTTTCTTATTTTCTATGTCTTATATCAAAAAATACTATGATTCCCTTTTAACTTTGTGTGTGGTCTTTGATTGATTTTCGATGTGGGGAAAGGATCCGTGGCTTTGGTAGGAAAAGGTTGCCAAGTCTGTCTTAAGAATTCTTAGCAGTGTGTACAGGGCAGAACGTGGAAGAGCAGATGCTGGAACCTGTTGGAGGCACGGATGGAAACCAGAGTTAACCCAGCCAGGGCCAGCCATGCCCTCCTTCCTAACACAGCATATATTCCACGTCCTAAAAGAGATTGCCTTAGCTTCTCCATGGCTGCAAGGTGAAGAGCTGACAAGGAGCAATTTGGAGGGAGGGCATCAAAAGAAAAGAAAAGAGAGAGCTTCTGACATCATCCCTGCAGCCCCGACTTTCTAGAGCCTGTTTTCCAGAATCTGTTCCCTCTTCAACCCCAGTGCCTCTGCCTCCTGTTTTCTAGCACATCATGGTCACTACCGGATCACAAACAAGGAAGCGTTGAGAGGGTCTTCTGTGGTCTGCTCATCGCTGAGGCCCCGTGCCAGGTCCCCGTATGTGGTCTTTCTCCTCCCATCATGAGCATAACAAATAGAACTCCCTTCCTCTCTCTTTCACACACATAAAGTGGATGGCCGAGCATGGTTGGGATTCTTGTAGTGAGGGCCCAAGATTTTGAAAGAAGAAAGAACACAGGGAATGAGCTTCTCAATGAACAAAAGGTGGTCTGACTCGTGGGCCATGGATCATAGAAACCTCTAGCTGAAGCCTGATTTGATCTTGAAAAGGCACCCACCCACAGATGTCTGAAGAAGCTGCAGAAGTGTCTAGGCTTTACACGGAGTGTGGCCCCACCAAAGGGCCCTTCTTCGCCTCAGCACTACATTCACATTTTCGATTCACATTCCGTCGGCTCCTACCTGCTCTGCTGGAAGTGAGCCTCGGTGGTCCCACCCTCCCCTCTAGCCCACCCCAGGCATGGACTCATGCCAAATGCTGGCTGCATCATCTTGGTTTGCCCCTGCCTTGATATACTGGTAATGTCCAATAAATACAGGTACCAAGAGCCGGCTGAAATCAATTCAAGAAATAGTTCATGAGTTCCAACTGTATCCAGCACAACATACCATGGATCACTGTAATCACGAAGGGTACAGAGGAGAGAAAATCTTGGGACACCCACAGGTGGTTGATCCCAGGGGGGTTGGTCGCAGCTGTCTACTGTTTTTTGACTTTGTCTTTCGTTACATGTAGTCGCATCTGCGTAGTGTCCTTTATAAAGTCTTAGAAAATCATGACTGCGTCCAGTTGTTTAGGGTTCCCTCAAAGTGAAGGACACTAGTATTTTAGATTGTTGCAAGAAACCCAGAGACTCTGGAGACAGGGAGAGCTCTTAAGTCTACTTTTTACACAATAGAGCTTCATACCATTATTCTATATATAATCTTTTTACCAAAACACTGTCGCCTGTTTCTGTCAACAAAAGACCTCTTTGTTTTGATAGCCAAGAAAAGCCTTAAGCTCAGTAGAGACAACAGAACAGGCTTTTTAAATGACAAAATGTAAGGGCCAAAATGCCTTATTTTTGGAATGTAAATTAGAAGGCTTTTTTTCTTTAATATGACTGTAACCCTCAGTTTTGATCAACTTTAGGGTTTTTCTCTTTCTTTTTTTTTTTTAATGATATCCATTCAGTTCTTTGGAATGCAGCTCAGGATAACCATAGCTTTTTTATCTGGCTACAGGGTAGGCACAAGTGAGGTGGGAGGTGACGACTTTCCCACACTCTTGAGCCCTCTGAACTGTTGTCTTTTTTTTTTTTTTTTTAATATTTATTTATTTATTTGGCTGCGCCCGGTCTTAGTTGCGGCACTCAGGATCTTCGTTGAGGCGCACAGGCTCTTTTAGTTGCAGCATGCAGGATCTAGTTCCCCGACCAGGCATCAAACCCGGGCCCCCTGCATTGGGAGCGCGGAGTCTTACCCACTGGACCACCAGGGAAGTCCCTGAACTGTTGTCTTTGACCTTCAGTTTCTCTGTATAATCTTACCCCTGAACATATGTGCTCAGATGTGCAAGTAGCTGAGAGCCTCTGTAACAGGACAGAAGTTCTCTGTCTGGGGATAGACAGTGTCCCTGACTCTTCCCATGAACTTGAGTACAATTCTAATGCCATCACCTGTTTACTCTTTTGTAGTTCCCAATATTTTGGAACCTTCTTGAAGACTTACCTTTCCACTGCTATCTTCCAAAGGTAGAGAGGAAGGCGACAGTTCCTTCAGAGCCTTCCCATCTCTGTCTCCACACTTCCAACTAGACAGGAAAAGTCTTAACCTGCCGCCCACCCAGAGGGATGCCTCTGTCACTGTTACACTGTGGGTATGAAGTTCATGGTCTCTCCTAGTCCATGTTGGCATGTATGTTGGGCCCTTCGTCCCTTCCTTTTGGTTTTTATTAATAACAAGGAAACCACCACATTATAAGAAATCTTAGGGGCTTCCCTGGTGGCACAGTGGTTAAGAATCTGCCTGCCAATGCAGGGGACATGGGTTCGAGCCCTGGTCCAGGAAGATCCCACATGCCGCAGAGCAACTAAACCCATGAGCCACGACTACTGAGCCCGTGTGCCACAACCACTGAAGCCCACGCGCCTAGAGCCCGTGCTGTGCAAAAAGAGAAGCCACCGCAATGAGAAGCCCAGGCACCGCAACTAGAGAAAGCCCGCGTGCAGCAACGAAGACCCAACGCAGCCAAAAATAAGTAAATAAATAAATAAATTTTTTTAAAAAAAGAAATCTTAGAAGTGATCATCTCTATCCATTTGGTGACTTAAGAGCTGAGATTGGGTCTTGTTTGTTGTTGCATCCTTAGTATTTAGCATGATACCCCTAAAGGGGTGTTGGGTGTCCCCAGGCATAGGAGATATAACCCTCTAGATGTAAACCTTTTTTTTTTTCTATTGAAGGTACTTCCATGGTAGTTAGCTTAGAAAATATTTGTGAGAGGAAATAGTTCTGGGCTAGAATTGCAACCACTTGTAAAGACTCAGAAGGACCCTGCTTATCTCCCCAGACTCGTTGCCCACTCTCTTAGCTCCAGCCATAGGGAGCCACTTTGCACATGCTACTCCCTCTGTTTAGAACATTTTCCTCTCTCTTATCTCTCTTATCTTACTCTGCCCTCACCTTTGCCTGGCTAAGTCTTATTATCTTTAGGTTGTGTCTAGATGTTACCTTCTAGGAGAAACCTTCTGTGACCTTCCTCTGTGTTCCTGAAGCACCTTGTATTCACACTGTTGCAGAATCACATGCTGTAACAGAATTGCCCACATTCTGGCCTACCTCCCCTAATACTTGTAACTTTCTTGAGGACAAAAACAGTTTTATTCATCATTTTGTCTGCAGCTTCTGGCATGCTATTTGGCACAAAGTACACATTTAGTTGATATTAGTTGAGTGAATGAATGAATGGTGTCCAAACAAGGAAGATATTCGTAGGCATAGATTTCTTCCCCTTCAGAAATTAAAGTGTAGCCAGAGACTTTGTCTGTGTCTGCACTGGATGCCAGTCCAAGCTTCTCAGGGGATCCCCCTGGGTGAGCGCCCCTGCCTGAGGCCCTCCCGAGGCTGCCTCGTGACCTGACTGAGCTCATGGCGACTCCAGCTCCTGGAGACCTGGTGGTCTCTATCCACCCATTGCTACCTAGTCCATTTGCTCTGCCTGAAGTATGTTCACTAACTGGCTGTTAAGCCTGATTTTACCCTCGGATGAAACCTGAGAGTCTGTACTGTTTGTTCTAAACAGCTTTCAAGTTTTCTTGGTAGCATGAGGCTCTGAAGTGGGTGCCATCACGCCTGCAACTAGTTCAACTAATCAAGGCCAGCTTACATTGGGTCCTGTTGCTGAGGGTGGGTCCAGTGTTGTCTCAACTACTGGGTTCCTGTTTTTTGGGGATGTGGGGGAGGAATGTCCCTAGCTCCTCTCCGTTACCATTTACTTAACTCCCATCAAAGAAGGGACTTTCAAGAATTAAAGCACTGCAGTTTTCTGGTAGAAGAAACACTGTGCATTCAATAATGACAAACAACTGTCCACTCACAATTAGAGGATGGTCTCAGTTTGCAGATCCTCCTAGTCAATACTCCTCCTTTATTCCCACCTTCTTCCTTTGCCCGTGGAACTGAAGCTCAGAGGATCCAGATCAAAAGGGAATGTGAAAAAAAATGAGGGTGGAGGAAGAGATGAGCCATGGAGATAAAGAGAAGACAAGGAGAGCGAGTGAGGAAGATGGGAAGATCAGGACGGAGTAAGGAAAAATGGAATAGGAGTAATAATAAGAAGAAGAAGAAACAAAGTGTAAAAAAGCAAAGTGGGAGACATGAACATGGGGAAGAATAAAAAATTTGAGTGAAGAAGCCATGGGGACCCAGAGAAAGTTGGAGAAAACACCTCCAGGAACAACCTGGAGAGAAAGAAGAGAGCGGAGAAGTGAGAGGAAGGAAGAAACCTGAGGTGAGAGAGGATTCATGCTATAACTCTCATATTAACCAAAAGGATTAATAAGCTCCCACTTATTGAATGCCACCTATGTAATCAAGCGCTGTGATAAGGCTTTGCACTTATAGCATAGTGGGTGCACTAGCCCAAAACTGAGTTCAGAGTCTGGCTGTTCATGGGGCTGTGGACCAGAAAACACATGGGCATCTGCACATGAGTTCACATGCAGGAGGCTGGGCAAACTTACATCTGAGCACAGAAGAGGCTCCACAACCTTGGGACCACCAGTGAATAACTAGGAGGGGTGGGGGAAAGTGTGATACCTTTTGAGGGTAGGAAGTTGTCTCAGGTCTTGCAGGCAAGCAGGCATGGCCTTGGAGCTCTAAAGATTCAGGCATGGATGCTATTATGACCACTTGGATACTCAAGGGCTGTGTAGTTGGAGAACCCACAGCTATCTTTTCTCTTTTAATCCTGGTTTATAACAACCGTGTGATAACCTCCATTAAAGAAACACAAGTTGCTTTCCCACTGCCACTAGATGGTGGCACTAGGAGTCCAACAAGATCAGTGTGATGCAAAGACCAGGCTCTTTCCTCTCCACCCTAAGGCGTCTGCTCTGCTCTCCCACCTTTGGTGGTCAGAGCAGTGTGCTACAGGAGGTCAGCCTCAGGCGGTCTTCAGGCAAAGAGTAGAGGAAGGAAATGTAGTATTGGTTGGTCCAGAAGCAATGACCCAGGCAGAAAGGGGCCTCTGGGAGCCATCAAGACAGATGGCAACACTGATCCTTTTCAGTTGGGCAGAGGAGGGGAAGTTAGAAGCTTGGACGAGGTGAGTAGGGATCCAGTTGCCACCCAGGATCAAACAACCTGGCCATACAGGTTGGCCTTGGTCTCCTCTACCTGTTGTGGACACAGCAGCCTGGAGCCACAGGACTCCAGGAACTTTCTTTCCCTCACAGTTTTCCATGTGCACAGCTTAGCAAGAGCACTGCCCCTGAGCCTCTGAGCCAGGGCACCACAGTCTACAGGATTTGTGGAAGTTTGTTTTTGTCTTGCAGGGGCTTTGTCCCCATGTGATTCATTAACTAACCCATTGCTCCTTAGAGCTACAGGGAGCCTGGTAGTTCAGGCCATTAAATCCCTTCTGTCGGCCTAATTCACAGCCTGACATCACAAGCCTCCCAACATAATCCATTTGTCCTGATTTGATTTTTTTTCAAGAGGCTTCCTTGGCAGCCAGGTTTTCTCATTACGAATATGATTCATCTGTATGGTAATTCCCATTAGAATTAGTATATCAGACCTGATTCATCTTTGGAAATATTAAGCCAGAAGCATCATTTCAGAAAGGCCTGTTACATTCACAGCCAGAGGGAATCTCTGCAAGAGATGCCCCTTCATTCAAGTAGCATTTGTTGAGTCGGCCCTGTGCTGGACTCTGAGCTAGGGGCTTTAGGGAATATAGAGACGATAGGACTTCACCCCTGCCCTCAGGAGCTCCCATTCTAGAAGGAAGATAACATAGACATGTGTGTTTATGGGATGGATAATATGAGAAGTGCAGTCAGAGATGAAAGGTAACATGGTCTCATAAAATCTCAGGTTCTCAGACTTCAGCAGGAATCAGGATCACCTGGAGGACTCATTACAACACGGATTTCTGGGCCCCAACCCCAGAGTTTCGGATTTAGTAGGTCTGAGGTGGGACCCAAGAATATGCATTTCTAACAAGTTCCCAGGTGATGCTGCTAGTTAGTCTGGGGGCCACACTTTGAGCACTTGGCTCTAAGGCTTCAGTTCTTTCTCCACTGCCCCCTCTCTTCACTGCCTGCAGTGCGCTAAGCTGTGTGCTCCCTGCTGGGGACAAGATGTTGAACAAGACATGACAGGGAGGGGATATCTGTGTGTGTATGGCTGATTCATTTTGTTGTGAAATGGAAGCTAACACAACATTGTAAAGCAACCATACCTCCATAAAAATTAATAAAAATAAATAAATAAATTGTACCGGGGTGGGGGGTAAAAAAAAGACATGCCCCTGCCCCCCGGGGAACTGACAGCCTGGAAGGGGAGTAAGCAGTGACTTCCACACTCCGCAGAAAGTGCCACTATCGAGTTTTGCATGGGGGCAGTTGGAGCACAGAAAAGATAATGCTTAGTTCTTGCTAGAGCTGGGAGAAGACTGCATGAAGGAGGCAAAATCTGAACGCAAGGGTAAACGTGGCCTGGAAGAAGTTATGTGGAAGGGTATTTCCAGCCGCTGACTTCCCAGATTATCAAATGTGAGGGACGTCCCCTCACATTCCTTCTTAAATGTTTCCTGCAGTAATAAAGTTTCGACTTAGGTCCTGCAGAATCCGGTGGCATAGCTCGTGTTCATTGGCCTGGCATTAGCAAAGCCTTTATTTCTGGCTCTCTGTAGCTCTCTTTGGTCAGCGTCTCGTGCATGGTCTGAATATTCTCAGTAGAATGGAATTCTCCACATAGGCACTTGAATAGAATGTAGAGTCAAGAGCAAAGGAAGCAACAGCCTGCTACCAAAATCTTCCTCCCCATCCCTACCACTCGGGTCTCCAAGCTGCCTCAGCTACCACCCGCCACCCCATGACAGCCTCACTGTTTTTGTTGACGCTTTAGGAAATTCGGCAGTTCTTACACCATTGCATTTTGTTTAGACACACACATCCATCAGAAATTAAACTTCCAGCATCTTCAACCATCTAGAACACTGCTTCTGGACTCCAGAAGTTAGAAAAGAGGCCCATGAGACCAGTTAAAGGGGTTTGCAAACCACAGCTCTCACACTTGATTCCATGTGGGAGGCTCCTGTGTTGCTACCCATCCTATTAACTCTCAGTTAACACAGTTCAAATAAATATGATTATTTGTTTTTCCAGCTCAGACTACTTTAAGAATCACATTATGGGGAGGATAAGAGTGCTATTAGAAGTAGATATATAGTCACTAGTGAGAAAGGACAACTGATATTAAAGGGGAACACTGATAAGTAAGAAGGAAACTGGAGACCCTAACTATACACCAAATTCAAGAATAATGATGATCAAAGTTATCATTAAAATTAAGGTTAATTAATATCCTCCATCCCCCATTTAAGAAAGCTGAGAAATATTGGTCATCAAACAGTAACACTAAGAGGGACGTAGGGGTAATGTTAGTTGACCCCTTCAAGTTAAAGATAAGAAAACTATGGGAGAGGGGTGGGTTTCAGTCACAGGACAGAGTTTGTCTTTTTTTTTTAATCATTGTTCTCAAGCATCTGCCATAGTCTCTGTAACTACAACTCAACATTTGTTGAATTAACCTGAATTAGGAAAGTCAATATGTGAATCCATATCGTGTTTTTTTTAAGCCCCATTATCCTTCCAAATCATCATTTTCATGAAAAATCAGGATGGAGACTAGATCTAATTAAACATGCTCAACTCTAAGCCAATCAGCAAATGATAATGGAATAGTATTAAACTATTGGTAAATTTCTCAGAACAAGTCACGTTTGGTTAGTAGCAATCAGATCCTCATCTGGCTACAGCTATTCTGAGTGTTTTGTGAAGAACTGGTGCCATTTCATGTGACTTCTGTATCTGGTGTTCAGCAAATACAGGTGACAATACAATATCACCTGTGGTTCAGATGAGTCCAATAAAGTCATGACCCAAAAAACTAGAGAATTCTAGCCAATTTCTTGGGGAAGATATATAAGACATTCATTAATTCAATTAAGAACTATTTATTGAGAAGCTGTAATGCCAAACACTTCTAGACCCTGGAGATAGAGCAATGAAAAAGGAAATAAAGTCCTTATGAAGCTGACATTCTAGAGGGAGGAGACAGACAATAAAGAGAGGTGGCAGGATCATTACTACAATTACCCCTCTCTCAAAAGTGGTTTCTTTGACAATTGTAGTATAGGATTCTCTGTTTGGTTTGGTGGTTAGCAGCACCGGCTGAGAGATGGAGAGTCCTGATGCAGAGTCCCAGGTGTGTGCACATTAGTTCCTTATTTTTATGTGGTGGTAATAGTGGGATCTCCTCCTAGAGCTCTTCTGGAGTCTCAATGAAATCATATCTCAGTGCTCAGTGCCTGCTTCATTTTAAGCACTCAATAAATGTTGCAGTGATTACAAGTATTATTATTGAGTCAATGGACACCTAAGTAACAAGCCTCCTTCTTGCTGAAAGATTTCAGAAGGTATGCCATCAGATTTTGGAACATCATGATTTTCCATAGCTCTGACCCTAGAAAGATAGCTTTTGAAACAGAACAAGTACAAAATTGACTCCCCTTGTCAAGTGTCCCTTTGACCCCAGTAGAAGTCAAGTAAAGACAAAGCCCTTTCTGGCTGTATAGAGGAAGGAGCTTTCCTCCTGGCTGAGTGCTGTGGACACAGTGTGTCTGTCTGCTTCATGTCTTTCAGTGCACTCCTTCTGAATTACCCAGCTCTCTTCAGCCTTGGATGTTTGTTTTGTTATGTTTTGGGTTTGAACTCCACGTCCCAGTGCAGGTTTCTTGAGTCACAAGGAACTTCAAATGTTTTCTTGAGTGTTGTCTAAGTATCGCTTGCTTTTCTGCAAGTAACATCATAATATCAAGGTCATTCTGCTCAAACACAGCACCTGCCATAATGGGAGTAGTATAATTCGAGGGAGAGGATCCACTCACAGTTCACAGTGGTGGTTAAACATAAGTGCTATGAGGGGCACTGTTTGCAACATTGATCTATAGCTCTCTATATAAATCTTTTTTTATTGAAGTATAGTTGATTTACAATGTTTATATTAGTTTCAAGTGTACAACATAGTGATTCAATATTTTTATAGATTGTACCCTATTTAAAGTTATTACAAAATGTTGGCTGTATTCCCTATGCATACAGAGAAAGACAAATACTCTATGTTATCACTCATATGTGGAATCTAAAAAATATGTATAAATCTTATAATTTCTAAGAACTCCACAATGGCCAACTATAAAAACCTTGACTCCTTTCCTTTCCTCATTCCCAGTGACTTCAGCAAGTCCTGTAGAGTCCATATCCAAAATATATCTTGACTGTTTAAAATAGTCTGCAATTTTTAATTAACTTATTTGGTCTACTTGTTTATTGTCTGCCTTCCCCACTAACATAAAGCTCTTTTTGCTCTCTGCTGGATCCCCAAGTCACTGGGCTTGGCACAATGTATACGTTCAATAAATATAAATCAATTATTGAATGAACGGATAGACACACATCTGTTTAGCAAGATTAGATGCCTTGTTGTGATGTGTTGATTTTATCTCAAAAAGGATATTGACCCATATAGGGCAGTAGTCTCTCTAGTTTTCAGCATCTTCTATTACCACATTAATCAAGTGAGATAAAGTTTATATTTTTTTTATCTTGTAATTTAAAACTATAAATCTCCATATAAAGGAAACATATTTGATCATTCATTAGTCATAACTTGACTGTTTTCCAAAGTAATTTAGGGTGATCATGAAAGGAAATATCAGGAATAAAAACAATAACAATGGCAACGTTAACATCACTTAAAACTCTTGCCAAATAATGATGTTTTCTTGAATCCCACTGTTTGGGCTTTGGGTGTGACCATGTTTAGTGCAATGGGTAAAGCCGGACTACAGAGTTGAACAAACCCAATTTCCACCCTGGCTCAGCCTCTTACTAGCTGTGTAAAGTTGACTGTGTTTCTCCACCTCTGTAGGCTTACTGTCCCCATCTGCGAAATGAATCAATCTCATAGGGCTAGTGTGTGGATTCAAATCTCATACAAGGAAATACTCATTATTGTGCCCAACATATCATCATTATGTAAGTTAACTTTTGCTGTGTAACAAGGCACTCCCAAAACATAGTGACCTTTACAACAATCATTTATTTAGCTCATGTTTCTGTGAATTGGCTGGGTGGTTCTCCTCGTCTGGATGAACTGATCTTTGCTGGACTCTCTCATGTATCTATGATGGCAGGTAGACTGGCCCCTGGATGATCTAGGATCTAGGATGGATTCACTATGTGTCTGCCTGTTGGCAGGCTGTTGGCAAAGGTGACAGGAGTGACTGGGCCATGGTCTCTCATCCTCCAGCAAGCTAGCTCTGGCTTCTCCACATGGTAGTTGTCTCAGAATTCCTAAAAGCAGCAAGAGAGAGCAAGCTCCAACACACAAGACTTCACTTGCAGCATGTTTACTAAATTCCCATTGGTTAAGCAAATCACAGGGCTGGCCTGGAATTAATGAAAGAAATAATTTATGGCCATTTTTTTAGTCTACCACAATCATCCTTATCGCCATCATCATAAAAACCAATATTTGTTGAGCATTTACTAAGTGGCTGTTCCAATCATGTTACTATGTTTATCAAAGCTTGTAATTCTTGGGGCTTCCTTGGTGGCGCAGTGGTTAAGAATCTGCCTGCCAATGCAGGGGACACGGGTTCGAGCCCTGGTCCTTGAAGATCCCACATGCCACAGAGCAGCTAAGCCCGCGAGCCACAACTACTGAAGCCCACGGGCCTAGAGCCCATGCTCGCCCACGAACCACAACTACTGAAGCCCACGGGCCTAGAGCCCATGCTCTGCAACAAGAGAAGCCACCACAATGAGAAGCCCACGCACCGGAACAAAGAGCAGCCCCTGCTCGACGCAACTAGAGAAAGCCCGTGCGCAGCAACGAAGACCAAACACAGCCAAAAATAAATAAATTTTTTTTAAAAAGCTTGTAATTCTTACCACAACTTTATGGGGCAGCTACTATCATATCCCCCTACTGGAGAAAAGCATACTGAGGCACAGAATGGAAAAGCAAATTATACAAAGTCACACAGCTGGGAAGCAGAGGAGCTAGGACTCAAACCAACACTCTAGAGCAACACTCATAATTACTGTTTTA
Source organism: Eschrichtius robustus (assembly GCF_028021215.1). Lineage (NCBI taxonomy): Eukaryota > Metazoa > Chordata > Mammalia > Artiodactyla > Eschrichtiidae > Eschrichtius > Eschrichtius robustus. Next base: position 106,099,028 of record NC_090830.1, read on the forward strand.
TACTGCCTCCTCTTCCCATTCTATGTACATGGGATTTTCCACAATTGCTTCTTTTTTTTTTAAGTGGATAATCTAATAAGAGGTTATAGCCTATTTTTAACACGTACCCTGAGCACTGCCATATCTACCACCACTTCATCCATATTTCAGCATTTTTCCAACAAGCACTTTGAATTCAGCTCATCCAGTATTGATATGAATGACATGTTTTAGTCCAGATGGTGGTAGAACCTTAGCTATCTTTCTGATTCTTTGTGGATGGGGTGTTAGCAGTAGTGATGGCAGCTCAGAGCTTTATTCTGGGAGCTCTTCATCTCTTATTTCTTCAGACAAGTTTGAGGGCTTGGAAACAGCTGATAGCAATGCTGAACAATTACTTAATATATACATGACATTTATATATGTTGGAGGTGAGCTGCAACAGCCCTTAAGAGTAGAGGCCATGGCTTTCTCTCTGTATTCTCAGAAACTAGCACAGGGAAGAGCACACAGAGGACAGATTGGAGGAGCTCAGTACGGGTTTATCGTATGTATCTACCTCCATATCGATATTCCATTAAAGCAAGTGTCACAAACACATATACTAATGGTGACCAGATGATTGGCCAGGTGTGCTCACTAGAGAGTGATGGGGACTGGCACGAACTGGAGAACTCATGGAAATGCTCAACGTTGCCAGATTGTTCCATTTTTCAGATGATGCTCTAACTTCAGATGTGTATATAAACTTTCCTGATTTTAAAACAGTGTGTGTCAAATGAAGCAGGTCCCTTGGGTGAACCTGGCCCACGGCCAGCGAATTGTTGACCCCCCTACATTAGACACTTGTTGGCATCTCTCTGTTGTATCACAACTGTCCTAAAGGCCTGAGGAGGAAACCTTTAATAAGAATAAGGCAGGGACTTCCCTGGTAGTGCAGTGGTTAAGAATCCGCCTGCCAATGCGGGGGACACGGGTTTGATCCCTGGTCCGGGAAGATCCCACATGCTGCGGAGCAGCTAAGCCCATGCGCCACAACTACTGAGCCTGTGCTCTAGAGCCCATGAGCCACAACTACTGAGCCTGCGTGCCACAACTACTGAAGCCCATGCGCCTAGAGTCTGTGCTTCGCAACAGGAGAGGCTACCGCCATGAGAAGCCTGCGCACCGCAACGAAGAGTAGCCCCCGCTCGCCACAACTAGAGAAAGCCGCGTGCAGCAAGGAAGACCCAACGCAGCCAAAAATACATAAATTACTTAATTAATTTTAAAAAATAAGAATAAGGCAAAGATGGAGCACTGAAATGATAAGAGAGGCAGGACTTCAAGAAAGCTGGGTGATGGTCTATTTCAGAGATTCCACTGAGGTCAAGGATATGAGAATAAGAAACGGCCATTAGATTAGAGCAAATTATTCCATACAATGCTACATTCGCAGGCTATGTTCTTTAACAAAAATCCATGGTCAAATAACATGAGAAATACTCAAAACATTCAGTTAAACAAAATAAAATAGATTTCTTTACTCTGACCCTTTTATTGTTGTTAATATTTTAATAAGCAATGTAAGTCTTCAAAAGTAGAAATACATACTGAGTTTTTCAAACTTCCATGATCAAGGAGTCCTTATTTCATGCAGTTCGTCTAGGGCTAATGATTTGAGGAAGACACTTCGGGAAAGATCGATAAGGGACTGAATGAGACATTGGGACCCTCTGAAGGCATGGGATGGAAACTGGAACACATCGGGTAATGAGTGTGGCCATAATGAGCCAACAGAGCAGCTTGGCAAGTAAAGAAAGTGGGTCAACACATTGGTAACTAGGAACCATCAGCATGTTAGTCTTTGTAAAATAAAACCTTTTTAGGATCATTCCTCTGCTGAAAACAAATAGACAAGCAAAAAAGTGAACGGTTTCCCACCTCTGATGGATTAAACCTCTTTGCTTGACATTCATGGCTCTCCTTTATCAGGCCAACTGACCTTTCCAATTTCCCAGTTATTTCCCTACACTCACTCCCTGCTCTTAATACCTGCTCTGCTCAGTGTCCTTAGGACATATTCACTGTTCCAGCCTCTTCACCTTTACTTACCATGTGAGTTGCCTCCCCCAGCTGCCCCAGTTAGAGCCATGCCTGTTTTCCAAGGCACAGCTCAAATCTTCTTTCCCTCTGAATCCTTCTTTAGCTATCAGATCTCACAGTGGGTTCTTTTCCCTGAATGTTTAGAACATTTACTTCTGAAGCACTGTCTCGAGACTTAGTGTGTTGGGGATTGCCTGTATGATTTGGAGCTGAGAGAAGAAAATCACATCCTGAGCTCTGCAGCTCTCTACCCGCATTTGTCCTCACAGTACACCCAAATAAGGTTAGGATGATATTATCCAGCAGCATCTAAGAGCAAGGTTATAACCCCATCACAGTGAATTGCATAGACTGTGCTCTGTTGTTAAACAACCACCTGCTGCTCCTTGAGGATAGAGTCCATTCTCTTCTTGCTCAATAGTAATGGGTGCCATTTCTAGACACTAGACTGAGCACTTTATATGCATTGTCAGGGTGAATCCCACACCATCTCTAAGAAGGGGCATTAGTATCCTCTCTGGCTGGTCAAGTCATCCCATATACCTGACCCCAAGCCTGGGCTATTTCTCTCCCAGCACACCGTCTCCGTGGCCACACTGGCCACCAGAAATTTAATGACAGAGAACTAAAGCTAAAGAATCTGCACTCTGCCTTCAAGTAGCAAGTATATACCAGTAGGCAGAGGAAGGCAGAGTAGAACTCTAGTTAGGGTGTCAGCACAGTTTGAATATCAGGGGGGATTCTGGGTACATTCTAGGGTCTCCTAAGGGCCCAGCACAGCTCAACAGGGGTCCTTTTGAGTACCCAAGGGCTCTAGTTAAGGTGAGATTTGGAGTGTGCAGCATCACGAGGGCGCATGCAGGGTCTGGAGGGCATGCAAGGGTCTTCCCTTCCCTGGCCACTCACTGGTGTCAACAGAGGGGGTGACCTCAATTTCTACCCTACTATGAGCTTTTTGCTTATCTGTCTTCCTTATTAAACTGTGAACTCTTTGAGGGGAGAAGCTGTCTTATTTACCCAGGCCTGACACATAACTGGTATATAAACATTGATATAATGAATGAATGACAAGTCAACCAAGGCAAGGTGCTCAAAGTGACATGATGGAGACAACACAATACAGTAAACCTTTATACCACCATCAGAAAGCTGGATTAACTCACCCATGTTTTCTTTCTTCCCTGTCGTTTATACACTACCCAGAAGGCTCTGGCTTCCCAGAGACCTTGACAAAACCCCAAACCTCCCAGAAATAATGTCAAACCTCATCATTTTCAGGTCTCATCTTCTAAATTAGATTGTGAAGTCCTGTAGCACAAGAGGTGTGTTACTCTTTGTACATGCCCCACATCTTTTATCTCAGTGCTTCTCACAGAACAGATCTATATAAATGCCTGTTGAACGACTGTATTGGAATGGATTGGAATTATGGCTGGGAGACTGTCCTAATAATCCTGGCTGGGAGACTGTCCTAATAATCCTATCTCCTTGAGATAATTCTTGGTGAATTCAGATGATGAGGGAAAGAGGAAATCAGGATAGTGGCAGAGACAGAAGGAAAGACGGAAGGAGGAAAAGTGGGTAGGATCTGGCAACTCATTGGATATGGAAAAAGTATTCAAAGACTTTGATCCAAGCTGACAGATTGAAGGATTATGCCCGAGAGAGAAATATAGATGTTCTCCTGCCCTTTAACCCTCTCATCCTTACTTCATTTTGAGCATGGAGGGAAGATTCCTCATGAATCAGTCTGCAGTGTTCCTTGGAGATAGATCTGGAAAAGTCACTCAGGAGGGTCCAGAAGGACAAAAAGGAAAGGTTTGCCCTTGTCCCGCTACAGACGAGCTTTATTCTGCTGAGGAGGAGGAGGAGAAATTTGAGCTGAATATATTTTTGGTTCGTACAAGTTGTAAGTGCTCTGTTTGATAGCAAGGTTGTTTGAATGGCCCATTTCATAACTACACATAACTTTCCCAAATAAATGGTGTCTGTAGAATGTTCAGGTTAATGCATGAGTCCAGTGTTCACGAGTGTTTGCACTTAGAGCGACTGAGCCTTCTTTCTTAATAAGTCATCTTGGCATTTTGTCAACAAGTTAATTTGCTTTTCTAAGAAACTAGATTAATACTTCCTGTACTTTGTGCTATTCACAGATCTACAGTGCAGTGAGAAGGGGAGAAGAAACAGAAGAGACAATTAGATCTCTTCTCCATTTCTTCACAAAGCTCCCAGCCTCCGAGACAGCCCATGAAAGGATTAACATTGGTCCGTGCTTAAAGCAATGTGTCCAAGACACTGTTTGTGAGTATCGTGCCACCCTCCAAAGGACTTCCATATCTCAGTACATCACCGGCTCTCTCCTAGAAGCCACCACATCTTTAGGAGCAAGAAGTAACCTTCTCAATTCTTTTGGAGGATCCACCGGACGAATGATGCTGAAAGGTAATGTCTGAAATTTCACTTTTAACTTTTCTTCTTTGAATGCAGAAAAGAATCTAAGTTAACATTTATTGCAACTCCTGATGGAAAATTGAGTCCACGTATCAGCAACTTTAAGAAAAGATAGCTGCTTTAAGAGAATATATAAAAAGATAGTCCTCTATCAAAATCCCTTAAGGTATAAACATTCCGAATGATAAGCATTAAGATATTGAAATTTTTTTCAAAAATGGCTAAAAGGCTATCTTTATTTTTTTAAGTTATTCAGATAAGTGGTTTCTCCTAGTGGTAGTCTATGACAGATGTCAATTATTGTAAAAAAAAGCCTTGTAAACAAGTGTAGTCATGTGGCCACAGTGAAAACCAACCGTTTCATTCAAAACAGAGTGGAATATAGTTCTCGTTTCTACACAGAATCAGTAGGTTCATGTTGACCAGAAGAGCTAAAGGCCATCTTCCAGTGACTCCCATCTTAAAAGATAAGATAGGTGTCCTGCTGAAAAATGAAAGCCAATGGAAAATGGGATCAGAACTTCCCAGCTACTTCCCACAAGTAGCAGAAAGGCGAGTCAGAAATGGCAGTGCACCAAAGAACCTTGGAGATTTATGCACTGCACAGCTGTCACCACCCGCTTGGCAGCCTTCCCTGGCAGGAAGATGCCAGCCAGACGGGGACCATGCAGGGCAGCATTCCACTGCCTGGGGGCTGCCAAGAGCTCAATCTGACATCCGGCCACTTCTCTCAAGGAGAGCAGCTCTTGTCCCTCCACAGCAAGCCCCAGACCTGCGATTATCAGGCCAGTGGCCTTCCTCCTTGATCCTCAACCTCCCCACTCCCAGCACCCCTTGGGCGGGCCCTAGAGGGGGTTCACACCTGAGTGGGTGCCATGTTGATTTGTTTTCTAGAGTCACCTTCACTTTTGTGGATTGGTTATAAAGAATGAATGAACAAAAACACAAAATGTGGGACAACTAATCCAAGAGACTAAAGAGGAGACACTTGGTTTCATATGTGTTTCATTCATTCAGCATATGTTTTTTGAGCCCCTACTAGGTGCTGGGTAGGGAACAAAACATAGCCCCTGCCCCCAAGGAACTTGCAGTCTCTAGGTAGTAGGCAGTTTCCCCTATACATAGGATTCAAGATTTCCCTACTCCAATGAGGCTCCTGGTAACTGCCAAGCTTACATTCTCCATCAATGCTCTTCCTGGGAATTTGGGCTGAGATTAGCATATAGAGTTGGCATTGCTTCAGTGCTTGTGACTCTATGTGAGGACCTTATCCTGTGAGTTAATCAAGCTGTGTTGATCAGATACCCACTCTGTGCCCAGCAGTGTGTAGGTGTTATGGGCGATCCTAATAAAGTACAAGTCAATTTACTCGCCTTTAAGTTGTTTATGATCCTAACGAGGAGGCCACATTTGCATGCACCAAGTATTCAAAGAACAGACTGCAGAGAGTTAAATGCCAAATAATGTGGAAGTGGCTCTAAGTGTTCAAAGAGTTTGGAGGCAGAGTTAATGTTCCATGTGACAAATGGCTTGGCCGCAAACAAACAGAAGTCAATAAAAGCCACTTTGTTTCTTCCCCATTAATTGCAAAAGGGCAGATCTCCAGGCTCCCCAACCAAGGCAGGCTGCCTCCAGGCCTACACAGACCTTTGGGGAGAAAAAAGGAGGCCACTGGTTAAGGTGTCTGTTGCCCTGATAATAACTTGATCTCAATTGCTCTTTGCCTGTCTGTGTTCAGATCAGAACTCCTATCAGCATTCCCATCTCTGAGACTCATTGAATCATCAGCTAATATGTTATCTTTAAATGGGGGTTTTATTCAAGAGTTGGGAGTTTCTTTTACTTTCTGTGTTGCAGCTCTTTAATGGTTTCTGATATCCCTCTGTTAGTAGCTTCTGCTGAATAATACAATTAGCCAGTTGGCTTCAGCTCCAAGCTAATTTCTATAGCTCTGACTTGCTCTCTTGGAAACCTTTTTCAACTTCAGTGCCCACTCCCCTGAGGTTTTCAAAGTCTATATGTGCCACAGTGAAACATACATTTCTTTAACATGCAGTGAGAGATAATGTGTCAAAAAAAAAAAATCACACATGGCCGTTCAAAGTCATGGAGTGTTTATGGAACCTATAGGTTCAGCATACTGACTAGTTGAGTCTTGAGCTCTGTTGGTCGTATACTCCAGCAGGGGGTCTAGAGGATATGCTTGGCTGCTGTGCAGTGCTTTTCTGCTTGTTTTATTGTTCACTGTGTGTCCTGTGGCACTGAGTAGGCCAACAACTTTCAGCTCTCTGTCACCAATGAAAATCTGTGGGAAGTGTGTAACACACTCAGTCCCCAGTTTATAAATGACTTGTGTGCCAGAAGTTCATTTCTCAGGAGCTGTGTGTAACTTAGAATACTTTCCTGGAGAAGCAGTATTAAACGTTGTGATTTGGTTCCCAGACTCTAGTCCTCAAAAACCCCTTTAACCCATAACACAGTTGAAATCTACACACTTCCCATGGAACAAAGAGAAAAACACAATTATTAGAATACTGAGAATCAGCCTCCAGGAAAAGAGCAATACAAGTGAGTTAAAAGACATTTCTTGTTGAGGGGAAATAATTTTAATTAAGATGAGTAGAGTTAAATTAAAACTTTTATGGAGCTTTTGTAAAGAACTTTGGGCCATTTCAGAGATTTTAGATGTTGGCATCTGTAGTTCTGTTGTTATGGTTAATTATCTTTTGAAACTCATATCTAACATGAAAGATTCAGAAAATTATTATCCCAGTAAGTTTTATTTCTTTTCTTTTAATGAGAGACTTATAAGTGGAATGAAGAAGGGAAAAGGAAGGCAGGGCAGGGTTTATAATTTTTTTCCCAAAGGGAAAGGATAAGGAAGAGGGTCAAAAAGAATGACCTCTTCCATGAGAGAGATCACATATGAAGTGGGTTAAATGGAGTTGGAAAAGGTAGAAAAAAAGGAGGAGGGCAAAAGACAAATGCTGTATGATTCCTTTTATATGGGGCACTTAGAATAATCAAAATCATAGAGACAAAGTAGAATTGTGGTTGCCAGGGGCTGGTGTGGGGTGGGTATGGGAGTTACTGTTAATGGGTACAGAGTTTCAGTTTTGCAAGATGAAAAGAGTTTTGGAGATGGATTGTGGTGATGGTGGCATAACATTATGAATGTACTCATTACCACTCAACTATATTAAAAATGGTTAGGATGCTGAAGTTTTTGTTATATGTGCTTTACCACATACACACACACACAAAAGAATTGAAGAATTTAAAAAGGAGGAGGAACATGTTATGTAGGTCTTTGGTGCCAGGTCCATTAAGATGTTAGAAAGAACCGAAAAAGAAAAAGAAATATGAAGACAGCTTTTCACGTGACCTGCAGGTGCCCCAAGTCAACTTGTCTCCTGGAAGTGGTTATGATTACAAGATGAGGGTTGGAGCTGCCTATAGTAGGTGAGAATAGGAGGAGAAAATGTGCAACCCGTTCTTCATTATTCACAGGGCATTCACAGGTCAGGAATTGGTAACTTAAGTGTTGATTAGTCAGAGTTCTGCAGCCTTGCAGCTTTACCACAATCTACAGGATTCTGCTAACCCTCTGAAATCTCCATCAGCTTGCACACCTCCTGTGGTACAGGTGGCTCTAGAAAAACAGCCAACAGTCAGTACATTCCTGGTTTTCTGCCTTCAGGACCAATGAGGATGGTCCATCTACTAAGTGGAAAGTTTGCCAAATAATGAGAAACATTTTCTGATGTGAAACATCGAAAAACAAGGGTATGCCCTTGATTACAAGGATGTACTGTCTCAAAATGGAAAATGGAGAACTTACAGCAGGGACTGTGTAAGGACTGTCAGGGACTTCCACTAGTTGAGTACACTCAAGATCTTTCTACTTCCCATCTGGTTCCCCTTCTCTTCCTTCCCATTAACCTTGTTAGAATCGCAGGACCAACTCTGTATAGCAGTGGCAGCCAAAAGAATTATTAACTTCAATAATCAGGAATACATTTTCTAAATCCACCTGCTTCTGTTTCTTTTTTTCCAATGTACTCCCTACTAAAAATTACAAAATCACAATAAAGTAAAAAGCGAGAGAAAAGAATAAGATAATTGATAGTAATGTAAAGCACTGAAATAGCAAAAGTAAAAAAAGTAGTGACAAGGAGGAGGATTTTTCAATATAAGGAGGCTAAATGTTTTCAAATGTGCATATTGTATCAGCCAATATAATAAATTTAGTACATTAAACTCAATTTCTCCTCAAATTGTTCCTAAGTAAGTTTGTAAATTAAAGGATTAAATATTTATGTATTACCAGGACAAAGCATAGTTACCCATATTTAAATTATGTAGTAGACAGTGCTCATTTTTAACCAGTTTAGGTATGTGTATGTATAGAATAGCTATTAATAAATAAAGTTATTCATCATATAAAGACTATAGATAGAATATCAATATGAAAACAAAAACTGCCCTACAAATGTAATATTCTTATTTGAAAATGGGGAATATTCTGTTTCTGATAGAAAGGTCTGATAAATTTTCAACTTATTTTCTTCTACTGCAATAAGTATGTTCTATTTGTGTCTTCTTCTAAAGTAAATGCCTTTGAGTATAAAAATAAGAAGTCCTAATAGGAATACACACACACACACATTTGAACTATGTGCTTGTACCTCATAAATAATTTAGTTTATTAAGGCTGTCCTGGTTGACTTCCTCATAATCAAAACAATTACCCTTTACATGCCTACCAGGCAAGGGAAGGCATGTCCATAGTTCTAATTCCAAGATTTCAGTGTATTTAAAGAAATCCTCTGACTTACTAGTTTTGTGACCTTGAAATTATTTCATTGATGTTAAAGTATGCTTTAATGTAACTTGGGGTATGTTTTTATGCCAGTTAATCAGCTAAAAAGTGTTCATTCTCTGCCCACTAGGGCCTAGGGCTGTGTCACCTCTGGGAAGAATGTGACAGATCACATCTGGAAGCCTTCAACTTGTAAAATAATATTTCTCACTCCAGAGAAGATGTAATATTAGGTTTCAGGTCTACTGAGGTAGCCCTTACTACCCTCAAGAGATTCATAAAGTGCAAGGCTAGTCAGTTGATGGTGGGGTCTGTAGCTCACGGGGCTGGGAAGTTTGGTAGGCACAAGACAAAAACCCTCTGCCTTGGGACACAGGTGGCCAGGTGTCATCCAGGACTGTGACTCCATGTCGAGATGTACCTAAACATGCTCAGGTGTGACTGAAGAGTGTGACTCCACACCCATGCTTATAACCAGGGGGAGCTTCTCCAAAGCTCCAGTGAAGAGCGAAGTTACCTACCTCAGATATTACTGGAGACATGATGCTTCTTGAGTCAAAACAATTGTGTGTATTTTGGGGGAGAAAGAGGGTGAAGCAGAGGAATTACATTTATTTTTTAATTTTTTCAAGATGACATCCCCATTACTGATATCTCTGAAATTTTATTTTATTTACTCTTTATTAATTAATTTATTTATTTATTGGTTGAGTTGGGTCTTTGTTGCTGCATGCGGGCTTTCTCTAGTTGCTGCGAGCGGGGGCTACTCTTTGTTGCGGTGCGCGGGCTTCTCATTGCGGTGGCTTCTCCTGTTGCGGAGCATGGGCTCTAGGCACGCGGGTTTCAGCAGTTGTGGTTCACGGGCTCAGTAGTTGTGGCTCACGGGCTCTAGAGCGCAGGCTCAGTAGTTGTGGCGCACCGGCTTAGTTGCTCCGCGGCATGTGGGTTCTTCCCAGACCATGTCTCAAACCCATGCCCCCTCCATTGGCAGGCAATTCTTAACCACTGCGCCACCAGGGAAGCCCCTCTCTGAAATTTTAAACTCTTCCATCTGTAAAGAGAAAGTTGGGTAAAGGGAAGGATTAAAATTAGAATTATAGTAATAGCTGTGAACATTTTTTAGTTCTTGCTTGGTGCCAGGTATTACTCTGAATGCTTTATATGTGTGATTTCATTGACCATTCAATGGTCCAATGAGGGAGGTACTATCTACTAATGAGGAAACTGAGACCCAGAGACATGAAGAAACTTGCCTAGGTGTACACAGATAGTCCGTGATAGAGTCAGCACTTGAAACCAGACAGCCTGTTGAGTGCTTACTGTGATTCAGGCAATGCACCAAGCCCTTCATCTGCATTATTTCATTTAGTCCTTATTGTGGGTTGACTTGTGTCCCTTGAAAGAAATATGTTGAAGTTCAAACCCCAGTTCCTACAGATGGGACTTTATTTGGAAATAAGATCTTTACAGATGTAATCGAGTTAAGATGAGGTCATTTTCAGTTAGAATCGGCCCTAAACCCAGTGACTGGTCTTCTTTATCAAAAGCCCATTCACTCCTCACTTACTACCCCATTAAAAACACAATCTCCTGTTCTTTCTGCAGTGGACCCCAGCAGGGCTTTGTGAAGAGAGAGGTCTGCTCAGTTGGAATAGAGACCTGGGGTGTTGACTGATAAGGGAAACTCCTCCGGGAGGACCAGGGACAGATAGAGGGGCTGATGGTAACTGGCAGAGGGAACGGGGCACCCAGGTGTAAAGGCATGAGACAGGAAAAGGCACGGTGTGTTCAGGGACTGCTGGTCTACCAGGCAGTTCTGGCCAAAGCTTGGGGCATACAGGGAGTAAGTAGGAAGGCATGGGCTGGGCTGGGGGGAGAAAATAGGTCTCCATAGGGTTGTATTTCATGATAAAGAGCTTGGCTTTTACCTTGTAAGTAATGAGAGACACTGAAGGGTTCTAAGGAAGCGTGTGATGTGATCAGACTCTGTTTTTAGGAAGATCCATCTGGCTGCAGTGTGGGGTGGGGCTGCTCAGAGTGTCACCCTTAGCCCACCTGCATCAGAATTGCCCAGCCTGAGTGTCCAAAGTATAGCTTTCTGGGCTTCACCCCCAAACCTACTGAATTAGGGTCTCTGATACTTCAGGTGAGTATGTTTGGTGTGGAAGGTGGATGGAAGGAAAGAGCAGTGAGAACTGGAGGCATTTAAGAGGCTGTTGCTAAGGCAATGTAGGGTGCTGCTGGCACATTTAGTAATTGGTAAAAATTACGAAAAGACCCCCTCCTCACTCTCTGCAGAGTGATACAGCCTCATACCCACGCATATCGTTTAGTGCACAGCATGTGGGCTGGATCTCGGACCTCCCCTCCACTCGGGTCAGGACTTTTGTGCAGTGCACAGACTGTTCACTGTACCAAAGAGTCTAAATCCTTGGGAAGCAGCAGAGAGGTGTAAGTAAGAGGTAGAATTAATAGAATGTGGAGACTGAATGGATGTAGTGGGGATAAAGGGAGTTAGGTTTAAGATGACCATGAATTTATCTTTAAAAAAATAATTTCAAATCCTTCCAACGTGTTACTAATGGCAAAAGTTAATAGAATTGTTGGATCATATGCCCATCCTTCCTTCCCATCACTTCAAGAAATCAAGAAATTAAGGGTTGGTTAAATCCTAACATTGAATTCAGAAAGATGGTTGGTGAGGACAGCAACCCCAGCCAGTCACTTGCAGTTCCTCTGTTTGAGCTGATCATAAAAATGTCAAGTCCTAGTTACAGAAACTCAGAGTGGGCCATATTCCTGAAATTCATTTGCAAGATAGTTATTTGAAACTCTATACCCAAAGAAACAGCAGCAACTGGATTCCAAGCCTTCCTCCCAAAGCTTGCTTACCACGTATAAAACTGAACTCATAACTGTTTTAAATCAAAAAGTCCTAAAAGGTGACTTTTCAATGTCAGTAAGCAAATGTTTTCCCAAAACAAACTGGAATAAGAAATCGCCAACATTACTGTTGGTGGGAATGTAAATTGATACAGCCACTATGGAGAACAGTATGGAGGTTCCTTAAAAAACTAAAAGGAGAGCTACCATACGACCCAGCAATCCCACTACTGGGCATATACCCTGAGAAAACCATAATTCAAAAAGAGTCATGTACCAAAATGTTCATTGCAGCTCCATTTACAATAGCCAGGACATGGAAGCAACCTAAGTGTCCATTAACAGATGAATGGATAAAGAAGATGTGGCACATATATACAATGGAATATTACTCAGCCGTAAAAAGGAATGAAACTGAGTTGTTTGTAGTGAGGTGGATGGACCTAGAGACTGTCATACAGAGTGAAGTAAGTCAGAAAGAAGAAAACAAGTACCGTATGCCAACACATATATATGGAATCTAAAAAAAAAAAAAAAAAAAGTGGTCATGAAGAACCTAGAGGCAAGACGGGAATAAAGATGCAGACCTACTAGAGAATGGACTTGAGGATACAGGGAGGGGGAAGGGTAAGCTGGGACAAAGTGAGAGAGTGACATGGACATATATACACTACCAAACGTAAAATAGATAGCTAGTGGGAAGCAGCCGCATAGCACAGGGAGATCAGCTCGGTGCTTTGTGACCACCTAGAGGGGTGGGTTAGGGAGGGTGGGAGGGAGGGAGATGCAAGAGGGAAGAGATATGGGGACACATGTATATGTATAACTGATTCACTTTGTTATAAAGCAGAAACTAACACACCATTGTAAAGCAATTATACTCCAATAAAGATGTTATAAAAAAAGAAAAGAAGTCACGGCATTGATCCCGAAAGAGGAAGGTTTAGAGGATAAAGAGCAGATGGATAGCCTTGGGGGAGTTAAGAAATACATTTAAATTGAAATGTAAAGAGAGAAGATTAAGAATAGTATTTAAAGCTGAAACATACAGTTACCAACAGAAAAATAAAACTAAAAAAATATAACTTGCAGTAATGGGGAGAATGGGCCAAATTCCTTATCTTTCATCGAGGTGATTAAATGTATTCTTCTTGAAACAGAAGAGAATATATTTTTTTAAATGGGATGAAAATCTTTTTTACAGTTAGGAGATAACTGCCAAAGAATAGACACAGAATCATGCAAAAATGGTTACCTCCAAGAGAGGCCTCTTACTTGTCACCTCCTATCCATCCTTACTATTTGAATGTTAATTTCCATGTGCACCTACTACATGAGTGATGTTTAAAAAGAGGCATTTGGAGCCTGTGTGAAGACTGATGGATTCAAGCCGCTTGTTTCCAATGGTATTGTTTTCTGCAGCCATAATGAAGACCATTTGGGGCTCACATTCAAATGAGAAGGGGGACAGAGGCTTTGTTGAAGCAAGCAGAGAGAGGGGCTCAGAATCAAAAAGACAAGTGTTATCTGGGGCTCTCTTTGTCCTATAGGACTCTCAGCCTCTGAGTTGCTTCTTGCTTAAAAGAAATTGAACAGGAGCATCATTCTGTCTTTTGTTCGAGTCTTGACTTCAACACTGTGTCATCTTGAATAGGTGACTTTGCCTTTCTAGGCTTTAGTGTCTGCCACCATAAAGCAGGAATAAGAGCAACAACCTCAAGATGTTAAAAAAAAAAAAAAAAAAAAAAAGAGCAACAACCTCACAGAGTTGTTCTGAGGATTAAATGAGATAATGTATATGAAGAACTTAGCATAGTATCTGGCATCTAATTTGTGTTCAGTAAATGTTGCAGTGATGATGTGATGCTGAGGGTGATGATGGTGGTAATGATGATTGCTGCCACCCTTTGCCAACCCCGTGAAATGCCAGCCCTCCACTGTTCTTTTTTTTTTTTTTTTAATTTTTATTGACATATAGTTGATTTATAATGTTGTAATAGTTTCAGGTGTACAGCAAAGTGAATCAGTTATACATATACATATACACATTCTTTTTTTTTTTAGATTCTTTTCCCATATAGGCCATTAGAGAATATTGAGTAGAGTTCCCTGTGCTATACAGCAGGTTCTTATTAGTTATCTATTTTATATATAGTAGTGCGTATGTGTCAATCCCAATCTCCCAATTTATCCTTCCCCCGTCCCCCCCACCACCTCCTGCCACCTTATCCCCTGGTAGCCATAAGTCTCTGCTCTTAGCCAGGTCTCCCTGGCTATGGGCTCAGAGAAGTAACATCTTACGGGACACTTGAAAGGAGGTATCTAGAGGCTGGAGGCTGCCCCTGTGTATGGTTTTCCTTAGGACTCATGCATCAGGCCACTCATTAATTCATTTAACAAATATTTGTTGAGCATCTTCTATGTGCTAAGCACTGTGTTAGGCCCTGAGGATAAAAGAGTGAATAAGACAAAGTCACCTGATAGTGGAGGAGATGGACAGGTATACATGCAATTTTAGGACAGTAAATAAATGCTGTAGTTGAGATAAGAACAGGCTGTAGGGGCTCAGAGGGAAGTCCCTGTACCATCTTGAGTGAAGTCTGAGGTTTCTAAAACCATTTTAGAGCCTGGAGAAATGTGAACATCTATTTAACCAAGGAAAACAAGCCCTCACCTATATTATGATGCTTCTGTTGTTTCAGCTTCATTCTCTGCTGATATCATCTCTCTTCCCTCCAGAGTAGAAAAGATGCTAAGCATTTATTCCTGGGATTGGGCACCATGTCTCCTAAGATTGGTATAAAATTTAGTGTTCAAGTTAGAATTTGTACATTTTTATGAAGATGGATGGATTACTCTTTACAATAAAATTAAATGAGATTTTTTTCAGTACGTGTACCTAATCCTTTTGAGTGTTTTAGATTGTTTAAAGAACAAAAACCTCATTTAAATGAGCTATGAAAATTCTTGTCCATGGGAACATTTATAGAACATAATGGAAAATGCTTATAATTTGTTTATAATAACATGTGGGTCAGTAGCAAATATTTAAGAGGAAAAAAAAGAGAAGATCTCAGGATAGTCTGAGTCATTATTTAAACTTCTGTCGGAATTGAGTCTTAAAACCAAGAAACTTAACTAGCACAGTTAAAGTAGTAAGAGGGCATTTTAAGAGTGTTTAGTTTTCAATGGACTGAATTCTAACAGAAGATTTTACCATCTTCTGGAAGGTCTACAATGTTTTGCCAACTGGAAATATGTACATATTTGGTATTTTAAGTCTTTTAGCTCTGTATTTCATTATAACAACAAACTTTTTAGAAAACAATTTCTATAATATTAATCCCATAAATGATTCTGTGATGGCCTGAACAAATGGATGCTTCAACCCCTCTGAGACTCTACCTGTGAATTTTACAGTCACCAGAAACACCCTTGGTAACAGTCGTGGGTATTTTACCCGTTTATACGCAGAACTACATTTTTACATTAATAAGCAGACATCTAAAATCCATTTCAAGCAGATATTGTTGTGGGTGATCTGAGAATATGGAGGGGAACTGAGAGCATAAAAACTTTCAGAGACTCTGGCAACTCACAAGATCTGAGCTTATGGACTGCCAACTCTAGAACCAAAACCTTTAACTGGGCTTAGTGGGGCAAAGCCAGCATTTGGTCCCAAGTCTGTCTGATTCCCAATCCAAGTTCTTAACCATTAGGAAACCCTCCAATTTTATCTCCCACTCAAATCTCAGCCTGTCCTGAGCATGTGTGTGTGTGTGTGTGTGTGCGTGTGTGTGTGTGTGTGTGTGTGTGTGTGTGTGTGTGTGTGTACATACATATATAAGTACAACATGGAACCCCCAATTTGAACACAGGTCCGTCTGACTACAAAATTGATCACTTCTCTGTGTACCTGCTACCTCCTTGACCTAGAGACCTCCAAGGACTTAAAGGCTATCTCAGGCATTCTTTGATATGGGTACCTATGGGGGTGGGTGGAAGGCTTTTCCCTTCTACAGCTGAGTCAGCAGTCATAGCACGGAATCAACCAAATGGGAGAGGAAGTCCCAGAAAATATTGGTTGAGTGAATGAATGAGTAAATGAATACCTGCACACAGCTCTAGGCTAACACACAGTTACCTGTACTAAATAAAACCAGAAAAGCACGTTTGAAGCTATCTGATTTGAACCTGTGAGCATCACCAATATCTAAAGTTAACTTACCAGCAATGGCTATTTTTCAAACATCATTTACAAAAATCATTTGGGCTGGTCCCAGCCCTGCTCAATATGTGACTAAAGGTACATGGCAGAAGACAGACCATGTGAGAGCCACACAAGGCATATCTGATCTTCACTGGCCTCTGAGCAGAAAAGTCCTGCCCTATCCCACAGTGAGACAGACAGCCATGGAATGATTTCTCTCTAGTCTGGTTCTGTCACTGCTCTATATGCCCTCGTACCCCTGGGCCTGTTGGCAAGTGCTCCTTAGGGCTTTATCTCTGCAAAGTGGACCCACACTGTTGTTGAGAAAAGAGAAAGGGGTAAAAAGGAGAGGCTCCAGTCTCTGCATTAGCCCTGCTTTGAAGGGTCTGGGGTCTCTTTCCTGAGCAAAGAGATGAGGGCACCTCCATTCCACAGCCCTCACGCTGAGAGAGGAGCCCCTATTTTCTCTCTGTCTTTGGGGAAGGCCCTCTTCTCTGTGGTCATCATACCCCAGCACACCAAGAACAGGCTGCTAGTGGTTGAAATTCAGTTACCTTGCAAATATTATTAAACACCTGCACTGCCAGGTATTAAGAATAGAACAGACATTTTCCCTACCCACATGGAGCTTAAAGACAAGTAGGGAATCATGTAATTACAAAAATAAATGACAAGTTGTGGCCATGGTACATGCTACCAGGGAAAGGGCCATGACTGTGTGAGACCCTCTAAAAGGGGGATTAAACCCAGGCAGAGAAGGCAATGATGTTTCCACTGAGGGCTAAAGGTCCAATAGATATTAACTAAGAGAAGGGGAGCTGGAAGAGTGTTGGAGACAGAAGTAATCATTTGTGCAAAGGCCCCATGGCAGCCGGGAGTATGGCAAGTGTGAGGTTTGAGTGGAGAGTGGAGATCTGGAGGGTTCCTCAGGAAAGTCTGGAGAACTCAGAGTGACAAGGCTAACAGGTATTGGGTACTCACTGTGGGCCAGGCACTCTGAGAAGTGTTTTTTTTGTTTTTTGTTTTTAAATATTATCTAATTTAAGACTCACATTTTTACACGTGAAAAAACTAAGCCACAGAGAGGCAAAACAAACTACCAGATAGTACAGGCTCTTGTTAAGGGCTCCTGTCTGTATCCCTAGGAGCCATGGAAAACCATCAGAGGGTTTTAAACAGAAGAAGAGACACAATAGGATTTCTCTTTCAAAAGGATGATTCTGACAAAAATCAACTAGAGATGCCCACGCTTACACTGCCTCTCTAGCCCTCTTTACCCCCAAATAAAAATGTTTACATTTAAAACCGTCGAGGCTATTGAATCTGAAAACAAATGATATTCTGAAAGAGAGACGCAGCTTGTATGAGCTATAGTGCTATGTTGTTGTTCTGAGGAGGTGGGCAAAGGAGGAATAACCTAGTAACCCAGCTTTCTCTACTTTCTGGGAACTGTATCCCAAGAAGTTTAGAAGACAGGCTATGGTGTGGACTAGAAAGGGGGATTGAAGACACTCCCCCCTGCAGGCCCAGGGAGACTGTTAACACTCCCCCACCCCAAGCCAAACTCACTGAGTGCTGAGTCATAGCAGTGTCTTGCTTTGACCAGGAGAGCAAAAACTCCCTTGTGGGCCAAATCCAGACTATGTGGCTTTTTCTTTGACAGCTGCAGTATTTTTTTTACATTAGGAAATTTTGCATTAAAATGTAGAGTTCTGGCTTTTCTGACACCTCTGGGCCACCATTCTCCCTTGGCCCCTTGCACTGGCCCTGATGCATGCACACCCCCAAGCAAGACACACCAGCTCGCTCTCCCATATACCTGGCGCCGCCACTGGGTTGTCTCCCTCCCAGCTCAAGTCTCATTTTCTCACCCATCTGACCCTGCAGACAGCTACATTTGTGTGCCCTGGATGGTATGCTAGGGAGGA
Organism: Eschrichtius robustus; assembly: GCF_028021215.1. Lineage (NCBI taxonomy): Eukaryota > Metazoa > Chordata > Mammalia > Artiodactyla > Eschrichtiidae > Eschrichtius > Eschrichtius robustus. Next base: position 106,117,386 of record NC_090830.1, read on the forward strand.
TTTCAGTTCATGGGTTTAGGAGGCTGGGCTGGAAGCAGGAAAGTCTTCTTTGAACCGGCTTCTGCTGGGGGTCTCATTCCAGGCACGAGATAAAGTACAGGGTGGGAAAGAGCACAGCGCCTGGGAAACAATGAGGAAGTGATTCTCAGCAATGATCTGTGGGCGGATACAGTGAGGCGTAAGGCTAATTTGGTAGATGTGGTCACAATTTGGAGAGAACAAGGTGAAAGTTTGGACCTAAAGCATTAGAAAGCCATCACAGGCTCTTAAGCAGGTTGAATTTTAGGAAGGAGAGACCAACAAAAACATGGTATAGGTCAAGAGCCTGGAGGTAGGACACCCTCGGAAGGAGGGAGAGTAGTAATTACAAACTTGCATGAGTATTCCCGGATCAGGAATGGTGCACTCAAAATAAAGGGCCAGAAGCCAGTGTGAACCCACGCAGTTTTCATTGGCACAGGGCAGTGCTTACCGGAAAAAGATTGGTCATGAAAATTTAGCATCACAGGGAGAAAAATGAAACGTAATAAAAATTACGTTTGGTTAAGAATGGAGGCATTTTTACTATGACACAGCCCCACTGTGAAAATCTCTGCATCCGTGCCAAAGGGTGGCGCAGTTGGCTCAGCCCATGGGGCTGGGAGTGGGGCCTCCTCGGGCTTCCATAAAGCACAGATCTTGCCCAAATGTGGAAAACCTTTAGGGACATGAAAACCATGAGGGATCCATAGCCCTGATTTGAACCAAGCAGAATAAACAAACCCCTGCCCAAACTGGAACTCACTGGACGCCTTTCAGAGTTATCCAAGGGAAAAGGCTGGAGGCCTCAAGGGTCTTCAAGTGGGTTAATGTCTTGTCTCACTGATTCACTCCAGTCTGATATAACTGCGTGCTCTTCGGTCTTTGTCCTTTTTTGTAGTGTCTCTCAACACCTCAGTTGCAAACCCAGATATGAATTGTGTTCTGAACCTAAAACATATACAGTACCTTTTTTTTTTTCTGCTAATGGGATGTTAAAGCCCAAGTTAGAGCATCTGGAAGTGTGTTTCATGTTCAGGAACTGGGTTGGAAAAGTTCCAGAGAGCATTCACATTTTCCATAGACAGGGTTTTGGTAAGTTCCCAACCTCTTAAGCTCTTACCCTGTCTCTAGCTCACCTCTAGGAAATATAATGTAATATAACACACTATGAAAACATTTGCTGAGTGCTGGCCATGGCTTTGTCCTAGCCAGGGATGAAAACAATGAAAAAAGGCAGTGTCCTTCATCTCTAGGAGTCATTGATTTAGTTGACAGAAAGACTGATGTTCGAATATGTGGTTACACTGTACTGTGACACATATGAGGCAAAAATTAGTGATTAAGAGTGTGCACTTTGGTGACAGACAGACCTAAATCCCAGATCTACAACAGACAAGCTGTGTGACCTGGGGCAGATTACTTAACCTTTCTGTTAACTTAACCTTTCTAAGTTTTATCATCCTGCCTGTAAAATGGGGACAATGCAGATACTTGCCTCAAAAAATTATAACAGGATAAAATCAATGAACCTAGTGAATATAAAGTGATTAGCACACTGTCCAAAACAAACAGAAAAAGGTGGAGATGGAGCAAAGAAGACATTCCAGAAATAGCAAGAACAGAGGCTTAGATCAGGATGGTTCTCGGGAGGGAATAGCAAGGGGTCGGGTTTGGCAGGAGGGAGGGAGCATGGAGGGGACTGTGGGAAATGGAGCTGGGGAGGGTGCCGTCGTCTGGAGGCCATCTGGAGCTGCAGGTGGCCCCTGGGTCAAGGCAGACCTCAGGAGAACGGGGGTCCAGACAGAGCTATTCCTGGCTCTTGCCCTCAGAGCTCATTTCTCCCATCCACCCCCATCCCTTCCCACGATTCCAGGCTGCATCAACCACCAACAGCACCTCACCTGCCTTGAAGGTCTCTCTCATCTTCCCGGTTAGCTCAGGTGGATCATGCACAGGTAAATTCCTTTTTCTCCTTCTCTGCCTCAGCCGTGAGAAAATTGGAATTTTTAAATGCAAACTCTTCCTTTAAAAAAAAAAAAAAAAGAAAGGATAGAAGGAAATGAGGGAGGAAAAAGAGATAGAAGAAGGGAAAGGGAGGGAAATGGATAGGGGATGGGATAGACATACAGATGTACAGTAACAAGACGTGTTCAGCAAAGCACAGACTTACTACCTCATATATCAAAAGTGGGTCACAAAGATCAGCCTTGCCAATGGATTCCATTTGAAGGACTTCCTGTTCTTCTCTTCCTTGCTTCTGTCTGAATGTCTGGACTTGGAGAGATTACACTAGCTGTCTGAGGAAGAGTCTGCTTGCTGACATGGATGCCACATCCCTTCCAGAACCTTCTCATCTCTCCACAGTGGGGGTAGGGGGGAGCCCAGGTCTTAGATTCCTTTGGCCTTAGGCTGTGTCACATTCCTTTGTGTTTATCAATCTCTCCATCTGTTCATTCAGTGACAGTTACTAAACTCTCCTCTCTGCAGGCGCCCTGCTGGGAGGAAGTTGGAGATAGAAACATAAGCTATAGGAGGTCCAAACAACAGTACTACAGACTCTGAAAACAGCACCAAGAAAGGACCAGGGCTACCCAGAGCACCTTTGTATCACATATATCATACCCAAAGGTGACTGCTTAGTGTTTAACTTGGACATAAATTCTGGTGGTGTTGTTTTGGTTTTTTTTTTAAGATTTTTTTTTTTAATTAATTAATTTTATTTATTTATTTATGGCTGTGTTGGGTCTTCGTTTCTGTGCGAGAGCTTTCTCTAGTTGTGGCAAGCGGGGGCCACTCTTCATCGCGGTGCGCGGGCCTCTCACTATCGCGGCCTCTCTTGTTGTGGAGCACAGGGTCCAGACGCGCAGGCTCAGTAGCTGTGGCTCACGGGCCCCGTTGCTCCGCGGCATGTGGGATCTTCCCAGACCAGGGCTCGAACCCGTGTCCCCTGCATTAGCAGGCAGATTCTCAACCACTGCGCCACCAGGGAAGCCCCTGGTGGTATTGTTTTTTTAAAAAGATTATTCTTGTACCTTTATTACTTTGGCCCTAAAAGCAAAAAGCCTGCATTGCTTTAAAAATATTGTTATTAAGACTAATTTTTTCTACTGCTCAATTTAGTACAAATTAATGAGAAACCATGTATTTATGAAATGACCTATGGGGGAATAACATAATTGTAATTTTGGCTCCTATGTTGAAAATGAATTTTTGATTATATGATTATTCAGTCTCTCTGAACCTTAGTTTTCTGTATCCACAAAGTGGAAATAATAGGCTTATCCTATAAATCAAAGCAATGTAGAGGCATTCAATTTGCTGACTCTAACCCATTTATAAAACTGTAAGCTGCTGTTGTTACTGCTGCAAATAATTGTGATGGTAAGTAATGACTATGACTGTGGTCCTGGGTGTGGGTTTGTGAAGCCAATGGGCTTATTTTCTGCTATATCTGGATGCTTCTTTCCCTGTGGCCACCCTACTTACAATGAAACTCCATCAAAGCAGTGCTTCTCAAATAGTAATGTGCGTGTGAATCTCCTGGGGACTTTGCTGAAATGCAGATTTGGATTTACTAGGTCTGCGGCAGGGGCTGAGATCCTGAGTTTCTAGGACATTCCCGAATGATGCAGCTGCTGATGACCAAGACCCTCATGTTGAGTAGCAAGACTCTAGATTACCTCTGGAAACCTCCTCAAGGGACCTTTCTGTATCTCATGGCTCCTGTGTCACGCACCTTTGCCTAAGGAGAACTAACTCATCCTCTGAGGGCCAAAAGTTTGCATGCCAGGCCTACGCCTGGTCTTGGAGCGGGAAGCCCACCTGCTGCACACAGAACAAGAGCCCCATCCTGCTGCAGCACCCTTTGGTTGCTGCCACACAGAGGAGGCAGCCTTTTAAAAAATGTTCTCCTGTTTGTTTGTTCCACTTCCCCTTAAGCTCTAATCTTTGGCTCAGAAGGCATCTTCAAAGCTTGGTGTGGTCAGTTCACCAGCCTATTTGAGTCCGTCTTTGAACCCTGGGGCACTGGTCTGAGCCAATCGAGTCCCCAGAAAATGGATTTCTAAACCCAAAGGCACTTGCCCTATTTCTAAGAGCTACACGCAACTCAACCAGTGCGAGTAATAGAAACAATAATAACTATCATTTATTGAATCAGGAACTACATGCCATAAACTGTTCTAAGTGCTTTAGCAACACCAGCCCTCTTGCAACTGAAAATGTGGTCCCAGAACCAGAAGAAATCTTAGACCCCACCGAGACCTCTTGAATCAGAATCTGCATTATTTTAACAACAAAATTCCTAGGTAAAAATCCTGGGTTCAGTGCTAGCTATGCCACTCACTAATTGTGCAAACACTCTTTTCTCCCTTGCCTTCTGTCCTCAATCCCTTGGTCTCATTCAGTTTCAAGGTCACCTTGAAAAGACCCCAGGTCTTTCCCATTGACAAAGATGTTTGAGAGTTCTCTTTGGTGCCCAGGATTGGTGGTCAACAACTGTAAGACTCACTCAGAGTGGCCAGAGAGGATTCTTCCTTCAGAGAGAGCAAGGGTCCAGTTGGGTCCCTTCAGGTGAAGAGCTTACAGAGTAATTAGATATGATCCACCAGCTGTTAAAAAATAGAATCTCTTTGTATCATTTATATTTATATCTGTAACTGTAAACAAAAAGGAAGTCGCCCTGAAAGAAATAGCAGACCAGTAAGTAATTGGGCCTTCAACAGAATGAAAAGCCACATGTCTTATGTGTATTAATGACCTATTCTCTCCCTTTGCCAACTCTCACGTGCTTATAAACAAGTAAATAATAACACATTCCTTGGGCATATGACAACCTCCCCAGAGTTCATGTGGAAACATGTAAGTCTTCTCTTAATGGCCCAGCCACTATACTGAGTGTTTTGTGTACCCATCATGTAATTCCCAAAGCAACCTGGTGAGGTAGGCTCATGATCCCCATTTCAAAGATGAGAAAACTGAGACTTAGGGGCCATAAATTGGTACCCCTACAAATTCCAGTTGCTTAAGAAGAGCTTGAGAAGGGGGAAGATAGCTGGTGGCTTTACCCTCTGTTGTCCTGAGCTATTCCCTTCTGGCCCCCAGCTTGCCTGCCCCAGTCCACAAACCAAGGCCCTGTGGTTAGGCTAAGTGGGTGTCTCTGTTTTAAAAGGCATTTTGGGGACTTCATAGTGATCCCACCCCCTTCCAACTTCAGAGGTTTGCCAAAGTATTTGTCCCAACCACACATGATATTTCACTTCTAAGGAGTTTAAGAAAATTGATTTTCCCCATCTTCTTGTTTCTTTACTGGTGTTTTGTACTCCTTCCAGCTGGGAGTTCACAGGAAGCTGAGCAGATGGCCTGCTCCACTCTGAGAGATTAATTACAGGGTTAAGCAACTAGAGAGTGGCTGAGTGGGATTTGGACTTTGTTCTGTCCCACTTCAGAGCCTGGGCACCTGAGCGCTCTCCCACATTGCATGTGAAGCCTAGGGCTCCTCCTTCACCACCTCCTTACCTCATGCCTCTGGTGGGAGGCGTGAGAATGAAGGTGCCCAGCGCTCCCAGGCATGCAGCCCTAGTTTGCACAGTCAGAGCTGGCAGCACTCCGGCTCAGGGTCACGGATACAGAGGCTGGGCGGTCTGAACTGTTTATGTCCAGGTATGGGCACCAGTACCTCCTTTGTCTCTGCTGCTCTGACAGAGGATGACAGTTGTTATTCCAGGTCCTATGACTGTTTTATACCGAATCAGAGAGGAACTGACCTCAGGAAGGAATTATGAGGTTTCTCCCAGACATGATGAAACCTGTGTGTGTTTTCTTTCCACATTTTATTGGGCTGGCTCCGCCCTTCTTCCGCCTCCCACTGCCATCATGGACATCACTTCACAGAGCCAAATGGCCTTACTTATCCTCTAGGCTTTGGCCTAAGAAGTCTTTTGTGAGGATTCCTCTCAGTATCTCACAGTAGAGGACAGTCAAGAGGCTGATGCAGATATCCATGCAGGTGGGAATTGAGAGAAAGCAGTGAAAATGGGATGGAAGGGCCTAATTCTGGAAATAACTGGTGGATGAATGGGTGCAAACTCAGCCCAGGACATGGAGGAATAACAAATGCCTCCAAGATTTTGGATCTGGGGAAGTAAAGGTGGTGCCCTAAAAAGAAAGGGCAAAGTTAGATCCAATTTGCATAGCTTGACTCTGAGATGCTGGGATGTTCACGTAGACACTCCCAATAGAAGCATCAGGATTGAGCTGAGCAAGAGGTCAGAACTGGAATTACACATTTGCAAAGTCATCTGCTTAGCTGTGATGGCTGCAGCTTGAGATGAGCTTTTCTAGGAAAGAGAGGTGAGAGAACTGAGACTGTAGAGTTCAGGCTCAGGAGCTGCGAGGAGACTCAGAAGCCAGTGCCATTGCTGGAGAGGTAAGAGGAGAGCCAAGATCGTGTAGTGTCCTGAGCCAGGACTCAGGGGAGGTCCATGGTGTGGGGCTTAGACTTGTAGATTACCAGGCTCCCTCTACGTGACAATGGCGTGGTGATTTTAATGCACCAAATCATAATGTCCTCAAATCTATCATTAGCCACTTTGGCATAGTTTTGTTTTTGTTTTTTTCTTCCTGTTAAAGGTGGCTTTGACTTTGTCAGCAAAGATCTTCTACTTAAATCATCAAACATAGTCAAAAAGCCATTAATTGCATAATTAAATACAAAGCAGTTCCTGTACAGCCTTGTCCACTACTAGATTAGATACATCCCATAGGTTGAATTCACATGGTAAGTACCTACTGAGTACTTGACTTGAAATAGCATTTGGTCAACAAGTGGGACACGGTGAATCCTAATGCCTTCCAGGTTTTGGTCCCATTTTAGTTGAAAAGGGGAAATGAGTTTTGAGTTTGTGCATAAATTTAACTCTGGTACCTAGAGTACAAGAAATGGTGAAGAGAATGGGCTTTGGAGTCAAATGAGTCTAAGTCAGAATCCTGGCATCACTACTTAACTACCTGTGAATATTTAGGCAAGTTACTTAACCTTTCTGCATTTCTTCAGCTGTAAAATGGAATACTTAATCATAGTCAGGCCAGAGTCACTGATAGGACTAAAGGAGATACTTAATAAAACGTTAGCAAGTAATGCTGTCAGTACCATTAGTATTGCCTTTTATGGGAAAAAAAAAATTCCAGGTCAGTACGTGTTTTTCTTATTAAGTGACTTTGACCTACCCAAAGTCTGGTACAGGTCAGTTCTGCAATAATATGTTCTAAATCAGAAATAACACGTACCAGTTTTCCTTTAAGTCATAGAGCTATTTTAATTGATGCTCATATCGTCACAGGTTGAAAATGTGATTATTATAACAAACAATAATAAAGAGTGCATTTTCAACATGAATTTTTAAAATATATATTTCCTTTCTTTTAAACAAACATAATTTTTAAAAATATCAGAGTGTTTGTGATTTGGAGTCATGGTTACAGCCATGTCCCAGTTTGCCCTCTGTTCTTGTCCAATGTACAGGTCCAAGTTAGGGTCAGAACTGCAGATAGACAATAAATGTCTGCTGGGCTCATACAAAGCTCTTCTCAGTTAGACTGTGCTTACACACACAATATATTAATATAAAATGAATGTACAGTTAAGCATATGAAAATCAAAGGAATGCACTATATTAATAGAATAATGGATAACAACCACATGATTGTCTCAATAGATGCAGAAAAATCATTTGACAAAACCCAATACCCTTTTACAGTAAAAACACTCAACAAAATAGGAACAGAAGGGAACTTCCCTAACCTGATAAAGTGCATCTATGAAAAACCCACAGCTAACATAATGCATAATAGTGGAAGACTGAGAGTTTTTCACCTAAGATCAGGAACCAGACAAAGATATCCATTCTCACTACTTCTATTCAACATTTTATTGGCAGTTCTAGCCAGGGCAATTAGGCAAGAAAATGAAATAAAAGGCATCCAAACTGGAAACAAAGAAGTAAAACTATCTCTATTATCAGATAACATGATCTCGTATATAGAAAAACCTAAGGAATCCACTAAAATACTATTAGAACTAATAAATGAGTTCAGCAAGTTTGCAAGATACAAGCGCAGTCGTATTTTTGTACACTAGCCATGAACAATCTGACAGTGAAGTTACAAAAACTATTTCATTTACAACAGCATCAAAAATAATAGAATACTTAAGAGTAAATTTAACAAAAGAAATTCAAGACTTGTACACTAAAAGCTACAAAACATTGTTGAAAGAATTTTAAATGACCTCAATAAATGGAAAGATCTCCTGTGGTCATGGATTTAAAACTTAATATTGTTAAGATGGCAATACTCCCTGAAGTGATCTACTGATTCAGTGCAATCCCTATCAAAATTCCAGCTGCCTTTTTTTCAGGAATTAATAAGCTGATTCTAAAATTCACATGGACTTTCAGGGACCCAAAATAGCCAAAATAATTTTTTTTAAATAAAAAGTTAAAAGGTTGGAAGACTCACATGTCCAATTTCTAAACTTACTACAAAGCTACAGTAATCAAAACAGTGTGATACTGGCATAAGGACAGACATATAGACCAATAGAATAGAATAGAGATCCCTTGCATGTATGGTCAAATAATTTTCAACAGAGGTATCAAGACCATTGAATGGGGCAGTTTTTCAAAAACATAGTGCTAGGAAAATTGGCTGTCCACATGCAAAAAATGCATTTGGACACTTGCCTAACACTATATATAAAAATTAACTCAAAATGAATCAAAGACCTAAAAATATGAAACATAGGGGGAAAGCATCATGACATTGTATTTGGCAATGATTTTTGGATATGACACCAAAGGCACAGTCGACAAAAGAAAAATGGGCAAATTGGACCTCATCAAAATTAAAAATTTTGTGATATTCAATATCTTATAATAACCTATAATGGAAAATAATAAGAAAAAAATATATATATATAACTGAATCACATTGCTGTACACCTGAAACTAACACAATATTATAAATAAACTATACTTCAATTTAAAAAAAACTTTTGGACTTCCCTTGTGGCACAGCAGTTAAGAATCTGCCTGCCAGTGCAGGGGACATGGGTTCGAGCCCTAGTCCGGGAAGATCCCACATGCCGCAGAGCAACTAAGCCCACAAGCCACAACTACTGAAGCCCGCACGCCTAGAGCCTGTGCTCCGCAACAAGGAAGCCACCACAATGAGAATCCCGCACACGGCAACAAAGAGTAGCCCCCGCTCACTGCAACTAGAGAAAGCCCACGCACAGCAATGAAGACCCAACACAGCCAAAAATAAACAAATTAATTAAATAATTTTTTAAAAAACTTTGTGTATCAAAGAACACTATCAATAAAGTAAAAAGGCAACCCACAGGATGGGATAAAATATTTGCAAATCATATATATAATAAGAGATTAATATCCAGAATAGGTAAAAAACTCAACAACAACAAAACAACACAATTCAAAGATGGGCAAAGGACTTAAATAGATGTTTCTCAAAAGAAGATGTACAGGGACTTCCCTGGTGGTGCAGTGGGTAAGACTCCACGCTCCCAATGTAGAGGGCCTGGGTTGAATCCCTGGTCAGGGAACTAGATCCCACATGCATGCCGCAACTAAGGAGCCCACGTGCTGCAACTAAGGAGCCGACGAGCCGCAACTAAGACCCGGTGCAACCAAATAAATAAATATTAAGGAAAAAAAAAAAGAAAATATACAGATGGCCAATAAGTATATGAAAAGATGCTCAACATCATTAGTCATTAGGGATGTGCAAATCAAATCAGTAAGATACCACTTCACACTCACTAGGATGGCTATAATTAAAAAAAAAAATTAAGGAAAACAAATGTTGACCTGGATGTGGAGAAATTGCCAGAGGAATGTAAACTGGTGAAGTCCCTGTGGAAAACAGTTTGGGCATTCCTCAAAAACTGCTAAACATAGAGTTATCATGTGATCCAGCAATTCCATTCCTAGGTATTTACCCACACAAAAGTTTTTACACGAATGTTCATAACAGCATTATTCATGATCGTCAAAAAGTGGAAACAATGCATTTGTTCATCAACTGATGAATGGATAGATGATATTTGGTATATACATAAAATGGAATCTTATTTAGCCATAATAAGAACTGAAGTACTGATTCATACTATAACACTGACTAAACTTGAAAAGATTATAAGTTAAAGAAGCCATACACAAAAGGCCACATGTTGTATAATTCAGTTATAGGAAATGAACAAAACAGGCAAATCCGTAGAGACAGAAAATAGTGGTTGTTGGGGGCTGATGTGAGTTAGGCCATGGGGAATGACTGCTAATGTGCAGCAGTGATAAAGATGTTCTAACACTGACTATGATGACAGTTGTTCAGCTCTGTGAACATACTGAAAAACCACTGGATTGTACACTTTCAAAAATAAATTTTATGGTATGTGAATTATATCTCAATAAAAAAGAATGGACATACATAGCTCAGCAATATTTTAGCATGAAAGGATTTAACTCTTGAGACTAGTCTGACGTCTCAATGAAGTTTGCTGATAATGCCAATCTAGAAGGGATACGAATGTTCTTTTCATAGAGGGAAGAGATGCAGAGCTAAGAACAGCAAATTTGGGGTGGGTAGGGGATGGCTTTTTTTAAACTGGGGAATCCATTACTACAATGTATGGCAAGATGTAATGGATATTTCTTTTCATATGAATAAATGAGGATTTTTTGAAAATGTTTGATTATTGGTGGGCACCACACCAGAGGGTACAAGTTGCAGGTTATAAAAACAAAGCAAAAGTTTCCATAGCCTGAAATGGTTTGATATATGACTAAGTCTCTCCATCTGGCTTCTAAGATCAAAGGCCCCAGAATTCCTTCTTCCTCTTTCAAATGATGAATTCATGATGATTAAAAACAGCTAACTACTGAGAGCTGAATATGCACTAAACATTTTACATGCATTTTCTCATTTTAATTTCCCTATCATCATGGTGACGTGGTTGTAGAGAACTTACCCGAGGTCATGCCACAAGTCAGTGCCTGAGCTGGGCTGCAGCCCCACACCTTTGTGACTCCCAGGACCTCACTCATAACCCCTGGATTATACTCTCTGTTTCCCTGTTTTCTCCTTCTGGGGGAGATTCCCCCCAAGAGTTTACAGCACTGGAGGTTCTAACCACACCAAGTAGGGGAGACAGTGGAGTAGAGAGGGAATACCCTGGATTGGGAGTTGGGGGCCAACTTTGCCAATATTCAGCTCCATGACCTTGGGCAAGAAGCTTGACCTCTCAGAGGCATAGTTTCCTGATTTGTAAAGTGTAGAAAATTTGTCCCAACTATCCCTGAATGTAGTTCTTCCAGCTCAAGCATTTGGTCCAAGTCCTGCTTCATTTACCTACCACTGGGAAAACATCTGACTGTCAGTTGTATAGAAACACTGAGAGGAACAAATCCTTCAAGTCACTGTAGGGTGCTGATTTGAGGAGCCTGGACTTTGGTGTTAGACTGACGTGGCACTGCTTCCATCACTAATCTCAGGGTGATATTGAGCAAGTTCTGTAACCTCTGTCCCCATCAGCTAAAATGGGTATAATAGCATAGGGTGCTATGGCATAAAGTGTTTGTGAGGACTGAGTGAGACCTCTTTAGGGAGCTTAGTGTAGTTCTTAGCATACAGTAAGTAGTGGTTATTATATATTTAATAATATTATAATTTATTTAGTGTTATTATTATTGATGGTATACTTATAAAATACAGACACAGAATCCCTTAAGGGTAATTAGCATATGTTTAGGTAGCTCAACCAGATCAGACTCTGGACTTCAGGTGGCCTGCTTGGGCTCTGTTCTAGAACTAGCCACATCTACTGGGTTGGCCATCAGGAATGTGCTGCTGGGTACAAGGGCATTAGATTGTCACTGACACTCCAGAGTTTCCCTCCTATTAACTTGGAGTCAGTAATGCCATTTTCCTCTTAAGCACGGCATCTTATTATAGCTTACCATGTGAATTTTGGCTCAATTAATTTTGTTTACCCAAAATCATCAGAAATAGATTGGTGATCAATGAGAGAGACTGCTAACACATTTGGTTAATGTGCCGTGAAAAGAAAAATTACTGCTCCCTGGAAATTTCCCAGTGTGGGCAGGGAATTTTTCTCTCTTTCAATGTTATTGGAAACATAATAAGCACATATAATGATATATTTACAAATTCTATCACAGTTTTATTTCTAACAATAAAAAATAGTTAAACATAACATTGACTACTAAAGAGCCATTAAGATCCAGTATTAGAAAACTAGTTTTAGAGTTGGGGAAATGTGCACTATAGAGTAAGTTGGGTTTTTGTTTTTGTTTTAAGTTTAGAAAAAACGTATGTGTTCTGATCCTAATTTTGTAAATGTTATGTATATATATAGAAAAAATGTGAAATACTACAACAAAAATATTAGTAGACATTATCTGTGGGTGTAGGATTATTAATTATTTTAATTTTCTTCTTTATATGTCTCTAAATTTTTTATACTTTCACAGTGAGCTCATATTTCTTTGGAAATCAGGGTGCAGAGTTACTTTTTATTAATAAGAATTCTGTCAGATTTTTTTCTTCTAAGAGGCTCTTCAGTCCCATAAAGAGTTTTATCTGAATATGGCTTAATTCTCAATCTAGGCATATTGGTTTTTTCCTTTTTTAAAAGTAGGCTTAGAAATAATATGCTTCATTGATTTTGTGAACTTGTAAAATCATGCAGTTTTGAGGACAAACCAGACACATTTGTTGCAAGATTGATTGTTACTCTGAAAACCAATAACAGATAATGAGAAAGAATCACCAGTTAACTAACCTTTCTCTAAATCCATTACTTCCCTGTTGAAAGCAATTTTCAACTCTGCCTGAGATTGTGTCTTTAAGCCAGCTCTGAATCTTTCATAAAATGAAATCAACATCCTTCCTCTCCTGTCTTATCTTATATAATTGGAATTGTATCACTCAAAGGCTACTAAATGTGGAGTTGATGAATCCAGTGCTTAAGTTAAAAAAATAAAGGGATTGTCTGCAAAATGAATTCAAATCAAAGAAAAATGTATAGAGTAGATATAATAAAAGTTTTTCCTACTTTCTTCCCTAATTGTAATTTGAAGAAACTTTTCAAAACCAGTATTGCAGGGCTTCCCTGGTGGCGCAGTGGTTGAGAGTCTGCCTGCCAATGCAGGGGACACGGGCTCGAGCCCTGGTCTGGGAAGATGCCACATGCCGCGGAGCAACTGGGCCCGTGAGCCACAGCTATTGAGCCTGTGCTCCGCAACAAGAGAGGCCGCGATAGTGAGAGGCCCGCGCACCGCGATGAAGAGTGGCCCCCACTTGTCGCAACTAGAGAAAGCCCTCACACAGAAACGAAGACCCAACACAGCCAAAAATAAAATAAATAAAAATAAATTTAGAAACTGCCAAACTGTCTTCCAAAGTGACTATACCTTTAAAAAAAAAGAACAAAAAACCAGTATTGCAATATTTGGAAAAGATCTGAGCAGCTCAAATGCCAAACCAGTTTGTGCCCATGAGAAGATTAGAATTTTGTTCTCTGGATGAATTTTTCAGATACCATTTTGATTTTTTTTAATACTGTCAAACCTACATTAGAAAAAAGTTCAATGAAACAGAACTGTGCAATATATAAACACTTTCATTAGTTTGGTGTGTACTAGACAGATATACAAACATATACCTACATCTATAAAATTCTTTTTCCTCCAATAGGTTCATATTCCATTGTTCCCAACTTGCTTTTTTTTCACTTAAATTTTCAATTTTAGTACCTATGAATTTACCTCACTTTGTCTGTATTTTTGCAAGAATTTCTGTCAGATAAAATCCCAGAAGTGGAATTGCTAAGACAAAGGGTATGCATGTTTAAGTTTTTGTTTTGCCTTCCAAGAATGTCTGTGCCCATCACACCACCACTTACAGAGAATGAGAATGAAAAGTAACATTTCAGAAGCAGAGCTCTGTGGCAGGTTCTCCCAAAGGTTTTACCTTTGTAAATATATACATACATACATACATACTAAGCTACCATCAAAATATAATGCAAGTACTATATTCTGTTTTTCATTAAAGTCAGATTCCTGTAAGGTATAATCCTGCCTAACTTTTCAACCACCTCTCTTCCTACCCAGAAAAGACTCTGTGTGTGTGTGTGTGTGTGTGTGTGTGTGTGTGTGTGTGTGTGTGTGTGTAACAGAGAAAAACAGAGAAACAGACTCAGCAGGAAATCAGGGGAATCCTTCTCTCCTGCAGAAGATCTCTCAAAATGTTGACCATAGTAGATGGTAGACTTTTGGAGTCAGAGCTGAATTTTAGTTCCAGCCCCATCTCTTAGTAGCAATGAGTCTTTAGACAAATTGCTGAACATTTCTGACCCTCAATTTGTCATTTATAGAATGGGGGTAATCACGCTTGCCTGACGGTGTTCTTTGTAAAAATTAAAATGTTTTACTTCGTGCAAAGGGCTAATAAATGGTGAGGCGCAAGAGCTAGGTGAGTAGCTCTTGTTGAGACGCCAGAAAAGGATTAAGGTGACCAAGCCAAGAGCATCCTGGATGGTAAAGTTTTGAAGACTTTTGCAGAAAGACTTGAGGAAATAACATTCCAGTTAAAATATGCTATGTAATACTACACGTTTCCAACCTCCATCCAATATCTTCCCCTCCCCCACCCATATTATAGTAGTGTTTATCAGTCTTCTCTCCTAGGATGTTCAGTATCAACAAGGATCTTTTCTTATTCGCTGAATCCCAATATCAGTGTAGTCTGAAACAAAACCTGGCACATAGTAGGCACTCAATGAGTGAATGAAGGAATTTCTGCTTAACCTTTCTTAACCCCATTGAGATGTATTGGCAGCTAATAAGGCTGGCCCCTGGACACAGAGCACATCCATGGTGACTCAGGCTCAGCTTGGTGTAATGCCGAGTACTGGGCAAGGAGCCAGAATCTTCCGATTCTCTCTCAGCTTTTACCAGTTCCAGGGCTGACCACTCACAAGCTGGATTCTTCAGCAAATCTCGTAGCAATTTAACTCAAGCTTTATGAAAAATACGGATAGCCATGCCAACCTATCATGGCTCCCTCACATTATGTAAGAGATTTTGTGAGATTACTTGGTAAACTCTATATTTGCTTATGAGACACAGCAATAAAGACCTTTTGATAGGGACCAAAAGGCAAAAAGAGAAATCCATGGGAAGTGGCAGGTTTTGCTGAGCTCTAGGCCAAGCCCGAGGCTCTGTGTGCTGTGATAGTATATGCCCCTTGTGGGATTTATTAAAGGCTCTGAGAAGTCCTGCAGTTAAAATAGAAAAAAAGAAAGCTTGTTTAACTTTGTTTAACCCAGTATGTCTCTAAATTATTAACCAAGGAACGGTGTTTTGCATAAATTCAGTGTTACACACTTTGGAAAATACCCGTTTAAAGCATGGGAACATTCTTATGAATTTATAAGAAGGAAAGGAGAGGGCACTTTTGAGTTTCTATGTGCTCCATTCTAATGTAGTTGTAATGTAGTGATTGACATGATGGTTCCAGGCTGAACAAAGAAGGGAACTGTCCATGCTCTAGGGTCAAATCCTTACCTTTGGAGTTTGAAGAGTTCATTTTATCAGATCACTGCAAGTAAGCAAGCACAAGAAGTTGATTTATACTAACTGAAATCACTTGAGATGCATCTAAAATCCAGAATGACAATGTGAAATTCTGCCGCTACATGAGGTTATATGTTGAGTGATCAAGCACACGAGCTCTGAAGTCAAAAAGACCCTGATTCAGATCCCAGCTTCCTAGCTTACTATTTTTGTGACCTTATGTGAGCCTCACATAATAATGCTATCTACCTCCTAAATTAATCCATATAAAGTACTGAACTCGGTTATCAGGGAAATAGAACTTGAAGACACTGTGTCTCACAGTAAATTTTGCTAGGCTGTTAGAGTGTCTAGAGATACAACCCTATTCTACTGTAGAATAACTATTAACTGGAGAACATGGGGCCGAGAGCAAACATTGACGGTAAATGAGATCAATAATTATATTCACCAGAAATTTTCTAAAAATTCTTTCACAAGAGAAGAACTACGGTTGCCTGTGGGATTAATGAACTTTGCTCCACAAATAATGAGGAATGATCAGGGGTCACAGAGCTCCTGGGTCTTTAATCCATCATAGAGTTGCCCATGTTGCAGAGAGGGAGATCTGATGGTGACTTAGAGCTGAGAGTTGGGGCAACGTGGCCTGTGAATAGGAAAGAGGAGATTAAAGGGGAGCTCAGCAAGAATGAGAGAAAACGGGAAGTATTTTTAACAGCTGCTGTTTAAATGTGGAACTTGAAGAACACAAAATATGTCTCAAAAAGATTTCTAGGATGTTTCTTTGTGGTGCATGATACAAAATCCCCGAGTAATCCTGCTTTAAGGAAACCTACACTAAAGGTCTACATTATGTTTCAAGGTTTCTAACCTCAGATTTGTGTTTCCTTTGAGTATGATGCTGTGCTTATATTGAGACACATGGGGCCACTACATTTATTCGAGTTACACCTACCAGGCTTCTTTTTCTTCTTTCATTCAAATTTGTTTAGGTCTCCTTTATTGCTATTTCCCACAAACCACTAGATTCTTCTTCATTCATTGTAACATCATGTGATTCATGTCTCAAGATACATTGTGATTTACAATATATCATCTTATGTTATTTACATATTTTATTACATTATCTCTTCTCTTGCATATTAGATAAGCAGCTGGTTCATAAGATTTGGGAGTTACTTTTATTTCTTTCACAGAGAGCTATGCTTTGAAATCCTGTCTTAGAGCTGGTTAGTTCTGGGAAGACTTCCTATATATGACTAATTCCACTGTACATAAATTATCAGTGTCAGAAACTGCAATCTGCCTCTGTCATCATTCAGGCTACATTCTGACTCAATTTGGGGGAAATCTGGTCACTTTCTCAGCCATTCAGCAAGTTGGAGAGTGAAGCCACGTAGGCTTGATTTGAGTACCTGCCTTATTTTAATTATTTTCAAATATGAGCTTAGAACCAAATATGATTTGGTATTCCAAATTAACACTGTGATCTAATAACCAGGAGCCCCCAGGACAGACCTGGTTTCCATTTTTCTATTCCATCCACAACCTTATTGGTTAATTAATTTGAACGGACTGCATGGCCTGATTTTTGGATCAGAAGATATGGTCGCCATACTCACAGAGGAAGGAATCAGGGAAAGTAGACTACCCTTTAGGGAAGGTACGTAATGAAGGGTAAGGCTAGTTGGAGTTTAAGGGATAAGGGAAGTTTTACTGGTTTGTATTTAAGGATAAGAGAAACTAATATCTGTGTAGGCAAAGAAGAGTCAGTGGGAAGAAAGGGATTGAAGGTGGAAATATCCACTGAGGCAAAGTGAATTTGTACTAAGGGAATAATTTTGAGCCTATGAATGAATGTCTTTGGTACTTCTATCTAATGCACTCATTAATTTCCCTCTCGCTACCACCTTCTTATTACCAGTTGTGGAGCAGGGAATGAGATTTATTTATTTTATTTATTTAGATACATCTCCTCATTACCTATTTCTCCTTACTTGTATAGGTGGTTCTTTCCCTGCACACCTCCAGGTAAATCTCAGTGGAATCAGAGTCTTTGAGGGCTGAATGTTGGCAGAGCAGACCTTGAAGTTTTGAAGCCTGGTGTGCAGAGGGTCCCTGGGTCTCCTGCGTGTTCACACATAGAGTGCATATGCCTATATGTGTACAGGCCTCCTCCCCCTACTGCCTTTCTTCCCTCTTCCATTTCAATTGCTGTGCCCATGCCCACCCGCATTTCTTTTCATGGTGATGGTTAGTCCCGGAGGATGAGGAAGCAAATGGTACATTTTACTTCACTGCTACTCTGCAGAGTGTCACAGTGAACTGGTTAGGGAATGGTGTGCTAGATCAGTTCTGCTTCTGAAAATAGGAAACTAAGCCTTTCCCTACCCCCAAGGAGTGGGAGGGGGCAGGCAGGAGATATATCAGAAAGGTCTCCAGAACAGGAGAGATAGTATAGAACTATTCACCAAGCAGAAACTTCAGTTGAGAAACCTATAAGACTTTGAATGGCTCTCAAGGAAATACCTGGCGTAGGGGACACCAGCCTTGGTGTAACAGTGAGTTTTGTTGCTTTATTTCAGAACGCCAGCCAGGCACCTCTATGGCCAATCCCAGTGCCCTCCCTTCAAGTTCAGCTGGGATCAGCAAGGAGCTGATTGATCTGCAGCCACTCATCCAGTTCCCAGAGGAAGTTGCCAGCATCCTGATGGAACAGGAGCAGAATATTTACCGAAGGGTCTTGCCGGTTGACTATCTTTGCTTCTTGACCCGGGACTTGGGCACCACGGAATGCCAGAGGTCCCTGCCCTGCCTCAAAGCGTCCATCTCAGCATCCATTCTTACCTCCCAGAACGGAGACCATAATGCCCTTGAAGATCTTGTGATGAGGTTTAATGAGGTAAGAAGCCACTCTGAGATGTTTTGTAATGATTTTTAAGCATTTCTCCTTTTAGGTTTGTTTGTTACTGATATCTCGTCTACCTGTCTGTCTGCCCACTTCCATGATGACTGTTTCTCTTCCAGGCAATGAGATAGACACACTGTCGTCCTCCCTTTCGCTTCACTCCACCCTTCAGCCTAATTGAGCCCGCCTCCATCCCATACCATTACCATGTCCACAAGCCTTCTCCCTTTGGACAACCAGTATCCCCCCCGCCCCATTTTCTCTATGCCCTTGCCAAAATATTCTCCCTGGGCCCATTTTCAAAGATTCTCCCCCTGTTCCTACAAGTGCTTTTAAGACCAGATGTCTCAATTTTGGGTTTGGCCGAGGGATCATGGGATCTGTCTAGCCCACTCTGTCTTCCACTATCAGACCTCCTCAGCAGAAATTAAACACTAATATACCTGGGTAAGGAGAGCTGGGAGGAACATGGTCTTGAGGGGCAATGAATCACCTCATTCCTGATCTCTGCATCCCATCAAGCTCCTCAGCCCCAGAAAGTCCCTCCATGGCCTCCAAGGCCTTGCCAGAAGCAAGTTCTAAAGAGGACAGGTGTGACCAGAGTCTGGGAACACCTAGGAAGGAGGCAGTGTAAGAGCTCTAGGCGCTCACTGGGAGGAAAAGAGCCAATGGCTGGCCACCCTGTGGCTCTGGACCAAGGATAAAGGACAGGATGGAGAGGAGGTCGCCATGCTGTGCTAGGGTCACCGGATGCTGCTCTCTCAGGCTTAGAGAACACTTTCATCCCATAGCATAACCCCACACCCAGACCTTTCTGTTCTATATTTTATTTCTTTTAGACTTCATTTCTTTGTCTTGAATACTAAAACACAAAATTTCAGTCTGTGTGTTTGGTGGTTGTTGGTTGGTTGAATTCCACAAATACAGTAGTTTCCTACTTTAGTCATTTAGTAAACTACCTAAATGCTAAGAGGATGCTCCCATCCTAGTTCGTATATATCTCTGATTGACAGAGGATCAATCAGTCTTTGTTACTTAAACACTTTCCAACTATAGCAGTTCACCTTGCAGCCTCCATAGCCTTCCAGTGATGACCCTGGTGATGGTTGTATCACAACAGTGATAAAGCCCAGTGGATGGAAAGTGTTAGAGGCTGAGCTCAAGCAATTCTGTATCCAGACATGCCTTGAGCATCATTCCTCAAAGGGAGATCCATTATCCATAGGAATTGCTAACATCCATCTAGCACTGTCATACTAATTATTTAATATGTGCCACTTATTTGTTCCTCACAACAACCCTGGGAGACAGATCCTTGTCATTGACCCCATTTTAGCAGTGGGAAAACTGAGACATGAGGAGATGAAGTTCTTCGCCCAAGGTCACATGGGTGGTAGGTGACAACAGTGAGACTCAAGCCCAAAGAGTCAGGTCTCAGAGCCTGGGCTTTGAACCACAACAATATCCTGCCTCTCGCCTGTATCAGGCTCATACTGAGGGTGACACCTGCTAAATTGCAGATTCCTGGTCCACTCCAAACTGAGTAAGACAGACTCTCTGGGAGTCCACATGAATGCTTGTAAACCACACGGCCCCCAAAGTTGCCTTTTGAAATAAATCTCCTGATGTTCTTGATTTTCCTTGCTGATAAAAACAGAGTGGAAAATGAAAGTTCCAGTAAACTGAGTGATTTTATTAGTGGATTTTACTGTATATCATGAATTATTTTAAACTTCCTGATCGATTCACTCAAACATCCTTAGGACCCTACCCTTATCCTTTGTCGCTATTGTTGTTGTTTTAAATTCCACCTGAAGTTAAAAGTGATTTGCCTGAACTTTACAAAGCTAGTTTTAAGTTAGTTTTGGAGAGAGAAAACTTGAATCTCTTCCATTTAGTACCATAACTTTGGGAATCAAAGATGAAATAGTGATTTCACTAATTCAGAATTAGTGATGATATGAACCACAGCTGGGTAAAGGCATGCTTGGGACTATCTCTGAAAATAGTTTAGCTAAGCAACTTCAAAACGTAGACAAGATTTCTGGGAAAACACTTCAACTACTTAAAAGAACAGTCTGTGTTCAAGTATTCTCAAGCATCTATTTTCATACATATTATGCGTATGCCGATTAAAAATCAGTCTAATGTAGTCATTACACGCAGATCCCAAATGACCTACGCTAGGCAAAACTGGGAGAGCAAAATTCTAGTTGTTTTATATCCTTTCAGGTAAAAAGGCTTCATTACATTGAAAGAGAATTCTTAAATTCAGATTTCACCTAGTTAGAATGGTCTTGCCTCCAAATTAGCGTGGCTTTACTTTCTGTAAAGAAAAAGAAGAAAAGGAGCTAGCATTTAGGACTGGACTGGACATTGTCACTTTCTTTTTTTCTTTTAATTTTATTGGAGTATAGTTGATTTACAATGTTGTGTTTCAGGTGTACAGCAAAGTGATTCAGTTATACATATACATATAGTCATTCTTTTTTAGATTCTTTTCTCATATAGGTTATCCCAGAATATTGAGTAGAGTTCCCTGTGCTATACAGTAGATCCTTGTTGCTTATCTGTCAGTGTCACATTTTTTAATCCCACTAATCCTTATGACAGTTGTGTAAGACAGTTATTATCTCTGACTCGCAGATGAAGAAAGTGAAGCTTAAACAACAAAATAAATAATGATAGTATTGGACTGTGGTCCATAGAATAAAATAAATATTCATGAGTCCATACTGAAATAAATAAATAAGTGAATAAATAAATCAATGGGAGGAGAGGGAGAGGTACAGCTCTTACTTATAAAAGATTTCCAATTAAATGTAGAAGGGATGAGGGAAATGAGAAATCACCATTTGGACACCCTAGCAATAAATTGTTACAGGCGAGAACCACTGATGAATGCTAAAATTATTGAACAAAATATGAGAAACAAGATATTTGCATAGTCTCAAAGTATCTATTCACAAAATATGTATTAATTACAAAAGGAAAAATAGAACAGTGGAGAACCCCAGTAGATACCCACCTTAAGTAAGTGCTCAAGGTCAACATGACCAGTAATAAGACATATTGATGTCTTATTACTGGTCACATCTCCTGATGTGATGCACTCAGAAGGACTAGATATAGTCTCTATGATGTGTTTGCCCCCCCTAAAAAAAATAACCTAAATCTAATCATAAGAAAAAAAACCATCAGGCAACCCCAGATTGAAAGACATTGTACTCTTCAAAAGTGTCAGGATCATGAAAGGTAAGGAAGGACAGAGGAATCGTCAAAAATTAGAGGAGACCAGGAGTCATGACAACTAAATGCAGTTTGGGATCCTATTAGATCCTGGACTAGAAGAAGGATACTGATGGGGAAACTGGTGAAATTCTAATCAGGCATGTAGTTTAATCAGCATGAATGTATCAATGTTAATTTCCTGGTTTTGATAAAGGGACTATATTTATGAAAGATGCTAACACTGGGAGAAGCTGGGTGAGCTACGTATGGGAACTCTGTATTTTTGTAACTTTTCTGTAAATCTAAAATTACTTCAGAATTAAAAGGTTTAAAAAAATAGTGAAGCTCAGAGAGGTTGAGTCACTTGTCCAAGGTCACACAGTGGCTGAATGAATGTCAGAATCCAGATGTCTGTCTTTAAAGTCTATTCTCTTCTCAGCCAACTGCCTTGCCTCTCTACTTGTTACATTATCAAGTTAAAGTTTGTAGTAAAACCAGAATTTCTGATTTTGAATTTAATTAACCTTGGTCTCCTTTCCCTCTTCCCTCCCTCTCTCTACTTCTGTCCTAAACCTCCTGTGCATCTACCCTTTTTCTACTACCATTTCTATTTTTATCGAATTTCCTATTACCACTCATTCATTCATTCATTCACTCAAGACTTATTTATTGAGTGCCTACTATGCTATAACCTTTTCTTTTTTAATTGGTGTGTCACACACTCTTTTAAATAAGAAATGAGCAATATATGATGAAAATTTACAACATTATTAGCCCATACTTTGGTTCTGTCAAAATTTGGTACACAAAATAAATGCACTTTCCTCAGTGGAAGTAAAATATATATTTTTTGAATATGGGAGAATCTCAAAGACAAGAGAGAGACTACTAGCTGCATTGCTAGTTACTTAGGAGACAAGCGAATGCATTTGTTCATACATTCAGTCATTCAGTTAACATGTTTTCAGCACTTCTCAGAAGCAGGAGACCTGGTGGATAAGCACTAAGGGAAATGAGTAACGGCCTGAGGCTGCCAGAAGCTACCAGTCTTAAACTGTAGTCAGGCATGGGCACAAATCACTCCCAAAAGAGGCAGAAAATACATGCAGTGTGAGTGGCACAGACGGTGGGAGCCGCGGTGTCTAGGTGGGTGATCAGCGCTCTCTCTGCTCCGCACTGGAGTTTGCGGCTGGGCCTTGAGTGATGGCTGGGATAGAAGGGGACCATCACGGGAAAGGGAAGGAGGACATTCCAGACGAGAACACAACCAGTGCTTGTCATGAGCAAGAAAGATTCATGGCCTAAGGAGGCAGCTTGCTCCTCTTTGTCAGTAAAACCTGAGCATGAGCTAGAAGTTTCCCGAATTCTAACAACTCTTTACATAATGACTTAACTGTAATGTGGGGAAAGGGGAGAAAATCCCTGATGCCTCTCAGGCAATGTTGCTTAACGTTGGTTCTTAGGAAAATATGGTTAAAATGCAATTCCAAGTACAATCATGAAATAACTGAAAGTGTTTGGCTTACATTAAGGAAGGCCAGGAGATAAATCATTTAAAATCAATTTAGACTGTGGCTTGGAAGCAGTTTGTCTCCCCATTTCCCTATCTCCTGCCCGATGTCAAGACTGGTGCTCACCAGAGTGACTTCTCTTCGTCCTTGCAAGTAAACAGAAGCAGGTACAAGAGGCCAGCCCACAAGCCGGTGGTAGTCAAGGGGGCGCTGGGGGTGGGCTCGATCCTGCTCCTCTTGGTTTGGGAGACAGGGCTTCCTGAACCCTTTTGATCTGGACACCTCTCTGTAGTCATATCCTTGATCTAAAGCTCAAGGAGCCCGTGTTCTGTCTTCCTCCCTTCAGGTGAAGCAGGCTCACTTCCTGGCCACCCACGATGTCTCTTGCTCTGACCGTCTCACATCATATTGTCCTTTTTCCCTCCTCTTCCTTCCTCTCTCCAGCCTCTACCTGTAGTCCACATTCCTTTTGATCTTGCTGTTTTTTAATTCCTCTTCGAATATATTCCAGAGCCATTTATCTCTTCTAAAAGGAGACAGAGAGGCATTTTTGGTAGATAACTTTACCAAAGAGATCACACACTTTAGCACACGCATTTGAGAAGATATGAAAGGCAAATAGAGATTGAGGAGCATGCTTACTCCCTTTGCGTTCATGCCCTTTTCTTGCGAAGGACTGTGATGGAACATGGTTTGGGGAGGTGGTGTATTCTGGGATCACAGTTCTGAGTCACGAGTTCTCAAACCTTATGCCTCATCGATATAGCCTCTGCTCCTGTCCTGTTGTTCACCCACTGATGATCTTTGGGGTTGGAACTCATCATGGTCTGCATCTACAGCTGGTCCTCAGGATCCGTCAACAGAGTAAATTTTCAGCTCCATAACCTACCACTGCCCACATCACTGCCAGACACTCTTTGGTGTAACAATTGATTTCTCTGACTGAGGGCTGGTTTTCAGCTTCAAAAGGCCATTAACAGGTTTACTTTTTCCTATGCCCTGAGGGAGCAGTTTTTCTTGTCAGGTGGGTCTTAGCAAGACCATTCTCTGGGCTCCTCTTTCAAACCAGCTGGTCCAAGGGCAGGTGATGAGGCCAAGATTGAACCCACAGTTATACTGAGACCCCAGAAGGCTCTGGAGGGATTCCACCTGGCTCTTTGCCCCAGGTGACCTTCCTCCATCCTCCTGTGTTCGGTCAAACTAAGCAGTCATCAACCTGCTTCTCTAGCCACACAAATGTGGGCAGCCCAAAGTGACACTCAGTGCTGCTTGTTCCTTCCATCTGGTGGGTTTCACCAGATGTCAGCTCAATAGTTTAAAGGCCACCCTCTCTATAAAGAATGCCAAGGTGCAGCTTAACTCTCTGGGAAAGAGCATAAGAATAAATAAACCATCTGCAGAGAAGGGCTGTTTGGGCCTGTGTCCTTTCAGCCAGAATCCCTTAGGTATTTCATAAGAGATCATGATCACTTTGACAAATTCCAACATCTAGAAGTCTGTCTGGTCATAGCCAAGGAAAGACCATTTCGGCATAGTAAGGAAAAAGCATAACATATGATAGTGGCCAAATGTGTTCCTTCACTTGGTTTTGAATTTGCACGTTTAACCATGTTAGGAAAGTTTCCTATCAAAGCTTTCCCCTCCCTCTTTTATGCAGAAAGCCAAGCAAATCATCTGTTCAGGTCTGCTGTACAAACTTTTTTCCTCATGTCTGAATACCCATGAGGTAAATTGTTAATAAAGCCCCCTCAGGGTAAGGGAAATTTCAGTTCACTTTGGAAAACCAGATTTTTCCTTGGGAAAGCACGTCTCCCTAGAGGCACACCTCTGAGAGCAGAAATTGTATTCATTCCCCAGAATATTTCATGGCACATTCCCCGGTTAACAGAAATTTTAGTTCAGAAGTTTCTGGACTAAAAAAATACGGTAGGCAATTAAACCACAGAGACTCAGCTGTGCAGGGCAGGTTATTTGTAGGGGGCTTATCTGCCCTGGAGTCTATTGACAGCAAATCATGTTCGGTGGTTCTTGGCAATCAGCACCCCCAGGATTCTACTCACTCAGCGTAACACTAAGTAAATGATGGGGCTGGAAATGAGGAGGGGCTTCACAGCACACCATCATGCACGGTGCAGTTCTGGAGTCCTCTTGCCTGGATTCTAATCCATCATCCCCCACTGTGGAACCTCAAGCCCAGTACCTAATCCCTCATCTTTAGATGGGGATGTTAATAGTACCTACTTCACATGGTTTATATAGGAAGTCAGAGTGACGGCATGTGTGAGGCACTTAGTGAGGACCCAAGACACTCCTGGGTTCAATGTTGGTTACAAAACAACACTAAAAGTAACTGCATTTTCACAATAACTAATGATAATAGATTCCACTACTTATTCTTATTCTTATTATTATCCCCTCACCTAATGGATGAGAAAATGGAAGCATAGAGAGGCTAAGCAAATGACCCATGGTTTCAGAGCTAGTGTTTGAACCCAGATGGTCTGACTTCCGGAGCCAATATTCTTGCTTCATCTACCTGGTGCCATTGAATCAAAAGCCATAAGAGCCTTTTTTCCTCACCTTGGTCTCTTATTCTGAATGAAACCGTTTGCTTCACAACAGGATTCAAATATTCTTTACTATTTCAACCCATATAACACTGTTAACCTCCTTGTTGACTCCGTGATATTGAAAATGTGGCATTTCCTTTGAACTGGGAGACTGTGGTTCTTGAAATTGGTAGGACAGTGGTGTCACAAGGTGTCTGAGAACATTGTCCCAGAAGAGGAACAGAATAAATTGTCATTTTGCAGTACCAGGCAGTAAAGGGATTTTAGGTCTTTGGCTTTTAAAGTTTCCTTTTTGGCTTTGAGGGCTCCTTAGGTACTGGATACCTGAGAATGTAGAATGCCAAAAGAAAATTAAAACTTTTACTTTATTTCTTTAGCTTCATTTCTTGACCACATCACCTCTGCAATCTTTTTCCTCCTCTTTTTCTGTATTTCAATTTTGCATGAAACCTACACCCCCAAAAGTGATGGCTTTTGAAATTCAAAATCTTTAGTTACATCTGTACTCCTAGGAAGACTGGGAGTACAGTTTTTTGTGGATTTTTTTTTTTTTTTTGGCTGTTCTCAGGCTGTGCTCAGAGTTGGGGCAGCAGGAGAAGGCAGTGGAGAGGGGCTGCTAAGCACCTTGTGAATCAGAACCTCCATGCCTGTGTTCATTCTTTGAGCATCAAACATGATTTCCTTTAACAGTGGCTTTCACTGATCAGCAGAAGGAAAACAATGGGCCTCAGAATATATATATATATTTTTAAACATCTTTATTGGAGTATAATTGCTTTACATTGTTGTGTTAGTTGCTGCTGTATAACAAAGTGAATCAGCTATACGTATACATCTATCCCCATATCCCCTCCCTCTTGCGTCTCCCTCCCACCCTCCCTATCCCACCCCTCTAGGTGGTCACAAAGCACCGAGCTGATCTCCCTGTGCAATGCGGCTGCTTCCCACTAGTTATGTTTTACCTTTGGTAGTGTATATATGTCCATGCCACTCTCTCACTTCGTCCCAGCTTTCCCTTCCCCCTCCCCACGTCTTCAAGTCCATTCTCTACGTCTGTGTCTTTATTCCTGTCCTGCCCCTGGGGTCTTCATAACCATTTTTTTTTTAGAGTCCATATATATGTGTTAGCATACGGTATTCGTTTTTCTCTTTCTGACTAACTTCACTCTGTATGACAGACTCCACCAGAGGTCCATCCACCTCACTACAAATAACTACAAATAACTCAATTTCGTTTCTTTTTATGGCTGAGTAATATTCCATTGTACATATATGCCACATCTTCTTTATCCATTCACCTGTCGATGGACACTTAGGTTGCTTCCATGTCCTGGCTATTGTAAATAGTGCTGCAATGAACATTGTGGTACATGACTCTTTTTGAATTATGGTTTTCTTAGGGTATATGCCCAGGAGTGGGATTGCTGGGTCATATGGTAGTTCTATTTTTAGTTTTTTGAGGAACCTCCATACTGTTCCCCATAGTGGCTGTATCAATTTACATTCCCACCAACAGTGCAGGAGGGTTCCCTTCTCCACACCCTCTCCAGCATTTATTGTTCGTAGATTTTTTTTTAATTTTATTTATTTATTTTTGGCTGTGTTGGGTCTTCGTTTCTGTGCAAGGGCTTTCTCTAGTTGCGGCAAGCAGGGGCCACTCTTAATCGCGGTGCGCGGGCCTCTCACTATCGCGGTGCACGGGCCTCTCACTATCGTGGCCTCTCTTGTTGCAGAGCACAAGCTCCAGACGCTCAGGCTCAGTTGTGGCTCACGGGCCTAGTTGCTCCGCGGCATGTGGGATCTTCCCAGACCAGGGCTCGAACCCGTATCCCCTGCATTGGCAGGCAGATTCTCAACCACTGCGCCACCAGGGAAGCCCTGTATATTTTTTGATGATGGCCATTCTGACCAGTGTGAGGTGATACCTCATTGTAGTTTTGACTTGCATTTCTCTAATGATTAGTGATGTTGAGCATCCTTTCATGTGTTTGTTGGCAATCAATATTTTTTAAATATACACATGCCTGGAGCCAGTCCCCAGGAGATTCTGTGGACTCTCTGTGGATCCGTGGTGAGCCCAGGGATGTGTATTTTTTAAAAACTCCACAAGATAATACTGATGCCACCAATGGTTGAGAATCACTACTCTAGACCATCAGACACAGAGGTATTCAAAGAAAAGAACAAATCTGTATTCCAAAGCAAATGAGGGGAAATGATTCCTGTCTTTGGGACAGGAACTATTATAATAGTTGATAATTGTCCAAAGTAAATTTAAATAAATGTGATGACTTGCTTGCTTGCTTTCTGTTTCTTTCTTTCCGTCCTTCCTTCTTTCATTCTGTTTTTTTTTTTTTTTTTCATTCTTTGGTCCTAAAGGACTTGGTTTTGGAATCTTAAATATTCAAAATATTTTGTTACTATGACAGGATATTTTTATTCTTATTTACCCTGCTTAAAGCTCACATCATGTTTTTAGGATTTAGCCAACCTAGAAAGAGAACTGCCAAAGCCATTGACCCACTGGAGGCCTGTTTTATTCTGTCGAAAGCGGGCATCAAGTTACCACTCAGTCCTGGGGCTGATAGAAGTAAGAATGAGTCCAGTGGAAATTAGTAAATAGACAAGTAAGATTTTGACATACATGAGTAGTATTTTTTTTTAAACATCTTTATTGAAGTATAATTGCCTTACAATGGTGTGTTAGCTTCTGCTTTATAACAAAGTGAATCAGTTATACACATACAATATGTTCCCATATCTCTTCCCTCTTGCATCTCCCTCCCTCCCACCCTCCCCATCCCACCCCTCTAGGTGGTCACAAAGCACCGAGCTGATCTCCCTGTGCTATGCGGCTGCTTCCCACTAGCTATCTATTTTACATTTGGTAGTGTATATATGTCCATGACACTCTCTTACCCTGTCACATCTCACCCCTCCCCCTCCCCATATCCTCAAGTCGATTCTCTAGTAGGTCTGTGTCTTTATTCCCGTCTTGCCACTAGGTTCTTCATGGCCTTTTTTTTTTTTTTTTTTCCTTAGATTCCGTATATATGTGTTAGCATACTGTATTTGTTTTTCTCTTTCTGACTTACTTCACTCTGTATGACAGACTCTACCTCCATCCACCTCATTACAAATACCTCCATTTCATTTCTTTTTATGGCTGAGTAATATTCCATTGTATATATGTGCCACATCTTCTTTATCCATTCATGATGAGTAGTATTTTTTAACGGAAAATAGTTAACATGACTCAGAGAAGCAGTGTAGCATCTCCTCAAGGCCCAGTGTTCTTTTCCATCAGACATATCACTTTAAATGACACTGAACACTGTGGGAAAGACCAGGTATGCTTTAGTCAGAGACTGGGATTTTGAGCCTCTCTCCAGGACTGAATTAACTGACCCTATTAGGATGTTTAATTCAACTCTCTGAAAAACCACTCTCTTAGAGATCCTTACTGCACATGTAGGAGCCAAGGAGGAATGTATTTATGCTTTGCTAAGAATCTACATTTGCCAAAGAGATTTAAACATTCATAAATCCAATTGCCTTCTCAATGCCTCCCCTTGGCTTTTTTCGTTCAACAGTTTTTTATTAAGTACCAACTTATATTCTAGGTACTGTTTTGTGTGCTGGGGATATAGCAAAGAACAAGACAGATCCCCTCCACACACAGAGCTTACATTCTAATGTCTAAAAGGCATCTCAAATATGGTCAAAATAGAACTACTGCCTTCTCACAACCCCATTCACATACTACCCAGTATCTTCCCTATTTACCCCATCTTCCCCATCTCAACATCTACCTGGGTGCTCAGTCTGACAACCTAGGAGTCATTCTTGATTTACTCTCTTTTCCCAAACTGCCAACATCCAAACCATCAGCAGGTCCCATTTGCTCTACTTACAAAATACATCTTGAATTGGACCACTCCTTAGCATTTCACCCGCCACCACCTTAGAGCCAGTCACCACAGCACTCACCTCCAGTATTGCTTTCATCCTTGCATATCCTATAATCCAATCCAAGATCACCCAGCGGCCAGAGTGATCTTTTAGAAACATAAAGCAGATCAGGTCACACCCTTCCTGAAAATCCCCCAAGGTCTTCCTCTTGCATTTGGAATAAAATCCAAAATGCAGGGCAAGACCCTGCATGATTTTGCCCCTGTTGACTTCTCCAACCTAACTTTATACCATCCACCCCTCTCTCTGTCTCTGTTCCAGCCACACTGACCTTCATTCTGTTCCTGAACACACTGAGCTAGTTTTCCCCACACAGACTTTGCACTTGCTGTTCCCTCTGCCTAAAACCATCTTCCCCCCACTGCTGTCTTCTTCTGATCATGTCTCAGTTCAAAAGTCAGGGAAGCCATTGACTTGTTTACTTTTTTCCTTAGAAACCTGTTTAACCTCTTAATTGCTATATGTCTGGTTCTTTGCAAAGTGCCATTTACGTACTAGATGGTCAATAAATATTTAATAATAACTGGTGTTAGCAATTGTTTATTGAAATAGGAGCTGTTAGAAATAATAAGACAAACAAGACATGCCCCTTTGTTCAAGGAATTTACAATCTAGTTCTAGGCATATAAGACATAAAATATTGAATAAATATACATATTTAGAAAAAGGCAATGCTTTTCACGGGAGAGACAATGGTTAGAGACATGCCACAGGTAGTGGAAAGAGTATGGGATTCTATTGCTAAGTCTGGTTTTGAGTGCAGGTTCTGCCACTTACTCACTATCGGAATCTAGACAAGTGATCACGTAACCTGATTTCAGCTTTGTTTTTCCCACCTGTAAAATAGGATAATTTTATCAACTTCACTTGGTTATTGGAACATTTAAGCAAGCTAATGTGTATAAGATCACCCAGCACAGGATACGTACTCAATAAATAGTAACTAGCAGGTTTCCATGCCACATGAGAGGCAAGGACTGTATGTTCCGTGAGAGTGGAAGAGAGAGACCACACAGGCACATGTCCCTTGAGGATGACCAAGGGCTTCAGAGCCTTGGAGGTTGGGAAGACTTCTGCCAGACACAATCATGAACTTTATCGTTGATGAAGTTTCAGAGGTTATGTTATGTTCTCCTATCTCCACCAAACGTAGGAAATCTCTCCCTTGCATATTCTTATCCAGCTTTTACTAAAAAACTTTCAAAGACAGAGTTCACTCCATTTTAATCAGCTTATTATGTTAATGGAGCGTACTTTGTTTTAAAATCCTGCCTTAAATCGAACTGAAATCTGCCTCCTTATAAATGCCACCTGTTGCTCTCAGGGGACTAATAGAAATTGCCTTCCTTTGGTTTGGTTCTCTTGAGGTTGGACGTTCCCCACATTGTCCAAACTTATATTATGTTTCAATATTCTTCTTTAAAATGAGTCTCCCTAATCTGTTCTGGACAGTGAGACTCTCCCCTTTTACAGTTGGGTCATTCTCCCGCTCTTTACTTTTTCCATCTAATTATTAGCCCCCTGAAGGTTAACTAAAACCCCTAGACTTTTAGCATACAAACGGCCACGCTCATCTTTTCTCTGTGCATAGGTTGCTTTGTTTGTTGTTTTCTTATATGGATGTAATATTTTATACTTAAGTCTACTAAATTTTCTCTTTTGGGGCATTCAGGCCTTTCAAAATGTTTTTGAGTATTAATTTAGTTATGTATTGAATTAGCTACCACTCCCCATACTTTTTATATTCAGGCTTGATACATATGTCTCAAGTTTTTTAATGTAAATTGTAGGTAAAAATGTCAAACCAAATAGGAATTAATAGGAGGCCTTTTGGCACATCAGTAGGCTGCTCATCAGGTTGGCCTTGAACCATTTATCCCCTCCTTGCATAGTGTTTTTAAGCTAGATGTGAATTTCCTTAATGCAGTCATCTGACAGATGTGTCTCATTTTGTCTCTGGGTATAACTTGAGATGCTCTGTGAAATGATTTCTTAAAACCAATAAACATCCTTGGTATGTAAGTCAAGTTATCCTCTAAATAGGAAAGAAAAAAATGTGGTTAATTTGACAAATAGCTGTTTGAGGATGTCTAATGGTTATTCCATTTATTCAGATAACAATGATGACGATGATAATCGCAATGATGGTGATAGAGAAATTAATAATGGAGCCACTGTTAATTCTGTGCCTTGCACTGGGCACCATGCCAAACACTTTACATACCTAATCACATGTGGTTTTCACGCAACCCTGAAAGATGTGAATCACTGCTTTATTTTACAAATAAGAAAACTGAGATTCAGAAATGCTACATAATTTGCCCAGTATCACATAGCTAGAAAGTGGCTAAGCTAAGATGAAATTCAGGCTTTCGTGACCCCAAAGCCCAAATTCTTTGTTGTACTGCAATACATGTAGCACTATGCATCTATCAATAGTTGCACAATAAATATCTGCCCCAGGAAATACCATGAATAAAACAATGAGGGTAGAAAATGCTGGTTTGTTTGAGGGATTTAGGGGGTAACCAAGTAAGACTAGAGCAGCATCTCCCATAGTTGTGGTGTGGGATGTCCGTATGCATTCTATGGAAAAATATTGCCCCATGGTCTAACATATATGCCACATGCTGGGCAAACAGTGATAACTAAGTTTTCCTTTCTTCATTGCAGGACTTCTCAGGTCATTTATTGTGCTCATGTACACTGGGACTCTCTTAGAAGACAGTATGTCACAAACATACATGAGTATTGAGTACCTGTAGACCTGATACCTATTATAGAACATGCTTTAAGAAACTCTGTCACATAGGAGAAGTAGGTGGATCTGTCACATAGGGGAGAAAGTGGGTCTGGGCCCTAATGCCTTAGCCTCTCAAAGCTGCTTGGCTACAGATCCTTTGAGAGCTGGAGAAAGAACAAGGAAGGAAGTGAGGATTCAGCTCCAGGTCAAAGCAGGGCAGATTCTGTGGAAGGTGGGGTCTTGGTCCCTCCTGTCCTGGCACATGGGTCTGAACCACATGGATTTACCAGGTGAGATCCTAATCTCTTGATTCGGATTTCATAAGCCTCACACAAACACAAGTTTCATTCCTTTATCATTACACCTCATACTTTAAAAATTATACAGACACTAAAATCATGTATAAATCAACAGGGTAGAAAACATGCAGGACAGGCCCTGGACAAAAGATGCAGCCAAGAAGTTTGCTGGCATTTCCAGCTTCCACAACAGTCTCTTCTATTCTCCCTGCCTCTCCCCACCCCAGGTACGCACAGCCGCCATGAGGCCCAGTACCCCCTCAACCACCCCAATTCATGTTAAAGTTGCCTTATCTTTTTGTTATGAGCATTCTGTATTTGTAAAATGCTGTTCTCTTCCATGAAAAGTAAAATCACCATATATTTGTGGCAGTTCTTTATTTGGATCAATCGAATATATAAATGCAACAAATACTCCCTGGAAGCAGGGAAAATCAAAATCTGTATATTTATAGTCCTTTGATCTAATGCTGCCTAAAAAGCTCCCTATTGCTATATAAAATATGATTTTTAAAATCTTTAGCTGGAGAAAGTAACAGCCAATCTTGGGGGAAGTTTTTAAGGTATACTTAAATTAAAACCCTTAATCAAATGGTGACACATTTATACTGTGCTTTACACTTACACAGAGCTCATCAGACCAGTTATCATTTAATCCTTATAGCGCCACTCTGATTTTGGATCTGGGGCTCCAGTCTGTCCTTCTGAGTCCAAGTCCAGGGCTCTTCCCCTCCATCACTGCAGCCTGTCACTCCTGCTGCATGCCTAGCATTTTGATAGATACTCCTAGTGTAGCTTTTCCTAAACATTGTGCTGCAGAACCCTGGTTTCTCAACCTGCTCTGGAGGAGAACATTTTTTTAAAAATTCATGGTTCAGTACCTTCCAGAAACATCTTTGCAGCTTCTTTCTTCTGTATTGATATTCCCAATGCACATTAGTGTACTGAAGGCTTAAGAAGTCCAGCAATAAAGACACTTATAGTTCACCAGCATTTCACAAATGTATTTCACCTCAAACTTTATTTTCTTGATCTTTCGTCTAGTTTTGCAGGACACACTGCTCTTAAAAAAACCAAAGACAAAAAATAGTAAGGAACAAAAACTACAAATGTGAAATATTTAAATTACATTATAGTTGATATATGTTCCAGCCTTCCTCCTCTCCTCCGCCCAGGATGAGGGATGCATGTCAGTTAGGGGTGGACAGCTCCAAGATAGGTCAAATGAATGGCAAAGAGGTAGAATGGCAGGGGGGACCTTTTTAGTGAGAGAACCAGCTTGATCAAACATATTCTAGGCAAGATCATGCATGATCATGCATGATGGATTCAAGAAGAAGCCTGGGTGCAGGAAGACACATCAGGAGAGAGTCGAAGTAAACAACAGGAGCTGACAGGGAGCCTGGTGTAGGATGCTGGTGAGAATAAAGGGGAAAATGGCTTCTGATCACTTAGAAAAAGAATCCCAGTAGCGCAGTGACCCATTGAATAGGAAGGCTCAATGAAAGAGAAAGCTCAGTGAAAGAGAAGGTTCAAGACTGATTTCAGGCTTTCCAGGCAGGGCTTTTGGAATACAAGGGACCCCTGTGACAGCATCTGGGCAGTTACGAAGGCCATCCAGTGTGGTCAAGAACTCATGCTTTGATTCAGACATGCAAGTGTTCAAATCCTGACCCTGTTTCTTATTAGCACAGTGGACAAATTACTTTATTTCTCTGAGCCTATTTCCCCAACTATAGAAGGGGCAAGAATATTTTCCTCATGAGTTGTGTAAAGGTTAAGTAAGATAGTGAATCCTTAGCTCAGAATAGTGTCTGGTGCATTGTAAGTGCTCAACTAATGTTATTTCTATTTTTACTGTCATCATCATCATCATCATAATTATCTTGTAAGGAGATATTCAAGTTGGGACATGTAGGTTTTAGGGTGAGAATAAATTAAATTAAATAAATTCAGGTGGGAAGTAAGCAGTGGGAGGTAGGAGCCAGGAGTTCATGTACTATGAGATCGAGGCTGCAGATACAATTTGGGAATAATCCCTACCGAAGGGATGGCTGAGCCATTAGAATTAATTTGCTCCCTAAGACATCAAGTGTGAGAGAGATCACAGGCTCCAAGGATCAAGCCTTGCTAACACCCACTGTCATGACAGGTAAAATCATCCAGTGAGAAGGAGAATGTGGGCATCACAGGAGAATCAGGCCGTGTGGGTGATGAAAACCAAGGGGAAAGAATTTCCAATATGAGTATCACATTATTCTGAGCCAAGGAAGTTGAGAAGTGGACTGATAGTCCAGAAGGACAGAATCAGATGAACAGATCACAGAATGACATAGCATTCCTTGCCTCTCCTCTAAACTGGGCACATCTGAAATGCAGTAGTCTAAGGCCAAATTTGCAGAAGGATTTCTACGTACCAAAGCAGAGAGGACACTAAAAATTAAAAAACGTTGTACAAGCAACAGCTGAAGGAAGTTGTACTATTTTGACAAAATGGGAGACTTCTGAGGTAGTCAGGGTAGGTGCATTTCAGTATTTGAAGGATTGCCGTGAAGGTGAAATTGAGTTATTCTTTGTGACTTTAGTAGGCAAAACTAGGGCCCGTCATTTCATCTTGGCCTTGGAACCGGCTGCCTTCGGAGGTAGTAAGCTTCCTACAACTGGAGAAATTTCACACACAGCCTGGGTTGGCTGGCTGCAAAAGCTGGGAAGAAACTCCTGGTTTGGTTTGGGTTGGGAGGTTGTCCAAGATGAAACTATGGCCTATCCCACCACCTGTTTGTATAGCCTATGAAGTATGAATAATTTTTACATTTTTAAAAGATTTTTAAAAATCAATAGAAAAATAATATTTTGTGATGGTTGAAAATGATATGAAATTCGGATTTCAGTGTCCATACATGAAATTGCACTGGAACACAGCCTGGCTTATTCATTTACATATTGTCTACGGCTGCTTTCGCGCCACAATGGCGGGGCTGAGTAGTTGCAACAAAGATTGAATGGCTCACAAAGCCTAAAATATTTATCATCTGGTCCTTTAGAGAAGAAGTTTGCCAAAAAGTTTGAAATCATCCACAGGTCTTTTTTTCAACTGGGAGATTCTGTGAGGGAGAAAAATTTTTGTCTTAGATTTGGGTAGGAGGTCCTGGGTCACTTGGAGACCACCATCGCAATAGCCTGCAGGGATGGAAAACTAGGGTGCAGTGGTGAGAAAATGTAGATGATGGGGTGGGAATACTTGTTTGAGAAGTAACACAGTAAACAAAGGTGAGAACATAGATGGCACTCATCAGACCAGCACGGTACAGGGAAGGTATTTTGTCTGGGGATAGGAAGACATGTATAAGCTTGTGTCAGAAGAGAGACATAAAAACTTTTCCTGTGCTTGATGAACCCAACGGTATTCTTAGTATCTGCTTTATTTTATGGCACGGTTAAACATATCTGTTGTAATATCTCTCAGCAAGAGGGGATTTTCTAAATGTTCTTGTTTATAAATGTGCAGAAAATTTTTGCACAGAGAGTCATGCTTTTGTTGGCCAAAGAAAGTGAACACTTGCTGATTTTCTGGCAATCCTAACAAAAATACTGAAGTGTATTTATACTCCGGGGGCCAAAATGAATTTCAGGATGACAGTGCTCAGATGTATAATCAGCCCAGCTTTCCTCTTCTACCTCTACGGGGTTTAACAACTTTGTCAAATCCCTTCCTCTGAAAGCCACTTCTGCAAGTGAGTTGAAACTAATTCTCTCTAGTGCCGCATAAACACAAGGCAGGCTTCCCTGCTGGGCTCTCAAAAGGTTGGTCCCCAACCAATGGATGAGCTAAGCAAGCTAAATCCATGGAAAGTGTGGTATGAAACTGTATTTTTTAAAGAGCAAAACTTTTACTGCTTTTTTACAGTGTGATTTCCTTATTAACCTTATCTCGTGACCATCACGAAAATGTTTACTTCACACTGTTTTGAAGCATTATGATATTCCAGAATTTCAAGCCAGACACAGGAACTTAGTTACTGTTCTTATTCCAATCAAGGCAAGATAGCTAATATGTAATCCAGTATAAGTAACTATTATCTGTGCCAGTGAAGGAACCAGATATTCTGCTGATGAAAATCCACACAGAACCAAACATCCTACTTTGGCTAATAGTTTTGCCATCCTTTCCCAGGAGAATTATGTGACAACTATTAACAAGACCTACATTCATTCATTTGGTTTTCACATTTATTCCCTGCCCCTGTGGCAATAACAAGAGACAGCTCTCTGCTCTTCGTTCTCTAGTAGCTCCTTATTGCCAATCAAATAGTGTTCAGGCATTTTTAGCCGCATTCAAGGGGCTCTCCAACGGACCTGTCCAGTTTTCTCCCCCAGTAATCCCTTCCTGCCCCTTTCACAGGCATAAGCCTGGATGACTCACTGTTGTCCTCTGTGGGGAGTGGCAGGGACCCTGCAGAATTCCAGAGGGGAGTATTCACATAGTGCCCAAAACAGCAGCTCTGGATGAGAGTGCTGGCTCTGGGGTTTGAATTCAAATCCCAGTTCCACCACGTACTGTCTGTGGGACCCCAGCCAGTAAGTTTCTCAACCATTCTATACTTCAGTCTCCTTATCTATAAAATGGTACTAATAACACCCACCTAACATGTAAGGTTGCTGCAAGAATTACAAGAGACCGTTTCAGGGAGTGTGTTTGCCACGGTGATCAACCTAGACTCAAGAGCTCAATAAATAACTAATGATACAGATAATGATTCTAGGGAACCAGTAACTCTGGATCACTACTTTTAGAACAGATAAGAAAAATTTCCTTGTTTACAATACTCTAACGTTTTAAGATCTCTATTTACAAGCTATCAAGAGGTTTGGGGAAATGGAGGTTCCCATTTTGAAAGTTCAGCACACCTATGCGTACCCTTTGAATGATTGCAAAAGTGGCAGATAGAGGTACTGATATTAGGGTTGGTTCTACTGTCTGTATCTGGATTCATAGAGTAGAGAAACTGCATCTAAAGTAAAGTTTTCTAACATTTTTAACTCATGTTCTCTTTCAAAATTTAAAAAAAAAAACCATTCATATCCACATTTAACATGATTTGAAATTTCAAAATATAATTGATAGCATGAGTAAAAGCAATTAATAAAGTGCTAAATGTACATTTAAAAATACTACGTGTTCAGGACTTCCCTGGCGGTCCAGTGGTTGACTCCACACTTCCAATGCAGGGGGCACGGGTTCGACCCCTATTCGGGGAACTAGGATCCCACATGCCACACAGCGGAGCCAAAAAATAAAATAAAATAAAATGAGCCTTAAAAAAATGCTGCATGTTCTCCTCTCCCCTACCTGCCATGTCCCAACCCTGGCCAAGATTGTCATCACCCTTGACAGGTGATGCGCTGGTCCAGATTTCACATGACCTCTTCCAGCCCTAGGAGTTTATGATTTGGGGACTCAGTGTTGAAACCCTGGAGATCCAAGACTTCCTCTTAACGGGAAAGAAGTCCCTGTGTACAGGGACACAATGAGATGACATGGGAAAGAAGTTTCCCTAAGAAATGGAGGCTTTTTTTTTGTTTTTTTTTGGAAGAGAAGTGACATGACAGGACATCTCTGAGGAGAGTAACACCACACCCAGTGATTCCCTTTCTCCTGGGAAAATGAGACTAGTAGGAAAAAATCACACACACAAAAAGACATTCTATCAGCAATATAACTCCCTGAAGATTTTGAAAACTTCTTTCTTAGAAATCCTAAAGAAAACAATACATACCCCTCTGCTCGGACTTAAGTTACATAACTCTGGACCATGGATGTGAGATCCTGACTTCAGGGAATTTCTGCCATCTCTGTACAATGAATCTAAAAAAAGGCCAAGGAAACTTTTAACAAGATCATGAATGTGGAATCTTCCTTTTGCCTCTAGCCAGCCGTGTGATGTTGAGCAAATCCTTTAGTCCCTGGGCATCAGTTTCTGCCCCATAAGACAAAGGATTAGACCAGATGATCTCCAGCACCCCTTAGAACTTGAGCTCTGGAATCTGATCTCCCCAAGTTTGAATCCCAGCTGCACGGTTTACATGACCTATGTTACTAAGCCTCTCTTTTCCCCTCCGTCAAATGCCCTGTAGATAGGGTCGTTATGATTAATAAATGCCATCTATTGTTTTAATCCTCTGATGCTTAATACATAAGATGAATTGAATGTAATACGGAATCCAAAATATCCATTACGGTACAGATGAACCAGTTTGCAGGGCAGAAATAGCAACACAGATGTAGAGAATAAACGTATGGACACCAAGCGTGGGGGGGAAAGGGGGGCAGGGGGGTGGGATGAACTGGGAGATTGGGATTGACATATATACACTAATATGTATAAAATAGATAACTAATAAGAACCTGCTGTATAAAAAACATAAATGAAATAAAATTTAAAAATTAAAAACAATATATCCATTATGCACTACCCACTCAGCATACCCCTATTTGCAGGGAAAGAAGGGGCAGGAACTGAGTCTACCAGTCAACACCCATGGCCCTGGGCTCAGCAGCTTGGATTCTATGGGGTGGGGTGACAGTGAGGCTTCTGCTGTTGCTACATACTACATATTTTATCATGAAGTGTTGTCTTCATTTCTTGGAGGTAGTGATTTCTTGTCTGATCCACCTTCATCTGGGTCATTGCAGCTGGGTAGAGCCCCCAGAGGGGAAGCAGCTACACCCCCAGTTCAGAGTGAAGGGAATCTTCTTAGGATGAGAGGGGAGGATCTATAGCCTGTCTTTCATGGGAGAAATGGCCCCACTCAGGCATAATGGAGTGGGACTGCCCAGCTCTGCATGCCTAATCCCCTTTCTTGTGAGCTTTCTCTACTGCTGGCAACACTTTTTTTCATTTGTTTGTTATTTTCAGTGTTTGTCATTATGTAACAGCTTTATTGAGATACAATTCATATGCCATACAATAGAAACATTTAAATTATATGGTTCAGTGTCTTTTTAGTATAGAGTTGTGCAACCATCACCACAACCAATTTTAGAACGTGCTCATTGCCCACAAAAGAAACCCCCTACCCATTGGCAGTCACTCCCTATTCCTCCCTCACCCTAGTTCCTGGAAACCACTAATCTATCTACTTTCTGTCTCTATGGATTTGCATATTCAGGACATTTCACATAAATAGAATCATACAATGTGTGGTGTTTTGTGTGTGGCTTCTTTCACTTAGCATAATGTTTTCAAGGTTCATCCACACTGGAGCACCTATCAGTGCTTCATTCTTTTTTATTGTTGAGTAACATTCCATTTTATGGCTATAACTCATGTTGTTTATCCACTCATCAGTTGATGGACATTTGTGTTGTTCTACTTTTTGGTTATTACAAATAATGCTCCTATGAACATTCATGTATAAATTTGTGTGTGGATGTATGTTTTCATTTCTCTTGAGTATTTACCTAGGAGTGGAATCACTGGGTTACATAGTAACTCAATTCTTAGCATTTTGAGGAGTTGCCAAACTGTGTTCCAAAGTGGCTGCACCATTTTGCATTCTCACCAGTAGCATATGAGGATTCTGATTTCTCCACATCCTTGTCAAACTCTTTACTATTATAGCCATCCTAGCAGATGTGGTGTGGTAGCTTATTGTGGTTTCGATTTCATTTCCCTACATGGCTAATGATGTTGAATGTCTTTTCATGTGCTTATATTTTTATATCTTCTTTGGAGAAATTTCCATTCAAATCCTTACATTTCTGACAATGAAGCATTTTATTAAGATACAGTCTCATCCTTCATAGATTGGCTATTGTCATACTGAATCCTTAAGTAGGAATGTGTGTCCTGGGTAGGGAATGTGAGAGTTCTACTTCTAAGTGTGGACAAGTAGAAAGCGATCAGCACTTAAGACTCTCACTTTAACTGGGGTTTATGTCTATAAGCAGAGAAAACAGAAAATCAGTTGTTTTCTAGACAAGTGTCCATTCTCAATAGAAAAACTCTGGGCTTGTAGGTAGAAGACCTGAGTTCAGTTCCTGTTTCTGCTTGGTGACTATGAACATGTTGCTTAGTAGGTAACTTAGCGTCTTTAAACTTTCCTCTCCACCGCCCCCTTTCAGTGATCTTCTTCTCTTTTTTGAAATGAAGTATAATTTGCACACAGTAGAATTCACCCTTTTTGGGTGTACAATTTGCATTTTGACAAATGAACACAGTTGTGTAATGACCACCACAGTCAAGATAGAGAATATTTCCCTCATTCCAAAAGTTCCCTTTGTCCCCTTTGTA
The DNA here is from genome assembly GCF_028021215.1 of Eschrichtius robustus. Lineage (NCBI taxonomy): Eukaryota > Metazoa > Chordata > Mammalia > Artiodactyla > Eschrichtiidae > Eschrichtius > Eschrichtius robustus. The sequence continues at coordinate 106,158,612 of NC_090830.1, forward strand.
GTCAGTCTCCTCCCCTACTGTAAACCTGTGTGAATTAATGATCTGATTTCTCTCTTAGTCCTTTTGCCTTTTCCAGAATGTCATATAAATGGAATCTTACAGTCTTTTGAGGTTGGCCTTTTTCATTAAGCATAATGCATTGGAAATTTATCATTGTTATTGTACATGTCAATACTTTGTTCTGAGTAGTATTCCTTGTTATGTATATCTATCATAGTTTTTTTTAATCCATTCATCAATTGAAGGACATTTGGATTATTTTCAGTTTTTTTGCAATTATGAATTAAACCACTAACACATTCTCAAATAGGTGAAGATAGGTGTTCATTTCCCTTGGGTAAATGCTAAACTATTTTGCAAAACATTGTGCAAAGTATCTGTATCATTTGGCATTCCCAACAGTGTGAGAGTTCCAGTTGCTCCATGTCCTCACCAGCATTTGTTGTCACAAACCTCAGTTTTTTCATCTGTAAATGGAACAGCAATCTCTACATTCCTCTCTCAGGATTGTTAGATAGAAGTAAAAATGAAATTGCATAAGCAGAAGTGCTTATAATCTGTGAAGTACCATACCCAAGTAAGAAATTCTGCTGCTTTTGACGATAATGATCATGCCCACTTACATGTAAAACTTGTTTCCCACATGAGCTAAATGTTTTGGTTTTTTTCCCCTACATCCTGGCAGACAGAGTGAGTTACAGCAAGTCTAAAGCAACAAGAGGTTTTGCCTTAGATGCATTCCGAAGTTTGTTTTGGCTCCAGTTTTTGAACTTTTCACAGAAGCAGATAAACGGCCAAGATGTAAATCATCAAGTGTGAGTCAGTTTTGTAAAGAGAAATGACCCTATGTGATGGAAATCAGCAGGAGTGGAGTCAGCAGGACAGGCAGTGTGACGTGCTGTGGGAGAAATAAATGCAGGCCTAACCAGGCGGTGTCCCCAGGGTAAGGCATTCATAGGACTGCAGCAGTTAAGAGGACTGGCTGCCTAATATGCCCCATCAGGGTAGGGTGGGAGGGGTGGGTAGGAAAACCGAAAATAAAAGTAATAATTTTAACTTACTCTTTTCAAGTTTGAAGTTTACTTTTTTCCACTGTAGAAACAGAAAGGTGTGAGAAACAAACTAGCAAATGTTTTCTCATTGACATCAGTATGAAATAATGATTAGCATAATAGACAAATGGTTACATGTAGAAATACTTATAGATATGTATGAATTCACAGGTCAGTATACACACATATATTTCCTTGCTCTGGCATCTGAGGGCCTAAAAGCAGCTGACACCCCAGTAGCAATGAGCACACCTTCTCCCCAGATCTTGGTTTCTAATTCCATTCTCCAATGAAAGGAACCAGGGCTCCTTGGAGAAATGGCTGATTCTAGGACTAGGGCCAGAAATATACAAGATGAACCTGGAGTAGCTAGTACTGCTGGAATATAAGTAAGAGGCCAAAAATCCACAGTGATGGGTATGTTAAAGAGGCACAGGAGTCAACTGAAAGAGCCAGATGAAAGAGTGGGCAAAGCTGGAGCAATTTGAGCAACAAAGTAAAGTACTACAAGTACCTCTGACTTTTCAAAATTTCACTTTACTGCATTTCAATTTTACGAAGGATCTATACTGGTACCTGTTTTTGCTAACCCAGAGAAATCCAAAAAGGATTTTCATTTTTATGAAAAAAGGCAAAAAGCAAAAATGGCATTGAGCATTTGTTTTGCAACGAGCAGTTATAGAGGCAGCGTGCACCATGACCAGCAGTGAGAGTGGCAACACCAAGCTCCTTCCCTGAGAACTACACTAAACATCTCAGTGCCATAGCTCTGAATTGTATCTGTGAGCATCTGTGCTTTATATCAATTTACTTTGTGTTAGCAAGATGCATCCTAAGGTAATCACTTCTTCTCTTTATGCCATTTTGGTTTACAAAAGGTTTCACAGGAACATACTACTTTCAGATAGCAGGGGAAACTGTATTAGAGTACAGCCCATCGTGACTTTTTAAAATGAACATTAGTTAAGTGAAACCCCCAGTGTCAGATGGTGAGCCACTGGTTGGACAAAAGACTGCTAGGGAAAGGTCCTGGAAGAGGTACCCAGCACACCTAGAGGGGCCACATTGAGAAGTCAAGGTAGGTGCAGGTAGTGAGAGAGGCAGGACCTGGGCCATGTGCCTTTATTAGGATCCATGAGTGGAGTGCTTTGGGGTTCCTGGGCCAAAGCCAGATTGGTCGATTCGAAACAAAAAGAGCAGGGTTTTGGTAAGCTCCAGGGGGGTCTTATCTAAGGTGCATAAGGCCTTGAGCAGAGCATTGGGAGAGAGTGCTTACCACAGGAGTCTTTGAGGGAGTCATATCCGAAACCTATATTTACTTGTGATTCTGCAGGCTGTTACCTGGGGCATTGCTGGAGGGAGGGGATAGTGTCAGTTTAATGCTTGGCCACACAGAATGGCTGCCAAGGCAGCAATATCACAGAGTACCTGAGCTCTCAACCTAGCCCAGAGTATAAGATAAATATTCATGGATCTGTACAGATATAAGTAAATGATGGAGTAAATAAATGGGAAAAATAGGCACATCTCCTATGCAAAAGAATTTCAAATAATTCATTCTAGAAACTGCCCTCTAAGAGGTAGAGCATGACTCCCTGCTCCTTAAGAGTGAGCTGCGCATAGTGACTTACTTCCAAAGAGGACAGTGTGGAAAGGGAGGGAAAATGAGCAACTTTATAGAATAAGGACACAAGGTAAAAACTGAGGGAAAAAATGAATAAATTATGGAATTTAATTAATAATAATATATCAATACTGCTTTATTAATTGTGGCAAATGTACATACTAACCTAAGACATTAATAAAAGAGGAAATTGGGTGCTGGGTGTATGGGAATTCTCTGTAGTATTCTTGCTATTTTTTGGTAAGCCTAAAATTAAAAGTTTACTGTTAAAAAACTTTTCTTCTCACAAAATAAGAATAGATCTAAAATTTCATTGGTAGATGTATGTATAGAACACTTTGTCCCACTGAAAAATATTCTCTGAAGAATTTTAGTTTAATCTTGATGAGATTTTAAACAAGATAATTTTTTAAGGTTATATGACATGAATTATGTAAGCTGCAAATGAAACATTTATTTTTTGTTTTGTTTTTGTTGCTCACTTACATACCCAAAGAAAAGGATGACTATAGATATTTTGGGGGCGTTTTCTTTCTAAAACTTAAATATGGAGAAGTATTTGGTAAAAAAAAAAAAAAAAATTAAAGCCCAGAAGATAATTATTCAGAATATCAGGCACAAAAATCAAAGGCCACTTTTTCTGCCCAGTTAAAAACAAAATCCAGCTTGGTTTTCGCTGGTTTTCTAAAATGTTATTTAGTTTTGCTTTTCAAATTAACAAATAAGAGCAAGTGTACAGATAAGATCAATTTACAAATAGTGTAGAACCCAATATTTTATAATGTGACCATGGCATGTAGAATATATGTCCATATCCAAACATCTGGACCATCTAGGTCAATCAATCAAGATGGTTTATACCAAGGGGAAATTTCCATATTCCTTTTATCAACTTAATTTATTCCCGGCCACAGTACCCTCCCCCCGTCCCTGAGATAATAGTGATGCCTTTAAAGGAGATGTAACAGTTTAATCTTCCATTGCTTTCTAGGGAGCTTCCTGTAACAAAGTTTCTGGCAAGATGTTTCACATTCGGATCCAATTCACTGTCTGTGAGGAAACTGAGCCAAGAACTTCACAAACCCCCCCCCCCCCATAGAAGCTGATGTCCCCCAGCCTCACCCCCCACGACTCAGGGCTGCCAATCACTCACTTTGTGAGGGTCTTTTCTCCTTGGGCTTAGGACTGTAGTCTTTACCTGTTATTACTCTCCAGGGGCACCTTGGCCCATTCTGTGCTCAGCTGGACATTTATGACTTGATGACAATGTGAGGAAACCTTGGCTCTTTGGCTGCAAGATATGTAAGTCCAGCAGAGTTAGGCAATTACCCAGGTACACAGTTTATTCACTGGTTTGATTTATCCTAACATAAGTCTGGCTCATCACAATTTCAGTCTGAAAACTGTCTTCTCTGCAGCTATGTCTACCCCAGAGAGTAAAGTCTGTCCTCAGTTAAGTGTACCCAGCACCTCTTCAGTACCTTCCATGTACTGATGGTTTTTCTTTATGATTTTGGCCTAGTTCTTTTTTTTTTTTTTTTTTTTTTTTATTTATTTATATTTTTAGCTGTGTTGGGTCTTCGTTTCTGTGCGAGGGCTTTCTCTAGTTATGGTGAGCGGGGCCACTCTTCATCATGGTGCACGGGCCTCTCACTGTCGCGGCCTCTCTTGTTGCGGAGCACAGGCTCCAGCCGCACAGGCTCAGTAGTCGTGGTGCACGGGCTTAGTTGCTCCGCAGCATGTGGGATCTTCCCAGACCAGGGCTCAAACCCGTGTCCGCTGCATTGACAGGCAGATTCTCAACCACTGCACCACCAGGGAAGCCCGGCCTAGTTCTTTAAGAAACCTAGTTACTGACTGGCTACCATGGTTGCTCTAACCTGACTCAGGAATGGTGATAGCCATGATTAGCTGAGCACTTAAACAAGTCTACACTGTGGGCTTTATCCATGTGGCCTTATTAAATCCTCTGCACAGTCCTGGGGTATAACTATTCTTGTTTCCGTTTTATAGATGGGCACACCAAAGCTCAAAGAACTTAGAAAATGTGTCGGAGTTCACACAGCTGGTACCTGGGAGAGCTGGGATTCCAGACAGTCTGTGTGCCTCCAAAACCCATATACGTAGTGGCACTCCAGTCAGTTCTGGGATCTGCCGTGCTCTCTGCTCCCCCTAACTGTGACCCCATCCTCCACCGCTCTTAGGGACACCTGTCAGTCTGCCCTGAGTATTTGTCCAAATCAGCACTCTTAGACCCATCTTTACACTCACCCTATTTTTCCATACAAGGAAACCTAAAAGTACAAATAAGAATTTTTTCTTCATATTAATGTTTTAGGGGGAAATAATTATTTTAAATCCAATCAATCACACTTGCTTTGGGAGTATAAATTACCATATTTCAAACGTCAAAATGTGGAGCCCTTCAGCTTGCTTTAAACTCATGGTGTCCTTCTTTTTGGTGACCCCACAGTCCACAACAAAAATATCATACTCAGAAATACCTTGTTTCCTCAGTATATTTTGTCCATATCCCCGTTATTATGCCTGAGGTCCCAAGTGAATCTGGTAGGTTGCCTACGCAGAAATGATGTGAGAAGTTATCCCCCTCCCTCCCAGATCCAGTCAGCCTTGTGCATTGCTGGTGATGCGTGGGGAGATCGTACAGACCACAGCCTTGACTTCTTTTCTTTGTGTTCTTTGCGGAACACAAAGGAAATCAAGCAGAGTGAATATTCACAATATCTGAAGGCAGAAGAAATTCTAGTCTTTAATTTGAAATAATATATAGGGTAGTGAGAGAGTGGGAACCCTCAGGTTTTAGTCTGAAAGCTTCCATTAATTAGCTTTTTGTGGCTCTTAGCAAAGGCAACCTCTCTGAGCCTTATTTTCCTTACGTGTAAATTGTAAAATGTCAGCATTGGACTCTTTATTAATGGATTATTTATGTCTCCTCCTTCTTGCAAAAAAAGAAAAAAAATCTCAAGAAGCTTTTAGAAATGATGGAGTAAAAAGGCTAGAATCATGTAAGAAAGGGTAGAACAATACAAGAAAGAAGGCTTGGGCAAAAGGAAACTGATACCATTGATTCAAAAGTTGGTCTGAGCTTCCTGGCAGCCTAGGCAAAATGAGAGAGAGAGAGATGATGATACAGTATTATTCTCGTTATCTGAAAAAAGAAAGTTTAGAGAAGTGGGGAAAGAAGAGGAATGAGAGGAGGAGGGCAAAGAAGCAGCAGCATACCAGCTCATCCAAAAATCCAAGCTAAGCTCTGGGAGTAATTTCTTCTATGTGTCCTATAGAAGGTGGATAGTCTCCAAGAGCTGTTTTGAGAACAAAAGCATTTGCAGAAACAGTCTCTGTCTGGCCATATTTTATACTGACCTTCAATAAAAGGACATAATTTAAAAGCATAGCTCTCTAAAGATACGCATGTAGAGAGCTAAGATAATCTACTCCAGGTGTGTTGCTCACTAGAGTCTTGCCTGGCCCAGGGATAAAGCTTAGAAAATCTCAGGAATGAATGCCTGGTATGACCCTTAGGATGTCTTTCTCAAATACCAGTTACCTCAGCCAAGCTTTTGACAAGCGTGACATGCTACAGACAATTGAAAATTGAGATTCCTGGCAAGGCCCTTTACATATAAAAGTCAAGTTTGTGAAACTTCTCTCCCCTTTCACCACCTTTCTATTCCGCAAGGACTCTCACCTGTCTACTTGCAGAGAGGGCCGATAAATTTTATTATTAGGGTGACCCATGGCGAGGGAAAGAGGGAGGGAATTTCATTTTCTACTGTACAGAAGGCTATATTGTTGGATTTTCTTTTTATAACAAACATGTATTGCTTAAAATAATAAAGTTGAAACTAGGGATCCCGTGAGTGGGGGAGAGAGAGAAGGAAAGAAAGGAGGGGGGAGGGAGGAAGAGAGAATGAAAATGAAATACAGTTGCATGCAAATAAGTTTGAAAAAGTCTGTTTAACAAAAAGAAGAAAGTTATGCACGTGAAGCCCTAGCGCAGTCCTGCCAGTTAGACATTGCTCCACAAATATTTGTTGAATGACTAAATACATAGAACACAGAGGAGAGGACTGGCCAGCAAGAGTCTGAGGGCAAAGTTGCCAGTTGGCCACCTTGACTAGGAAACAAATGTACTTCAGCTTTTTAAAAACACACTTTGTTGTGAGTGAGGCAGCATCCTAACACCCTTTCCGGGGTGAACATCTCCAACATGCCCTCCCCTCAACCCCCCAGATTCCTAAATGGATCACTAAAGGGGTTCATCTGTCAACTAGAATTATATGTCGAAGGCAGGCTGCCAAAAGCGACTCTTCAGATCCAGCAGAGTTGGAAATGAGCTCTTCCTCCTGTCATCAGACAGCTAGCACTTTTGTTGGCTTCTTGAGGCCATGCTTGGAATATCATTCATTTGTTCATTCAATCATTCATCCAGAAATATTGCTTGAATGCCTACCACATGCTGGGCACTGTTCTAGGCTCTGGAGATCCTGCGGTGAAAAAAAAAAAACAGACAAGAACCTCTACTGATAGGAATTACATTCTAGTTAGGTAGAGACAGATGATAAGTAAAGCATATGACTTGGTAAGTGCTAGAGAGAAAATAAAGCAGGGGAGGGGGTGGGGAGCGTTGGGGAGGAGTGGCTGTTATAACCTGAAGTAGGGTGGTGAGGGAAGACCTCATGGAGAGTCTAGTATTTGAGTAAAGACAGGAAGGGGTGGAGGAAGTGAGCTCTCTGGACATCTGAAGGAAGAGCTGTCCATGCAGAAGGAACAGGAAGTACAAATGTCCTGTGGAGATGGGTGTGTGTGGGGGGTCCCATGCCTGGCACATTCAAGGAACAGTAAGGAGGTCAGTGTGGCTGTGGAGGAGGGAGGGGACTAGTAGAAGGTGAGGTCAAGCGGCCTGATGGTATAGAGCTTTTCGATTTAATGGTAGACCATTTCAATTTTACCCAGAACGATATGGGAAATCATTGGAAGGTTTTGACCAAATTGTGTGTGTTCTTTCCTGACTTGTTCTTTCACTCAACCTTGTATTTGAAATTCATCCATGTCGATATGTGTGGCTATGGTTGATTCATTTTCAATGCTTGATATTATTTTATTGAGTACTCTTTACCTTTCTACCATTGAAAGACTGTTTTTCTCTTTTTTTTTTTTTTTGTCATAATGTAGATATGTCTCTTTCTATTTGCAGTTGTGGGGAGTAGGGATGGGTATATCCTATTCACCTAAATGCCACATTGAAATAATTTGGGGATGAGTTAAGAGCTAGGGGGACTTCCCTGGTGGAGCAGTGGTTAATAATCCGCCTGCCAACGGAGGGGAAACGGGTTCGAGCCCTGGTCCGGGAAGATCCCACATGCCGTGGAGCAACTAAGCCCGTGCGCCACAACTACTGAGCCTGCACTCTAGAGTCTGTGAGCCACAACTACTGAGCCCACGTGCCACAACTACTGAGCCCATGTGCCACAACTACTGAAGCCTGCGCGCCTAGAGCCTGTGCTCCACAAGAGAAGCCAACGCAATGAGAAGCCCTCACACCGCAACAAAGAGTAGTCCCCGCTCTCCGAAACTAGAGAAAACCTGCGTGCAGCAACAAAGACCCAACACAGCCAAAAATAAATAAATAAATTTATTTAAAAAAAAAAAAAGAGCTAGGGATCTAGGCCATCCTGTTTCTCCTGTGAAGAGCTGGAATTTATGCCATCAATGGGCAAATCCTATGCAATGTGATCTTCTGATAACCCTTCATAAGGATTCAAAAGGAATGTCAGAATCCCAAAATCTGGTGAGATACACAGCTTGGCCCCATAGGTCGTTCCTGGCCATGTATCAGCAGTGGACAATGGACAAATCTATGTGGCTAAGCTGTTAGCAAATAGCAAAGTGGTCAGTAAAGACTGCCTTCTCCTTGTTTGGAGTTTGAGGGGTGGATAAGGCTGGTGGTGTTGAAATGATGTCCTCAGGAGCCCCAAGGAATATTCCTTGAAGAGACTCTACCCGACTCCTCATCCAGCCTCTCTTCATCAGAGCAGCTCTGCTTATTCAATGTCATATCCTAGGCATCCCCATAAAATCCTGGGGCCCCCAAATTTGAAACCATTTGACTAAGTGACCTCTAAAGTTCTTTACAACTTTAAAGTTCAGCTGCCATGCGTGCACACACACACACACACACACAATGTTTAAATTATCTTAATGTTTACTTTTTTATTAGTGAATGTTTTAACAAAAAAGGTCAAATTTACTTTCACAATTATGAAGTTACTAACCAATGTAACTTAAACACAAGACACTACTGGTCCATTTGCAAAGGATGAATAGCCTTCCTTTTCTTGCCCAGCATGGAGGAGTCAGGAGCAGGCGTGCCTCATTGAAGTGAGGGGTGTGGGAGCCACGCAGAGGTACATCAGTGGCATGTCAGACAATGTAGGGTGGTGACGGGGGTATGTAGGTGGTGGATGGAAGAGAAGGCCTGGATGGCTGGAATACCAGTTACTTTGAGCAAATAACTCAACTGATTATATAAATAAGTACTAACTATATGAAGGAAAAATATATGAAAGCCAGGTTCATTACTGTTGGAAAAGATGCAAACCTAGAAAGAAGAAAGAACCTTGAGGTATTAAAATGGAAATGTAGATTTCATTATGAACTTATGTTTTTAAACATATATAAAGAGATAAATATGGGAATAGTTATGGGGTGTGGGGGGGGTTATGTGTGTGTTTTCTAGCTCTGTATGCCTAGGGGACCTAGAAACAATGACATTCCAGTAGCATGAACACACTGAGCACACAGATACTGTATTTTGAATACCATCCTCCACTAAAAGGAAACCAAGGGCTTCTTGGAGAAAAGGCTGATTCCATGGCTGGGGCAGGAAAAATTTAAGAGAAGTCTGAAACATCTTGTTATGCTAGAAAGTAAGGAAAAGCTCGAATGATGATGGAGACATGTCAGAAAGACTCAGGATTTGAGCTTCTGCAACAATTTGAGCTTCATTATGATAGTCATGGATTCCAATATAGTGGGGAAAATTTGCAATCCGTGAGTCTTTGCTGATTTAAGTGAGTAAATGAATAAATAAATAAGTAAATAAATGGGGGAGAAGAGAGAGCTCATTCTTTTTTTTTTTTTTAAACCTACCCCATTATTATTTTTTAATTAATTAATTAATTTATTTTTGGCTGTGTTGGGTCTTCGTTTCTGTGCGTGGGCTTTCTCTAGTTGCGGCGAGCGGGGGCCACTCTTCATCGCGGTGCGTGGGCCTCTCACTGTCGCCGCCTCTCTTGTTGTGGAGCAGAGGCTCCAGACGCACAGGCTCAGTAGTTGTGGCTCACGGGCCCAGTCGCTCCGCAGCATGTGGGATCTTCCCAGACCAGGGCTCGAACCCATGTCCCCTGCATGGGCAGGCAAATTCTCAACCACTGCGCCACCAGGGAAGCCCAAGGAGAGCTCATTCTTACCAAGGAAAGCAGCTAATCAATATAGAAGTAAGGGTGGAAATATAAATCATCAGTTGGCAGCTCTCTTAGGGGTAGGTGGCTGATCCAAGTGGTAGTCATTCATGGAAGGCGGATGGACAGAGGGTTGATGAGGAGCAGGGTTTCAGTGCAGTCACTGAACGACCTCCCCACAAAGCACTAATCAGTTATCAGGGGGCAAATGGTGACTTTATGGTAGAGAAATCTGGGCACATGATCAAGATTGATATGCCCAAGTGGTGCCAAGTGTTGACGTCCTGTGCCCTTTGTTGTGATGCACTGAGCCAAAGCCAGCTTCATTCCAGGGCATTCCTGCCAGAACAGCGTAACCGAAGTCTGGTCATGAGGAAATATCCCACAGACCTAGGTTAAGGGCCATCCTACAGAGTGTAAGGCTGCAATCTTTGAAACTGCAGAGGACATGAAAGGCAGGGAAATATGGAGGAACCATTCCTGACTGAAAAAGACTGAAGAGACCTGAGAGCAAAATGCAGAATCTCCACACATAACCCCAACCTCAAGCCCAGACCTACTGAATCAGACCCTACATTTTAACAAAATCCCCAAAGAGTCCTGTACACACTTAAGTTTGGGAATGGCCGAGACCCTAGATCAGCGGTTCCTAGGCTTAATCAGAATCACTTAGGGAAACTTTTTAATAGGACAGATTCCTACCCTCCCCCTCCCCAGATCTACAGAATTAGACACTAAATGGCAAACTCTCACAGGTGGTTCTGATACCAAGCTACTGGGCTCAAAATGGTACTGTCATATGTTTGTGACCAAAGTGGGGTTCATACCACGTGGACCTGGAAACACAGATTGAAGAATCAAGCTAATCATCACCACGACTCCTACTCCAAGCACGGAGACATGACCCCAAACTAATATTCCAATGCAGGGATGGAATGTACATAAATATTGCTGGTTCACGTTTCAGGAGTTTTCCAGGACATTTAAGTGGATTTGAAAAATACTTTTGAAAAGATTGTTTGTACAAACATCATACTCTTTCCAGTCCTTGTTTGGCATAGAGTTTAATCAGATGTAAAATGGTGAGTGTTCTTTGTAAGGTTATATATTTCTTTTCTTCTAAGGCATGTAAGACAAGACATCTGGGTTTTATCAGTAAAATACTAAAACATGTCCAGCATTTTTAGGAAATCTGGGCCTGAGTTTATAAGCTGCAGGTGTTGAATATATTTGATAGAAGGCTATAGTCTCTTCATTTAAAGTTAAAAGGAAAAAATTTATGCATACCGATTTTGTTTCAGAAAAATACTTGACTAAAACATGAGTTTTTGACCATATCTTAGAAAATTAGGAGAAAAGAGAAAGAAATCTTTTAGTCAATCTTATATGAAAATGTCTAGTTTTAAGATGTTCTTATTTTTACATTATACACTGAACTCTCATCAACTCATAGTAAAACTTGCTTTTACGCTCTTATTAATATCTGTTAATTTATCTGTGGACATAAATAGCATCCTCCTTTATTAGTTTCTTTCCTGCCACAAGAAAGGTATAAAAATATTGAATTTAAAGAGTGGGGCTGGCTGGCTTCCCTGGTGGCACAGTGGTTAAGAATCCACCTGCCAATGCAGGGGACGTGGGTTCCATCTCTGGTCCGGGAAGATCCCACATGACGCGGAGCAACTAAGCCCGTGCGCCACAACTAATTAGCCCGCGTTCCTAGAGCCCGTGCTCCGCCACAAGAGAAGCCACGACAATGAGAAGCCCGCGCACCACAACAAAGAGTAACCCCCGCTCACTGCAACTAGAGAAAGCCCACGCACAGCAATGAAGACCCAACACAGCCAAAAAAAAAAAACAAAACAAAATAAATAAATTTATTTAAAAAAATAATAATAAATCTTAAAAAAAAAAAGAGTGGGGCTGGGGGTAATATAGGCATATTCTATGTGCAAGTCTAATAGAGCAGAGGCCAGTGAGGGGTGAGGGAGACAATAAGACATTAATTAAAAATTGTAATTTCTAAATTCAAAGAAATACCACATTAAATGCAGGTGCCTCACAAAACCAAATGCCATATCTGGAAATCATTGAATACATGTCCGTTAATATTAATAACATTGGCTAACCTTTCTACTGTGCTTCTAAGTATAAGCACTTTCACCTTACTTCCTTTAACCCTGCAATTCTGTAAGGTAGGTATTGCTGACAGGCCTGCTTGAAATTGAAGGAATAGACGAGACAAAGTAATTGGCCCAGTATCACAGTTAGTAAATGTTAGAGCTGAGACTTGAATCTAGCACTTCTGACTTTGATCATGGGCTTCCTACCCCCCACCCCCTGCATCTAGGAAAGAATATTTGTTCAGTCAGCACCCCAAAAACATGATCTTGGTTTGGTTTGGGCTTTTGTTCCGTTTTGTTTGGGTATAAGATGTGCCATTTTCTAATACTTAAATGGCGGTCTTTACTTCTCAGTCTCTGTCATCTGTACCCAAAGCATTTTCCAAGTAAATATTTCTCTAAAGAGATTTCTTGAGCCAGATATGAAACATGTCTTTAACCCCTCTGGGGTGGAAACTCACCCTCTCTCCACAGGAGAAGCACCCTTAAACTACCAGACCCCAAACAGGTCAGTCACTTTTACAGGAACTGTCAACACACGCCCAAAACTGTCAACGCCCCCCAAACTTCTTTAACTGACTCTCCTGAAGAAAACAAGTAGAACTTCAGCCCACTCAAAATCACTCCGAAGTCCTGCCAGCCATGTGGCATGGCCCCAGTCTCCAAAATAAATCCCCTCTTCTGCTGGTCTGAAGCTCCCTCCAGCCTCCCCATGCCCAGAGTTTTGAATTCTGCAGCTCCTGTCCTTGGGTTTATGCCCCTGAGCTATTCATCAGGGTCCGCAGCCCATAATCCGCCACCATCACCGGTGAGCAGCCGCTGTCTCCCTTCCCAGAAGACACATCCCAACAGAAATCTTCCCGGAGGGCTCTTCCCACTTGCCCCCTCTCCTCAAGGAAGCAGAGGAGGCTTCCTTTTTGTTTTGTTTTTTTTGTTTTGGCTGCGCCCTGCGTTGTGCAGGATCTTACTGTGCCCCCTGCATAGGAAGCACGGAGTCTTAACCACTGGACTGCCAGGGAAGTCCCTTTCCTAGTTTGTTTTTGTTTTTGTTTTTTTAAAGGAGGCTTCTTGACTCTTCCTTGGACCTCTCCTGCCATCACTGAAGACAAGTAGCAACTGCACCAACTATTATTATTTCTCCCTGTCTTCCTTCCAGCCTCCCTTCTAGAATTCTGCCCCAAATCTCTGTGGGCAGGTGGCTGCCCGCTGAGGGCTTCTCAATGTCCTGACTCTTCTTCCTTTTGTTCCTTGGGTTTTGACCAACTAGGACCCACTACCACCATCTCTTAGGCTCCCTGAGTTAGTGTCTTCAGCAATTCCTGCAGCTCCAGCTCTCCTCCTCCTCCTCCCCATCAGACCAGGTTAACTCCTTGCTGGCACGTGCCGCTTCTTCACCCAGGGGGAGCCTGCCTCTGTGGACCCATGGATGGAGGGAGTGAGACGGGGAGGGGTGGTGGTGCATCAGATCCTCTTCACAGAGATAGCGGAAGCGCAGCAGGTTGTAACTATAGGATGTCCTGAGGTCAGGAGACCTGGGGTCTAGCCCTGGCATTACCACTCACTAGCTAGTTGACCTTGGGCAAGTCACCTGACCTCTCTGGTTCTCTTGGGTTTCTTCATCTATAAAATAAGGAAAATGAGCTAAATAACCTTTAAGATCCTTGATATATTCGTTGTCACATTGTGTAGTAGAACCACATGGCTAAAGGCCAGTCTGCTCAGCTCTTTCCTCAGGACTGCCTTGGCCGTGAAATAATAATTGCCCACATGCCTTAATCTCCTCATTTTGGATTATAAGGAAAATCTTCTTTGTGTCTTGGTTTTAGAATTCCTACAATAATATATTGATTCTGAATTTATGACACCTGTTACAAAACCATATGCTGCCATTTCTGGCTATTTCTACCTCCCGAAGTCTGCTCACACCGTGCAGTTTCTAGAGATGGCGGGATGTGTTCTCAGGTTGAGCAGATGCAGGCCGAGGTCTCCAGAATTACCAGTGGAAACGAGCCTCTGGCTGCATCGGCTCCAGGCTGTAGGAGCTCAGAGAGACTGGTGCCAATATTCCAGGAGTTTTCTAGATGCTAGTGTTCCTTTGAAAAAATATCATATGGTATAAAGAATTTGGGAAACTCTGAATATTAGGCCCTTCTTGGAGATTTACCATGCACATTAGCATATTTAAAGCTCTAAGAAATCCTGCCAGTGAAGAAATCTTGATTTATCCCAGCATCCCCCAAACCCGTATGGCCCCAGACACTTTCTTCACAAAGTACTTAGCATCTGGTAGAACATGTCCCCAGAACACAGTTTGGGGCACATTACCACAAAATCTGGCTGACCTGTCTCTATTTGGGTCTTTGGAGCAGAAAGAGAAAACTACAGCTGCTGGAATATTTACTGAGCACCTACTGTATGCAGAATAACATGGGAACAACTCAAAATTGGCACAAGGGTCTGCCTGCCAAGACTTCGAAATCTAAAGCTGCAGGTGGACAGGCACACATGAAGAAGCATGCCAGTCAGCAAACAGGACAAATGAAGTGTCAGGTACAGTGTGGGAGTGCTGGAGCCAGGCCCCTGGGCAGTCGTTTGCCTCCCGAAGTAAATTTCTGCACACTCAGCTGTCAGGCTCAAGATCGTTGCTTTGCGCCACCAGGGTAGTTACCATTCAACCAGTTACATGACCTCATCAAAGGACAGTCATTGTTTATTTTTATAGATTTAGGTGGTTGGGGAGGCACACCAAGTGCTTTTATTTTGTGCTGGACATCCTAGAATTTTTGCCTTACATGTACAGCTCTGTTGGGTTTATTTGGAATTGGGATCTATTCTTTCCCTAGAAAAGATGACCTCCTTCTCACGAAGTAGGAAAGATATTGAACTGGCCAGTGTCCCATGCCGTTGTTTAATTCTACTCTGAATCAAATGTAACTGCTGTCCAATGTACCTGATGTTTCCTGGACAAAGGGCCCTGGTTTCTCAGGGCAGCTGCCCCTTTAGAACCTATCTGTGACTCACTGCTATTTACCAAGCACTTTCCCTCCTACCAAACCATATCCACATGGCCCCAAGTCCTCAGACAGCCCTCTCCCACATCCTCCTTCCCCATCGCCTGTTTCCCACCCGTCCCTGCCAACTCCTCTTAGACTTTCTATTGACACGTTTTTTTCTCAACTTTTTTCTTACCCCTTTTCTGCCTTCCCTCTACCTCTCCTTTCTGGCCTCTTTAAAAGAAGCGAAGGATCATTCTTTCTTAGAGTTTAATCCTTGGGAACTCCCTCTCTGCTAAACAGAACAGACAAGCTGGCACTGTGATAAGAAGGCCAACGTTGTTTCCACAAAGAAATATCTTTGAAGAAGGAGCTGCTTATTATTTTTTTCATTATCAATATTAGTTGACATTTACTGAGTATGTACTCTGCTCCAACCACTAGAGCACATTACATATATTTATTGTATCTTTTATTAGTTACCACACACCCACCCTTATGGCAGAACATTTTGTGGGTGAGAAATTGAGTCTCAGGGAAGGTAAGAAACTTGCTCAAGGTCACAGAAATAGTGAAAAGCAGTGCCAAGAGGTGAACCTGCATTTCTTTGGCTCCAAATCCAGTGTTCTCCCTTCTCTCCCCCACCTCCCATTGAAACAGGGAAGCTAAAGAGACAGAATTCTGGTTTTCATCAGACTTATTCCCTAACAAGTTTCATTCACAGAAGCTCACCCCTACACACATGTACTGCACAGACGGCAGATTTAATTATCTTCTTCTTAGTGATCCATTATATCTACCAGGGTCCAACAGAGCAGGATGTCATTGATCTTGGTGGGGTGCCAATATCCTTTGTTTCTTCACACAGACTTGTCTTCAGGGGAACATAGACCAACACATGCAAACGATTTTATTCCCCTCCCTTCTCTCCTTCCTGTTTGATCATTGCTATCGGTTTAACTGTTGGTCTCCTGTTACCTGCTCACCATC
The DNA here is from genome assembly GCF_028021215.1 of Eschrichtius robustus. Taxonomy (NCBI): domain Eukaryota; kingdom Metazoa; phylum Chordata; class Mammalia; order Artiodactyla; family Eschrichtiidae; genus Eschrichtius; species Eschrichtius robustus. The sequence goes on from NC_090830.1 coordinate 106,174,878, forward strand.
CGCATTGCGATCGGCAAACATTTGCCATTGGGCCCTACAAGTGAAATAGTGACTTGCTGGGCTCAGTTTTCCTTTCCTGTGACAGGTGTCCACCTGCCCTGGGACCCACAGTGATTCACAGCAGGTCTCAGAACCTCCAGACCTGCTCGGTGGCCCTGGAAGACAACCTTCTCTCTCTCCCTTTTCCAAGCAGTGTGGCCTGCAGCCAGTGAGTTCCCCATCGGGGGACTTAAGTAACCAGGGAGGCCATTTCCTGAACATCACTCACGGCACCTCAGAATGGTCCCAGCTCATTCCAGAGCAGACGAGAAAGCCATCACTACCCTAACTCTCTGATGCCCAGTTCTCTCAGGGAAAATGGAACCTTCCAGTCATGGGCCCAATTGCCCACAGGCCTTCTATGCCATGGCTCCCAGAGTATCCTTTGCCAGCACAAGCCTCTGAGCCTCCTGGGTGAAGAACAAGCAGACAGGTGATTATAGGATGGGGTTGCAGCCTCCAGATGCCCTGGGCACTCAGGCCCTTGGACACTTCTGAGAAGGGCAGCACTGACAGGGAGTTGGCTGCTGTGCTTTGTGTGTGACTCAAAGTAAGAAGTTACTGAGGACCCACCACTCCCTGGACCCTGTGCTGGGAAATAAATGAGTAAAACAGTGCCTGCCTTCAAGGAGCTCAAATTCCAGGGACAGAGGCCAGGAGGAAAGTGGTCACAGTGCAGTGATAAAGTAATTTTGATTAACCATATGAGGATTCAAGAAAGGCTTCCTGGAGGAGGTGACATCTGGACTGTTTGGCAGTCAGTTGAATGTGGGAATGGAAGGTGAAGGAAGAGTCAAGGACTGGGATCAGGGTGTGCTTGAGGTGGCCTTGGGCCCTCCAGGTGGAAAGGTCCAGTTACTTTTTGGATATACAGGACAAGAGATAGATATTCGGAGACAGCAGCAGAGAGGTGGGTAAAACCAGGTAAGTGAAAGAAATCATCTAAGAAGAGAACGTAGCATAAGAAGAGATCCAACAGGGGTCAAGGACAGAGCCCCAAGAAATACCAGCGTTCAAGAACCAACTTGTGCCTGCAGAGACAATATTATGAGCCTGGGCTCTGGGCCTGGGCTGCCTAGGTTGGGATTCCTCCCTCCACAACTTACTAGCTGTGTGACACTGGGAAAGTGACTAAACCTCTCTGTTTCCATTTCATCTATTAAATGGGATGATAATGACACACATTTCATTAGGTTGCTGTAGGATTAAATGAATACATGTTAAGTACTTAAGAGTTTTTTTTTTTGAAATGTAATATCTGCAAAGAAGACAGAGTCTATTTAAGTAGACCCTTTCTTTCTTTAAAATTAAAAAAGAACAGGCAGAGAATACGAAATGGTACAAAATGTAGTAGGATTGGAATGTCAGACAGATGAGTGGCGGGCAACAGTGAAAATTAATGCTGGAGGTGTAAATTTAGATCAGATGGTACTGTGCTTGAAGGCCAAAAAAAGAGGTTTAGAGTTTGTTCTGTAGACAACTGTGATGCAATTTGAGGGTATAATCCAAGATGTGTTTAGGGCTTCTTCAGAAACCACCTTCAGGTGCCTCCTTTTTTCTGTCTGAGTCTCTCCTAAACACAGTCAAGGTGGAACCATGCCAAGCAGGACCAGGAGTTCGAGAGACTCTTCTGCACTCACTTCACATCAAGGAGGATGCCTGAGCATGTGTAGCTTGATGGCCACTGCATCCTTAGTACAACACCCTGACATTAAGTCCTGGCCTCTGCTTCAAGGAGCTCACACTTGGGAGAGATTGCTTTAGGACAAGGTACTAGCAATACTCCTATGCATACATGTATATAAATATCTACATATGTATATGGGATTGAGCAATTTAAATAGAAAACAATGGATAATTTATTCCTAATGAGGAGTCAGGGAAGCCTTCAGAGAAGAGGAAATATGAGTTATCCTTTTAGGACAGGCTTGTACTTGGGGCACAAACCCTCCTCAAGGCAACCACAGATTCTTCCTGGTTCAGCCTTGGGCTGCTTCCTTCCTTGTAGTTAGGAAGTGGAACTTGGAGACTCCTCTCTTCTGAATTTCTGTGTTCTGCTTCCTGGAATTCAGCTTCTCTACAACTCAGGTAGCAATATTAATAGTAGTTGTAGAAGCAGCAGGTGGCTGCAGTAGTAAACATCTATTGAGCCCTTAACTACACACTGAGCATCACATTGAGATCTTAGATACAACCTCCAGGTTCATCCTGACAACAGTCTTATCAGGTAAGTATTATTATTCCCCTTTTACTGAAAAGGGAATTGAGGCTCAGAGAGGGTAGGTCGCTTGCCTTACAGACCTGCACAGAGTAACAGTGGAACTGGGAGTTGAAGGCAGGTCCACTCAACTCCGGTGCCCATGCTCCCCACCAGCTATGCTATGCTATCTCCCACTGGCTCCTCCTTCCACCTTCCAAACGGGTGACAGCCCCAGTCTCAAGTACAGTCACAGAGGTGGTGACTTATAGCATTGGACAGGTACTACAGAAGTGATGCTTTCCTGACTCGAGGCTCAGGGGCGCAGAAAGGAACACCGAACCCCTGGGATAGCTCTCAACTTAAGTGTATATAAGAACACCAGGGAGTTATCTAAAAATGCAGATTCCTGGGCTGCAATCTTAGAGAGTCTGGTTTCTAGGTCTGGATGAGGCCTTGCAATCTGCATTTGAGTAAACACCCTACCACCACTCTGGAGATTTTGATGCCGGCGCGCCATGTTGTGAGGGGTACTGCCTGGGCAGGGGCATTGTGTGTGTGTGTGTGTGTGTGTGCGCACGCGCATGCACACGTGTGTCGATGTATTGCCTGCGTGTGCATGCCACATCTTCTAGTTCAAGGGTTGTTCTAGTAAAGCTCAATGGAGAGCGGGTATAGATGGGCACTGCATACAACCCACTTCAGAGGAGCTTTGTCTAGAGAGACTTTCATTGCCTTCTTTAGATTTCACCATTTGAGGCTGGACTTAGCAGTGAGGGTGACCAGATACCCGTTACAAAGGATCATCTTTCTACGAAAACTTCTGCTCAGCATGTTCAAAAAAACTTTTTGGCAGGAAGTCATTTGTCCCCTTTTTCTGGACCTGGGAACAGCAGTAGGAAGTGTTCAGGCCTTTTCCCAAATATAATATCTGACCATTTGAAGGCTGAGAATCCTTTCTGCCCACGGCCTCCTGGGACTCTGAGTGGCCTGCCTGCTGGTCAGGGGCACCAAGCATCCCCACACTGGGATGTGGGAAAGATGGTCTCTGCCCTCGAGGACTTAAGGTCTGGGGGGGGAGACAGAACAGACCCATGTGAAAGAGTCAGGCACACAAATATAACAAAGCTAAGCCAGATGCAAATCCACACAGCTGAGAGAATCCAAGTGCAGACGTGACTCTGGACTCAAGGTCCGACATTCAGTGAAAGAGAAGCAGGAGGAAGTTGCGTGTGGGGTGTCGGTGAGCCACCAGAAAGGCCTTCCCTGGGGAGGTCGCATGCGTTCATTCGTAGACTCTCCTCAAGCACTTACAGTGGGCTCTGCTGCTGGTGAGCACGGCAGCCCCAAAGTCAGCCTTTTGGGGAAGGCTGCCCAGGGAGTCTGGGGCACCACATAATGCACAGCACATGGACCCAGCCCAGGTGGGACATCAGGGCAGACCTCCCAAGACAGCAAGGCTTTCATCAGATTCCTGAAGGCAACCCTGCCCCTGACTTTAGGGAAGTCAGCATGAAGTACAAAGGAAGGCCCGCCTGTGGCCTTCCCACCTCCTCTTTCCATCCTGGCTCGTATGCCTGTGTATCATGTGGACACCTCAGGCCTCAAGTGTAAACTCCATCAATACACTACCCTCCCCACTTGGCTAGCCTTCAGGCCTAGAGTTATGATCTACCCTCAAGAGGACTGATCTAGAAAACAGGGCCTTGCCGGCCTGGAAGTGAGCTGTTTGGACAGGGGATTGGGAATCCTGGGTCTACAGGGGTGAACGATCTGGAGGTGGGTGCACAGCCAGTGGGCAGACAGGTTCCCTCCTCCCCACAGGCTTCTCACTCTGGGGGGGAACACAGCTGGATGAGGGCCAACATGGGCCTCTGTAGCTCAGGGCGTGGGCAGGGGTTCGGACTGCAGGTCTAAGCACAGTTCTGCCCAAAGGATGAGTCAACATTAGCTAAATCAAAGGTGGAGGGATGGGGCAGAGGGGGGGCTTCCCACAGAAGGAACAACCAGTGCAAGATCCCTAGGGTGGGAAAAGCCTGGTTCACCTCCCTAAAAGCAGGAGTGTGGGGAGAGCCGAGGTGAGACTGGAGAACAGACAGGGGCCTCAAGGGCCAAGATAAGGATTTGACTTTACAAAGGACACAGGCAAGACATGGTGGGCCAGGGAAAGGTCATTTTGAATGGAGCAAGAACGTTCCTCCCAAACGAAGCTCGTGTGATACGAGGAGGCATTTGATGGGAGAAGAGGGAGCAAGCACTTCACTTTGGCTGGGCCTCGGAGTACTGAGAAAGGCCTGAGAAGGAAAGGAAAACAAACAATTGTGGAGGACTTGTAGGCATGTAGGAAGGGGTCAGGGTCATCAGGGTAAGCACAGAGCCTCTGGAAGGAACGCTTAAAGAATGAGGCTGGGAGCCAGATTCTCTCTTGATGCTGTGCTGACCATTGAAATAAGGCAAAATAATCTGCCACATTTAACACCTTTCTGCTCTAGGACTGCTCCCTATGTTTGAGTCATAGTACTGTACATGTATGCGATTTTTTTGTTTTTCTGTGTGATTTCAGTGTCCTGAAATTCTTTCTGGATTGGCAACACATCGCCTTGTCCACTTAGTAAATAGGACCATGTTTATGCTTTGGGCTACATTTTACAGTCATCACTGAATGCTTGCTTCCTTTTCATGTCATTTATTTTTTATAATTAGTGCTGACACTCTCGTTACTTAATGCCTATGGAATTATGAATACATTAGGCCACATTAAGAATTGTCCCTGAAGTCTGTAAGCAGATGTTGGGGTGTGTGTGTTTGTGTGTGTGTGTGTGTGTTTGTGTGTTTGTAATAACAGTGCTTGCATAATCTCAATAACCAAGCCCTGGGGACTCACACTCAGAGACAGAACAGTTGGCTTAAATTAGGTTTCCATGTGAAATATGGTATCACTATTTTTTTCCTAGCATTGTGGGAAAGTATATGGAAAATGATTTGACTGATAGGAAATAAATCTGGATGTGTGACCAGGACTGAGGCACAAACCACTTGGTGGTCTGTGTCTGCTCTGTGAAGCAGGTCTCTCCAGGGGAAGATATGTTAACCCTTTCAGGTCCCTGCACTAATAAGTCACTGTGTGGTACCAGAATAGCCTGAAAGTACAGAGACTTTGCAAAGACACTGATTTGCCATCAATTTCAACAGGAAAGGAGCTAAAGCCATAGAAAGAATATAGCCAGAGGCCTCAAGAACTAATGCATCGGGTGTCTTTGAAGAACCATTTTAACTTTTCAGGATTTCATTTTTATTTTAAGGAGATGGATTTGGATTTCTAGCCCAGAGTCAATGATGTTGTGATTCTGAATGTTTTCTGATGATTTCTTAGAGCAGGATAGGGCTTATCAAAACTAATCACACCAAAGGAAGAATTGGTTGGAAGCATTAATGACATTCAGTCTTTACTGGCAAAATAATGTCTTGGTCTAGAGAGCCAGAGTTTCACCAGCCTGGTGACTTTTAACTGGGTAACCAGGTGAAGGGACAAAGCTTGGAGACAGTGAGCCAGGGATTGCTCACAGCTGCAGGTGAGGGGCTGGTTCTGGGAATCCCAAAGGGCTCCTGTGTGCTCAAAGCGGTCCCAGGAGATCAAACGAATGGTTATCTTCTTCCAAGAGGCTCTTAATTCCTTGCAGGATGATCTGGACTATGGCTTGTCCTAGGGGTCTGATTCCAGATATGTTCTCCTGATGTTTCACGCGAGTTCAGCCAAGTCCAGAGCAGGTAGAGATCGGTGGTGCCTGCTCAGAGCCCACTGGGCTCGTGCTGGGCTCCGGGGTGGCAGGTGGCCCATCACATTTTGCTTCAGCAAATTTCAGAAGGGAAGAGACCAATTGTTACTGCAGTGCTCCTGGCTGCTACCAGATTATAACCCCGTTTTAGCACTGAAACTCTCTGTTGCTATTTCCCTATTTGTTTTTGTGTAGGGAGAGGAAAGACGTGTTCAGCATCGATCTCTTCTGTTCTGCTTTTTTCATTTTTTTAATCATTTTTTGGTACTCTTCTCGGTACCTTCTCCTTTGATTCCATCTCTGTCTTCAAATGTGCATCTCTTATTGAGTGCTTAGAAGGACCTACCAGTGCCAGCCAAGTTTACAAAAACTAGCTCCCTTCATCAGCTGAAAGAGCACCAGCCTGGGAGTCCTAGCTTTGACATCAACAAGAATTGTGACCTTGGCAAATCATTTCTCCCATGAGCCTTGGATTCTTGATCTGGAAGAATGGGGTTGGACTGCCCTCTGTGGTTGCTGCAAGCACTAAATGCCATTCATTCCTCTCATTTTATTTGGAGGGAGGGAGTCAGGGAAGTGGTTGCCTTAGACCTTGAACTCTTTTCCCTGCAGGCTTCTCTGTTCAGGCTTCACTCCCGCTCAAGCCAGGGAAATGAGTTGCTCCCCAGGTTTCAGCACTGTTGCTAAACCAGGTACAACTAATGGGCCATGTGGGGTCAAGACCAAGGCTTTGATCTATTAACAACTGAACTTACCAGCCCAGACCTTAGCCAGGATGGAGAAAGTAACGTAAGTGAACACTAGTGTCCAAGCACCAAAGTACAGGTAGCAGCAAAATAATCTTAGAGATTAAGCAAAGGATTTTGAGGCTGTATACCATAAAGGGGGGACTTTAGTAGTAGATTATTATTAAATATTATACTCCAGTCTGTGTAGTAGAAAAGACAAATCACATTAGACTAAATTTAAGCCTAGAGCAGAACAGTATATACATTAGGCATTTACTGAGTGGTTAATAGGGACACCTCTGGGCCACACACCTCAGTTCAAATTCAGGCTTTGCCACCTATTGGTTGAGGACCTTGAGCAAGTCTCTTAGGCCCTCTGTCCCTCATTCATCATCTATAAAATGAGCACAGTTATAGTTCCTGACTCTTAGGATTGTTGTGAGAGATACATGAGTCAACATATATGAAGTGCTATATTGCTTCTATTATTTAGTCATTTGAGGAGCATAATAGATAATGCTTTTGTGAAAGATAGTTCAAAAAAATTTTTTTGCATTTTTTCATTTAATATTACGCATTTTACTATTTGACAAATGGACTTTCATTTATGGGCTAAGTGCATCGATTGCATTTATTCTTGCTCTTTCGGTCAAATACATTTAAATCATAGTTATCCTTAGGCCTTGTTTTCTTATGGTCTCATGGAATTTTACAGCTGAAAAGGGATTGTATAAATTACCTTTCAGCCTCATTTTAAAGATGAAGATGAAGAATACAGAGAGGTTAATACCATTGCAAAGCAGTGATGGAGCTAGAGCTTCAATTCAGTCTCTTGGTTGGGTCCTTCATTTCCTAATACTAAACTGACTTTTTTTAAAAAAACATTTTTCTTATGAAAAAGTATGTATCAAGCTTCCAGCGCATGGTTTCAGTGGATGCCCCTCTCTGCATTCTGCAGGTGAGCTCCTGGGTGACGTGGCTGATCCTCACGGCGGGCTCCATGGAGGAGAAGCGGGAAGTCTTCTCGTATTTGGTGCACGTGGCCAAATGCTGCTGGAACATGGGCAACTACAACACCGTCATGGAGTTCTTGGCCGGCCTCAGGTATGGGCGGTGGGGAATATGGTTTTCTGGGGAGTTTCCTCTTACCAGCTGAATGGCACTGAATTAATTGTCTGGGTAACCATATTTACCCAAACCAGGCAATTGGAAGTGATTATTTGGGGGAAATAACCTCTGCTAGCACCACAATCCGTGTCCCTCAAAGATGCTGCAGAATTCAGAAGTCACGATCCGAATTCGCTGGGTCTGCTCTGATCCCATGCTCTTGGCCAAGCTAAGTATCTGATTGCATAACTCCATCAACCCCATCACTGACCTGTCTCTTCCCCTGCCTGCCCTGTAAGCCCCACTGTTACCTATCTCTTCCCAGCTCTGCCTTACGAATTACCTCAGCACTATAAGCTCCCAACTACTGACTGCCCTTAGCAATAACAGTGGCTACCACTGATAATAAGCATTGAATAATGTTAGCTCTCATTTTTATTGAACACTTACTATGTGTCAAGCATTGGACTAAGCATGTTCCATGCATTAAATCTTTTAATTCTCAGAACAGTTTTTGAGGTAGATACTATTGTTATTCCCACACCATACAAAAGAAGAAACTTCTAACTAAGGCAAGAAGAAATTAAGTCATTCGCCCAAGGTCACCTGGCATGGCCGGGATGTGACTGCAGGCCACCTTGAGTTCAGAGTCCGTACCCTTAACCTCTGTGATATCCTGCTCTTACGCCTTCTCCATCAAGCTAATAATAAGATCACCATTCTGCCAATAAAGCCTCCCGCCTTATTCCGTTTCAGCTTCGGTTACCTTGCACAAAGTAGCTGCTCCTCACTCTTGCAGGTGAAAGTGTGGTGTGAAGGAGAAGAGTATGAATGGTCGAATGAGAATAGCAGAGAATCAAATCCTGGCTCCCCACCCTGAATAGCTGTGTGATCTGGGCAAGTTACTTGACTTCACTGAGCCTCAGTTTCTTCATCTGTAAATGGAGACAATAATGAAAAGCACCTACCCCTTTACATAGGATTTAATGTGATAATGTGAAGTGTTGAGTATGTGTGTCTGGCATGTAGTAAGGCTCCAGAAAGAGGACCTGTGATTGCTGTTGTTGTTGTCTGAGATTCACCTTCCCATTGAGGGTTCTATAAATCTATAGATAGATCTATAAATAGATCTTGCTTCATAACATTTCAAGGTTTTTCTTTGATTCTCCAGGCCCTACATAGGGATTCAGGGTTGGGGGTGGAGGGGAAAATTCTGAGTTGGAAATTTTTTTGTCCTTTTGAACTTTCTCAACTAAGAATAAACTCAAATGATCATGTCATTGGCATTTAAAATGGTCATACAAATGCACCAAGCATAGCTCGAAAGAAGGAAAAATAGGAAAAATACTGGGAGAATAGGAGGCTTTATCCAGATGATTTGGTTCTCTTTGTGATAAATTTTCTACAAAGAACTTGTGTTACTTTTCTTAAAAAAAAAAAAAAAAAAGAATGATCATATTATGATAAAATAGTTCTATTTTAATGGTGCTTATCCTCTGTATTTGACTGGCAGACTGGTGCAGACTGTTGTCTGGGCACTTCACGTCTTCTCTTCTGGATGTCACTGTCCTCACAGCTTGGCAGCTGGCTCCCTCCACAGTGAACGATCCAAAAGAGCAAGGCAGAAGCTGCAGTACCTTTTATGTCCTGGCCTCAGGAGTAATACACTGTCACTTCTGCCATATTGGACTGGTCACATAGGACCAGCACTGATTCATTATGTGTGGGGACCGCACTGCAGCAGGACGTGTGGATCTTTGGAGGTTGGCTGCCACATACCATGTATTAGAGCAGGGGTCTCCAACCAGTAGTGGTCCATGGCCTGTTAGGAACCGGGCTGCACAGCAGGAGGTGAGTGGCGGGTGGGTGAGTAAAGCTTCATCTGTATTTACAGCCACTCCCCATCGCTCGCATTACCACCTGAGCTCCACCTCCTGTGAGATCAGTGGCGGCACTAGATTCTCATAGGAGCTCGAACCCTACTGTGAACTGCACGTGCGAGGGATCTAGGTTGTGCACTCCTTATGAGAATCTAATGCCTGATGATTTGAGGTGGAGCTGAGGCGGTGACGCTAGCGCTGGGGAGCGGCTGCAAATACAGATTATCATTAGCAGAGAGGTTTGACTACACAGAGACTATAATAAGTCAATTGCTTGCAGACTCATAGCAAAACTCCATCAGTGAGTGGCAAGTGACAATTAAACTGCATCTTACGGAGTAGACTGGACATAAGCAACATACTTCAGGTGTCAGTGTCTCCCATCACCCCCAGATGGGACCATCTAGTTGCAGGAAAACAAGCTCAGGGCTCCTACTGATTCTGCATTATGGTGAGTTGTATAATTATTTCATTATATATTACAGTGTAATAATAATAGAAATAAAGTGCACAATAAATGTAATGCGCTTGAATCATCCCGAAACCATCACCGCCCCCCCCCCGCCACCCCTGGTCCGTGGAAAAATTGTCTTCCATGAAACCGGTCTCTGGTGCCAAAAAAGTTGGGGACCGCTGTATTAGAGACTCTCTTGATACAAGAATGGCCTCAGAATGACCCGTGGAGGCCTTGGGTGAATGGGACTTTTAGACCCAACTTAGTTTGAATTCAAAATCCAAGAAGTCCATAGAGTCAGGTAACTCTTTCTTAGATGAGGAATAACCTCAAACCAGCTGAACCTCACCACTGATTCCTGGGCACCCCAGACCCACTGCTAACTAGTTTCATGCTCCTATATTTGGCTTAAAACTGAACTGATCTTTACAAATAGATAGGTAAAAGTACCAAGTTTAATAGCTCTTTGGCTGGAACAATATATACGGGAGGTAAGTTGCTAGATGTCCTTATGATGGAATGATCGTGGAGGAAGAGCTCATGTGTGTACTTTCAGGTTTGAAAATATTTAGATTACAGGTAATTGAACTACACCAAGATAACTGAAAGTTTTTTATTTTTAAAACGATTAGATGAGAAGGGGGCGCTTACTGTTAAGTGACTGCTTTTCTATATACTTTGTACATTTTGCTTCCTCAAACTAAATTCTCAGCTGTTTACAGGAAACAGAAGTACAAAGATTTACATATAACAAGATTTACTCAATTTTAATGTCAATATAAAATAACCCAAGTGTCAACTACACCTCAATTTTAAAATAATAAAATAAAATAACCCAAATGAACAACAATAGAAAAATGAAGGAAATAACATGATGCAGCCATACAGTGGAATATTATTTAGCCACCAAAAATTATGTTTATAACAAATTTTTAATATCATTGGAAAACAGGTAACATAAAATACGTAAAACTACATGGGAACAAAGCAGTCTATACTTAATAACCTAGGCAATATTTATACAACAAAATTTATAAAATGTTTAGACCAGAGAGACACAAATAGGATAAATACTGGAAGGAAATATACCGAATGTTGTCTGTGGGTGGAAGATCTATGGGTGGATTTTCTATATTTTTGGTATTTTCCAGGTCATCTACGATGGGCGTCTACTACCTTTATAATCATAAAAAGAAATAAAGGTTTTTTAAAAGTGTCAATTCTCAATCTAACAAAAAATCATTGATCTTTACTGAGGTTTGTCTTTTGCCCCCCAAAGTACTATGGCGGCTCCATTACTCACGGAAAGAAGGATGATTAAATAATGAGAACCAAGTCTCATTCATGTATTCACTTCATTTATTTAAACCTCTACTCCGTGGCCCCTAAAGGATTCTCACCACCTTATAAGGAACTGGTTGTAGAACAAGCTGAACTTAGTGGCGTGAAATCAGGAGACAATTTTATTTTTCTGACCTCACTGTCTTTCAAACCTGCCAATTGACTCTCCTTCCCCCGACTCTGGGTTGTGTCTCTGGGGACGCTGTGTCTTTCCCGGTCATTTCTGTGGTTAATAAGCAGTCTCATGCACCTACGCCCATGAGCGTGAATGAACCTGAGAATCGTACGGCAATGCCACAAAGCAGGTTGCCTAAGAGTACCTACAGCGTGACACCGTTTGTATGAAGTTTAAAAATGCACAGACAATTCTACAAAATGCTTAGCAATATCTGCCTGTGTTGGGAAAGTATCAGGAATTGTAAGGGAAAGAGAGCACTAAAGTCACAGTTGTGGTCCCCTGTGGTGAGAGAGGGAGGAGGATGGGCTCGTGGAGGAATCCACTGGGGCCTCCATCATATTATTAATGCTTTATTTTTTTAAACTGAGAGGTTGATGTGTGGGTGTTTGTCATGTTGTGCTTCTTTATGTCTTTTGGATATCTTAGATATTACATAATGATCTTTTAATCCAGTCTGATATAAATCAAAACTTCAACTTCTCATTTAAAGCTTCACTCTTCCCCCAATTTTGCAGCCCAACCAGTCTCAGAAAACTGCGGTAGTGTGGGAAGATATGGTTTATCTTTTCTCTCCCTCTCCCTCCAACTCAGGGTCCCTGCAGAAAAAAATGGGCAGGAGAGGAGAGGAGAAGGGTGGAGGGATAAAGGGAGCCCGTCTTACTTGACTGGGGCAGTTGTGATCTGGCCTTGGAGCCTCCACTGAGAGCCATGAGGGGTGGTTTCAGGGTTACTTCCTAGTTACCTGCCTTAACGTCACCCACTGTCCCATAACGACCTCCCTGCACTGTTACCTGGTAAGGGGCAGTGCACCTCTGGCTTGGCTGACTACTCAGTCCTCCCCCCTACAGTGTCTAGTTCTGCAAGTCCTACCCTCACAGACTTTTTCCACTAAGGTCACCTCACCGGCAGGCCTTTCAAGATAACTCAGGCCCCACTGACTCTCAGAGTCCATTCCTGACTCACAGAAACACCCAGCGCTTTGCCCGCCCAGACTCTGCAAATGCGAGCCACGCCCGCTGGAACCTTCTCCCTCATGTTGCCATCAGGCAGCTCAAGGCAGCATCTCATCGTTAGACTTCCCCAGGCAAGTCACACACCAGTCAGTCTCTGACCAACAACCTGCCGGGACACGGATCAGCCTCTCCATGGAGTTCCCTTGAAGCCCCTGCGCTTGGGTGATTTCCTCCTTCTCACATATGGTGCCCTGACAGCCCTCTCCAAAGAAGCATTCCCTACGTGGCTGCTCAGACCCAGTTCCTCTGCTGATGGAGGGTGGGAGACCTCTGAGGGCAGAGCAGTTTGGGTCTCCTGGTGCCAACCCGCTGCCTCTCTTTAGAAGGTGGGGTTCAATGTCAGCTGTTGTTCTCAGCAGCAATTTCAAAATAGGAAAAATCTCATTTAACATCCTGTTCTGCACAAATACTTTAAGATAATGTCCCTCAAGACAGGCCAGTGACTTAATGTCAAAGCTGGATTCAGTAGAAGCAATTCAGCAGAAGAGGTCAAAACTGGCTTCGTGGGTATCACTGCGGGACTGGCCTAATCCAATAACATTTAAAAGATCAAGAGGAGTGGATGGAACACATTTTCTGTGGGTGATCCTCCATAAATACTTGTAGAAACCATATTACCCAGGAAGTTTCTCTTTTGGGAAATCAGAAAAACTCAAACTTAAGTTCAGTGCCCACCTTCCGAAATTAACTCCTCCCACACGTGTGTGTTTGTTTTTTGGCTGCATTGGGTCTTCGTTGCTGCGCGCTGGCTTTCTCTAGTGGCGGCAAGCGGGGGCCACTCTTCGTTGAGGTGCGCAGGCTTCTCATTGCAATGGCTTCTCTTGTTGCGGAGCACGGGCTGTAGGCGCGTGGGCATCAGTAGTTGCAGCACGCAGGCTCAGTAGATGCAGCATGCGGGCCCTAGAGCACGTGGGCTTCAGTAGTTGCAGCACGTGGGCTTAGTAGTTGTGGCACACAGGCTTAGTTGCTCCGCGGCATGTGGGATCTTCCTGGACCAGGGATCAAACCTGTGTCCCCTGCATTAGCAGGCAGATTCTTAACCACTGTGCCACCAGGGAAGGCCCCACATGTATTTTTGTATGTATCTGTCCTATTTAATTTTGTGTTTCAATTTATTAAAGTAATATTCACATCATTTGGGGAATCCTAAATAAATATTAAAACAGAAAGAAAACATGAAAAAAAATGAATTTTGTATGGAATTTAGGCTATTTACTGTAAATTATATTATTTCTCCTTCAGTCTAAAAAAAAAATGTCATTGACTTGTAATAGGTCAAGAAAAGTTTTAAAAATGTGGCAGTTTATGGACCAGTCTGACCTGGAGACGATGAGGAGCCTGAAGGACGCCATGGCCCAGCATGAATCTTCCTGCGAGTACAGGAAGGTGGTGACTCGGGCGCTGCACATCCCCGGCTGTAAGGTGGTTCCGTTCTGCGGGGTGTTTCTGAAGGAGCTCTGTGAGGTGCTTGACGGAGCCTCCGGCCTCATGAAGCTTTGCCCGAGGTACAATTCCCAAGAAGAAACTCTAGAGGTGAGGCCTTTCAAAATCCTCATGGTCTGGAGAATTGTTGTTGCCACCTGGCTTGTCACTCACTAAAGCCAGAAGAGAGACCTTTCTGAGCCCAGGGTTATCAGTTGTCACTGCTGTGTTGGGTAACAGGTCCTTGAACATTCCAGAGAAAAGAATGCCAACTAACACTGTTGGGGCTTAATATTAAGTTAGCTTTAATGGGGCAATGTGAAAGTACAAGTGCAAATGGGTATTGTTTCCTGATTTTTTTTTAAAGGTTGATGGGGTTTTCTTCTCTCTTATTGGGTGGGAGCGTCTGGGTGCAGGGGATACGAGAAGTCAAGCGAGAGTGGTAACTTTTTTGGATCAGTGGAAGAAAGACTGAAGGGAAGTCAACACTGCCTTCCTTTCCTCCTTTGTGGGAATCTGGTACGTCTTCTAAGGACGAGCTCCGGGCTCCTGATCGCGCTGCCTCCGTTCCCCCCGGCCCATTGCTTCTCAGTCCTGACCCCCAGCGTGGAGAAGACCACAGAGCTTGGACTCAGAGCATTGGGCATTGGAGAGCAGGGGCACTGAGAAACAGAAGAAGATATGGAAATCTCTTATACAGTGTTTAGAAACGAAAGAAGGGAGTAAAAGGGGGGAACTTTACAGAGAATTTTGAGGAGTCCCATACCTGGAAGTCCCACACCGAAATCTAGAGTCATTCTTACCATGGTGACAGCACCCACTGCTGACCTTACACACACACACACACTCACACTCACACACAGCCCTTGTCAGTGGCAGTGGGAAGAATCTCCTAAAACTGCAGCCTCTTCC
The DNA here is from genome assembly GCF_028021215.1 of Eschrichtius robustus. Classification (NCBI taxonomy): domain Eukaryota; kingdom Metazoa; phylum Chordata; class Mammalia; order Artiodactyla; family Eschrichtiidae; genus Eschrichtius; species Eschrichtius robustus. The sequence goes on from NC_090830.1 coordinate 106,189,925, forward strand.
AGGTCACCTGGGAACAAAAGCATCGCCTGGTATCAGGGAGACTTAGAACCTCTGACAGGTGCCGGCTGCACTACTGGCTTGCATCTCCCTGGCTTATGAGGGGGGGTAAAGTGCAAGAAATGGAGGAGAAAGCTTAAAGCAAGCCCCCCCAAGCTGCACCCACACTGCCTCCCTCATGTCTCAGAAGGCAGGAACACCCTATCTCATGGCCTAGCTGCCCCTCTTGTTACCGACCAGGGTTCTTGGCCTTCCCCAATCAATAGAACTTGACTAGAGGCCAGACAAGAAATTCAGGCAAGGCTTTACTGGGGCCCCTTCTGCAGCAAGGGGGAGTGAGAACAAACAATAGGTTCCCCTGCTTGCTTGCTCCCTGAGCGGGGGTGGGGAGAGCTTGTTCCTTATATGGGGTGAGGGTAGGCATGTGTCCAGGGGTCGGGCCAGAGGGGTAGCTTAGGTGTTTTGCCAACCCCTCTGGTGGTGCTGTGTGCACGGGGCATGCTCAGTACCCTGCTTTTGCTCCCCACCCTTCAAAAGTGGCAGTTGGGTTTTTTTGGTCTCTTTGTATCTTTTGGGTCTAGAATTTGCCCCAACTGTGCATGCACACAGTTATTTTTAGTCCCGTACAGTTTCTTTGTATTTTGTTTCTGGAGGAGAGGTGTGTCCAGGTGCAAGCACTGCAGCACTTCAGCAAAGGGTCCCAGGTCCCAGCAAAGGGTCCCAGGTCCCAGCCTGTCTCACTCTGACTTCTGATGGGAGAAACTTCCTGATCACAAATACAGACAATAAGAGCTTATAAACCACCAGGAAGCCTCTGTGTTACCGTAAGATATATGGGAAATAAAGCAAAATGTCCCCCTTTCTCCATCATTTTCTTGGGCCCCAGTAATTGTATCCAGTTCCATAGAATAATACGCTTTTGTCATGGTTTTTCTCAATTTTCACTACAAGGATAAAATAACCCTGTCCTTCCTCTGTAAAGTGGCTAATCTTCTCCCTAGGGAACCTTGAAATAATATTGCTTTTTATGTTGTAAATTCAAAGTGGAGTGTTGATTCCTAGAGGGGCTAAAGTTGTCTTAGTGGAAACAAGAGTGAGTTTTAGTATTTCATGCAGTGAAAGGAAAAAAATGTTTTTCCCGGAGGTTTTCTTTCCCCCGGTAAAATAGGCACAAATGCCATTATTTATGACTGTTACGATTTCATTTCCCTAGCTAAGTAGGTTATTTAGATGTAGTATGTGAAGTTGCAATCACAAATCCTCAATATATTTTTCTGTAGTTTGTAGCCGATTACAGTGGACAAGATAATTTCTTACAACGAGTGGGACAGAATGGCTTAAAGAATTCAGAGAAGGAGTCCACCGTCAACAGCATCTTTCAGATCATCAGGAGCTGCAGTCGAAGTCTGGAGACAGAGGAGGAGGACAGCTCCGGTGAAGGGAACAGCTCTAGGAAAAATTCCTTGAAGGATAAAGCCCGATGGCAGTAAGTTTTACATTTTAAAAATTGGGATGCTCATTTCTTCTTTTTCCTACTCCAGTTTGGTTTCAGATCAAACCTAATAAAAACTCACCACCTTTATCAGTAAGCTGTGCTTCTTTATCTTTAAAATTTACCAATTCTGAATTAGGATTTACCTGTCTAATCTGGCTGCTCTGTTCTAAAATTACTGCTCATAATTTAACTTCTTGCTATCTGTTACCCCTTTTTAAAAATTAGAGCTATCCTGCCATTTCTAAAAATTTAACAAATTAAATTTCAGGATTAAAACCATGATCCTTTATTTCATAGCTTCTATAAGAATGGTTTTTATTATAATATGGAGGTCCCTTAAAAAACTAAAAATAGAGTTACCATGTGATCCAGCAATCCCACACTCCTTGGGCATATATCCGGAGAAAACTCTAATTTGAAAAGATACATGCACCTAAGTGTCCACTGACAGATGAATGGATAAAGAAGTTGTGGTGCATATATACAGTGGACTACTACTCAGCCATAAAAAAGAATGAAATAATGACATTTGCAGCAACATGGATGGACTAGAGATTATCATACCAAGTGAAGTAAGTCAGACAAAGACAAATATCATATGATATCACTTATATGTGTAATCTAAAATATGTTACAAATGAACTTATTTACAAAGCAGAAACAGACTCACAGACATAAAAAACAAATTTGTGGTTACCAAACAGGGAAGGCAGAGGGAGGGATAAATTAGGAGTTTGGGGTTAGCAGATATAAACTACTATATACAAAACAGATAAACAACAAAGTCCTACTGTGTAACACAGGGAACTACCTATATTCAATATCTTGTAATAAACTATAATGGAAAAGAATATGAAAAAGGATATATAGTATCCTTTGTAAATAGTATCCATAGTATACTTTATAAATCAACTACACTTCAATTAAAAAAATAAAATTTAAAAAAGGGTTTTATTCATCACTAGGTGGGGCACAGGGGTGAGTATTAACGTATTTTTAAATCAAATATACTGAGTTAGTAGGGTTGGAGTTAGTCATACCCAGAAATCAACACTGTTGCAGCTCCCCCCAACCTCTGATGATTCTAAGGCAGGTGGTAACTCACGTTCAGGTGGCATCTGCAGCTTTGTAATTGCTCAGTTGTTTCAATTGCTATTTATTGGCAAGCATGGCAATCTAGCCAGACATGCTTGCTTAACCCACGACCAGATGAGAAGTTCAGAAATCAGTGGTCTTAGGGCAGGCATTGCATCTCTTCAAGGCCATTTACTCATGGTCAAGCCCAACTGAAGTGACAGAGCCTGGCTCAGCTGGAGGAAGCCTTGAGCACCATCCAAAAGTATGACATCTACTGACTTTGACATCTTGGCCACAAAAGGTTTTATTTGTGTTGAGTACTCATGTGTCATACCTTGCGGTTGTCTCCGAGTCCTTGTGAGACATTGCTCTTTGTTTTGCAGAACACTTCCTGGTTGTGTGTGTGTGTATGAGCCTACACTGGGAAGGAGGACAGTGTTTTCGAAAAATAATTTTTTTGGAATTGTAGTGCTAGATCCTTAGAATCAGTTGTGAACACACAAATGAAAGCCTTGTGTCTGAATCCCGAATGCTGTTATTAAGGAGGTGAACCTGTATTCCAGGTTTCTCCAAAGTCTTTGGGCTTTTTTTCAAACCTTGCTTCCTAGCTCATTCCCCCATAGAGGACCCAGGTGCTCAAAGATTAATCACTACTGCCCTTAACACAATGCCTCGTCCCTAAAGCTCAGATCTCACAAGTAGCTTCTACCAATTGTTCTTCTTAGTTGATCTCAAGTCAAAGATTATTTGAAAGTTTTCTCACGATTTCTTTCTAGAAATTAGAAAGTTTTCTAAGTTTTGCTGACATTGGTGCCACTCTATGTATAGAGAGAGGACCATCTACAAATAAGCACAAAGAAGCATCTCATAGCCACTTAAGTCCTTAATCTAGATCTACCTCTATCTACCTGTCTCTATACACAGGTATCTATGTATATATCTACATCCTCCCACTAAAGATTTTGTAGATGCTTACAAAAATAAATATAAATAATTGAGGATATTAAGGAAAAGGGAAAATATTTTGTAGATGCTTATATGAATAAATATAAATAATTGAATATATTAAGGAAAAAGGAAAATAGGATAGGAAAAAATAAAACATACAGAAATGTATACTGTATAGTCTTTACAGTGACTAAATTTTGTTCTGAGATAGTGACCATAGGAAAGAGGGAATCGGGATTCACAGTATTTGTAAAGAAAAATCAAACAGATGTTTGAGAGAAGCATGCCTGTTCCTCATACTGAGATCTGGCTGAAATTCCTTCCTTAAATCCTACTATAAGGGATACATCATCCCTGAATAGATAAAATTTCACATGACTCTTTTATAACAGCCTTCACTTGGGGCCGTGTGTGTGTGTGTGTGTGTGTGTAGGTGTATATATTACTTACAGGTGTCGGTCTTTCTAAAATACTTTTAGGAATGCTACCTTTGGTTGAGCCTCAGAGACCAAGCCTCTGAACTTTCATTTACCATCCTTTCTTTTTGCCTGGGATTCCTTCAAGTGATAAATTTCTTACCTCATAACATCACCTCTCATGAAATCTTTATTTCCAATTTTCTGCTTATTCCCTTGTCTCCTCCCTAATCATTTTATCATCTACATCCTAAGATCATTGCTCTTCCACTTCCAATTTTCCAGACTCCGCTTGTAAGCACTCTTACAAAGGGAAAAGAAGCACAAAAATGCAAATATTTCTTTTACAAAACCTGTGAAGTCCTATTGAAATCCTCACACTGAAATTTATGCACCTCAGTACCAGTAAGTTTTCTTACCCCACATGACTGCTATTTTGAAAAGAACCACTGAATGCACAAGATGGGGGTGAGGGTGTTTAATAAAACTCATGGAAACCAGATCAGGGAGCACTGTTTCTGGGACCGTCTGCCAGGACTTGGGAATCCATTCCTGATCCAGAGTCCCTCATTAGAATATCCAGCACAGGGTTGTATGTGGAAAAGTGATTTCCAGATCCCAAAACCCATGGGAACTGTACTTTGTTGTTGATTTGGCTGAAACAAAGACTCTGTAAACAATAACCTCCAGCCCCTGTTTCTATGTCAGCCACCAACCCTGTGAAAATGACATCAAAGAAAGAAGGGGCAATCTCATGGTCCTTTGGTTCACCCAGCCTGAAGGGTGCTCTAATAATTTTTCTCAAATATCTCAGCTACTCCTGCCAGAACACCCATTCAAAACACTCACAGAAACCCCATAAAAAATGATCATAAGAAGTTGAAGACCTCAGCAGGAAAGGAACAGGATTGAAAGAATCTCAGAATGTCAGTGAGATCTTAAGGTCAACTCATCCAACTCATCATCTCCCTGTATAAATGAAGAAGTGGTACCCGGAGAGGTGAAGTCACTTGCCTAAGTGGTGCCTAGCAGAGCTGAGTCGTGAACCTGACCACGTGGTCAACTGCAAGGCAGGATCTTTTCTCCTACAATGTTTAAGGCATTTCTTGTCACTGCAGAACCCTCAACTTTTTTTATTTCTAGTTCCTGTAGTTTAGGAACATCTGAATTCTAAAAATATTCCAGTTACATTTCATATGACCTATAAAGCTCAATAATAATGACTTTTCAAATTTACCAGCATGAAGAATAATGAGTTTTGCCCGTGTGAGTATGTCATGAAGGCATAAGAGTAGCATATAGCACCATTGTAGGAAAATGGAAATTAAGAATATTTAGATGTATAGAGAAGAGTGTTGGGTCATATAGGAGCTGCCAAGTTCTTATTAACAATATTGTTAAGTGAGAGAGTAGCACTGACGTATATCCACTACCAAATGTAAAATGGATGGCTGGTGGGAGGCTGCTTCATGACTCAGGGAGATGAGCTCGATGCTTTGTGATGACCTAGAGGGGTGGGATACGGAGGGTGGGATGGAGGCTCAAGAGGGAGGGGATATGGGGATATGTGTATGCATATGGCTGATTCACTTTGTTGTACAGCAGAAACTAACACACCATTGTAAAGCAATTATACTCCAATAAAGATGTAAAAAAAAAAACAAACAAAAAAAAACCCGATATTGTTGACCCTCTTTAAAATGCTGCAGCTTAAAAAGGTTTTGTCCATTTGCAGAAATTGGATATAAGTAGATAACAAGTTCAGACAGAACCTTAGAATGGAGGCTGCTTGAGATGAGTAAGTGCTCAAAGCTTGCAGTCACATTGTCTGGGCCTGAATCTTGCCCCCACCACTTGCTATTTGTGTCAGCTGGGTAGGTGACTAAATCTTACTAAGCCTCAGTTTTGTAATCTGTAAGAGGGGAATGATCATAATGCTTTATAAGGTTGTTGTAAGGATTATGTGAGAGGGTGCATGTAAAATAAGGAGTTTTGCATTATAAAGGCATAAAAATGGTGGCTATTGTAATTAATGCCTGCCATCACACCCTTAAATACCAACCCAAGTCCTTAAGGCGTGGGCACCAGTGGCAGCAGTCACCATGTTAGGAGCAGCCCTCAGTCACCCTGCCCTTCCTTACAGGAGAATGCAGAGTACTCTCTGCTCTTCCATCCCAACAACCTCCTTAGAGACTTCTCTGGAAGATGATCCAACCCACAAGGATAGAAATAAAAAAGCTGAGCATGAGGAAGTAGAGGATCTGAGAAAAGATCAGAGTTACAGGATTTGCCACACATACACACACACTTATGTGCACACACAAAATAATAAAATGATAAGAAACCAATCACTTATTCTCCACAGAGGATGGTGCAGACACATCCCAGCCTTACAAACACCTGCCTCCTAACAGCCTTTAGGGACAGCTGACTGCCTCTGCCCAGCCCAGACCTTAACATGATCTCCTCCCACCAACGCCCCACCCCTGGCTCTGCTGGGGGTACCTGGGGCTGGGGATACCTAGGACCCCCTCTCTTTCTCTCTCTTCCTGTCTCCTTGACCAAGTACCCAAGACCCAGTCCTGCTTCTGTGACCTGTAACAAAGAAAGCCATTTTCCCACTATCTGCAGAACATTCAGTTTAAGCTCATTTATCACTTGAATCCCAACTTGAAACTTGGACACCATTTTTACAGAGAAGCAATGTTTGTTTGGGTGGCTGTGTTTTAGGATATTGACTTTGCAAATACAAACTGGGCAATAATATTATTAATATATGACATATTATTTATCAAGAGCCTACTTTTAAACAAACACTGTTCTAAATACTTTACATATGTTAAATTAGTTAATCCTCACAGCAGTTCCATTTCACTCAAGATCTCACATCTAGCAGGGCCAGAATTTAACCTCACGCAGGCTGACTTTGAAGTCCTCACACTACCGAGCTATAATTTAGAAGCTGCCTGTGGTTGAGGGAGGTGCTAGGTTAATTAAAAGCAAGAATTTGCCAGAAGCAAAGTTAAAACTCTGGATTTTATTACAGGGAATAGCTATAGCAAGTCCTTTGGAAAAGGTGTACATTTTCATCTAACAAAATTAAATTTAGGTTTATCACTCGATGAATCATGTTTATGCAATCATATTAACTTTGCAGCAGTAACAAAACTTTATGAAGAAAACACATAACCAGGATGATAAATAGCCCACTTGTCCCCTAATGTAAGATTTTCATCAGGGAACATTAGAAAATGTTTATCTGGCAATTTATGGTTTCTAACTGAAGGGTGCTTTAGAACCTCTTCAGGGGTCGGGTACAAACTTTCCTTCTCTTTTCACTCCTTGGTCCTCTCGTTAAGGCATATGACCTAAGTTTGACTAGGCAGTTTCTTTGCTGGTAAACCACATCTTTGATTTGGTTAATGCTACTTGGTTCCTGAACAACTCTTTAAGTTCCACCTTATTCCTTCTTGTAAACCCACAGAAACTTGTCTCCTGAGAGAAGCAGGCACAGAAGTGCATAAAATTCACTATATGATCTAAGAGACAAAGCTACTAGTTTCCTTCTTGAAATGAACTTATTTCATTACAAACCATTGTCTATTTTATCTTGGGCATTAGTCCCTGGAAGAATGGCTTTTAAAGGAATTATTAACACCTAGCATTAATTCTCTTTGTGTTCTAAAATAGAACTGATGCTAAGAAAGACAGTGTCCTCTCTCTCTCTACTTAACCTCATCTCTGAGCAGCAGAAACAGGCTCCAGAAAAGCCTCATAATTTTTCTTTCCAGACACTACTTTTTACGGATGTGTATAAAATTGATGACTAATAAGAACCTGCAGTATAAAAAAAACAAACAAACAAAACAACTAATACTAAACTTTCATTGGGTTATTTGTATGGAAATATGTTAATATAAATGTTTCAGACATTACATGAAATTTCTAAAAATCTTATATGTTCTGGTATAATGTTATAAGTCATAATTCTAGTTATTACTTTAAAATGTATATCTCAGAAATAACTAAATTTCCTTGTCAATTGCATTATTATGAACTTTCATCAAATCTTTAACCATGGTCATTTTTAAGTCTTTTGTCCTTTACAGACAGTTCTGGGTGTACTCTGATGCTTTTGCAAAAATGTTCCTATAAAAGGGTTTCATCTTCAAGGAATTCATGGAAAAGACTCTGACAAGTACAGGTTTCTGGTAACTGACTGTACTGCTGAACTGAATGAATAAGCATTTTCAGAACTCTAATGAAAAACTGATGAACTCATAAAAGTGCTAGCAAAAGATCAAGATGAAAAAATAAATTAATTACATGGGACTGAGTGAACTGATGAGGATGATTATAATTTTTGTGACTTTCTGTTTGAATTAAAAAAAAAAAAAAAAGAATTTCCCAACCTATGTACTTAGACCATGAACTATATTCAGTGAATCAACTTCCAGAACATGTCCTATCAAGAAGAATTAAGCAAAGCTGCAACTAACATCCCAAAACTCCAGGTAGAGAAGATTCCAGGAAATGTCACAAATTTGCTTCGTATTTTTGGTGTAGGTTTGAGAAGCTTGGCACTATACACTCTACTAGGCTTTAGGGAATAAGTTAATAAATTAATAAATTAGTAAAATAAAAAAAAAAAAGAAAAGTTCACTGCTGTGATTGTATGATAGTACATCCTGCTTTTCTTTATAATTTTACCACTATTATGCCTCTCTAAACAATATAGTATAGTTTTCCCTGGTTTTGAAATTTATATTAATGTAATCATACAGTATATATGCCTGTATGTCTTGCTTAAGATTTGTCCATGTTGTTGCAGGTAGTCAGCCATTGCATGTTCATTTTCATTGCTGTGCAGGATTGTGTTGTATGAATTACTGCAAATTCTATTTATACATTTTATTGTTGCTGGACATTTGGGTTGTTTCCAGTGTTTCCAGTGTGGATGATTTGAAAAGGATATTCTGACCATCAGATTTGTGAGATCCCTTGTGGATTTCTTTTCTTTCTTAAGAATATCTATTTATGTGGGGCAAGGAAGAAGAACCTCTTGCTCTTTGAAAGCAGTAGTGGGATCTTGCTCAGGGACCAGGATCTAGACTGAGAGTCCGAGAAGCCCAGGGCTGCTGTTCATGCCTTGCCAAGGGGCAGTCGGCTGCCCAACTGCCTCAAGATCATGGGAACATTCCTTCCCAGGGATGTATGGACCAACTCCTTCTCAATTTTATCCACCACTTTGCTAGTGATATCTATGGATCAAACAGCAGAAAGCTTGATCTTAGTAACAATTCCTCATGCTTTGAAGAGAATGAGTCTCTCTTAGGCGTGTTTCTACCAAGTGGCCAAATAGAAAGGAGGCAATAAAGGCTCCCTTGCCTTCCCCCTAAGATCCTTCTGGGAAGGCAACTTGCTAAACTGTCTAAGCAGACGAGTCCTTTATGTGCACATGTGCACACACAGGTGCGCACACACATACAGTGAAAATCTAAGGTTGAGTCAAGGAGGGCTGTCCTTGCTCATCTGGCACCATGACAATATTTCCCAATGAGTGCCTTTGAACTAATTGTATTTTATTTTTAACAGAGGCACTTCGCAGGCCCACTTATTAAGTCTTGTTTTGCCTATTTTAGCCCCACTGTATTTTGTTATGACCAAGTAGAAGGCAACGCACCTAGTAATGAAGAGCCCAGGCTAAGGAGTCAGACAGACCAGAATCCTGCCTTGGGTAGGTCTCTTCTGAGTTGGATAACCTGGAGCAGTTACTCATCCCTTCTGAACCTCAGTTTCCGCATAGGTTAAAAAAAAAATAAGAAAACTTACTTTGCAAATAGGTCAAATAAAGTGCAAAAATGTATGTAAAGTATTTAACACAGTTCCTGACACAAAAGGAAAAACTAATAGTGAAGATTATCATTGTTTACATTAAAAATGCAATAACTGGGGACTTCCCTGGTGGTCCAGTGGTTAAGACTTCGCCTTCCAATGCAGAGGGTGTGGGTTCAATCCCTGGTCAGGGAGCTAAGATCCCACATGCCTCGCAGCCAAAAAACCAAAATATAAAACAGAAGAATAGTGTAACAAATTCAATAAAGACTTTAAAAATGGTCCACATCAAATAAAATCTTTAAAAATGCAGTAACTGATCTAGTAGTTCCTTTCTTTAAGCCTTTGGTCAGACATATTGTTAAATAATAAGGTTTTCAAATACAGCTAAAAAAATTACTCTGTGACTTTTAGCATTTTATATTTTATATGCTAATTTGAATTCATAGTGGAATTAAAAATGGTGTCCAGTGTCAGTGAAAGCTTCTTGTTGTTCTCACTTCTGATTATAAGACAGACCAAATTTGTATCTCTTTCTATCAGGTTTATAATTGGAGATCTGTTGGATTCTGAAAATGACATCTTTGAGCAGCCCCAAGAATGGGACCCTCATGCATCAGAAGAGCCACAGAAGGCCTTTGACCATGGGACAGAGCTCATCCCGTGGTACACGCTGTCCATCCAAGCTGATGTGCACCAGTTCCTGCTGCAGGGGGCCACGGTCATCCACTATGACCAGGACATGCACCTCTCTGCCCGCTGCTTCCTCCAGCTTCAGCCTGACAATAGCACCTTGACCTGGATAAAGCCCACCACCGCTTCCCCAGCCAGTGCTAAAGCAAAACTTGGTGTGCTTAGTAACACATCCGAGCCTGGCAAATTCCCATTACTGGGCAATGCTGGATTAAGTGGCCTGGCAGAGGGGGTCTTGGATCTGTTTTCAGCAAAGGCTGTGTACATGGGACACCCTAGCATTGATATACACACTGTGTGTGTCCAGAACAAACTGAGTAACATGTCTCTCTCAGAGACTGGAGTGACACTGCTCTACGGGCTTCAGACCACGGACAATAGATTATTGCACTTTGTGGCACCAAAGCACACAGCTAAAATGCTCTTCAGTGGATTGTTGGAACTCACTAGAGCTGTGAGAAAGATGAGGAAGTTCCCTGACCAAAGACAGCAGTGGCTGCGGAAACAATACGTCAGCCTCTACCAGGTAAGGGGTACAGCCTTCCCTCTCTCCTCAGTAGTATAATTCTCCAGATATAATTGTTATAAAAACACACTGGACAACTAGACCACCAAGTTTCATTCTCCCAGCTTTGTCACTTCCTACCTGAGTGATATGGAACAGCTTTTATTTAACCTCTCTGTGCCTCAGTTTCTTATCTATGAAGTGAGAATAATAATACCTATTCATAGGGTGGCTGTGAGGTTTAACTGAGTTAATATGTGTAAAGCCATAATGTAAATTCATAGGTATAAAGAATAGTGTCTGGCTCATAGTAGGTCCTATTATTATTTTGTATGAAAACAGTGACTGTGGTCATTGTACATCTCACATCTGGAAAGAAACGAGTTAATATAAGCATTTTCACTTACTCAAAGTGAAAATGGAAAGCACTGTATCTGAATGCTTTTATTATTAATTAGGGACTAGCTGATACATTGGAAACCTTCACTTTGGAAATTGAAATCCTGTTTCATCTTCTAATGTGCTCCGTGACTCTGGGAGGGTTATTTAACTTACTGTGTATTGCTGCTGAACTGTAGGACTTTTAAGGTTAAAAGAAACTTTCCCAAATGTGAGGTTAAACTCATACCTAGAGTTCTTCCAAACCAGATTTGTAGTGGCAGCAGCTCTTAGGAGGCAGTTTCTCACAGTCACAGCTTAAACTGGGTGAGTTTTTTCATTAACCCTAAATTATCAGGTACTTTGACACTCCAGCTAAGGGTGGCAGGAGGCCTGGGCTGAATGAGGTGGTGAGAAGAGACACAGGCATAACCAGAGTAGCACATTTGTGGAGGAAGGAGGACAGAGATTGCTCGGAAACTGAGTCATAGACCCCACTACAAGGTGACACTGTTAGTGGTGTTGTCAAATGAGTTGCACAAAGTATTCGGTTTTTCTTTTCTATGCTTTTCTATCTATTGGGGGGGGAAATTATCTTTTCTACTAGTGTCACAGAACAAATAGAAGTATGATTTAAATTACTCAAATGGCTGATTTCATGTACTTTTCACAGTGCTAACATGTTTCTGACAAGTAAAAACATCTTCCCCTCTGGAATGTTAGTAGAGGCACATATAGGACCCTTTCTTTCCCCTTTTCCCACATCCATGCAGTACTTATGAGTAGAGATGATATCCTGAATAACTAACTTGATTAATGACTTAATAAGCACATAGACCTATATACACGATTATGCTGCACTGCGCAAAGCCAGTCTTAGTTAACTCGTCTAAAATGGAAACCAAAATACCTGCTTCCTGTCTACTCCACAGGGAGCTCTCAGTGCTGCCAGCTGCTTGGAAGAAAGGTCTTCAGGAGCTATTATCAATATTGATTTTCTTTTTTTTTTCTTTCATAAATTTATTTATTTATTTGTTCATATTTTTGGCTGCATTGGGTCTTTGTTGCTGCGCACGGGTTTTCTCTAGTTGCAGCGAGCGGGGGCTGCTCTTCATTGCGGTGCACAGACTTCTCATTGCGGTGGCTTCTCTTGTTGCGGAGCACGGGCTCTAGGCGCGCGGGCTCAGTAGTTGTGGCTCGCGGGCTCTAGAGCGCAGGCTCAGTACTTGTGGCACATGGGCTCAGTTGCTCTGCAGCATGTGGGATCCTCCCCGACCAGGGCTCAAACTGGTGTCCCCTGCATTGGCAGACGGATTCTTAACCACTGCGCCACCAGGGAAGTCCCTTGATTTTCAATTACAGTCATTTCTCAGCCTTCTAGAATCATGAAAATCCATTCAAGCTGGGCATAAACCAAAATCTTTGGGCTCATTTACAATCACTGTCACAAAGCCTATGTGGTTTATTTGCTCCATTTGTTTCCCTCCCCATGTTATAGCATAAAGTAACTGAATTATCATATAAGGTCTACTTAGTTTCTCATTTAACCTGGCAACCTTCAGTTTGTGCTGAAGGAGGCACCAGCTGAGACCATGAACAATGGTCTGATGAGAAGAGTTAAGAGCAGAGATAGAGGAAATGACTTGGAGCAGATTCAGTCCTATACAGTTGCAAACACAGCTACACCCCTTCCTATCTCCCAGCCCCTACCCCTCCACCCCGTATGGAACCAAGCCATCACAGTGTAACAGCAAAATAGCTCCATTATACCTCAGTCACTTCTGAGCACACAGGTGACATTATTCCTCAAAACAATGTACTACGTGAGCTGCCTAAGACAGGCAAGAGTCTTAGACACTCAAGATTTCTTTCTTTCTTTTTTTTTTTTTTTAAAAGTGAAAAAGGTCAACGGACTACTCATTTTCCCATCAAATAGACCAGTTCCCAAATGATCTCAGGAAACATCAAAAAGATGCTAATTTCGTACTTGGAGAACAAAAGGTCAAACAGGCATCTTGCTAAATGCCCCGCTTGCTGACTTATAATACGACTTAGCACATTTAAAGCTCTGAGAAGTCTCAAAGTACAAATGAAACCTACTTAAATGTATCTATAAATTAAAGAAATGTATGAAAAGTCTTGATTTCTTCCAAACTTCTGTTAACAGCCCTATAAGTGTATCTCTTTATCCCCAGTTTGGGAAGAGCTTATATAGAAAATAATCTTTCTGACATCAGAGTCCTTTTGTGTGATGAAGGTATTCACGGTTACTTTCAAATATAAGTATTTTAGTACTAGTAAATGTAAATTGATCTAATGGAAATAGTAGCAGGAGATAAAGCAAAAGACAAGAAGAAATAGTGACATTTGTAATGAAGCCTAGGAATACAGGAAATTAAAAGAAAGTAAACTCTGCAGAGATTCCATGTGGGGTGTGGAGGAAAGGCTGGTATCATGAGCTTTGGCTCAAGGTTATCATGGGCAGAGCTTGGGAACTCATATACTTGGAAAGATCTCTGGGAAGCTGAGAAGGTTATACACAGGATTATCAGTAAACTTCTTTGATTGTAAGCAACAGAAACAGATTCTGGCTATCTTCAATGGAAAAAATGGGATCTATTTAAAGAATTAGATTAGTTTCACAGTCTTTAAGATATCATATGCAAAGATATGCTGAGTTAAAAGTGCATGAATATTTTTTAAGGAATGAATTTCCTAATCCTCAACTTCCACATGAACTGTTTTCTAAAACTGAGAATGTACCTTCACTCACAACAGTCCTTCTCCCAAATTAAAACTAGAAGGACATATTTCACCTGTCCTAAACAAGTTTATTGTTTTGTATAAAACGAAAGAAAGATTCAAACTACATTTTGGTTCCCAGAGAGTCTCCTTTGAAGATTAAACAAAAGCATCCTGCTTTTTCCAGGCCTAAAATATTTCCATTAAAAGTAAAGCTTGGCACACGTTGACCTGTTCTGAATTTAGAAAAACCAAAGCAGTGGAGGCTGATTCTTTTATATGTACATGGTAATGGATCTATTAAATTTTTATATTAAAGGTTTTATTTTTTAGAGGAGTTTTAGGTTTATAATAAAATTGAAAGGAAGGTACAGAGATTTCCCATAAACCTCCTGCCCCCATGCCTGCATGGCACCCCCGTTATCAACATCACTCACCAGAATGGTACATTCTTTACAAAGGATGAACCTATGTTGACACATCATAATCACTCAAAGTCCATAGTTTACCTTAGAGTTCACTCTTGGTGCTGTACATTCTGTGGGCTTGTGCAAATATTTATTGACATATATGCATCACTATAATACTATATGGAACATTTTCACTGCCCTAAAAATCCTGTGTGCTCAGCCTGTTATCTCTTTCTCCCACGCCACCCCCACCCCTTCCCCCAGTCCCCTGCAACCACTGATCTTTTTATTGTCTCCATAGTTTTGTCTTTTTCAGAATGTCATATAGTTGGAATCATACAATACGTAGCCTTCTCAGATTGGTTTCTTTCACTTCGTAATATGCATGTAAGTTTCCTCCCTGTCTTCTTGTAGCTTAATAGCTTTCTTTTTATTCTGAATGAAATTCCATTGTCTGGGTGGACCACAGATTATTCATTCATGCACCTACTAAAAGGTTTCTTTGTTGCTTCCACATTTTGGCAATTATGAATAAAGCTGGTGTAAACATCCATGGTCAGGTTTTTGTGTGGACACAAGTTTTCAACTCATTTGGGTAAATACCAAGGAGTGTGATTGTTGGATCATACAGTAACAGTAGGTTTAGTTTCGTAAGAAACCAAACTGCCTTCTGAAGTGGCTGTATGATTTTGCGTTTCCACCAGCAATGGATGAGAGTTCCTGTTGCTCCACAACCTCACCAGCATTTGGTGTTGTCAGTGTTCTCAATTTTGGCCATTCTAATAGGTGTGTAGTGGTTTCTTGTTTCATTTCGCATTTCCCTGATGACATATGATGTGGAACATCTTTTCATGGAATTATTTGCCATCTGTACGTCTGCTTTGGTGAGGTGTCTGTTAGGGTGTTTGGCCCATTTTTTTAATCGGGTTGTTTGTTTTCTTGTTGTAGAGTTTTAAGATTTCTTTGTATGTTTTGGATAACAGACCTTCATCAGATATTTCTTTGCAAATATTTTCTCCCAGTCTGTGGCTTGTCTTCTAACTCTCCTGACAGTGTCTTTTGCAGAGCAGAACTTTTAAATTTTAATGAAGGGGTCTATTAAATGTTTAAAGATGTGTTATTTAAAACCCATAGATAAAAATTTCACAAGGTTTCTTTCAGAGTATGTTATGCAATAAGGTAGTTAAAATCTATTTATGAAATTGTGTCATGAATTGGTTATTCCACTTTGGAGTCAGTTGTAGTGACTTGTTATCAGGGACTCTCTTCAGCAGGCCTGTACCAGGTGGAATCATCTCCAACCATTTTCATTCTCTGTATCACTGCATTCAAGATTCATTTTCCAGGCACAGAAATTCTGACTGGCTTATTTGGATCCTGTACCAACCATTGATCAAGGGAGGATGTTCCCCTTTGATTGATAGACCCAAGACTATATCTAGTGAAAAAGAGATCAAATAAAATTGCGGTATGGTTAGAGAAAAGAGTAATGATCCATAAGCAGGCATAAATCACAGATATCCACGACAAAAGGTCACTAAAAGGTTTCATCAAATGTCATTCAGAAGATCAAGTATCCAAGTTACTCAGCATGCTGGGATCCATAACAGGATGCAGGAAGTGGGAGGTCACGACTCAAGTCATAAAATCAGATAGTCATTGAACACTAGGATGAAGGAGCAAGTGCGCGCGCACGTGAACACACGTAAAGCCTCTTTATTATTTGCATATTATCTATAACAAAGCAAAATCTATTTACAAGCACTTCTTTGGAATTGCAAAGGAGGACTAACCTTAAAACTTTGCAGAAAGTAAAGATAGTAAATGGAAATTAATTTTAAGAGGTACCTTTTCTACAACCTGTGAAATATCATCAGTATTGTTTTTAATTCATATGTGACCTTTTTGTAGTTTTATTAACTGACTTTCCTGACTTATAAGGAGAATTGTTGACCACTGATCATTAATCAGGAGGGATTACTCATTCATTAATCAGTAGGGATTAATGAATCCCTACTGATACTCAATGCATGTTACACAGAGTTGCCTTGCAAGCAGCAGCTATTGTAAACCATCACCTACCCACTGAGTATGTTTTCGCTGCTCACAACATCATAATATGCATGGTGCTCTGAGTCCCCTGGGCTCTCTATCCTTGGATATCAGTCACTCAAGAGGATGGCAGCTCCATTTCTCATGCTTTTTCTTCCTTCTCCATCCATTAGCCAAAAAGGGTTGTTTTGTTTTGCGCATATTCCATTCTTTTTTTTTTTTTATAATTTATTTATTTATTTTTGGCTGTGTTGGGTCTTCGCTTCTGTGCGAGGGCTTTCTCTAGTTGTGGCAAGCTGGGGCCACTCTTCATCGCGGTGCGCGGGCCTCTCACTATCGCGGCCTCTCTTGTTGCGGAGCACAGGCTCCAGATGCGCAGGCTCAGTAGTTGTGGCTCACGGGCCTAGTCGCTCCGCGGCATGTGGGATCTTCCCAGACCAGGGCTCGAACCCGTGTCCCCTGCATTGGCAGGCAGACTCTCAACCACTGCGCCACCAGGGAAGCCCCTCCATTCTTAATATCAGTGGTGTGCACCTCGTTTTATTAAAAGATTATCCAACAAAGAAAAAAAAAAAAAAAAAAGGAGGATGGCAGCTCAACTACTCAAGGTGCTCCCAGAGCCCTCCAAAGTGAATTTTGTGTACTCCACCTACTCTGACTTCAAGTCAGACTGTCCCAAGCATCAAACTAGGTGAAAATACACTGGAGTGATGCAATAGCAAATAGAACTTGACTTTACTTAAATAGATTCATACACACATGTATACCCTCCAACTCCTCCAAAGCCCAGATCTGCAAAGTACATCTTAATGAATTTGCCTGCAGTGATAATTCTGGAACGTAACCTCTGAAACTGGGAAGGGAAATTGTTTTGTTAATCCCAGGTGAACGTGGCCCTATTAAAGCACATCACTGGAACTCAGCAGGGCGTGACCAGGACAACAGAGGACATGATGAAATCCCCAACAGAGAGTTCTGACAGTTAGAAAGCAGAGCCACTTGCGTGGCCAGATGGTTATTCTTCGGTGACAGCCTATTCTCCTCCACCTCTGGGAATTTACTGGAAGCTGTTAATATATTTACTTCCGCATTGCTCGCTCTTTCCTTATGTGTTCAGAATGTGGTTCTTTTACAGGAGGATGGACGATATGAAGGCCCAACTTTGGCTCACGCTGTGGAGTTGTTTGGTGGCAGACGATGGAGTACTCGAAACCCCAGTCCCGGGACATCAGCAAAGAGTGCTGAGAAGCCCAACATGCAGAGAAACAACACCTTGGGTATAAGCACCACCAAGAAAAAGAAGAAAATTCTTATGAGGGTAGAGTTTATTTATTAAGCATTAACCCCAGTATTCCAGGACCCCTGTATGGTCTACATCACCATAAACTACCTTAGGTCATTTGGCTGGGGGACAAGATGAGGTGTAAAACAAATGAAACACAAGAGCTTACCAAGCACCTCCTGGATGCCAGGCCCAGAGATAGGAACTGAGTCAACACCAGGGAAAAGTCAAGGTCCATAGAGGGACACAGAGATGTTAACAAACACAGGGAGATCTAAATAAGAGTCACTGTCAAGCTGTCTGCAAAGTGCTGTGGGAGCAGAGAGAAGGAAAATATGGGGCTGAATGGCAGTTGCCAGGGGGTAAGGGGAAGGGGAAAAGGGGAGCTGTTCAAAGAGTATAGAGTTTCAGTTTTGCAAGATGAGAAAGCTCTAGAGATCTGTTGCACAACAAGGTACAAATAGTTAACACTACTATACACTTAAAAATGGTTAAGATGGTAAATTTTATGTTTTGTTTTTTACCATGATAAATATATATATGTATCACTATATATTATATATTACATTATTTATATTCTCACTGTAACATGATAATATATGTTCTTCATGGTTAACTAGAAGAAATCCCAGTCTTTGCATACAGGAGGCCTAAGACATATGTTGATGCCTAAGTTGAACTTTGTCTGCTTCATAACTCTGTCTCTACACAGATTCCAAGGGTCTTATTCCTCCTCTTGTCACCCTCCCCAGAGGAGTGCTGCATTTTAGTGAAGAACAAAAATATAACATGAGAATAGTTGGTCAGCCTTCACATAGGTCTTTACTATTTTTGTCAGGTGGAGGTGGTATTGAAGGTGGGTCAGTGAGAAAATAGGGACCCACCTGAACTAAGCAGTGATGGGAGAGGAATACAGAATGAGAAACGATGTGAGTTTTGTGTTCCCAGGGTGAGAGTGGAGAGGCCACCGACGACGAGATGGCCACCCGCAAAGCCAAAACGCACAAAGAGTGTCGGAGTCGGAGTGGTTCTGATCCTCAAGACGTTAATGAACAAGAAGAATCAGGTAAAGCAGCCTCTTTACGTCTGAGAATTTTTAATGGGAAAATATATGCATTTGGTTTTAAATTGTGATTTAAATATTGTGGGCATTCTTAACAAAACTCTTTATCACATTAAATATACTTACCTTTGTGTTTCACTAGAAGATGGAACCCAAGAGGTATTTCTGCAAATACAGGTTTGCAAACACCAGTGTAATTAAGAAGAAAATTCTCATTAAATAACTTGCCATTATTGACAAGGAATATTAGATATAAAAGATACAGTTTGATAGATTAGACCAGTGATTCTTATCCCCTGGCTGGATATCAGAGCTTTTAAAAAATATCTGGATGCCACACCCCAGCCCAACTGATTCAGACACTCTCTGTCTGGGACCTGGACATCTATGCACTTTTTAAGTTCCCCAGATGATTTTTTTTTTTTAATTTTTACCATTTACTCATTATTTGTTTATTTATTTATTTATTTATTTGGCCGTACAGCATGCGGGATCTTAGTTCCCCAACCAGGGACCGAACCCATGCCCCCAGCAGTGGAAGCACAGAGTCCTAACCACTAGACCGCCAGCGAAGTCCCACTCCCCAGATGATTCTGATGTGTAGCCAGGACTGAGAACCCACCAGAATATTTTGATGCTTCTTGTACATTAATTACCTTCATGGATTGATTTCCTCAGACGTTCAGAAGCATCTTTGGTTTTCATTTGATTTCTGAGGGCAGGTATAATCGGAGTCATTGTCTCTTTTCTGTCTTTCACCCTCACAGAGGCGAACGCCATCACGAGCCCTCCTAACCCTCTCCCTTCCAGAAGAGCCCACTCTTTGACCACGGCTGGGTCCCCTAACTTGGCTGCCGGGACATCATCTCCCATCAGGCCAGTGTCCTCCCCTGTGCTGTCTTCTTCAAACAAGAGCCCGTCCAGGTGGGGCCTTAACATGATAAAACAGAAGGACCCTTCACATCCTTCAGGTTGTGTAGAAGGGCATCCTCTCCCAGTGCTCTATGGAAAGACTATCTCTAATTTTGACTTAACAATTACATTAAAACTGAAAACCCCCAATTTTTTTAAAGCTCCTAATTTTCTTGATTTTGTATTCCTACCTTCTCATATTACTATAACTGCTTCTCATTTTCTGACAGACCAACCCTTCAAAGGTCAATAGCAGTAACAAAATCCAAGCTGTGAGTCTCTAAATCTGCACTGATATAGCAGCTGCTAGCCACAGGGAAAAAATGTTAAGTGGCTATTTAAATTCTAATTTTAATTAATTAAAATTAAATAAAATTTCAAATTCAGTCCCTCAGTCATGCTAGCCACATTAAAAGTGTTCCATAGCTACCAGTGGCTGGTGTCTACTGTACTGAACAGTGCAGATAAAGAACATTTCTATCATTGCAGAAAGTTTTATTGGCGAGCACTGCTCTAAACAAAGAATAAATTAAGTTTTAATGTAAGCAGCTTGACCCTTTGCTGATAGGTGAAATATATTTCGGACTCTTCTCAAGTATGAGATATACACGTCTAGAGAATTGAATGTCTTACGGCAAGTTAGATAGGTTTAGCTAGTATTAGTGTAAATTATTTTGTAAGGTCCATGCAAATTACAGATTTGAAACAACAGCTACCCTCTCAGAAGAAATAATATTAAAATGAAAGTCTTTCAAAGGAATCAGAACGCCACATCATCTCCCTCAGCCCCCTACTAAAGTTTAAGAAATGCAAAGATTCCAGACAGAACCATGGTGAAACAGACATTCTTTACTTCGTCAAACAGAGGAATGGGAGGAGGAAGTGAGTCTGTACAGATATTGGCTTTGGAAACGGTAATTTTACACACACGTGCGCACACACACACACAACACACACACACACACACACACACACACCCCTCCTCCCCTCTTCCTCTCTTCCTGGGAAGCTTGCTACAGAAGAGAACCCTACAGTGACTCATCTTTTAAAGGGAAGCATCCTTTCACAATATGAATAATGAACATAATTTCTACACTTGAAACTGGGTTACAGGTACATGGGAATTCTTTATACCACTCTTGTGAGGTTTATAGGGGTTTTTTGGGTTTTTTTTAAATTTATTTATTTTATTTATTTATTATTTTTGCCTGCGTCGGGTCTTCGTTGCTGTGCTCAGGCTTTCTCTAGTTGCGGCGAGCAGGGGCTACTCTTCGTTGCGGTGTGCAGGCTTCTCATTGCGGTGGCTTCTCTTGTTGCGGAGCACGGGCTCTAGGCGTGCGGGCTTCAGTAGTTGTGGCTCGCGGGCTCTAGAGCGCAGGCTCAGTCGTTGTGGTTCACGGGCTTAGTTGCTCCGCGGCATGTGGGATCTTCCTGGACCAGGGCTCGAACCCGTGTCCCCTGCATTGGCAGGTGGATTCTTAACCACTGCGCCACAGGGGAAGCCCGGTTTGTAACAAAATTAAAGCTACAAAGAATCAGAAT
Organism: Eschrichtius robustus; assembly: GCF_028021215.1. Taxonomy (NCBI): domain Eukaryota; kingdom Metazoa; phylum Chordata; class Mammalia; order Artiodactyla; family Eschrichtiidae; genus Eschrichtius; species Eschrichtius robustus. The sequence continues at coordinate 106,211,272 of NC_090830.1, forward strand.
TCTTTACATTATATTTCAGCCTATACAGTATCCCGGGTAAATAAAATAGCCAGAGAACTTGGATTAAGTGGTCTTTCCCTTTATTTCAATCACTCATAAGCAGGAAAAGGAAGGACAAAGTAAAGGAGGAAAATCTTTTCAAAGAGGTAAAAGTAGAGGAACTACCATGCCAGATGCAAGATCAGAGGACCCTGCCATAGAAGGACAGGGGGCAGTGCCCACCAAGTATGCTAAACCAGACAGAGAAGACGAAACAGGAGAAGAAAAGTCAGCCTGAATGCTCTTCAAGGAGAGAGCAAGACTGAGCCCTAGGAAGGGAACAAGTGGACTGATAGAGTTTCCTAAAGTCAGACGGAGATGGGTGCCTACAGACAGAGGCTGAACCTGGAACCAGAAGGAAGGAAGGCAGGGAATGTACTTGTTTAAATGCAAATGATAAGCCATTTTGTTATCGGATCTTTTTCCTCTTCCTGAACCTCCACCCTCTGTTTCCCATACCACATAGGCGATCAATAACCCAAGCCTACAAAGTACAATAAACCTATCCATTTGTATTACTCTTCCATTAATGGAGGTGACCTTCTGGTGTCAACACAAAATAATTTTCCATGAATAAACACTATTGGCAGGACTGAGGACAAACTAGCTATTCATTACAGTATTCTCTCTACTTTCTTACATATTTGAAATATTTAGAAAGTAAAAAATAAGAGACAAAAGCAAAAATGAAAAAAAAAAAAGATCGTAGTCATTGATTTGACCAAAAACCAGTCAAAACATTTCTCATACTCTCCTCTCAGGGAACCAGTGTAGAAAATAAAAAAATATTGTGAAACAGCTAGACTGAATTTTTGACCCAGTTGACTGATATTTTTATATTAAATAGATCCAGCCTTGGTAGGTGCAAATATAATTCTAGGCAGCGTTGGCTTCTTTCCATCCTTAATATTTTTGCTACTCACATTTTCCATTAACATTAAAAGCCCTTCCTTGTTTTCATCTAAGAACCGGTTAAGAAAGGAAAAAGAGAAGACATTGATACATTCAAGATTTTCTTCTTAAATGTGTTTCTATATTTTAGAATATAGGAAAGAACATGCGTAATCTTCCATAAGTCATGACTTATGAGTAATTTGGAGCTCTTTTTTAAAATGACTTTTCTTCAAAACCGCTGAATTTTTGGAGTTTTTTTCTCCCATTGACCTGAGATTTCAAAGAACTGTTATGATTAGTAGAGGAATATTAACCTCAGCTTTGTGCCCTTATTAAATAAGCTATAAACGTGAAGTGGTTTCAGCGTATAATGTTTTGTTTCCTCCGATGCAATGTGGATTAATTTTGAGGGAAATGAAAAGATGTATGTAATTAAAGGAATGCTTGAAAAGAAAGAAAAGAAAAGAGCCTAAACCTTCAATGACTTGCAGTCCATGTTTTTGTTCATGTTGCTAATCAGAGAATGTCTCTTGGGGCAGAATGACGAAACTGGTCCCAGTTCTGCCCATTAAGGCCATGTCTTTGTTGCAGTGCTTGGAGCAGCAGCAGCTGGCATGGGCGCATCAAAGGAGGAATGAAGGGCTTTCAGAGCTTCATGGTTTCAGACAGCAGCATGAGTTTTGTGGAGTTTGTTGAACTGTTCAAATCATTCAGGTATGGCTGGATTTCTTCTTAGCCTTTCTTGTCTGACCCTAACCTTGTTATAACAATGCCAAAGGTGAGGTGTTCTCCATCCCACACCCAGTGTGAGGAGCCGCAAGGACCTGAAGGATCTCTTTGACATCTACGCCGTACCCTGCGACCGAGCCGGCTCCGAGGCGGCCCCCCTCTACACCAACCTGACCATTGACGAAAACACCAGCGGTCTTCAGCCTGACCTAGGTTTGTGCGAGATTTTAATAGTTCCCTTTGAGGCCTTTCTACCTAAAAATGAAAGTTCCAGATCCAATCACACAAGCCCTTAGCCTGTGTCCCACATGGCATGCTGCCACCTGGAGCATCGTGAAATGCTTAGAGAATTATCTTTCTAATGGAGGTGTCAGGGGAAAGGGTATCATTAGCATTTTGGACAAGGAAATTCATCACTGGGTGGGTCTGTCCATGGATTCCAGAATATTTCACCAGTAGAGCCTCCCACTCATTCTGACAACTAAAAACCTTTCCCACTGATTTCCAAAAGTCCACGAGGTGTGTGGCATATCCCGGTTGGGAACCACCAGTCTCTTCCATGCCTCCAGGTGGGTGGGTACTGAACCCCAGGGTGGAAGTTGCTGCCCTTTGACAGGAGAGTTTTTCGTGACCTCAGCAGAGCACTCCTGTCTGAACATCCAGGACATTTTTCCTAATATGTGAACCAGAATGTCTAGTTCCTCGATCCCACTCACCACCACCACCATTGCCATCACCACCCATTCATTTTAAGCCTATTATTTTTCTCTTCTGTTCTTGCTGGAAACTATAAACACTAAAAAGCAAAAAAAAAAAAAAAAAAACAAAAAACTGTCCTCTTTCATGCATTTGCTTTTTAAATTATTTTAAAATATATTGTCCTTATGCTAAAAATATTGACCTTTTTCAACTTTAGTCATAAATGGGCATAACTATGGACTAGCCCAGTAGTTACACTTTTTAAAAAATTAATAGACTTTATTTTTTAGAACAGTTTTAGGTTAACAGAAAAATGAGGGGAAAGTACAGAGAGTTCCCATATACCCTCCCCACACACACATACAGTTCCCTCCCTTAGTAATATCTTGTATTAGTGTGGTATATTTGTTACAGTTGAGCCAATATTAATATATTAACTGAAATCCATAATTTACATTAGTGTTCACTGTTTGTGTTGTACACTCTATGGGTTTTGACAAAAGTATAATGACATGTATCTACCATTACAGTAGTATACAGAATAAATAGTTCCACTGCCCTAAAGATCCCCTGTGCTCCATCTTTTCATTGCTCCCACTCTCCTTCTGAACCCTGGCAACCACTGATCTTTTTCCTGTCTCCATAGTTTTGACTTTCCCAGAATGTCATATAGTTGGGATCATATAGTATGTAGCCTTTTCACACTAGCTCCTTTCACTGAGCAATATGCATTTAAGGTTTCTCGATGTCTTTTCATAGTTTGATAGGCCATTTCTTTTTATTGCTGAATAATATTTTGTTGTATGGATATTTGTCCTGTTGAAAGACATCTTGGTTGCTTCTAAGTTTTAGCAATTATGTATAAAGCTGCTATAAATATTTGGTGTGCAGGGTTTTTGTGGAGGTAAGTTTTCAGCTCACTTGGGTAGACCCCTAGGAATGCAGTTGCTGGATCATATGATAAGTCTGTGTTTAGCTCTGCAAGAAACTGACAGACTGTCCTCCAAGGTGGTTAGAATGAAAATGACTGGCCATACCAAAATGGGTGCACATGTGGAGCAATCAGGGCATTGCTGGTGAAAATGTAAAATGGTGCAGCCACCTCAGAAGAGAATTTGGCAGTTTCTTACAAAACTAAACGTACTGTTACCGTATGATCCAGCAATTGTACTCCTTGGCGTTTACCCAAATAAGCTGAAAACTTATGTTCACACAGAAACGTGCACACAAATGTTTACAGTTACACTTTTGAAGTACAGAAGAAACTGTAATCTTAAAGGTACGTCTTCCATCTCTGCAAACATAAAGACGTAGAAGTAGCTAGTCTCAAAAACCAAAGTCTGAATACAGCCTGAAGTCCCCAAAGAAATTTACATTTAGTTTCCATCTCATACTGAAGCTTATGGGCTTTCAAAATCTTTGACCTCGCTCTCTCTTAGTTTCTTTTATTTATTCATTGATTCATTTTTGTTTATTCCTTCAACTATGTGAAGCCAGGAAGAAGCACTGAGTTTGATGGCTTGTTTAGACAGATTAGTGAAGAGTTTCTCCAGCTTAATATTTCCACAACACCATTATCTCCAAAATGAACTTTATAAAAGATGCTGGCTAGCCTGTCCGTGTTCTGTGCGTGGTTCTGTTTCAGATTTGCTGACCAGAAATGTCTCCGATTTGGGGTTATTCATTAAGAGTAAACAGCAGCTGTCCGACAACCAGAGGCAGATATCTGATGCCATTGCTGCCGCAAGTATCGTGACAAATGGCACTGGGGTGGAGAGCACATCCCTGGGCGTATTTGGAGTTGGCATCCTCCAGCTCAATGACTTCCTAGTGAATTGCCAAGGAGAACACTACACTTACGATGAAATCCTCAGCATCATCCAGGTTTGTACCCATTTGGTGTGCAAGCAAATGTGTAAAGCCTCTAACTATGCTAATTATTTTCTGTAAACATTTACTCTTTCTATATTTCCTTCTAACACCTTTCAGTCTTGGGCCGAAATAGAGGGTTGGTTTTTGTTTTTGTTTTTAAATACCAAATATATGTGTTCTTATTTAACATATGATTAACATAGGTCCTAAGCCTTCTCTTACTCAGTGACTCCTGTAAGGAATCAGTACATGATTGCTTCTCGTAGTTCTAGCACATGCAGTAGAATTAGTAGTTAGGTTGTCAGCCACTTTGATTGTTTAACAAATGTTTATTAGCTTGTACTATGGACCTGGCTCTGTTCCAGGACCTGGAAATATAGTAGTTACATTCTAGTGGCTGAGGCAGACAATAAATGAATAAAAATATAAAGTAATTTCAGGTAATAATGGGTTCTGGAAAAATTGAGCAGAGTAAGGGGATGGAGGGATGCAGGAGGGCTGAGAGGAGTAAGCAAAGGCCACTGTGGGGAGGTGACACTTGGGCTGAGCCCTGAATGCATAAGCCATGTGAAGGTCTGAGGAAAGAGCATTCCAGACAGGGAGTAGCAAGCAGGAGCGAGTTTGGAGTCTGTGAGGAATGACAAATGCCAGAGGGACAATAGCTGACATGATTTCAGACAGGTGGGCAGGGGCCGAATCGTCCAGGCATTTTAGGCCATGGGAAGGAATTTGACTCGAGTCCATGTGAGATGGGAAGCTATTGGAAACTTCTGAGCAGGGCAGTAACATGATTTGATTTGTGTTTTTAAGAGGTCACTCTGGCCCCACTGGAGTATAAACTGTGCTAGGGAAGGAGGAGAGCAGAGACCCAGTAGGAAGCTGTCACAGTAACCCAGGCGAGAGGCGGTGATGGCTTCCGCTAGGGGGCGGCAGGAGATAGGGGGCGGCGAGATAGCTCCTTGTGGCTGCGCCACATGCCGCAGAATTAGTCTAGGTTTTCAGCCTGGCTTGTCAGTTAATTGGGAATCAGTGGACTAGCTGGCCAGCAACTGGACTCGATCACTGGCAACGCTAAAAATGCAAGGTTAAGATCACATGACTGTGCGCTCACTATAATATGACGGCGCGCAAGCACTGTACCGAGGATTCTATGTGGATTCTCGCCTTTCACCTCCCACCAACTCTATGGTAGCTGCCGTTACGATCCCCATCTTCACCTGCGTAAACCGATATCGTTTGTTTTCATATAAATCAGTCTTATTCTTTTCTCCCACTCTCCTTTTTTCTCTTAAATAAATATGCTTCGTATAATAAAATCACACATAATTAATGTTTTCTTTTAGACTAAAAAACTCCACCTTACCACTGCATAACTAAAGTAGTTCAAATATTTGGTTGAGATGTTTCCTGATGAAAACAGAACAGTTTCAAGAAATGATGTGGTGGGTTTTCCCTTTAGTCTCCTTTACTTAAGTAACACTCTTTTCGTATCCCTTGCAGAAGTTCGAGCCTAGTATCAGTATGTGTCATCAGGGCCTAATGTCGTTTGAAGGATTTGCAAGGTAACTTTTAAAAAATCTTTGCCCATCATTTAAGAGCATACATTTTTCAAACAGACTTACAAATGCAGAGAACAAACTAGTGGTTACCAGTGGAGAGAGGGTTTGACGGAGGGGCAAGACGGGGGAAGTGGATTAAGAGATACAAACTACAAGGTGTAAAATAAATATGATGCAAGGAAGTAATGTACAGCACTGGGAATATAGCCATTGTTTTATAATAACTTTATATGGAGTATAATATATAAAAATACTGAATCACTATGTTGTATACCTGAAACTAATATAATATCGTAAGTCAACTATTGTTCATTTTTTTTAAAAAAGAGTATATATTTTTCCCATGCAATTCTAAGAAACTTTGTTTCCTCTAGGTTTCTGATGGATAAAGATAACTTTGCCTCGAAAAATGATGAGTCGCAGGAGAACATTAAAGAATTGCAATTGCCCCTCTCCTACTATTACATTGAATCTTCACACAATACCTACCTCACAGGCCATCAACTCAAAGGAGAATCCTCGGTAGAACTCTACAGCCAGGTACTGAGAATTTCACTTGGAATATGGTTTTCATTAAACCTTATTTACGTAACCCCCGAAGTCACAAAAGCCTGACCCCAGACTCCTTTGAAGAACTTATACACTATTAATTGTGAAATGTGAGGAAACACGATGTGTGGGAAAACTGCCTATACATACAGTTGTTTTCTTTACTTCTTTTTGTTTCTTTTTTCCCCCCCCATCTACACTTAACCTTTATTCTAGGCAAAATTTAAAAAGTAGTTGTTTGAGACTCATAGCTTGTAGATCCTGGTTAGTCTGACCTACCTCTACTAAAATTAGATTTTCCCATGGGAAAACTATCTAATTGCTTCACTAAATGCTAAATAAATCAATATATTGTAGTGGGAAAGCATAGCAGAAAATGCAACTGTCTGTGAAGTTATTCCCAAAATATTGTTTGTTTTGGTTTGCAATTTGTCAGAAAATTAATCTATCCCTATGGCAACCAACAAAAAACAATTTTACAGACTGCAGGCACTGTCCCTACACATTTAAATTCATGGGAATATTCTTGAAAACTCAGAAGGGTCTCCGGACTAGAAAAAGCACATCCTTTTGACCTAAACGTCCAGCTCTCAATGATCCATATGTCTGTTGCTTCTGTTATATTTTCTGCAACATCCTTGTCTATGCTGCCTGTTTTCTGAACTCCCACAAGGTGAGTTAATTATGGGAGGAGCTAGCTACGTCCAGGTGTGTGTGTGTGTGTGTGTGTGTGTGTGTGTTGGGGGGCGTCCAAGTGTTAAAATTATAATTGTATTGTTTACGCAAACCCAGCAGACTTGAGCTTCCTTTATTCTGATATTAGTCTATATATTCCTCAAAGCATTGGTCAAACTTCTGTCCCCAAGCTTATCTGGTATGGAGCATGTATTTTATTTTTTTTTATTTTTTAATAGAAATCCATTTTTAATTTATTTATTTTATTTTTGGCTGCATTGGGTCTTCGTTGCTGTGCGTGGGTTTTCTCTAGCTGTGTGGAGCGTGGGCTACTCTTCATTGCAGTGCTCAGGCTTCTCATTGTGATGGCTTCTTTGTTGAGGAGCACGGGCTCTAGGCGTGCGGGCTCAGTAGTTGTGGCACACGGGTTCAGCAGCTGCAGCTCACGGGCTCTAGAACGCAGGCTCAGTAGTTGTGGCGCACGGGCTTAGTTGCTCCGCGGCATGTGGGATCTTCCCGGACCAGGGCTCGAACCCGTGTCCCCTGCATTGGCAGGCGAATTCTTAACCACTGCGCCACCAGGGCAGCCCTGGAGTATGTATTTTAAACTCTAAAATCTAAGGGGATTTTATTATGAAATGAAGATGTGTCCTTAGAGTAGTGATTTTCAAAATAAGAGTTCTGTCAAGGGGCCTCAGCTGCTGACACAGAAGAGCAGACAGTAACCACTGCCACTGAAGATTTGCTCTTTTATGTACTTTATATATTGGCCCTCCATTTGTACCAAGAATTCCAAGGTCAAAAGAAGTTTGAAATCCATTGTTCTAGAGGAAAGAAATGAAGTGTGTGTGTGTGTGTGTGTGTGTGTGTGTTTTTATCCCAGGAAAATAAACAGGGACCAATGTCCTAGCTTTAATTCCTACTGCATTTCCTTATTTGACATCAGGAAGGTTTTTTTTTTTTTACTCCTTAACATTACACCTCAAGTAGAGATTGTCACAGCCTTTGAATAAGGCACAGAAACCCCTCAAATAGACTCACAGATGTGATTAAACTTAGTACGAAGCTCCCTTTTATTTCATTTCTTACCACTCTCTGCTCTCTCTCAGCTCTCCCAGTTACCTCCTAAGATTACTGTACGGGGCAGATGAGAAGTGAGAAAAAGCCCTGTTCTCACCTGGAATTTCCAACCCTGGTTCTCCTATTCTAGCCATATGTGGAAGCCTTAATGTCATGCAGACTTTGATAAGGACCTTTAGTCTTTTTGTACTGAAAACCCATCTCATCTGCTGCCGGTCAGTGAACATTCTTCCCAGCGCGGCTCACTACAGAGATGAGGGAGCCTCACGTCCCACCTGTCACATTACACGACAGTTTTCAGCCCAAAGCAACACACCTCTAGATACTCTAGTGCTGACAGACACTGATAGCCTTGGGATTCTTTGCCAGGGAATCAGTTTCCCCTGGGAAGATAGGTCACCTACGAAAACTGGGTGCTGTATGCTATGGAATGGGAAGAATCTAGCAAGTATCTCATATAAAAACATTAAAATAAGGGGGATTCCACTATCCAAGTTATGTTGCAGCAAGTCTAATGGCCGCTAGCCCCCAGTACTGGACTGCTGTCACATGAAAATAGTTAGGTGGATTCTTAAATCAGAGAGTTGGCCCATTCACAGATATATCCACCTTTGGCTTTGGTTGACCCTTTCAAACTATGGTCATCTTTAAGATAGTCCACAAATACAGTCTATGGAGGAAGAAGCTGCCCCAAGCAAACGTTACAGAGATGCAACCCAAGCACATATATCAGGAGCTCTGCTTCCAGCTCTAGATCCAGAAAAGCAAATAGGTATCATCTCATCTAATTCACTGGTAGTGTTTCCTGGAGTTCTTTGCTGAGGAGGCTGTGAGATAACACATCAGAGCTTAGGGGGCAAGTATATTATGATTGATTACTGATGACTGCTATGGGTGTGGAGAGGGGACTTTATGGATTATTTGTCATCTCTGCTGTAGAGGCTGTTCTAGGATTAGATAGCAAGGCAAATCCTTGATAACTCCCTGCTTCTACTCTTCTCCCATGCTATATGTTCACAGCAAAGGTATTAGGTAGTGGCAGAATGTGGGTCTAAATAGAGGAGATTTTATCCTGATTGGATTTATATAAATGTTTGGCCAGTTCACTAAGGAATCAGTGGCCTCATTTCTTCATCAGCACCTCTGTCACCTCCACTGACATCTGCCCAGATAGAGTTATAGCCTGGCTGTCTCATTTCAGGATGCACCATGTGTAGGTCCCTTGAGGGACCAAAGTTGATGGGAAAATGGTCTTATGTTTTTGCTATCAAATTTTACCTTCCAATAGTATTCAGCTCTGGTAAGCACTCTTTCTACCTTAATCTATTCTCTCCCTTCCCCACCCCTAATAAATTGTGGCCTTCGGCCAACATGCAATATTTCTTTTCAATCTTAGGCCCTTCTGTTTTAGCCTGGAGAGTGAACACTGATATGTGGAAGCCTGTGCTGGGTTTAATTTGAGACTTTATCTCCATTTGCTCATCTGGGGTGGATTCATTCATTGATCCCACAGGTCCTCCTGCAAGGCTGTAGGAGTGTAGAGTTGGACTGCTGGGACGGAGATGATGGGATGCCCATCATTTATCATGGACACACCCTGACAACCAAGATCCCCTTCAAGGTAATGCTTCATAACTTTCTTTAAATCAGATCACAAAGAGTCATTATCTTCATTCATCATTTAAATGAATGACTCTTCCAAGTTATACCTTAGGTTGGGAGTTCTTATCCTGCGTCTTAAGGCTTCCCCAAATTGTGTAGGATGTGCACATGTTCATTTTCCTAGGAGTTGATCTAGAACTCTCCTTAGATTCTCATTTGACCAAAGTTTAGTAACCATTACCTTAAATTAGTTATCATGTAATAATATTGTTGAAATTTTTACATCATAAGATGATATATAAAAGGCAGGGTCTGTTCTCTTGCTGTAGGAATTAAAGGTCATTTCTCCCGGTGTCCTGCTGACAAAGGCCAACATCATGTGTCAGGAGATGATTAAATAACATTATGAAGTAATGAGAATTGATTCCACCTGGGGAGATTGGTCACCCAGGAAGACTGGTCTCACTGTATTATTATTTCAAATTCTAAGTAGTTTATTTGTTCATTGTGCAATTACTATCCTCATTCAGAGGGTCTTTGGCTGTAACATCATTTTTTTCTGAACCGTGGCTGGGCTGGGAAGGAATTTTCTTATTTCTGTCTTGTATGTGAAGATGGTGGCTAAAATGCATTTTCTCTTTAACTCATTTTCCTATTCAGCCCTCTTAAAACTTTTTATACCCTATATTGAGGGAAGGAGGAGTTGATAACTGTGTTTACATACATACATAAATATATGTGATATATGTCTTATTGCCCCAAGTAGATTTGATTATAAACTCCTTGAAAGCAGGAAAGTATCTTACGCCTTATCTTTTTTTTTTTTTTAAAAGGGAATGCTATTTATTTATTTATTTATTTATTTATTTCATTATTTATGGCTGTGTTGGGTCTTCGTTTCTGTGCGAGGGCTTCCTCTAGTTGCGGCAAGCGGGGGCCACTCTTCATCGCGGTGCGCGGGCCTCTCACTATCGCGGCCTCTCTTGTTGCGGAGCACAGGCTCCAAACGCGCAGGCTCAGTAATTGTGGCTCACGGGCCCAGTTGCTACGCGGCATGTGGGATCTTCCCATACCAGGGCTTGAACCCGTGTCTCCTGCATTGGCAGGCAGACTCTCAACCACTGCGCCACCAGGGACGCCCTCGCCTTATCATTTTTGCTTCTGTAACTAATACAGTGTCTTTTACTTATACTCAGTATATATATATATATATATTTGTTAAATTCAGGATACTGATAGCTGTTCCTCATAGTATGTGAACAATACTCAATATGAATAGTTTAATGTGTTTATAGAAAATAGCCTGTTGCTTAACTTGAAAATACATTTGAAAAGATAAAAACCACTTTGGCCAGAGTCTTCTGCATAAACAATTTAGATGCTTTCTGTGGCTGTAAGTGCCTTGCCTTTTGACACCTTGGGCAGATATCTGAACTCTCATGTGCTGTTTTGGCTCTCATAGGAAGTGGTTGAAGCCATCGATCGCAGTGCCTTTATCAACTCCGACCTCCCCATCATCATATCGATTGAGAACCACTGTTCATTGCCTCAGCAACGAAAAATGGCAGAAATTTTCAAGGTAAGGTATCAGCTAAATGACGGGATGGTATCTTGGCCTTTGTCTTGTGACTGTTGTTGAGCTTAATTTGGGGCCACTGTGGACCACGCCACAGCTGGACCTCAGCTGTGAAGCACGTACAGTGAACGTCCCTCAGACCTGAGAAATGGGGATGCCCTGGGAGTTTGGGCTGTCTCTTGAGTGGTCCATCTTTTCAACTGGAGTGATAGAAGCACTGTTCTGTGGTCTCCTGAGCATTTCCAGAAAACCTTCAGAGATAACAAGAGACCAACTTTCCAACACTTTTGATACCACAAATCAGGGATGCCAGGATGTCACCTGTCAGTTGTACGTGGAAAAGCTGAAACTATCTCAGGGCAAATAAGTCAAATCTTCTTGTGGCCCAACTTCATATATGGAGATCCAAGGTGGCGAAGAGGTTAGACTGGCCAGAATAGTGCTGTTAACACTCAGCTCTTCCTTATGCAAGGGAACTATAATGCAGACAGATTTAAGGGCAAATACGCCATTATACTTCCCCCTTCCTCCACTGGTAGAGGCATTTATGGGAATATGGCTCTCAGTGGGAGGGAGGGGCATGGCTAGAGGGAAATGTCCCCAAATACTAATGTCAACAAAACTAATTAGCCTTTCATGTTGCCTTTTCTTTGCCATCATTTAGAATAATGGTCTCTAAACTTTTTTGATTGCATACCCCATCAGTAAAATATACCACGTATTCCTGTTGTGTGTGTATTGACTTATTCATAAATTATATACATATCCTACTTATTAACATATTTTATACATTAATTAAAACATGCAAAAATAGAATATAAAAGAGAGTAACATAGAAAGGATGAAGTAAAGAATAACTTTTAAATACTATTATTTATTAATGATACAAAAACCCTTTTGCTATTATAAAAAAAATTTTAAATAAACTTATTCTTTTATTATCTAAATTTTTAGTGGGAGTAATATGATTGACTACACTTCATTATTTTGGAAATTTTTGTGATCACTGACTTGGATGTCTGGTTTTAAGTTTAGTTTATTATTTCCATATTTGGCTTTAACAGCTATAGTAGCTGATAAAAATGCCTTACAAAGATACCTGTATCCAGATGGAAAAGGGGTGCCATTAACTGCACTTGCCAGATAATGGTACTCATTTCTCAATTCCATTAATGAGGCAAAGGTTCTTATTGGAATTTGGCTAGACAATTTATATGTTTCCTGGTATCAATCAGCTTTTCTTATAAACTTACTGAAAAGGTGTTGCCTTTTATATTTTTAACAGATGAGTTTAGACTCCACTAAAATCCTTCATTTAGAGGATTTTTTAACCATTAGAAAATCTGCTTCCAGGTAGCCTGAGTGTGCATACATAAGAGTTTTTATGTTAACACACATTGTTTCCTACAACAAAATCACATCACAATAGAAATATTTTTAGACAGCTGTCTTTACTCTTTCCAGAACACAGATTTTATCTAAAAAGCAAATACTTTTGAGCTTCCCTGGTGGCTCAGTGGTTAAGAATCCGCCTGCCAGTGCAGGGGACACAGGTTCGAGCCCTGGTCCGGGAAGATCCCACATGCAGAGCAACTAAGCCCGTGAGCCACAACTACTGAGCCCGCGTCCCACAACTACTGAAGCTCGCGCGTCTAGAGCCCGTGCTCCACAGCAAGAGAAGCCACTGTAATGAGAAGCCCTCGAACCACATCAAAGAGTAGCCCCCGCTCGCCGCGACTAGAGAAAGCCTGCGTGCAGCAGCGAAGACCCAGTGCAGCCAAAAATAAATAAATAAAATAAACAAATTTATTTTTTAAAAATAGCAATTACTTTCTCACTCAGTGTTAAAACGTTACCCTTATCATATAGGAACAGATTAACAGTGATTTTATCATCATCATCATCATCATCATCTGGTAACAAAGTACAGCTACCCACTATAAACACAGAAAAAGTCCGAAATTTTAGGATACTTTTTTTTTAAAGAAAATTGTATAACTTAGAATACTCCTTTAACTAACTGCTTTTTCCTTATATAAAATGTGAGCTTCTATATGTCGTAAAAGATTTTCATAATCACTTTTCATCTCATTACAGAATATTTCAAAGAAAAGTCTTTTTGTGAAATTAACCACACGTCGTCACCAAAGCACCCAAACTGTGATCATCTCAATAAGATGTTAGCAAACAAAGATGTGAGGGACTCACCTTTGGTCCCTCTGCGTCAAGAGATCCCCCCCCCCGTCCCTCAGGGACCTTCATGAACAGTGCCTGACATACAGACTGAGGGCGCCATTTTCAGTCTGTACATTAAGCAGTAATAAGCTTCCATTTTGTTCTTTTTTTCATTAAAAAATAACTAGAAATGGAAACTGACATGTTTTCTACCCTCACCCCAAATGGGTCATCCTGTGCCTTCCCCCACCACCCACCTCCTTGGGGGAGACACATTTCCCTTTGAAGACCAGTGCTCAGAAAAGCTTTATGAGAATGGTGTCTGTGGTTCTTTATACTCGGTGGTGACAGATTCTCCCTACTATTTTTCCTTTTTGTCCCCACTTCCTACCTACTTCAAGGTTTGTATCCTTGTGACTTCTTACCCATGTCTGGAACAGACCATATTCTACAAATCACAGCCTCTAACTGAATCTCTTTTTCTTCTTTAGTACATCAGACCCGGAGTATTTTTCTAAATAGTTAGAGCTGGGCCCCCCCTGGAGAGGGGCCTAGACCCCTCCTCCTGGCCTTCTAACCACTTCCCTTCTTTCCAGTAAGAAACTATGCAGGACTGGGGGGCAGGACACACGGATACAACATCTTTCCTAGTTCCTCTTCCTAGGATTTTTAGAACAATTCAACTGGGCTGAAATATCTAGCTGATGATTCAGGTATAGATAAAGGGCATTGATTATGTGTTTTCCTTTATTGTTTTTAGACTGTGTTTGGAGAAAAACTGGTGGCTAAATTCTTATTTGAGAGTGATTTCTCAGATGATCCAATGCTTCCCTCACCTGACCAACTCAGGAGGAAAGTGCTTCTCAAAAATAAGAAGTTAAAAGCCCATCAGACACCGGTGGATATATTAAAGCAAAAGGTACTCTCTTGTTAAAGAAGTTATGAGTATGCTGTGTGCCCAGGACAAAGAAATTAATGTCATTCTAACCTTTCAGATGACTGATGGGTAACCAGTTTTTGAAGATTCAGTTTCCTTGATTGACACATTTGACTTTTGGCTTTCCACTGAATAGACTGATAAATACTCTCTTCCCACTTACATAAAATTTTATTTCGAAAAATTGATGTAGGATGTACCTCATTATTTAATTTATTCTGAGCAGGATAATATGTGACTCTTGTCTCTGGGCCTGGGCTTCACAGCTGTCAATCCCACAGTGGTCGCTCTAGTCCTCTTTAAGAAGAGTCCCCTGTCGGGAGAGCACTTGGACATGGGGTTATGACTCCTGAGGTCAGTATTAGAACCCCAATAGCAGCAGCCCTGTGCTCCCAGCATGGAAGTTGGCACAGTGTATCACTGTGGCATATGGACCCCAAGGCACTTCTGTACCTGCCTCACCCATGGAGATCTAGTCCCCGAGCACCACAGACTTGCCTATATAGGAGGGCCCTCAGCCCAAGGATCTGTGAAAAAGTTCAGGTCCAGGACCACTGAGTCCATATACCAGGTTGAACTTACTCATCCCACAGAAAGACAGCTGCCAAAACTATTTGTCCTATGTAGGAGAGCACTGTTGGCCCTGAAACACCACTTTTGAAAATTACAGCAACCAAGAGTTGCTGCGTGAACCTCAGCCCCCCGCAGGACTAGAATGGTGCAGCCCCGGCAGCATGGACAGTCCAAAGTAAAACTAGGTCACGGCCTAGAGCTTTTAATTTCTCTCTGAGCATCACCTCCAAGCCTCCAGGCCCTACTCCAGTTCTGCTTTAAGTGGTTCCCAGAGAACAGATGGATTCTATGAGCCCAACAGATTTGGAACCTTTGTCCTAAGTCATTGATTAAAAAATGTCAAGTCGAGCTGTACAGCAGAAACCAACACAACATTTTAAATCAACTATACTCCAATAAAAAAAATTTTTTTTTAATTTCAAGTCGAATCGAGTCAAAAGTCCAGTTTGACCTAGTTGAGTAGTCTATTTGGAACAATCGCCAAATCTTCACTTCCATTAAGAATATTTGGATATTCTTCCATCTGTGGATATGCTTGGATTTGTGAATCTTAAGATGTGATTTCCAGAAGTCAATGCTCAGGGTCTGACAGCACAAGGACCGTGAAACCATCACCTCTCTTAATTTGAACTTTATATCTCAGTTAGTACAACCTAGGACCGTTCTCGCTATTTAAATTCTTTAACGCCTACCAGGCTCATGTTGAGTTTGTGGAGAGCAAAGAGTTCAGTTATTTCCACAGGACTAAACTTATGCCTAGTCTCACCATTTTTCCAGGTTTACAATTAATTTTAAACTTTTGTGTAGCAGGAGTCTCACATTTATCTCTATTAAACTTGCTCTTCTTGGTTTTGGTTTGTTATTATAGCATACAAGGTTCTTTGTGGATTTTGACATCTGTCATCCAATTATTTATTAGCAGTTTTCCAAATTGTGCCTTCACCCAAGTTGCCCTTGAGCCGGACGGCCAAGTGGAGAGCCCTGTGGCCCTTCTTGCAGGACCTCCCTCAAGTTTAGGTGATTATCACTCTTGTCTGGTGCTCTCTTCTCTGAAGCCCAGACTTCTGCAGAATCTGCTTCAACCTCTTTCTTTATAGAATAGAAATTAAGATCTAGGCCTTTATGGGACTTTCTCGAAGCCACCTAGTTCATAGTGGCAGAGCCAGGATTCTGATTCAGGTCTTCAGGGAAGACCTTGTCAAAGGCAACACAGAAGTAGGATACATTGATAACAATCGCTGGGGCACTTTCAAAGACACAGATTCTTAGGTCCCACATCTGCCCAACTAAATCGGAATTTCCATAAGGAAGACTTGGTAATCTGTTTATTTTAAAATAATTCTTATCCCCCATGAAAGTTGGAAAATACTGCTTATCTGTTATTTCCCACAAAGTGAAATACCTTACCCGCAAAGTCTAAAGAGGTTACTGTGTGGGAGATTTGTTCTTAGTAAACCTATGCTACTTCTTGCGAATCGCCTCTTTATTTTCTGTGTTCTCACAACCAAATAATCCATTCTGAGATTCTGTCAGGCATTACTTTGGCACTTTCTACCATACAACTTCCACAACTTACCTCTTCCTCCTTTTGGAAAAATGGGACAATATAATCCCATTTTCAGTTTTTTAAAATCGCTTCCAGAGCCCCATGATTTCCCAAGGGGTACTGACAGTCATATCTGCAAGGCCTTTTAATTGCCTGGCAGGTTGTGGGTCTGGACCTGGTTATCTGAGTTCACACGGGGTTGGGTGAATGCATGCCAGGAGCTCCAGTGTGCTCAGACCAACCCTCTAACTTAGAAGGTCTGGGTCCTTTCTGTGCAAGGAACTCACCCTCAGCAAGGACGCACTGACTCAGAGCAGGATTTCTGAAGCCCTCCATCTGCCTCAGGCTCGTGCTAAGGCTCTTGCCGAGGATCCTTAACTACACCCCGCCAGATCACCAGTATTCTGCCCTTGGTCTCCTGAACTCCAACCTGCTAGACTCAGACAGTTCACACTCAGTGACAGGTGCTGTGCTAGGGGCTGGGGGAACAGAGCAAATGAGACATGGCTCCTGCCTGGACCCATGTGAGCCAGTTCTTCACCTGACACCCCACTCTAACCCCCAGGCCTATATCTGAATTGCTTTTATCAAGGGCTGGGGTCCTGTTTTTCTGCCTCAAAATAAGTAGGATATGGCAAAGAATAAGGAAGTCAGCTCTTGGCTGTCGCTGGGCCACCTGTCCCATACTTCCTGCACTGGGGGAAGTACCTGAGCGTCGAAGGGACCTGGACACTCCACCTTCTGACATTTGCTGGTAGTGGGACTTTGAACGGCAGCACCCCCATTATTGGTTCTCAAAACCTTCTGTCAGGGGGCCCACCGGGCTCTTGGCATCATCATTCTCGGTACTTGGCTCCACCCTGCATGTTTACTGCAGGAAGGCCCTTTGCTTATCCAGGACAGATAGACTTGCTTTTGTAGCTCACTTGTGCCTAGAGCAGATTTCCTAAAGCTTGGAAGAATGCCACTCCTGTGAGACACTCTGAAAAAAGAAAAGAAAATTTTCCTGGTTAAATAAGTGTGGGAAATGCTGCACTGGAGATCTTTGAAGAACGGTGGTGCCCTTTAGCATATTTAATGAAGGCTCTGTGAAGCTCAGTTTCTGTAAGATGCTGTTTTTAAACTTCCATTGTGTTTTGTGGTTACAGTAATTCTCATTTTTTTACATGACAGCTATTAACACGCATGGAGCTAGCGTTCCATAAAAATGTTGAGCCTAGACAATGCCCAGTTATCTGGAGTAGACGGCATGTAAAAGATTTATCTCGATATCAACATAGCCTACACTGTATCTTCCTTATGTATATATTTTTATTATAAAGGTAATATAACCACATTTCGGAAAACTTAAGGAAGAATTATTTTAAAACACACATAATTCCAAAGCCAAACACAACCTGTATCACAAGGATTCTTAACCTTAGTAATATCCACAGACAGAATTCAGGGGGTCCATGAAATTAGATGAAAAAAATTAAATTTTTTTTTGGCTGCGCCATGCGGCTTACAGGATCTTAGTTCCCCAACCAGGGATTGAACCCATGCTCCCTGCAGTGGAAGTGCTGAGTCCTAACCACTGGACCACCAGGGAATTCCCGAAAAAAAATTACATCTTCATTTTCACTAACCTCTAGCTGAAATTTAGCCTTTCCTCTGATTATAAATGTAGGGAACAAACCACAGTAAAGTTGGCAGCATCTATGTCTTTGTCACCAGTAGAAATCACAGATGTTTCATATTATATCACAGCTGTTGCTAATATCTCCAAGAATTATTTATGCTCATCACTATTTCAGAAATGTTACTTGACCTACCATTATATATTTTTTACTATGTTAATAAATAAACATATTATTCCTATAGCACAATTTTTTTTTAACATTTGATAACTGTATCAGCATTCTTTTTTTCCTTTGTAATGTTCTGTGCATTTAAAATATCATTCTGAGAAGGGACCTTACCTCACCAGACTGCCTAAGGGGCCTGTGCCATAAAAACAGGTCAAGAATTCCTACCGTATTAACATTTAATAGCTAGCCTTTTATGCACATCGTTTTATATAATTATAATCATTATATGTAGACAGAAAGATACATAGTTATTGAACAAAGGATATAGAATTATATATATATTTGCATAGATACATGTATATATGTATATGCTTACATGTATAAATATTATATCTATACACACACGCAAAATTCTGTATCCTTTGTTCAATAAATATATATCACAATTATTTGTCAAGTCTTATTCTCTCAAGCAGATACACCATAGTTTACTGACGTCACTCCTCTATTGTTGGACTTTTAGGTTGCTTCCTGCTTTTAATTCACGCAAGTAACTTTGCCTGTATTTTGCACTATTTCCTTATGCTAGGCCCCAGATTTATATTTATTCTTGTGTCCTGTGATATTCCTTCACAGTAATTCTAGTCAAATGTAGAAGCACATGACCTCCCCGATAGCACACATCAATTTTCCAGAAATCTCTAGGCCTATTTTGTTAATCTGACTGACGGTTCAGATAAAGGTCTGTTGAAAAAACTTTATTTAAATCAACTATTCTTTTGGTCTCGTCCATAGGGATTCTAACATTTTTCTCAAGGTCAAAGGCCTTTAGATAGTATTTTAAGAAGGGGGGGGAAAAAAACAGTTTCTTAGCAGAGATTTACTTTTCCAAAATGGATGGGCTGATTTGCTTCTTCATCATTTGGGATTGATGGTGGTTTTCTGAAGCACCCAGGTTTCTCCTGGTGGGGTTGTCCTAGGAAACCTGGATGGCTGGGCACCACACATGGATTCCTTGTGATTGTTTCCTAAAAGCTCCTGGATTCCTCCTGTAGGGACGTTAACATTCACTGAAGTATTGACGTTGCTCTTTAAGTGACTGTAGAGTTTTGGGGCTTTTCTCAAATAATCAAAATAGGTTAAGCCACATTTTATGACTGTGGTGAGCCTTAGGTGGTCATTTGGTAGCTATAAATGAAAGTTCAGTAGCTGGGCATCTGCAGTCTTTAATTACTGATATGTTACAGGCTCATCAGCTAGCGTCCATGCAAGCTCAGGCTTATAATGGTGGCAGTGCCAACCCTCCACCTGCTAATAACGAAGAAGAGGAAGATGAAGAGGACGAATATGATTATGACTATGAATCCCTCTCTGACGGTAAGAGAGCCAACCCTATGCTATACGCAGGGAAGTGCCTGGAAGATTTTTCTACTGGGTTTTTTGGGTGTCTTTTTTTTCCAAAAATAAGTCTGATTCTCCATAGACCAACAATACAGATTGTTGTAATATTATCTAAGAGTTTCTGGAATCCTGCTGCTTAGCAAGGAGGACCTGTCCTCCTTGGAAAGGGATTCTGTCAGCCACTACAGACAGCACTCAAGGAAAGAGTAGGAGGGTGTGGGAAGCAATCCAGGGGTTGTTCCTAAATTGGTTTCTAGAGGAAGAGGTGGAATTACTGCAGAGAGACCCCGTTCCCACCCTTTCAGCATCTGGTGTAGCGGATGCTCTTGGCAGGAATTGTAGACAAGGGCTGACTCTTTTCTCTCCCCTGCACCACCTGCAGGGGGCAGCATCGCGTTCCTGTGCTTTCTGCTGCTCCCCTTCACTGCTTTTGCTCCTGCTTTCTAAGAGCATAGCAAAGAAAGAAGCAGCATTTCCCTTCCCCGCCCCCCTTCCCTGGTTCTCACATACTAAGCCAACCAGACATTTCCTTCTGGCCCCACCAAAAAGATATGGGTGATGGCTAATGGTGCAATACAAAAAAGTCACATGAATGATGTTATTTACCTATTAAAGGTGAAGGATTCTTCTTAGGAGATAATTAGGTTTCAGTTGTGTTTCATTTGCACTAAATTAGTGTCATTTGCTAGAGATTGCAAAATGTTTTCTCAGGTACCACTGCTGATGGTAGACTGTTTAATTTTGGCAACTTCTGAAAGACAAACATTTAGTAATGAAAAAATACCAATATTCCTGTTTATTTAAACGTTATAAATGTAGACTATATTACTTCTCTGTAGGATATTGTCTTGTTAATATGCAGATATGCGCAGACCAGTAACCGTTTACCACTTGCATTAAGAGAATCAAGCTACACTCCTTCATATATCTGCTTCTCATGCAGCACGATTGTCTCC
This sequence comes from Eschrichtius robustus, assembly GCF_028021215.1. Taxonomy (NCBI): domain Eukaryota; kingdom Metazoa; phylum Chordata; class Mammalia; order Artiodactyla; family Eschrichtiidae; genus Eschrichtius; species Eschrichtius robustus. The sequence continues at coordinate 106,231,924 of NC_090830.1, forward strand.
TGGCCGTGTTTGGTTTTGTGAGCCTCTGTCATAGCCAGCAGCTACAGTCCAACCTCTTTCTGCCCCCAAATGCAATACTAGTCTCTGTCCATTTAATATTTGTCCTTAGTAATTGTTGATTGCTTCATACCGTCAACTAAAAGCCAATGTACTCGATCTGAAGTCCCATCAGATAACACGAAGGGCATATTCTCTAATGGGGAGGTCGAAAGAGGGAGAAAATGGGAAAGAGTCAAGGTCATTTCTTGTATCCTGTTCCTCAGAAGTCATGGGAGTATGAATCTTTTTATATTGACTTATTCCTCCCCGTGGATCTCTACCACAGTCATGGTAATGTTGTTTCATAGAACAAATTTATTTGATAAGAAATGAAAACCACATTTAAGAAATCAACCAAATCCAGATGTTATTTGCCCCTGTAAGAAGTTAGTGCTCTGGAAGATAAATTCACTTTCTATCATAAATTACTTCTGTGTTTTTTTCTGTACTTTTGAAAACAGGAAAGAAAAGACTTTTCTTAATTATTAGTAATAGCAGTATAGGAAGTTTTGATATGCAGATAACAAAATGCATAGGGGAAGGTGGGGGAAGGAGCTTTCTGATTTATTTTCAGTTAGGAGGGTAAAATTTGAACCCTACCCCACTGAATCTCTAGGACAGTTGCATGCTCTTTAAAAACCCACATGTGCTGGGGTGGGGTATACATGGAAAGCACCCGCAGGTTCTGCTCCAATAGACTGTGAGACCTTGGGTCAATGTCCTTTCGCCACTCTAGACTTTAGGCCCCTCAGATGCATAATGGGAAGATTTTGTTACAGGTTGTCTGATGTTCTCCCTTCTGGCACTAACATCTATGATCTATGACAGTTAATTCCAATACCACCACATGATAATTTCCCATTTCATTAAAAGAGTCCTCTGACTGGCTGATTCCCAAATAGGCCTTGTAGTTGATTATGCCGGGACTTGTTTAAGCTTACCCTATTAAGGCGTCCTGATGCTACTGTTAAATGCCAGACAGTCTTGCACTTTTGGTCATGGTTTGTGGTGCCGAGCTCATCCCTGCCTCCTTCCCTCAACCTCACTTTCTCTGGCTGAGATAAGAAGAAAACAGAAACCTGCTTGCTAAGGGTAGGACCATTCCCAGCTTCTTAGCAGGACCCCGAAAGTTTCTAAGCTTCTGGTAATGATGGATCCCTTTGAGGATGAGATGGAAGCTGTGACCAGTCCCCTCAGAGAAATAAACATGGTCTCAAATTTCTACATAAAATTGCAGGAGTTTTCACAGGCCTTCTGAGCCCCTCGCAGGCACCTCAGGCTAGAAACCCGTCTCTAAAGTCTGGGTGGCCCAGTTTATCTCTGTGACAGCTCTAGTCCTCAGTTTTCACATATATAAAATGAGCAAATCCGTCTAAAACCTCTTTTGGTTATAAAAATGTGATAGTTCTGGGCTTCCCTGGTGGCACAGTGGTTAAGAATCTGCCTGCCAATGCAGGGGACATGGGTTCGAGCCCTGGTCCGGGAAGCTCCCACATGCCGCGGAGCAACTTAAGCCTGTGCGCCACAACTAATGAGCCTGCGCTCCAGAGCCCGCGAGCCACAACTACTGAAGCCCGCGTGCCACAACTACTGAAACCTGCGCGCCTAGAGCCCTTGCTCTGCAACAAGAGAAGCCACCGCAATGAGAAGCCTGCGCACCGCAACGAAGAGTAGCCCCCACTCGCTGCAACTAGAGAAAGCCAGCGCACAGGAACGAAGACCCAACGCAGCCAAAAATAAATAAAATAAAATAAATTATTTTTAAAAAAGAACGCTTTAAAAGAAAAAATGTGGTAGTTCCTAGGCACAGAATTACTTCCAGAAAATCTAAAGGAAGTTGCAAATGAGGCTCAAATATTTCAGGAACTGCTACTCTGCCTTTTGGCCACTAAGTTCTTGATGAATATTTATTCAATTAAATTTTATTAAATAAATATCAATTAATTTTTTCCCAGCCTTGCTGTTTATCTTGACTAGCTTTGAACATGCACTAGAGTAGAGATTTGAATTTCCAATTTCATATAGACATTCTATGACTTCGTATATATGAAGTCTAATGACTGCATGATTCTAACAAATTAATCAGTTTCTATCCATTTGACATAAAGTATTTTGGGGAGTATTAGGACAATCAGTAGCTGAAAATACATAATGTGAATGTGGCAGCATGATTAACGTTAACAATGTTTGCACTTCTTTTATTGCTAGCCTTTGCATCCCTTAGTAGTCAAAATATTAAATCGATGGAAGATTTCTTATTTCATTTACCTTGTAATCTAAGCTGTTGTTATTCATGCTTTGCTTCATACCTTAGTTTAATTTATCTGGCTTTTTGCCTTAATTTTCCTTATGTTTATCCCCTTTCTGATTCTGTTTTTCTGTAGCAGATGTCCTTACTGCTTCTCCTGCTCCTAACAGTCAGGAAGGTAAAGCCACTTGAACCTGACCTTTTAACTGCATGAATGTCGGCATTCTGTTTCCATTTGCTTAGGCCTGACTAGCATGAAGTTGTGACCCTCATAAGAATAAAAATGTAATTGAAATGATTGATCTCATTTATTTCTTGGCAGCCTGCATGGCCCTGATTTGGTATAAGGATATTTTGGTCTAAGCATTTGTGATCTGATGAGATAGTAAAATCATGGGTGAGAAATGAGCTTTCTTGTTTTTCATTTTAAAAGAACATAATCATGTTATATCTCTAACACCTTTAAAATCATTTTGAATAGTAATACCAAAACAAGAGCAAAGTATAAGATTATCTGTCATACTTTGGAAATTTTTAGATATATTTTAATTCTTATCCTTAAGATTTTCCCTTAATAAATTGATAGACAGTTATGAAAACTTTACTTTCCAATTAAGCATAATTGTGAAAACTGCATTGCAAGTAAGTGTCTTTTTCCCTCTGGTTTTGACATTTCTAGAGGTAAAAAAAGCTGATAGCTTCACTTTAAAGTGAGAGTGATTAAATCATGCCTGCACCATCTAGAAGTGCTTCAGCCACTAAATCCTTCCCAAACTTGTGTGCTGAGAGCTTCTTGACAGGGTATCTTCCATAATGTTTGCACAGTTCCAATCATCTGTATGAAAATGAGCTTTCTCATTTAGATTACGTCTATATGGTGCCAAAACTACTGGTAAATTAGTCTATTCAATCAAAAGTAAATGTATCATTTAACAAATTTTTAAAATTATACTTCAAGCCATCATTTTGGTAACATGTAGCCAGCGCCTCAGTCTTACAGATAAGCACAAGTACCTGAATATCCTTGCAATGATGTAGCCATAGCCCTTAAGTGAAGCATTCAGTTCTTGTTCACTGAAGCCTGCCAACTCATTTTCAGACAACATTCTAGAAGACAGACCTGAAAATAAATCATGTAATGACAAACTTCAGTTTGAGTATAATGAAGAAATCCCCAAGAGGATAAAGAAAGCAGATAACTCTGCTTGCAACAAAGGAAAGGTGGGTGAATGGTTTCTGTTAAATTACACTTGGACCGTCAGTTTCAGATAGGATTTCACTCCCTCCCTATCCTTTCCCTTCACCTCTCCGCTCACTTTCCCTTAGATGCCAAAGTCCACATGGTGATGATATGGGACCCCCATCTGCAATTTATAGAAGGTTAGTCATCGATTCGTCCAGCCAATACCTACTGAAGAGGTAGTGTGTGGCAGGCAATGAGATAGCACAGGAGGTGATTTGGCCATGGAGACAAACATGTTAACAGTGCTTGTAGATAAGTACAAAGAACAGTGATTACACAGTGTTATCAGAGCACGATGGTGTTGAGAAGCAGACAAAAACAGGGCATTCAGACCAGGAGGCTGGTACGTTCAAGGAATTGCTAGAAGTTTTAAAGGTGTTCGGGATGACCAGGAAGATAAACAGGCCTGATTGGGAAGTGTTAACAGAGGAAGGACAACAAGAATAGAAAGAAAAATGAGATACCCAGACCCAACCCTCAAGCGCCGCACAGTGTATAGACTCTGAGCAGATCTATAGACATAGTTACAGTGACATTGTTGGACAACAAAATAATAAAATACGCCAAAAATTTGAGCCACAGAAGATACATACTCCGCTGTCTGTTCGTCCAACAACTATGTATTGAGTGTTCCACATTTAAGACGCTGGACTGTGCTCTGAGGGAAGATGAAGGATGAGTTAGACTCAGCCCTTTGCTCTCAGAAAGCTTTTCTCTAGGGAAGGTGTTAGGACATGTATATGGATAAGGTAGAGCAAGTGAAACACAGTGATGGCATGAGAAAGGAACAAAGAGCTTTAGGGATTCCAAGGTGAGTGGCATATACCTTCCCTGTAAACCAGTATCATTTTTCCCTTGATAGGTTTATGACATGGAACTGGGAGAAGAATTTTATCTTCCTCAGAATAAAAAGGAAAGCAGACAGATTGCACCAGAGCTTTCTGACCTTGTCATCTATTGCCAAGCAGTAAAGTTTCCAGGTAAGAATAGACAGTATCAAATGAACTTATTTACAAACAGAAACGGACTCACTGACTTAGAGAATGAACTTGTGGTTGCCTGGAGAAGGGGGGATAGTTAGGGAGTTTGGGATTTAAATCTACACACTGTATTTAAAATGGATAACCAGCAGGGACCTACTGTATAGCACAGGGAACTCTGCTCAATATTATGTAACAACTTAAATGGAAAAATAATTTGAAAAAGAATAGATACATGTATATGTATAACTGAATCACGTTGCTCTACACCTGAAACTAACACAATGTTGTTAATCAAGTACTCCAATATAAAATAAAAGGTAAAAAAAAAAAAAAAAAAAGACTAGACAGTATCATTTATAACATTTAAAGATACCAAAAGATTAAAATATTCTATTTATTTAATTGGGCATTGTGAATGCTCTCCAAATAACTAAATTGTGTTGCTGAAATCATTGTTACAGTATCTTCTAAATATTTATTATTATTATTATTATTATTTGCTTTGATGCTGATGAGGAAAATACCATAAAATGTTCATTTTTCAGATCATATATCTCTCCATTATAGTTAATAATAATAATGTTCATAACATCTAATAGCTAAAATATTAAGCACTTAATACCAGGATTTATGCTAAGTATTTTACATACATCATCTTAAATGACTCCATAATAATTCTATGAGTAGGTGGATTTATCTCCATTTTTAAATAACAGTCTGAGAGAGATGAAATAATTGTCCCAAGGTTTCAGAGCATATCAGTTAAGACTCTTTTGTCTGAAAGTGGCAGAAGTTACTTAAGCAAAGAAGAAATTTATTGGCTTATGTGTTGAAAAGTGAAGGGATATATGGGTTTCAGGTACAGCTTGGTCCAGGGCTTTCTCTCTCCATATTTCTCACTCAGCTGCTACTGTGTTGGCTCTTTTCCCTTTGCGGTTGCAAGGCAGCTGCAGCAGGCTAGCACTGCATATTTCTAGATTCAGCTTCAGTATGAGTCTCTTCCAGAAGTTTCAGCAGCAGTTTCATGGTTTTTCACTGGATCCTTTGCCCCTCCCTGAACCAATCACTGTGGCCAAGGACATGCAGTGCTCTGGCTGTCTAGGGCTTAGGTCACATGCCCCATCCCTGAGCTGGGTAGTGAGTCTCCACCCAAACTGCAAAGATCAAGGACAAGGTTTCAGTGGAGAGGTTTCCCCAGTTGGCCATTTTTAGAAGTACAAGTGAACTTAAGCTGATAAACCACTGCCCCCCCCCCAAAAAATGTGCATTTCAGTTAATAAGTGGTAGAACTATGATTCTGAAGCCTGTCTATCTCCAAAGTCCTGCCTTTAACCCTAGCGCTACCCTGCCTCTCTTGTTAGGGTGTGCTGTCAATGAGCTCATCCAGATGGGGCAGCAGGAGGTGGAGGACAAACAGGAAAGTCCATAAATATATAGAAGTCAGAAAAATTCATCTGCTCCTATTAAGAAGAAGGATTCCCTTGTACAAGATTTCTGAGAACAGGAAAGCAGCTGGAATTGGGGGATCCGTCTAAATGTTAGTAAGCAGCATATATGAACTTGGCCTAGAGAGGGAAGTTAAAATACCAACCCTCATTTTTTTTTAAGATGGTCTGGACGCGGATCCTGGCTTCCAGAGGCTTATCTTAAGCCCTAGTTCTCACACTCTGCCCTGCAAATGGGACAGAGGTCCTGGACTATTGAAAAACTAGGTAACAAGTGGTCTCTTCACACACCAGAAGGGGGAAAAAAATCATAGATGGAACTGTCTCGATTTTTAAGTTTTCTCCCATAAACTGTTTTTAAACTTTTGGCAGCTGCTACTGCTTATCTACTAGCAAATTCTGTTGAGGAGGATGAGAATAAATAAGTAGCAAGCAAAGATTTCAAAGAAATGCAAGACCTTAGCTATGTAGGTTTAGTTTCACAGATCCTGACTTTCTGTCTCATAAGTACAGTATGACCATATCTGCAGCTGGTAAAATTGTTCTTATCATGGGGTAAAATCCTTTCACTGTCAAAGAGCCTCGTGGCCTGCATGTCCTTCATCACAGTAACAGATGTGAAGACCACTCCATCCAAGAATCATACTCACTGCATCTCTTGTTCTTTATAAATTCAGCTGCCACTGCACCCAAACCATTCCTCTGGCTTTGTCTTTTCCTCTCAAGCACTGAGTAAACAAAGAGCACAAATTCCAAGAGATATTTGAAGTCACTGTGAGAGATAAAGTTTCTGTACAGGTAGAGAATTGTGGAAGGGTCAAAACGTCATTTGGTCTAGCTTTTGACTTGAGGCACAGGCGAAGCATGGGGTTGTTTGACTTATTTTTAAAATTCCAAGTATGCTGTTTTTTTTAAGTGTTTATATAACACACATTCTTTATAGGTATACTATATTCTAATATATTTTTTTAGTAATTGAAGTTTCTTACATTTTTCTTTCCCCAAATTTATTTTCTTTCTCAAAATGACTAAATTGTATTACCAGAATCATTGTCGTAATACCTTCTAAATATTTATTGTCATTATGATTAGTTTTGATGCTCAGGAGGAAAATACCATAAAGTGTTCATTTTCTTGAGCCGTAACTTAATAAATTATATGAATTACAATAATAAAAAAATGTTCATTTTGCTACACTGTTGATTTTAATTTTGGTACGTTATCAATTTCAATGCATCTCACCTTTCACCATCCCAAGTCCCTTCCAAGGAGCCACATGCAAAAAACTCTTCCGAGCAGTGAGGCACCATGAAGATCATGGGTACGACCTTCCCCAGAAGTAAAGTAACTTCCCCAAGATCACAGACCTGCTTCAGTGGCAGGGCTCCACTACTCAGTGAGCTTGGCCAGGACAGTTCTATAACTTCTCTGCACTTCGGATTCCCTACCTGTGAAAGAGGCACAACAGTGCTAACTTGCAGGGTTATTGTAAAAAGTAGCGATAAGGTACGCAATGTGATTAGCACACTATCTGGAAAATAGTTGGCTGTCTCGAAATGGCTATTGTCATTTTCATTGGTGAACAGACCAGCAGGGGAGATGAAGGTTCTTTGTTGCTCCTTCAATTACTTCTCTGGGCCTCTCCAGATTCCTTCCCCTTTCTTTATCACCCAGCCCTTGTTTCCTTACGTGCTCACCCCACCCCAGAGAATGCCCAGGCTCCTCACAGGAGGGCCCACATACCCCTGGAGGATGTCAACATGTGCCGGGGTGTGTGCAAAAACCCCAGAATGAACATGGCCCCTCACTCTGACCCCTCGTCTCTTTTACTCGGGAGAAAATCCATTGTTAGATCATTGTGTAGAGGGCAAAATTCACATAAAGTTTTAAGGTAAAGCATAAGAATTCACTAGTCCAAGTTTGTGCATCTTTGCAGTTTTGGATACTTCAGAGAAAAAAAAATGTAGAAGCCCCACAGCTGCTGTGTACTGAGCATTTTCTCTGAACAGAACACTCTATTAAGTATGCGGATATACATTATCTTATTTAATCCTAACCATGACCCTTTTGGAGATGAAGAAGTGGTCAGAGAGGTTAAGTAATTTGTGTGAGGTCGCATCGCAGGGAACAGGGTTTAAACACCGGAGTCTACACTCTTATTAAACACTACTTTATCCTGTCTTCTCTGATGATGTTCTTGGAAGATAAATTTTCATCTCAAAGTGGCCCCCCGAATGCTGTTTCAGCTAAAGGAAATACTCTCTAATGGTACAATTGTAGACAGTGGGAATGGTTTGGAGGCACTGGTGCCTTTAAATTACACGTCCTGCCCTGGAGCCAGGTCTGCATGGTGTGCATTCATTTCCTCATTCAGCAAATATCTGTGAAGTTCCCACTGCGCCCGGGCACTGTGACAGGCAGGAAGGATTCAGGGAGTGGTTGGACCAGAAGAGAGAAAGAGAAGCCATGAAACATGATTACCATCATAATCTGTTTCCCATTCAATCCTCAGATTAACCCTGTGAGTGAGTTCCTATCATTGCACCCATTTTGTAGATAAGAAAACTGAGGAATCAAGAAGGCAGATGTTAAGTCAAAGCTCATTCGGGAAGGAATTGATCCTAGACAATTATGATGCTACCGCTCAGGCTCTTGGCCATTCTTTCATCTCTCCAAACTGCGTGATTAGGTTCTGGAGCCCTTTCTTTTCACGCAATTTTTCGAAATCTTTCTGGTGTACAATCAGATGGGTGTGAGTGTGATCTGTGGTCGTCCTGTAATAATCATGCAGGCCTTGTCACATTTGCCAACAGAGATAAAAACTTTGCTATCATTGCCTGCAATGCTATCATTAACGGTGCTAAAAATGCTAGTAGGTCTTCTGTACTGGGTTACAAGGGAATAGTAGGACTTCAAAACAAACATTAACAGGGATGGAAAATGTTGAGTTCCCTTGCTTGTAGTTTTTGGCTTATTTATCTTCATTTTATGGGAACAGGCCTGTCAACTCTAAATGCATCTGGCTCTAGCAGAGGAAAAGAAAGGAAAAGCAGGAAGTCCATTTTTGGCAACAATCCGGGCAGAATGAGCCCCGGGGAGACAGCATCATTTAACAAAACATCTGGAAAAAGTAAAGTCACCTTCTAACAGTATTTTACTTGAATCTGCATGCTGGAGGATTCCAGTATTTCACTAAGCACTTCCCTGGAACTTTTTAAATCTTTTTTTATTTTCATGAATGTTCATGTTATCTAAGTGTGGTATAAATATTTTTTAAATTACAAAATTACCCCCTTAACTTCCTAAAAAATAGCATTTCACTGAAGGTGTTCTAACAGTGTTTGCCTCAAAAATAAAAATTGGAGCCACCTTGGAACCTTCTAGTGGTTCTTGGAACTGCACTCTTCACCATTATAACTCCAGAAGATATATTCATTTTATCTCTAATTACTTTTTATTGTCAAAGTAATAAATTTTCATAGTTAAAAAACTCAAACAATACAGAGTATTATTAAAGTTCCTTTCCACTCACAATGTCCCAGTTCTATTCCCCAGAGGTAACCACTGTTAAGTTTATTGTGTTTAGTTCAAGAAAAATAAGATCCTTTTTAAGATAATCCAAATGGGATATAACTGAACATAACTTGTATAACTTTTATACTTGCTGTAACTTTCCACATAGCTTTCTGTACATATAATCTACCTTCTCCTTATTGCCCCTGTGGCATTCCATTGTGTGGAATGCATTTATTTAACCGCTTCCTCGCTGGTGGAACTTTTGGGTTGCTTCCCGGGTGTTTTGTTGCTTTTTTTTTTTTTTCTTGCTATAAAAAACACTGCTAGATTGAACACCCTTGTACGTATACTGTTGTGTATTTATGCAAATATATCCACAGGACAGATGAGGTACTGAGGCAAAGGACTTTCAGGCTTTTAATTTAAAAAGGTGTTGCTGCCCTCATTTTAGCTGTCCCTTTTTGGGGGAAGGTCTAATTGGCTTTATTATTTTTTGACCCTTGAACGGCTAGCATCCCATCTAGCAAGTAGAAAGGCATACCCTCGATAGCTATCATTTCGTCTCAAGGTGGTGGACTCGCTCGCAAGTAACACTCAAGATGTATTCTGACGTGCGATGTGTTGTGATTGTTTCCTGGGGTGTTGTTCAGGTTTCTCTTGCTAAAATATTTAAAGTTTTCTGCACTAATCTGAGGCTAATCTTTGGGGGGTTTAGATTCCTGTGAAGGAATGCGACAGGCCTGGGAGGACTCACCTTCCTCTGTCAACCCAACCACGTCCCTCAGCGCGATCATTAGAACTCCCAAATGCTACCACATCTCCTCGCTGAATGAAAATGCCGCCAAACGTCTGTGTCGCAGGTATTCTCAGAAACTGATCCAGCACACTGCCTGCCAGCTGCTGAGGACGTATCCGGCTGCCACCCGCATCGACTCATCCAACCCCAGCCCCCTCCTCTTCTGGCTCCATGGGATACAGCTCGTGGCACTCAACTACCAGACAGATGGTAATGGGCCTGCTTCACCCGGAAGGGTGCCCCCTCCCCTCGCTCCTTCGCGTCTTATATCTCAGCAAACATAGTTCAACAAAAAACATGTTTCAAAGGGGGCAAGATTCCCAACGGAGGCCTATGTGAGGGTAAAATTACAGATGACAGAGAACAGAAGTGAATTCGATACTGAACTGTGCTCTTGACTTTCCAGAGTTAAGGCAATAGAAAAGAACCTTCAAGGAGCCCCTATTAGTCGCCTGGTTCTGCCCCCTTTTTAAAGCACTTTTCAAACATAAGACTGTTCTTGACAGGGCTGTGTCCAGTTTGTTTTTAAAGACCTGTTGGGGTAGAGAGTTCCTAACACCCCTTAGTAACTGTCTTGCTAATGTCTTGCTCTTGCAGTGAAAAAGTAGGGTCTCTCGAAACACTTTGCAAGTTAATACCATTTTAGCTTCTCCTCATCCCTTTGAGATTGAGATGGAGATTAATGGTCAGCACGCTAAGAGCAGCTGACACAAAGGAAGCAAGTCTGTGAATTACATGAACCGAGAAAGTAGTGTTCCTGCTTCTCCACTGTCCTGAGGTAACGGATGAGGCCAAAAACTCCAGAGTACAAGCTACCTTTTATTGCATGTTCACTGTGCACCAGGCACCATCTCAATTCTTGACCCCTATTTTCTCATTTAACCTTTGAAACAACTCTAAGAAGTGGGTACCTTTATGATCCCCATTTTTCAGATGAGCAAACCAAGACATAGAGCAATTAAGTGGCTCAAAATCACAGTATGACTTATAATAATAAATTCAAGGACTCTGGGAGTTTAGAGAATAAAGTGTTTTGGTTCCACTTAGACGTGGTGAGAGGTGGGGAGCTACAGCAGATGAGGAAAGAGCAGATGAGGAACGTTTCCTAGAAGCTCATTCAAAAACCAGAGTCTTCTCTTTGAACAATCAAGCAGCCTTCTCCTTCCTCTCACGTGAACTGAATCAGATCCTAACCAACTGTGCTGGCCCATCGACCACAGCTTAGCCCTGTCTGCAGCCAAGGTCAAACCACAGTTGTAGCTCTGGGACCAGCTAGCCACCTGGCCCTGGCACCACCAGAGCCCATTTGTGGCTGACCCCGGTTAGAGACATCAGTCATATTTTCTTGCCTTTGTTATATTTGCTTCTTTCAACTGAAATTGAGTAAGATAATGCAGGTGAAATACCATACTTAGCATAATGCCTGGAGCACAGACAGCATTCCACAAACGTTAGCTACCATTAAGTGCTTTTGATAAGTTATGAAAACAGTATGATTTGGACTCGCAAGTGGAAATAATAGTGAAATATTTTAAAAGCTGTAAAAATTTATTTTCAATCTGTCCCAAGTGGCTTGTGGGTTTATATCTCTGGCCCTGTCTATAGCCCCATGTCCACTGTTGCCCTTGGTGGAGATGATACTGAAATATTTTAAGTGAACTGAAATAACTAGCAAAATGGTTTTCTCAAGGAAATGGAAATGCACTTGGTTTGGGACGTGTCCTTTCTCCTGAAGTGCCTAGGCTGGCGCAGACACACTGGCTCCACTGATGGCAGAGGGAGCCACAGCTGAAGGGGACACGGGTATTGCCCCTCCTTGGGCCTCTCTGTGGTCTGGAAGCACACACTGAGGCTGCACCTTGGCCTCCACTCATCCCTGAAGGCTCTGTCTCTTTCCCAAATCAAGCCGGAGTGCATGTTCCCGTTGCACCGCTCGTGGTGGGGCGGGAGGCTGTGTTGTGTGATTCATCCTCAGGTTTCTCTACATAATCTTCCAACTCAGGAGGGAGTGCTGCCATATAACCTCTCTTGATTCTATGCAGCAAGCAATGATTAAAAATCTCCCACGCTGGGCAAAGCTCATGCTACATGCAGTTTCAGTGTGTTCATCTGTAAAAATGGTCTTCATTCCTGCACACTGGGGTAGAGCCCGGTCAGTCCCTTGCACACGGTAGATGCTCAATAAATGCATGTTGCACTGAGCTAACAGATTGTCTCAATGAGCCCCACTGCAGTGTGAACCTATAGTTCTTGATTTTGAGTCCAGATCTCTTCTAGGTATTGCTATGTGAATTTCAAGTCCAAATAGAGAGAGAAGAGTCAACGTTGGAATCACTATTTTTTAATTTTTGAAAAAGAATTCCTGGGTTAAGGAGTGCTTGATTTTCCATGAAGCATCCCAACCAAATAACAAAGAACCCCCTCCCAGTGCCCCTCTAGCCTCCAGATATATTCCATGGGTCATCTGCCTTACACTTCCTGAATTTCAGGGGACCCCAGTGCCCCAAAGCAGTGTCCATGGACTTAGGGTCATCTCTTCCCAAGACCTCTAATGGCTCCATCAACTCCAAGAAGGTCTGCAGTGATCTGGAACCAGAAATAGCTCAGGTCTACACTCATTAAAACCAACTCTTGAGTTTGGAAACTGACTTGAGTCTAGTATGCAGACCCTGGTTATTGCAGGCAACAGCCCCTCAAAGTTCTTTCCATCTGGGGCAGAATGATTCCTGCCTCATGTCCCAGGACCTACAAATATGTAGAAATGCAGCCCCACTCAAAAGGAAAACTTCTATTAATATTTATTACGCTTTCCTGAATGATTGTCACACCCTTTCTGATGACTTTTCCAGCCTCAAAATATAGGGATAATGATTATGAGAATGGTTTCCACTTAATACAGGTTTTTAAATGAATAGAAGGACATAAAGATAAGGATTTGCTTGATCTGCCATCCCGTGCACTGACTGAGAGGGGTGATGGGGTTACATAGAGCTATGCACATTCTTTCACTTGGTTAAAACAGAGGTTTTAAAACTATAGCCCTAGATGAAGTTCTGGGACCACCTATAGGGGGCAGTAGGAGGGCGAGATTTAAGGTCCCACCTTTACTCCAAACTGAGCAGCTCCATGCGGTTCTGTGTTACATACCAAATCATCAAAAGAGATTTTAGTTAAGCAAAAGTGCTTTGAAGTTTTGGAAAGCTACAAAGACAGACACAGTGCTAATGAAATCAGACTTCAAACCCAAATGAGTGTTGACATCATAATCATAATTTAATACCTACTGTTTATCGAGCACCTTCTATGTGCCAAATGCTGGGGTAGGGATTTTTGCACATGACCTCACTTATTTTTATGACACCCCTGTGAGATGTACATTAAATGGCTCGGTAGTTAAGATTAGGAACTGTGGGTCAGGCTGTCTGGGTTCGAACCTTAACATTTACCTCTTACTAGCTATGTGCCTTGGGCTTTTTCACTTCTTGTGCCTCAGTTTCTTCATCTATAAAAATGAGAATACTAAAAGAATCTACCTCATGTGTTATTGGGAGGCACTAACACACACCAGTTCTTAGAATGGGGCTTGATACATAGTAAGAGTGCAGTAAGTGTGAGCTGCTGTAATTTTTTTAGCAATATACTGTGTATCCATTTCTTACTTACCAACTCTTCCTGAGCTACTTTGCTTCACTCTTTGAACCATCCTCCGCCCACATCTACATTCCTCTGTCACACAGCAGCCTGGGAAGAGAATTTTCTCCCACTGCAGGCAAGACAATTGGCCTCAATGAATCAGTCACATTGGGGCTGGAAGGGGTCTGAGAGGTGGGGTCCAATGCACTAATTTTGTAGATAAGGAGATGGAGGTCCAAGGAGCTTTGATATGTGTCTAAGACATCTGACCCTAGAAATTCCTGCACACAATCCCAGCCAACCCCACGTATGGGGAAAAATTTCACACACGAGATGACGAGAGGCCAACTTCTCATTGCTCTGTGGTGCTCATTTAGCACACTTTTCCTTGATGTTGGTCCATGTATCAGAGTTCATTCTGCACATGGAAGGAATCTATCAGAGGGAACATTCGTCAGGTGTGTCTCATAAACTTTTTGCTCATTTGGAATGCAACTTTTCTACAGACTTGTGCCATCAGATGAGCATTTGAGTGTGTAAGAGCCCAAAATCCGTGCAGGGATCCAACCGTTCATCAAACAACTCTGCCAAATAAAATTTGGCCACAGAAGACTGGAAGCTGTTGTGAGGGTTCCCAGAGTGTACTATGGAGGGGATTGTGGACATAATGTGAATCACATGTGATAATGATTTTTTTTTTCATATTTAACTACAGTTTAAAAATAGAGGTAGAAACACTATGATTTATGAGTTGAAATTGAAATTTCAAGAAAAAGATATGTTTCTCTGGCTCTTCTCCTGATCATTCCTGGATTCTTAAGATTTTATCTTATGTTTGAAAGAGCAAGAATTGGTTGTACAATTGTCTTCATGGTTTGGTGTTTAGGGATAAGAAAATGCCATTATGCCTTTCTAAAATTCAGTATAAAATGAGGTATTTCAAAGATTATTTTTTGGAAGGATGTTGTAAATTTTAATTTGCAAAAGGAGTTTTTAAGTGGCAGGAGTTTTTAAGTGGCTCCTGGGTTGGAGTGGGAACATGGGGCATATCGCATAGACAGTGAGCTCCATGAAGATGGGGATTTTGTGTCTTTTTTCCTGCTGTATCTCTGGTGCCTAACACGGGCTGGCACATAGTAGGCACTCAATCTATGGAGTGAGTGGATGGTTCTCTCTTCTTCCTGCTTAAGCTTAGGGAAATCGAAAAAGTCAATTTGTAAGATGACACTTTAGTGACAAAGTAACAAGTGATGTTGACTGTTTTGCAGATCTCCCTTTACATTTAAATGCTGCCATGTTTGAGGCCAACGGTGGCTGTGGTTATGTTCTGAAACCCCCAGTTCTGTGGGACAAGAACTGTCCCATGTATCAGAAGTTTTCTCCCTTGGAAAGAGACCTGGACAACATGGAGTCTGCCGTCTATTCTTTAACTGTAAGTCTGGCCCTGATGGTCCCAATAGAATATAGGAAGGTGTTTAAGCCCTTCCTATATTCTTTTTTTTAATAAATTTATTTATTTTTTATTTATTTATTTATGGCTGCGTTGGGTCTTCGTTGCTGCACGCAGGCTCTAGTTGCGGCGAGCGGGGGCTGCTCTTCATTGCGGTGCGCGGGCTTCTCATTGCAGTGGCTCCTCTTGTTGCAGAGCATGGGCTCTAGGCACACGGGCTTCAGTAGTTGCAACATGCGGGCTCAGTAGTTGTGGCTCGCGGGCTCTAGAGAGCAGGCTCAGTGGTTGTGGCGTACGGGCTTAGTTGCTCCGCGGCATGTGGGATCTTCCTGGACCAGGGCTCGAACCCGTGTCCCCTGCACCGGCAGGCGGATTCTTAACCACTGCGCCACCAGGGAAGCCCGCCCTTCCTATATTCTATTGGGATTGTAAGGTGTAATGCCTTTTGAACTCAAGGCGTTACAAAACTCTCATGTCACAATTTTGTTGGTGCAGATTTAGTTCCCAAAAGAATTTCTTTACTTCTCAGAAAGCAGCGGCTGAGGTCTAGGTATGCAGTCACCAGGCGCTGTATTCGCTAGAGCCCAGTAGGTGGAGTTACGAGCTCCCTGCTACCACCTCCATACTGATGATGGTAATTCTGTCTTCCAGGGCCCTCAGAATCATAACTCTCAGTGCATCCCATAAAAGCTGAGCTCTTTCTTAGAGCAGGTCATCTTAAACTCTAACAAGCTCTTATAAAAGGTAAAACAGGCATCAGTATACAAATCAATTAAATATCTTTCCTCCTTACAGTTTAACCTTTGTCATTCCTGGCCTTTCCTTATTCCTTTTATTGCCTAATTAACTAACTGTCAAAACTCCACAGACTGCCCTTAACATCAGAGTCCTGGTAGCTCATTACTCATTTTTATTTCCAGCTTCTCTCCCTCCCTCTTAGCTGAGGAAAAAAAAAAACGCTGAATGGGTGATAGAAAAGACGGAGAGCGATGAAGTTATCCCTCCATCCATCTCTAGATCTCATCTGTTTCCCTCCAAAGGAGGAATGCCAAGCAGCCTCTGTTCACAACACCTCAAAACCCTGGGAGATCCCAACTCAGAGATTTTCCTACCACCAAACTGCTTTTTCTCTTTCCCTAAGACAGTAGAGCAGTAGCTCCTTTTCTGTGTGACCATTTTCACTAGACTTGAGTATAGCTTCATGTTGACAGAAGGCTATGAATTTTTAACAACATTCCCTGTGACTTGCTCCAGAACCTAACTATTCAAGAAAAAATTTTTGAAGTTGTAAAAGATACACCTAAAACACTTTGAACAGAACGTAAGTAACACATTTGTGGTTTCATATATAAGGTCTTCTTTTTTCCCAACTTCTTGACAAACTTAATTTCATCTTAATTACATGGTTTTTGAAGATATTTGAACATGTTGACAGTTGAAAGGTTATAGTTAGGTGAGTGCTGTTGACAAAATAGGTTTTACCATGATTCCAGTCATGCAATTACCTGATTATGATAACTTCTCTTTTTTTAGCAGCCTTATTAATCATTCACCTGGTCCATTCCAGAGGGTTCTTTGTCTTTCTTTGTGGAGGAAAGCGATGAGGCTCAGAGGTGACCTCTGTCTCTTTCGCATCTTCAGTGACTCTGATCCTTTTTCCTCCTCAGATTGTCTCTGGGCAGAACGTGTGCCCGAGTAACAGCACGGGAAGCCCGTGTATAGAGGTCGACGTCCTGGGCATGGCCCTGGATAGCTGCCACTTCCGCACGAAGCCCATCCACCGCAATACTCTGAACCCCATGTGGAATGAACAGTTCCTCTTCCGGGTTCACTTTGAAGATCTCCTATTTCTTCGTTTTGCCGTCGTGGAGAACAACAGCTCGGTGGTAACTGCTCAGAGAATCATCCCCCTCAAGGCTCTAAAGCGAGGTAGAATCAAATTGTCAAAAGTTCATAATCATTGTAGCTGAGCAATGGATGCCCCGGGGTTCATTACACGCTTCTCTCTACTTCTGTATATGTTTGCAATTTTCACATTAAAAAGTTAAAATAAGAGGCAGAAGCAAATAATACAAGTTTGAACACTGTTTGAGCATGTCTCAAAAGACGTTTTTCTTTTACGTTATCCTAAAATCCAAAGTTATTGACAACGTCTGTTATGAAGTGCAGCCTCTCCCACTGTTGCTGATGTTGGGAGCGGCAGTTGTTGTGCTCTTGTCCCCATACATCCCTCCCCAGATAGCGCCCACTGCACCCCTGGCATGTTTAAAGCAGAGACTGACGTGAGGAGAGGAAACCGAGAACAGGGAGAGTTGGGGTGTGCTGTGGCATGAGTGGGACGAGGTTGGAGTTGGTGCCTGGTGGGAGTCCAGTGTCAGAAGCCGGGGGTGGGTTTGGGTGCAGAGCAGGGAAGGTGGAGAATTCTGAGCAAAGGCCAGAGCTGCTGGCTTGCGGCATGTGGGCTTTGCCATGGCCCTTGGGGGAAACGTCAGCTTGTCGCACCTGTCCAGAATGTCTGTGCACTGCTTCTCAAACTTTGATGTGCAGTTGAGTCACCAGGCTCTTAGTAATAAAATACAGACCCTGATGCTGTGGGCCTGGGGCTTGAGATTCTGCCTTTCTAACAAGCTCCAGGGATGCTGACTTTGCTGACCTCCTTTGAGTACCAAGTTTCCAGGACATACTTCCTCCCACAGCCATACTCTGCCAGCCTTTGAGCACCACCAACATGTTACAGTCTCCTACTCTTTGGTTTTTCCTTGTTTCTCTTCTCCATTGTGTGAGTAGTACATGGTCACTGTGTTAGTCAGCTAGGGCTGTGTAACAAAATACCACAGACTGGGTGGCTTAAACAACAGAGGTTTACTTTGTCAGTTTTGAAGGCTAGAAGCCCAAGATCAAGGTTTCAGCAAGTTTGCTTTCTTCTGAGGCCTCTCTCCTTGGCTTGCAGATGGCCACCTTCTCCTTGTGTCCTCACGGGGCCATCCCTTGGTCTGTGTGCACAGCATCTGGTGTTTCTCCGTGTCTGCCCTCCAGTCCCCTCTTCTTATAAGGACGCTGGTCATATTGGATTAGGACCCACCCTAATGACCCATTTTAACCCCATCACCTCTTTAAAGACCCTATCTCCAGAGACAGTCACATTCTGAGGTAATGGGGGTTAGGGCTTCAACATACGAATTTTAGGAGGACACCATTCAGTTCATCACAGTTATTACAGAAATATGACAAAGTACAGAGAAGCAAAAACTTTTTTTAAATTATCCTTTTTTCCATCTCTTCAAAATAGTTACTTTTGGTATATATCTTTTGCAGGCTTTACACCTCTACCCATGTATATAATATTAGCATATAGTATGTATTTTGAACAAGTAAGCTTCCTACTAATCTTAGTGTTTTGCAACTTACTGGTTTTCACTTACTGATGTATGTAGTGAACAACTTTTCAGGTTAATAGCTATACGTCTTCATTACCACTTTTAAGAGCTGCATATTATTCCATTTTATACTTGTACAAATACACACCATAACTTATTTAACCAACCCCCTATTGTTGGAATATTTTATTATCACTAAAGCTGTTCTAAAATGGAATATTTGTAGAACAGTTATTCTAGATGATTTGATAAATAAAAATGATCAGGTTTTCCTACTATATTTGGTTTGAGTTTAAAATTTTCAGTTTGAGTCTAAGTTAAAAACAGACCTTGGACAAGTTAACTACCACTACGTAGCCCCAAACTGTCCCCTGGGGCAAAACTCCTGGGGAAAAGGTATCAGTTGGTTGTCACCCCTGCCCATCTTAAAGTCTTATTTCTCCCTATTATTTACTGACCTCCCTGGGGGATCTCCTTTGCAGAGCTCTGCAGTGCACAGCTAACAAGCTTTTCCCAATTCTGCGTTGTTCCAGGATATCGACATCTTCAGCTGCGAAACCTCCACAATGAAGTCTTGGAAATCTCTAGTTTATTCATAAACAGCAGGAGGATGGAAGAAAATTCCTCTGGCAATACTACGCCGGCCTCTTTGGTAATTAAGTTCTGTTTCACTCTGCTTATTTGTGGGGATTGCTATGCTGGAGGCAGGCTTTCTTGTGGTCCAGGAATGTGGTCCATTTGAGTTATTGATTAGGTAGCTACGGAAATAATAATAATAATAATGGCTGACACTTGACACTTTCTAAGCACTTTACACATATACTAACTCACTTAATCCTTTCAATAACTTCATGAAATAGCTATTAGTATCATCTCCATGTTACAAAGGAAGGTAAGAGCTAAGTACACCTGAGGTCACACAGCTATAAACCCAAGTTCATCTAGT
Organism: Eschrichtius robustus; assembly: GCF_028021215.1. Classification (NCBI taxonomy): domain Eukaryota; kingdom Metazoa; phylum Chordata; class Mammalia; order Artiodactyla; family Eschrichtiidae; genus Eschrichtius; species Eschrichtius robustus. The sequence continues at coordinate 106,251,600 of NC_090830.1, forward strand.
GCCAAAGCCCATGCTCTGAACGAGTACATTATAGTGCCTACCAGGGAAGTGAGCCAAAAATAACAACACGGGGAAAAGGCTAATTATGCAAAGCCTGCTAGGAAGCATCTTGATACTTCTGGAAAGTTTAGGTTAGACGAGGAAAATCCTTTGCTTCTTCAGCAGTCCAGGGGCAGATGTCACAGGCGAGCAGGGTCGGGTGAGCAGCCAGGCGCTGCTGGCGACACATAACTGTGCAAGCATAGCAATCCCCTGGCACCTGGGGAGACACAGCATCTGCGCTCTTGGGAGTGGGAGAGGAACACCGCAAAAAGGTGCCACAGCACCTTTACAGGAGCTGTGTTTTAACAAGTTCCCCAGGTAGGGTCCAACCCGTTGAACTTCGAGAACCATTGGACCAGCACTCACCCCAGTAATGCAGGGTTGTTTGCTTAGACAAGGAAGTCTCTTTTTATTAACTGGTTAATTCCACTATGCTTGCTCTTTAAAAATTAATATAAAAGGGTGTCCATCAATCGCCTCTTTACATGTTTAATAATCTATTCATGGTTGCATCAATCTTGTACTTCAACACGGTCCTAACAACCTTTGGAAAGGCGCCTTCTATGCTCACAGTGGCGCTGGGTTTGGCCACTGCCGCTGCCACCTCTGAATAGCCCTGCTTTCTCCTCTGCTTCTCTTTCCCTAACCTCGACAGTTTCTTCTCTCTCTCTGTACCTCACCTTGTGTTCTTAAGTTCTCCTCCTTTTCCCTTCAACGAGTGGTCGAAGTTGAGCACAGCACTTTGGCCAAAGTAGGGGGAGGTATTGCCTCTGCCTGGTGCAGAGAACTGGGAAGCAGGGACGGGGCTGCCTGGTACCTAAGAGCAAGAATTAGATCGTTCCAGAAAGGCAAGGCAGAGCTTAGTGTCCACTTCTGGGTTGCTTGCCCTCAATACCTATTAGAGCTGAAGATCCCACACATGCCATGAATGAACCATTCTTCCTCACAACACTTCTGACACCACATGTGTGGTGTCTTCTCGACACTACTTCTCCAACTCTCTGATGCCAGCTCGGTGTCCTACAGTTCAGTTCAGTTCCGACACTACCTACCTGGGGTGAGCATCAGATCCCACAAGTTCAGGGCTCAGTCCCACAGCACTGTCCCCACTTCAGATGCCAGTCACAAGTCCCAGGCTGTCACTGGTACTCCTGACTGACCAGCTATAAATCCAAGAGGTTCCCACAACCCCCTCCTTAGGGCCAGTAGTTTGCTAGAATGACTCACAGAATGACTCCTGAATGACTCAGGAAAGTGCTTTACTTACTATCACCAGTTTATTATCAAGGATACAACTCAGGACCAGCCAATGGAAGAGATACATAGGGTGAGGCATGAGGGGAGAGGGAGCAGAGTCTCCATGCCTTCTCTGGACACACCACCCTCCCAGCACCTCCATGTGTTCAACAACCCAGAAGCTCTCAGAATCCCGTCTCTTAGGGGTTTTATGGGTGTTTCCTTGCATAGGCATGACTGAGTAAATCATTGGCCATTAGTGATTAACTCAACCCCCAGCTCCTTTCCCCTCCCCTGAAGTCAGCAGTAGCTGGGGCTGAAAGTTCCAACCATCTAATCATGACTTGGTCTTTCTGGTGATCAGCTCCCATCCTGAAGCCATCTAGGGGCCTCCAGCCGTAAGTCATCTTATCAGCACACAGAAAACTCTCGTCACTCCAGAGATTCCGAGGGTTTAGAAGATGTGTGCCAGGAACTATGAGCAAAGACCAAATATTTATTTTCAGTTATATCACACCATACCATCCTAGGTATATCCCAGGCAGCAGCGTATATGCTTGGTAAATATGTGCTCTTTGACCTTGGAAGTCATCACCTTCCATTGCTCAAGACAGTAACTGAAGATCATCCTGGACTTCTCCTTCTCTCTCACTGCCCCATGTAAGACTTGATAAATCTGTCTCCTTAGTATCTTTCAAATCCATTCATCTCTATCTGTTCCTACCATCTTGGCCCTCGTTCATTCTCACCTGGCTTGTGGCCATGGGTTCCTAATTGGTCCCCCTCCCTCTGAGTTTGACCACCTCTGTATGTCCTTCTTTAGGGCCATTTAGACAGTTCTATCTAAAACTCAAATCTGACCATGTCACTCTTCTGTTAAAAACCCTTGCTCGGCTCTCCGTTGCTCTCAGGATAACGTTTGTATGTGGACTGGGCAGAGACTCTGGGAAAGCCGAGAGCTCATGGTCCATTTAAAGGGACACCTGCCACCCTGCTCTCAGCTCCAGCTGCTTGTTGCCAAGCAGTTTTGCCAGATATTTTGGTTTTCAAGACTGTCAGGACATCTGGATTGGCATAAATGTTGGCAACTATTTCAACTTTTTAAAAATATAGTGCAGGCTAAGCCATACAATTAAAATGCATGCATTTTATGGTATGCAAATCATGCCTTAATAAAATTGATTAAATAATAAAAACACATTGTACAAGCATAACAAAACAGCCAACCTCTCCTCCCCCACACAAAATGAAAACAAAATGCATGCTAAACAAAATACTTAGGTAGCCTTTTCCCCTCCATCACCTCACAGAATTCATTGAGGTTCCCAGAATGCCCTGCTTTAGGCCACCTCTAACGCTTTGTACACAGGCTATACTGATATTTGGGATGTTCTTGTCCCACTCTTTATCTGCTGATTCACACTGGGCCTTCAGATGATAACCATTTTCAGGAGGTGCTCTCTGATTTCCTCCAAACCTGGGTTCCCAAGGAACTTACCATGCTTCTTAGAATTGTCCACGTTCTCTTCTAGCTGCTCTATTCAACTGGGAGCCCTTGAAGCCAGGGATAATGTCCCATTTCTTCCTGAATCCCCAGGGCCAGGCAAAATGTCTGATTCACTGCCAGCCCTCCATAAATGATTTTGTATTTTAAATGAATGAATATATCTTAATACACAAACTGCTCAAGGACTTGCGAGTTATACACCTCCCCAACTCCTCCTAACAGAAATACTTTTTGTATCATAATTATTTGTATGCCTGGACAGCAAGCTCCTTAAGGCCAGAATATTTTATTTATCATCTTACCATCCAAAATTCTAACCCAGTGCCCTGAAGAGGGATGGAACTCAACAGACACTGTTGAATGTCAGTTCATAAGTAAGGACTGACATACATTTCAGATAATGTCAGTCCCCTAATTACGATGGAAAGAGACACTGTTATTTAAAATAAATTAATATTTTGGTGGTATGCTGCTAAATATTCTTACTAGACTAGTAAGCAAGATGCACCATTGCCTATTGAACCACAAAAAGATGCATCTGGTTATAAAAGGATGCTCTTGTTTTGCATTTACGTGTCCCTATACGTACATCTAAGAACTAGCACTTCTGTATTGGTGTAGCCTAGAAACAATATGAGAATGTAAATGAATGAGAAACCATGTGATCTTCCTTGACAGATGTTTAAAACAGAAGAAAGAAAATGTTTGCAGATTCACAGAGTCACAGTACATGGGGTCCCAGGTCCAGAGCCCTTTGCTGTTTTCTCCATAAATGGAGGCACCAAGGCAAAGCAGCTTCTCCAACAAGTAAGTTCACTGAGCCTGTAGTTAATAAACAGTTCTCCTTTGAGGGGAATCTCTATGCACAGGTTAACATTTTGCCCAACATTTTACAACAGACTTAAAGTCAGAGAAAGCAGCTCGTGTCAGATTTCATACATTATCAAACAGAAGCTACTACCAAGTGGTTTGGGGGGTTTTGTTTTTTAAATCAGCCCGTCCATGAACTTCGGTGTCTACTATCACAAAGCACTGTTGGGGTTTTGGAGACGTTATAAAATATGATGATGTAAAATAAGGAAACATTTCCACGGACCACCCATAAAAAGTAGCATATTACTGTCACCCTACGTGAGTAATCACAGGGCTATAAAGCAGGACTGGGGAGGGAGTGACGCTGGCCCTATCATGGAGCTAACAGTGTCGACTGACCTGCTCCTGGAAGCTTCGTGCCCTGAATTATTGCTGTAGTAGTAGCTGCCTTGCCCCACACAATCCACAGCCCAGCATCGACCATAGACCAAGGGCTGGGGTAAGGGGAGCAGAGTCTTCTTGAGAATCTTCTGCTCCCCAACCCCATCCCCAGTTCATTCTGCTTCTCCAAGTGAGATGCAGCAGTGCCAAGTGCTGACTCTGGTCCTTGCATTATTGTTGGGGGCGGTGACGGGGGGGATGCCTGAAGAGAAGGATGTTTGCTCAATCTAAGCCAGATGGTGGCAGCCTTCTTTGGTCACTCACTTCAAGTTTAGCCTCTGTCGGTAACCTGGACAATAGAAAAAAGTGTGAAAGAAAACATCAGTAAGAGAAACTATCATGATGGCTAGTGTTTACTAAGTTCTCCTAATGTGCCTGGGTTACGCTTTACAATCAATCAGTGCTTCAATCATAAAATGAAACAAAATTAAGAGGTTGTGACTCTGGACTTCCCTGGTGGCACAATGGTTAAGAATCCACCTGCCAGTGCAGGGGACACAGGTTCGAGCCCTGGTCCGGGAAGATCCCACATGTCGCAGAGCAACTAAGCCCGTGTGCCACAACTACTGAGCCTGCGCCCTAGAGCCCGTGAGCCACAACTACTGAGCCCATGTGCCTAGAGCCCGTGCTCCGCAACAAGAGAAGCCACCGCAGTGAGAAGCCCACGCACCGCAATGAAGAGTAGCCCCCGCTCGCCGCAACTAGAGAAAGCCTGCGAAGACCAAAGAGTTTATTGAAAGGGGAATTCCCAGGAACTTAGATCAGATGAGATTAGCCGATGATTGAGTATTTCCAAAAGGAGAATGGGAGATTATCTTGGTAAAAGCTGGACTAGGTTCTTTGCCCTCGGTCCTGTGTTGCAAGATTACAAAGAGCTAAGTTCACGGATTGAAAAACCTGAAGTTTTTAATTCAGTAAAAGCTCTCATTCCAGCAGTGGGAAAAATAGTTATACTGTCTGGGGATTATGAATAAATTGTGTCATTGCCCAGAATGAACATAAACAATCCTTTTTGGACATAAGAGAATTCTTAGATCTTCCAAAAAGAATTATGCAACACTGCAGGGTAGGTTTCACTTATAAATTGCACATCAAACCTATCCGAACCCCATGAAAATAGACTTGTTCTTTTGCCCACTCTTCAGAGGTGTGCCTAAATTTGCCTTTGTTTTTTCTTTAGAGTCTGACCATTGATCAAGACACCAAACCTATTGCCACAGACTATTTTTTAATGGAAGAAAAATATTTTATATCTAAAGAAAAGAATGAATGTAGGAAACAACCGTTCCAGAGAGCCATTGGTCCAGAAGAAGAGATCATGCAGATTTTAAGCAGCTGGTTTCCAGAAGAGGGATATGTTGGCAGGATTGTCTTAAAAACCCAGCAGGAAGTAAGTGTGTCCTGGGGCAGCCTACATTGTAGCAGCTCATATGTAACTCACCACCTCACCACTAGCCGCCTGCCTCAAATTCAGAATTTCTTATCATTCCAACTTGCTTTATAGTCTTCTTAAGTAAGTGTGGAGAATTGATTTTATTCTTCTGCACATATTCAGAATGTTAACTCTAAGTTACAGAAATTCGGTCTAAAAATCATCCCTTAGGAAACAAAGGGAGAAAGAACTGAAGGATTCCTTAAGCATGTCATCAGTGGTGCGTCCAGTGTTTTATCTGTTTGTGTGAAGACATGGTTATGAGGGTCACAGTAGTGTGTAATGGAAGGCCTGTAGGCGTTTTGCGTTTGGGGGTTTGTTGCCTGTTCAAGTTTTAGCTGATAAAATGTTTTGTGCTAATACATGAAATAACAGTATTTCTTTGAAAATATTCCATAACTTTACACAAAGTAAGAATAACCTCTCAGCTTTGGTCCGAATTTGTAACAATATTCCCATGATCATTCTCATAAAGGAAACAATACGACTGCCTGTCAACTCCAGATTGTTGGGCTCCTGATGGGGTTTGCTGATGGAACACATTTTTTTTTTTTTAATAAATTGACAGGAGCCCACTAACTTACTGCCATTTTTAAAAAATGACATATAAGATCATTACATAGACAATCATGCCTCATGATAAGTCGATAATGAAGCAGTCGAATCAACTCAACAATTCGATTAAACAAATACTTGTTGAGCACCTAAAATGTGCCAAGCCCTGTTCTAGGCACATGATCTGCCTCTTCGGGGCATGTAGTAGAGCTGGGCTGGTAAAACGCCCATTGCTGGTCCATGCTTGCTGGGACACAGTGGAGATGATAAGGAGCCCCTTTTCAGCATCATGTGTTACTTTTTCACTCTCTACCTAACTATGAACGTGGCCTGCAGCCTCCACAGAACTCCAGCATCTCCTCTGGGAACCAGAGCCACTACCTTCCCTCCTAACATTGCCTCGGATGATAAAAGGACACTTGCTTTAAGCAAAGAAACGTACTTGTCTCCCTAGCGTCCTCTCCCCATCAGACATACAAATTACTAAGACGGAGGAAAAGCAATTCTAATAATAATAGCTTGATGAGAAAGTAGAGGGCTTAGCTGGATTTTTGAAGCCATCTTTAATTTCTCTCTAAATTGTTTTCCTATTTCTAATTGTCTTTGTCACATGTAAAAGTATCCTAGAAATGACAATTTCAGTGAAGAAGTGAATTTGTTAAACCATATCTTTGCATCATGACTTGCAGCATTTAACGCTCTCAAGCACCCACTAGTTTGAATGATCTCATGATGTAATGGAAACCATTCTACGCAAAGGAAACAGGTTCAGAGAAGTTAGATCATGCCAGGGTGAGAAGCAGACAGCACTCAAGTCTTACGGCTTCCAGGTCAGCGTTCTTTCCACCACCCTGTGCTGGCCAGGCTGGAGTTGCATCAGTCTCCGTGGCTTCTCCCACACGCACCGTGGGAGGTGGTGAGCAGGAGGAAACGTGGGCAGCCTGCTGAGTGTTGCCATGGAACGTCATCACATGGTTGGAAGGACCAGGAGTAAGGGATGCCCCACATGCAATTTAAAATGTATATGACAGCAGGCAGTAGAGACATCGGGAACGAATGTTTAATAAAGGCTGGTGGAACAGAAGCATTTTTAAAAAAGGAGGAGAAATTAGAGGGGAAGCATTTTCTGATGAGTACAATACAGCAAGTTCTCCTTTATATGCCTTCGTTGGGAGGAGAGTTTCGAAATGACTGAAATACACCTCAAAAGATAACAAATCATATTTCATGTATCTAGGCTTACCGGCTGCACAGCAACACACAATACAAATTTACCTGATTGACGAAATGAATTCAGCGCGCGTATTGAATGCAAGCGGACACTGGCATAGCTGATAGATTTGGGCTATAAGTATTTCCATTTAGTTACTTTGTGGAACTAGTAAGATATATAAGCAGTTTGCCCATGAAGCTGCAGTCTGTTACCTCTGATCTTGCTGCCTGCTTTGTATGATTTTCTTGTCTTCTGGGCTCTCAAGCTGTTAGGTATCCTCCTGTGGTCAATATGCTCTCCTCTGACACCTGCTGGATTTGAAATCAGACAAACCTGCCTCTGACACAAATTAGATGGATGACCTTCAATGGCTCATCTGAATTCTGTAAACCCCTATGCCCTAATTTGTAAAATCTATGAGAGGAACTACCCTGCTTGACTCAAAAAGATTATCATGAGACTCATGCCAAACATGTAGACAATATGTAGAGAAACGCTTAGTAAACTATAAAGGAATATGCAAATGAAGGTTATTGTTATGGTCATAATCTGTGGCTTCTAATGTGGCTGAAAACGGCTTAAACATTAATAAGCTCTGAGTAAGGCTGTAAGGAGTGCTCTTCGAAGTAATTCCCAGTGCATGGTCATTGGGATATTTTATGTGGCAACTTAGAACTTTTTTTTTTGTCTTGCTTACTTACATCCTAGCTTTCAGAACCCTGAGATTATAAATTATGTCATGTGAATTAGCACCCAACCCCACTCTCCGATTGGTTAAATATAATCAATGCAGTGACATATTATGCAAAATCTTTAGGAACTGACCTGAAATGATGATCACAGTCTTTTAAGTGGAGAGAAAAAAGGAGTTGTAGAATGACATAGGTACTAGAGTACAGTCTCATTTTATGTAATAAAAATAGACAATGGCTCTCTCCCCCTCACGCATAATATGATGAATGGGGTCAAAACAGTTCAGTTGTGTAAATTCTAGGGACCACGACTGCAAGATTAATGAAATGATTGGGGCGAGGCTGTGCGCCTGGTTGGTGAGAAGCCCCAGGAGCCAGTCCTTTCTGGTCCTGGCTACAGTTTGGCGCCACCTGGTGACAGTTGCCCATTTTGACTTTAAAATCAGTGGGGACAATTCTAGGTCCTGGGGCTGGCTGGACGTTCCAGGACAATGGCAGTGATTCTTGGAGTCTTCTGGTTAGGTAGCACGATTTCTGTGGCCTGATCTGAGATTAAGCTAGAACGCTGGGGGCTGGAGGGCCTTCCTGCCGCACCCTCACTTCCTGAGATGCGGTTGCCTACTGCTCACTTGCCTTGCCTCCCCGTCCTCTCCTCGCCTCCCCGCCCTCTCCTCGCCTCCCCGTCCTCTCCTTGCCTCCCCCTCGCGGAAGACAACTTTACACGACCTCATTTGAGAATGGGGCTAACAGAGAACAGGAGCCATTTGACGATCACATTATATCTAAATTCACATAATTCCAGGGTTTCTTTGTATATATTTATTCACATACACAAAAATACATTTGTATATCCATAGCAGATGGTTAAAAGGATATGCAACCTAATAAGAGTGGGTTTTTTGTGGAGAATGAGATGGGAGAGGCGGAAGAGGAAAAGAAAAAAGGTAGAAATGGGAAGTTTGCCTTTTTGATATATTTCCTTACTGCTTGAAAATATTTTAAAAGATACATCTGTCTATAGATATATCTGTGTATGTAATATATAATTATATATGTAAAATTCACTGAAAGCCAACCCACCAAAAGCCGTCTAACCTGATGACCAATTCTCATAATTATTGAGAATTTTGTCGACATTCATTTCGATGTGACTTACTTCCACTCATTGTTTTAGCCTTTCCACTGTGGGTTTTGTTCATCCAGCCTGCCTGAATGCCGATTTTGCATGTTTCACGTTTCAGATGTCTAGCATTTCTTAAGTGCTCAAGGTCTGTGGGGGAATGGGTAGATTTCTCTTAAATGTATTTATTGTGTTCTTATTTGGCTTTTAGTAATTGGCAAAATGGCATATTGTCTTTTAACAAATTTATCTCTAGATGACTTGGACTCAAAATCCACAGCTAATAAGAGCAGATCTACTGGCTTGTTCTGGACCAGACCTTATCAGTGTGTCAACATCAGCAGAAACCTACAGTACTTTCCTCCTCTAAGAAGAGATGTATATCCTTTTAGAATAGTTTACGAAATAGTAACTAGCGTATGGAATATAAAGCTAAGAAGTTGTTTCCACGTTACCAAGATCCATGTCAATTTTTTGCTAGGTTTTTCTTTCCGTATTCTACATCATCTTACCATCTACTCAGACTTTTCTTCTTTTTTAACATAGAACCTGGAAGAGAAGAGCATCGTTCAAGATGACAAGGAGATGATCTTGAGCTCAGAGGAGGAGAGTTTCTTTGTCCAAGTGCATGACGTTTCTCCAGAGCAACCGCGAACGGTCATCAAGGCGCCCCGCATCAGCACCGCGCAGGACGTCATTCAGCAGGTGAAGGCCTCCCCTTCCTCACCTCAGTCCTGCCCTCAGTGTGAACTATTGGGACAAATCAGATATCAGCTCCCTTTGTGAATGAGGTTCTAGAACAAAGGGGACCTGACAAGGGAGAGTGTGCCTCTTAAGGCTGGGAAATACTGATTCCTTCAACGATACTTGCCCAGTATCTACTGTCAGTCAGGCTCTCTCTGAAGCCTCGATAATGGATCTAGAAGGTGGCGCTGCAGAGCGGGAATGTCATCATCCCAGAAAGGCCTAAGCCAATACTTAATGGCCATCTCTCAGGGATCCTTCAGAGGACATGCAGGAGGCCTCCTCTGACCCTCTCCCCTCCTCTGGTCACGCTTCTCTGTGTACATGGCTTCAGAGAACTCTGTTTCCTTCTTTTGAAGCCCTGTTATGGTTTGCGTTTATTAAACACTCACTTGAGAAGATAGCATAACAGTTAACAGACTCTAGGTCAGATTGCTCCAGGTGCAAATCCCAGCTCTACTTCTTACTAGCTCTGAGAGCTTGGGCAAGTTACTGAACCATCTGTGCTTTAGTTACACTGGTGTGCTGGTAAACTGGCTCTCTTCAAAAAAAAAGGCCCTGATTTTATAGCATTTGCCAGTTTCTATCTTGTAAATCCTCCCACCACATCTGATTCCAGTGGACTCTAGCACAACACCATGTGCTAAGCTACCATGCAGGTAACATGGAGATAGTACATTAGCACTTTCCTTATAGAGTTATTGTGAAGATTAAGTAAATATATGTAAAGCACATTCACCTATTACAACACCTAGCACATGGCAAACACTACTTAAGTGCTATTTGCTATTCTTATTGCATGATAGTTTGGTTAATATTAGCCTCCTTAATAGACTTTGAACTCCCCAAACTATATACAGTATCTGGGACATAGTAAGCCCTCACTAAACACGTGATGAGTGAATAAATGCATAAATGAAAGATAATCTTGTACGAAATGAGAAGTGAGACCAGGTAAGTTCTAACATCCAAGACTCTGAGATGAAGAGGGAGCCTCGAGGGACAGAGAGGCTCCCGAGGGTCAAGATTCTGCCCCTCACTGTCTGCGTGACCTTCCATTTCTACCAGCTTTGGTGGATGCAGAAAATCCAGTTCAAGTCCTTTTTCTGTTACTTACTAGCTATGCATCCACTGGAATCTGCCTGACCTCTGTATGCTTAAACTTCCTTGTCTGAAAAATGGGCATAGTAACACCTAAATCATGGACGGTTGTGAAGCTAAATGGGGCAATGCGGGAAAGTTCCTATAAGCTAGCTACAACTACGAAAATGTATAATGAGAAGTGGGATGACATGATCTCAAAGACCCCCTCCATCTCTTAAAGTCTGATATTTTCCCACCTCAAAGTCTCATCTACAGTGAAGCAGGTGTTGGAGATAGTGTGTCTTTATTCAGTTCATCATAACTTGTCTTTCAGACCTTATGCAAAGCCAAATATTCCTATAGCATCTTGAGCAACCCCAACCCGGGTGATTATGTGCTTTTGGAAGAGGTGGTGAAAGACACTGCCAACAGGAAGTCTTCTACCCCAAAGTCCTCCCAGCGTGTCCTTTTGGATCAGGAGTGTGTTTTTCAAGCTCAAAGCAGGTGGAAAGGTGCAGGAAAATTCATCCTTAAGCTAAAGGAACAAGTGCAGGTAAAGTGCAAGGTTATTCTTCTCTCTTCACAAATTATTTGATATTCATAACTACACTGTAATCAAATTCAGGAGCTAATGAAATGTAGGAGAAAGTTCCCGAGTCAAGGAAATTAGTCGGAAGAATGTTGTTTGGCTGTTTTCACTGTGTGGAAAGAAATGTCTTCCCCTCTGAGCTTACACAGTCCTGAGAGGGGAGTCCTTCAGCCCTGCTTTCCAAAGCTCTACTTCCTAGAGAGGGAACAAGAAAGGGCTTTTTCTCATACAGTGTCATGTGATTGGGGACCCTGGCTTTAACCTAATACCAACGGAAGATTCTCGTTTTCCACAGGCATCCCGAGAAGACAAAAGAAAAGGCATCTCTTTTGCAAGCGAACTCAAGAAGCTCACCAAGTCGACTAAACAGCCCCGAGGACTCACGTCATCTTCTCAGGTCTTGGCCTCAGAAAATGTCCAAAACAAGGAGGAGAAACCTGTGGGCAGCATGTCCTCCAGTGACACGATAGACTATCGACAGTGAGCAAGGGTAGCACGTTTTACCCAGGTATTCTGAGTCATTGCACTGTTCTGAAACGGGGGGTCAACTTACACTACTTTGTGAGACACAGTCTGTACACTGTCGTTTGTCTTTTCCAAGAGGATGTCCCTGAGGCAGGTAGGAATGGTACCCTACAGGAAGAGGGCTCTGAAGATACACATCACTTCAGCACTGATAACTTTAGATCTCCTTATTTTGTAGATAACTAAAGGCCCCAAGAGGACAACAAACTTGCCCAAACTACAACAGCCTTATTTCATCAGACACAGAACTGTCTTAATTACTGGTAACTCATATGAACATTCTTGAAGGGCGGCTATGGGCCATTCAGCTTTTATTCCTTTGGATTTCTAGTTTGATGTTCTTCTAATTTAGGTCTGATTTACTCTCAACAACCTCAACTTCTTCTGCCTCAATTAAAAAATTAAAATCTGGCATCCAGGATGTAATGATTAAAAAGAAAGCAAAATGACATAACAGCCTGCAGTAAATCATGCCTTTGGTTGCCAGCTTACTGCTTGGTATTCACATACAGAGTAAATTTCATTCTATCTTAAAACAGACTGTTTATATGGAACCTGAATTTAAAAAAAGAAAAAGCATGTGAGGAAACCAAACATAGACTTCTTCTTTTCACTTAGTTTCTTAATGAACCCAAGGGATTATTAACGCCCATTTTTCATCTGTTCCATCATAGTTCTAAGATTTAAAATTCTCAAGAGACCAACTGCACAGTGAAGGCATTGTTGCTTATACTACAGAGCTGCATCATCTGTCTTCATCACAATCAGATATTTGTAGAAGCTCATAATTAAAGAATTTATTAATATCTCTTGACAGGGCCAAATTTGACTTATAACAGCCCAAAAGAAGGCTGATACATTGAGCCAGTGTTTAAGGAGCAACTCCTAAAACAATTGGTGCCCCGTATACACTTACAAAGAAAGCTCTTTCAAAACAGATGAGGCCAAATACAGGAAACTGCCTCCTCCAGAACTTCTGCACATCCCATTATCCCGAGTCAGGGCTTTTTAGGTTCTGTACGCAAAGACTCATCAGGAAGAAATCTCGGCTCTATGGCAGCAATCCACATCACACAGCATCAGATAATAGTGAATATGCAGAGAATAGTGAAGCCCTGGGCTGTTCCAGACTCTGAGAAGGCTCAACACCCATTTTCTGTTGCGGTACCTCCGGTATCCCATTTTTAAAGTTCAGACTCACTTCCTTTCCTGCCACAGTGTCACCGAGACAGGCAGTGTCTCCGAAAGCCCAGTGAGCTTTAGGACTAAGTACCATGCTCAGCCTCTCCAACTTCTGGAAAATGACTCACAGTGGTAGTGGGTGTGTGAGCACACAATAAAGACAGGGATCAAAATTTCAAATATTGTTTTCCATATCAAGAACTTAGCATCAAATAGATCATAGGTGTGATAATGTTATGCACACCTCTCTATTATAACCTCCGTAATGACAGAGTGAAATTACACTCTGCACATAAAGAGCCCTCGGTGTGCCAGAAATTAGTAAGTACGTAAGAATACAACTCCACTAGAAATTTGACTTTAAAATAATGTGCTTGCTATAATGAGCATTACTAGTTGCTTATATTTTAGGAGAGTAGGGAGGGTGGTGGTGATTTAGACAATTGCCTTTGGACTCAATTTTCCTATAGTAAGCAGATATTCAGAATCAGTCAATTGACCTCACATCTTTTGCTAAACTTGGGGAAGCTTCTCTTTAAAAGTAGCCATTGAGGAACCTCCCTGGTGGTCCAGTGGCTAAGACTCCGCACTCCCAATGCAGGGGGCCCAGGTTCGATACCTGGTCAGGGAACTAGATCCCGCACGCCCCGACCAATAAATGAATGCTGCAACTAAAAGATCCCACATACTGCAACTGAAGATCCTGCACACGGCAATGAAGATCCCTGTGCTGCAACTAAGACCCAGTGCAGCCAAATAAATAAATAGATAAATAAATATTTTTTAATTAAAAAATAAATAAAATAAAAATAGCCATTGATATAATAATAGTAATAGCCATTGGTGCATCTATGGGAATATAGATCCCATGTTATTAATTTTACAAATGGTGTTTCGAAGAAAGAGCATTTGTGAAAAAAGAAGGGCCTTTCTGTATGTATATGCTCGTAAGAAAACAAGTTTAATATTTTTATTGCTGAGTGATATATTTCATGTTATTTGTTCTGAAATAGTCACCTCTAAAGTTTCAAGATACCTCCTAATAATAATCTAAGAATTTCTAAACAAATAATTAACTTACCCAAGTAGTTGACAGAAGTCCACCTTTTTTTTTTTTTTTTAAAGCTGAACAGTTTAATTATGGTTTAAAAAAAAAAAATCTTTCTAAAGAATGTGATGTTCCAGGGCAGAAATAGCCTAATGTTCCACCTCCCAGGAACATCATGTTCTACCACTGTGAGTTTATAGGAAATAGTGTCTCCCCCAAACCCAGTCACCAGAGCTTGGGTTTCTGTTGGTTGAACAACCTTAAACCTTGCTACACTATGAACGTTTCTGCTCCTTAACTTTAAAGAGACTAACAAGCCTATGTATTCAACTTTACAGGTAAAGATCTTTGGGCAAGAAGTTATAAAGTCAAGAATGAACATGATGGAGACAAATATAACTTCCTTATTTTCATTAGACTTAAACTGGAAATTGATGATTTCTGAACTTGCGATATGAGGTCCACACTGAGGTCAAGCAAAATGGCACAGGGCTAGCTACCAACCAGTTTCCTGATGAAGCAAAGAAGCCCAGCAGACTGCCATTTTACACGTGTCAACAGTTGGAAAAACCATTGCTAACCTTGCAATAAGGGTCAACAAACTTTGTAAAGGGCTAGACAGTAAATATTTTAGGCCTTATGGGCCATATGGTCTCCACTGCAATGACTCAACTCAGCTGTAGTGCAAAAGCAGCCATAGACAATACATACGTGAATGAATGTGGCTGTGATCCAAGAAAACTATATAAAGACACTGAAATTGTAATTGCATATAATTTTCCCATGTAATAAATATTCCTCTTTTGATTTTTTAAAATCATTTAAAAATGTAAAAACTATTCTTAGTTCAAGAGCCACACGAAACCAGGTGGCAGGCTGGATTTGGCCCAAGGGCCATAGTTTTCCGACCTGACTTAGAAAACTGGGAACAAGATGCACAGAGGTATGAAAACAAGCAGGCTAGTTTAGTCATATATTTTATGGCTGAGAATTGGAAGATTTTGGGCATTGCAAGTGTAAATATGTCCTATAAGATTCATTAAAAAGTAATTCAATTTAGTTTCTATATTGTGTACCATTGTGAATTCTGTAGTATTTCTTTTTAGCTACAGAATGATGTTGGGTTTTTTTCCGTTTATTGCTTATATATTCACAGACTTTTGGTTTCCATAAAATGAATTTAGAATAACGTATAATATCTACTGAGTTGTGACATCTTAACAAGAAACTTAACCATGTTTTTAAAGCAAAAGTAGATTGAGTTGGTGTTTATTTATTTTACTAGGTTTGTACTGACATTGTGCCTATATATTTATTATACATAGCTTTCTTGATATTGCTTGCAGATTAGAAGCGTTAGTGGTTCTATCTCACTATTTGAAAACAAATCTCCTAAAAAGAAAATGTATGCTCTGAATATCTGAAATAGGCCAGAATTCATGTAACTTGCCATTTAATGTAAATTATTTTAAAAACCTTGCTGTATAAAACTATCATGTACGTGTAAAGGATTCTTCTTATTCTTGGCATGAAGCAAATTATGATTTTTAAAATGAAAGGTGTTCCTCTAAGTAAAATCCAAATTTTATCTTTCTATTCTATTGACATTAAAATTTAAGACGTTTTTCTTCAAATTATAAAACACACTAAAAATCCTAACCTTTGCTTTGAGAAGTTTTTCACCATAAAAAATAAATAAAACAATCCCCAAGTTCTTTGCGTACGCTAACAGAAGTGTTAAAAACACACGGCCCAGCTTTCATGTTATTGGAAGTTCTGACTGAGTCAAAGCTTTAATGCTAGAAGAACTACTGTTTGCTTGTCAACAGAATTCAGGCTATTCCAGTTTGATGTCGTTTGTACAGTGCTACAGGTTTCTTTTTAAAACAAATAATCAGTCTACAACAAACGTACAATGCTGCCTCATTTTTTAAAATAGTCCAGAAACCGTAATCAAGTTTCTGTAAACTAAGAGGCATTTTTTCCTCTGGCTGGGCTTACTGTGTCATAAAAATTGGGTTACTGGTCTAACTGGCAAGAGTCAAGATGAAAACTGTGCAGAGTAGCGAGATGGAAAGCAAGACTGGTCTCACTAGGTTTATCACTTGGCCTTGACTCTAAGCCCTGCAGCACCCCCACCCCATGGCCCTTAGCACAAAATCTGAAACTTACCTTGAGACTGAAAGGGAGACTAGGTTTTAGCAAGTCAGTGAACCCAACCTCCGGCCTATGTTGCAGCCCAACTTGGTGGTTCATTTTGAGGTAAAAGGACATACTCTACTGTATTTGAGTCCTGGGGACTTTAGGGGGGGACTACTCTACTATTACAGCTAACCAGCACAACCTGGTGTTTGCCAAAAGTAGGAAATTTTGATTTAGAGCTTCTCTGAATTATACAGTTATATTACTATAGCAAATGAAAGAAATTATCCTATTTAGAATGCATCTAAAATAGTCACCCACGCTATACCCATTACTACTTCATACTTTCCATACCATTAAAAATTTGGGTAGCGAACTTTCATCAGTAAAGTCGATACGGAAAAGAATCTAAATATATACAAGCTGGCTGAAACCCCCACCAAGTGGGAGAAATGAAGGGTATGGTGCCCACAAGCACGCAGACCCCAGACCGGTCGGAACCAGAAGGTTGATGATGCCGACTCCCACTTACCTCACCATCAACCAATCAGAATGTCCATGAGCTGATGGCGCCCTCTTTGAACCATTACTATAAAACTCCTCACTACCCCCTCCAGGTCGGGACACGCAGTTTTGAGGGCATTAGCCCCCTGTGGCCCCCTTTGCCCGGCAAAGCAATAAGCTGTTCTTTTCTACTTCACCCAATAAACGAACAAATATGCAAGCTGTATTTATTACAAGATTTTGAAAAAAAATATTTTAAAATGCTTCACTAAAAACAGAAAGGAGCATGAATTCTGTTGGGTGGTGCCACTTTTAAGATTATGATAGCTGGCAAGAAAAGATAAGAATAAGAATAAGATGTGTGATGCTGGAAAAAACAGATTAACTTCCTCTCAGTCACCTCCTCTGTAATTGTTTCGCAAAGATTATATAAGGGTGTGAAGGAGTTGAGAATAAGTTTGAGGATAAATCTGCAGGAAGTAACAACATTATTTGGGAAGAAAGTGCCTTCTTAAAGGAACGCCTCTTTTCGTGTCATCCTTACCAAGTAAAAGTTATTTATAAATTCTCCAGCTGGGGAGAAATATGGAGTCTTGACTCAACAAAAGTGAGTCAAAAGTCAAATTTACTTTCACACAAAGGTCTCCCATCTTGATGGCTCTGGCGACACTGGAGGCTCATTAAATGAAAGCGGGCCTCCCCTATGGCTCCGTGTGTACTTTTTTTTAAAACACATCGTCCCCTTCCTCTGTTCTCTCCCTTTCTAGTATCTCTGTAGACCTCTCCTCTTCTGCCAGACACCCGCAGGCCTTGCTTAATTCTGAAAAGTAATCAGAGCTTGCGTACTGGCCTGGTAAAACTGAATTAACTAAAACACGAAGCTCCACAACTCTGCTCCCATGCCAGTAAGGAGGATTTTCCTGGCTGGTGTCTGATCTTGAACTTGGCATAGTGAGAGGCAGCCTACAGGGAAAGAGCTCTCTAGCGGGCTGCCTCGAACACTTTTAGTTGCTTCTCTTAAATCAGCAGCAAGGCAAGAAGAGGAGAATACCTGGACTCTCCAAAAAGTTGTTAGAAAAAGAGACTGCCTCTTACACAAAGCCCAAACTTGGGTCAACATGATACAGTACATTGTTAACAATTTATATGTTCTCTGCCATTTCTTCCTATCAGCTTCCTAAATGCAGTCCTTGCATGACGGCTAAGGATTCTGACAGGAATACCTGAATGTTTTTGAAATACTGAATCTCCATGATTACCAAGCTGTTCGTACACATCTCTTAGATCCAAAACATACTATGCTCAAGTCTGCCATCCAGCAGGCCTCTGAAACCTTCCCTATTTCAGATGATACAGGTCTCTGAACTTCGAAACAACTCACTCTGACACTGAATTGGGTAATGTTGCGTTCAAAAAAATGTGTGAATGATCTGACTCACCACGCAAGGGCATGGAAGACTGAGGCTACGTCTTATGCCTGTTATTACCCGACTTCACTTTTAAGTGCCTAGCACAGTGCTAAGCACATAGTAGGTGCTCAATATTTATCTAGTTAAAAAAATAGATATTAAGGCTGTAGTTTATTATAGCCTCAGGGTGTGTGTGTGTATGTTGTTATTAATGACTATAATATTTAGTTCTGAAAATGCAACTCATCAGGACAAGGCTACAGACGTTAGTACACGAATATGTTTCACCCTCAAATTCATATAGGATATTCAAATACAAGATGTATAATTTTATGGTCCCACTGTGATTCTCTATATGCGTAACAAGAAGGTTAAAAAGCATAATACAAGTGTGAAATAGTTGATGAATTTTTATTTTAAAATTGATTTTTCATTTAAACTGTAGTTCTTCCTGCCAACGTTAAATATAAATGTATTTGTATATGTTTGGAAAATAAATGATTTGTGACATGTACTGGTCACTTGTGCTCCAATGGGGAAAGACCCCTTGGTCATCTAAACAAACATTCATAACATTCCTGGACTTTAATATCTAAAAAGTGCATTAAAAGCAAGTATTTATATAATGAACCATACATTTCTCACCATTAAATAATCAAGCCTAAAAAAATTGATCTTAAAGACACTTTTCAAAACCACATATAATATGCTAAAAGATTAACATGCGCTATAAAGCTGATATTCCCCACTCTGCTGGAATGATAAAGGAACTTCCTATTTTCATTTACTTCATGAGAAAAAAAAGAACTTTAAGCACTACCCTAGGCCAAAATATTTGGCTTCTACAGCTTTGAAGAAATAGATCTATTTAGTTGGACTGCTGTGCATTTTTTTAAATGCTCACAAGAATAGGAAGCAGAAAAAAGCAGCTGTTTTATTCAGCTATTCACAGCAGAGGATATTTATAACCTCATCATTAAAACACTCATTTCATAAGCCATTCCTAGAATATGGCAATAGCTGTCACATAAAATACTGCTTTTTAATTATATTCATAAGAATAGGCATTTCATCTGTTAAAAAAAAAAAAAAGAAGGGAGGAAAAAAAAAAGCCCCTTGCTGGGTACCCTTTATCCTTAAAACAGAATGGTAAAGAAAGTCTCAGACTTGGTTTTTTCCACCATCACCCGCCAGAGCATGTCAGAAAATGCAACGAACTTCAAAGAGACTAGAATCACATTCAAACTTTCTTTGAAAGTAGCCATGATGAGCACTCACTCTTTTTCACAAATGCCAAATTAGGTTACTTCTTGCAGCACATCGTCCAGTAAGAGCCAAAGAACCTGGTATCCAATTGCAAGCTATTTTCTCTTTTCTCAAAAATTTTCATAAAAATATATACACTCAAATTTAGAATGTTTCTCACTTCCATCATGGTGGTACAATAAAAAAAAACATTTATTTCGTTATAAAAAGTATTTGGGGGCTTCCCTGGTGGCGCAGTGGTTAAGAATCTGCCTGCCAATGCAGGGGACACGGGTTCGAGCCCTGGTCTGGGAAGATCCCACATGCCGCGGAGCAGCTGGGCCCGTGAGCCACAATTACTGAGCCTGTGCGTCTGGAGCCTGTGCTCCGCAACGGGAGAGGCCACGACAGTGAGAGGCCCGCGCACCGCGATGAAGAGTGGCCCCCGCTTGCCGCAACTAGAGAAAGCCCTCACACAGAAACACAGACCCAACACAGCCGAAAATAAACAAATAAATTTAAAAAAAAAAAAAGTATTTGGTTATAAAGAGTAACTGAATGGTAGAAAGCAATCTCATGGTCTTGATTTTCCTGTGCATATTTTCAGAACTGGGGCAGAACCCTGTGCCACACAAAGGATAATTCTTCCTCCTCAAGAGAAGGTCCTAAATTAACAATATATCTTTATGTGCATCTGCACAAACACACAAATATACAACAAAGTCCCCTGACTTTTCATTCTTCTACTACCGTAGTGATGTTTCCAAATATTTGGTGAAATCCAGAGGCAACTGAGTAGCAACTTCACTACAATGTCTTTTGATTAGTTGACTTAACTCTTCACTTAAAAATGAATCCCCTTGTAAAACTTTATCCTGAAAAAATATTAAAAGTATGAGTTAAAAGTTTGCTTATGCCATAAGCAAAAGCCAAGCCTGAGCAAAGTTAAAAATGGCAACAGCTGACACCAAACTAACACATGAAACATAACGACAGGTGCTGGGTCAGGTCTTGGACATATCAGCCATATCCTACATTGAATGAAACAGTCTCCTGACTGACTCTGTAGAATTCCAACCCCAGAAATCTATCCTACCATCAACTCCTAACACGAAACAAGCAAGTTGAAATCAGGTATTAAGAGACATATTAATTTAGTTATTTCATCCTTTAAAAAAAATAATGAAAAGTATCACATACCTTCCTTTTGGAATTTGAAGATTCAACAGGAGGATTGAATGTCATTGCTGCCATGCTATAAGCCTCAAAAAGTTCTGCAGCAGATCTACAATCACAAATATAAGAAAAGTAAAGACACCACCATATCTGTGTAACTTGAAAACATTTAGATTGTACCCAGAGAATTAGATTGTACCCAGAGAAAACAATTAGATTGTACTCATTATTCTAAACCTATATATAACATAATCCTGCTTTCGTTTTTGTTTCCTTTTTCTCATTAAAATCTTCTTTGTCCCAGTTTTATTTTCTTCCAGTTTTATTCAGATGTAATTGACATACAGCACTGTGTAAGTTTAAAATGTACAGCATGATCTGACTTGCATACATCATGAAATGAATTTCCACAATAAGTTTAGTGAACCTCCATCATCTCATATAGATACAAAATCAGTGAAACAGAAAAAAAAAAATTTTCCTCCTGATGAGAACTCAAGATTTATTCACTTAACTTTCATACGTTACATACAATAGTGTTAATTATATTTATCATGTTGTACATTACATCCCTAGTACTTATTTATCCTATAATTGGAGGTTTGTACCTTTTGACTGCCTTCATCCAATTCCGCCTTCTGGTAGCCACAAATCTGATCTCTTTTTCTATGAGTTTGTTTGTTTTTGAAGTAAAATTGACCTACAACTCTGTTAGTTCCTGTTACACAACACAGTGATTTGATATTTCTATACATTTCAAAATGTTCACCACGATAAGTCTACTTACCACTTGTCATCATGCAAAGATATTACATAATTATTGACTATATTCCCCACGCTGTACATTTCATACCTGTGACATTTATTTTGCAACTGCAAGCTTGTACCTCTTAATCTCCCTCACCTATTTCTCTCCTCCTCCTAACCCCCTCCCCTCTGGCACCACCTGTTTGTTCTCTGTATTTATGACTCTGTTTCTGTTTTGTTTGTTCATTTGTTTTGTTTTTTAGAGTGAAATCATACAGTATTTGTCTTTCTCTGACTTATTTCACTTAGCATAATTCTCTCTAGGTCCATCCATGTTGTTGCAAATGGCAAGCTTTAATTCTTTTTTTCATGGCTGAGTAATATTCCATTGTGTGTATATATACCTCATCTTCTTTACCCATTCATCTATTGGTGGGCATTTAGGTTGCTTCCATATCTTGGCTACTGTAAATAATGCGGCAATGAACATAAGAATGCATATATCTTTTCTAATTATCGTTTTTGTTTTCTTTGGAAACCCACAAAACACACTTATATAAAATAAATCCTAAATCCCCATGTTATGACATCATTATCCAACTAAATCCACCTCAGAGAGGTCTGGTATACATTTAGAAATATAGGTCTGGACAAAAAGAAGGCTGAGCAAAAGCCCTCAAGCTCAATCTGATCAAATCCCAACTCAACCAGTTATGTGAACGATACGCAACTAAGTGTAAGTTAGTCATGAGAGCATAAGGCATGGAGTCATCTTCCACGGGTTTCAATCAGCTCAACCCTTCAGTTGTTTGCCTGGATTGAAAGCAAGGAGAGGCCAATCAGGACAGAATAAATGTCTATACCCATGCATGTAAATGAATCCTTAATGATTTGAGATTGGTTCACATTCTCCAAAGGAGATCGGCAAGGGATGCAATCAGGCTCACATCCCAAGCTCCACTCCCCAGGGGAAGCCCGTCAAGAGTCTCCCTTCTCAAGCCTTCGGGATAAATCCATTCATCTTCCTCCAGAAAAGGAAACCTCTGGCATAAATGAGGCAAATGGTGAGGATCTCTGACAAAAACATACCAGAAAAGGATTGTGAAGAAGTGACAAAGAGTCATTTTCTCCTTTTCCTTTTGAAAAACAAAGCTGGGGTACAGGTGGGAAGTATGAGGGATGAAAGAAGTAAATGGCCATTTTACTATTTAATAAGAGCAAAGGTTATCGCTATCCTACCCAGAAGGAAAAGGGTTTACAGGAAATTACAATTTATGTCTCATTCAGAGAGGGATACAGCTGACTACTGCCTTGTAAAAATATAGACCTGTTTCGTCAAACCTCTCAGTATTTCAAGAGAAGCTGGAAATGATTTTTAGGCGAATTCTTCCAATATTTAAAAGATACCAACCAATTAGATTCTTGTTCAGACTCTGAAGAGGCCAGAAAATCTTGCCTACAGGTCACTTGTCTGTGATCTCTGATTTAAAGAAACCAGTGGGCTTGCAAAGGAGGGGAAAAGTCTGCAACAAAATATTAATTCTGAGTGACGGGAATATTACAAGGGCGTCATACCATTTTCTCTTCTTTTCTGTATAACTGAAGCATTTCCTAGTTGATTTTGTGGGGGGAAAAAAACGATCATTACTACTGTTCCAACTTCTCTGTGCGAATTTTTTTTCAGATCAAACAGTTGTGGGGAAAAGAAACTTCTTTTAGAAGGACGCTTTTCCCCATTTGGAAGCGTGTAAGGTGAATGCTGGAAGTGCCAGTCCAAAGCCTCACAGGTCGGGGGCACTGAACAGAGATGGCTATGAGGGCCAAGGAGAGAAATTGGTCCATTCTGGGCGGCAGTGTTCAAGGCACTTCTGTTCTCTCCCTCCTCACGTCTCCCTTTCTTGTCCTAGCAGAACCATTTGGAGGGGGAAAACAAAAAGGTTCTGTGGCCGGACTCATGGACCTTCACATAAAGCAAATATGGCATCATCTTATTAAATGTTGAACCTAAGTAATGAGCACATGGGGATTCACTATTCTTTCTACTCACCTGTATGTGTGAAACTTTTTATGACCAAAAAAAAAAAAGGTTAAGTAATTACTCAAAACAAACTAACAAAATCACAGTCAGCAATGTTTCCTCTTTGGAATAATTCAGGAATATGAAGTGGACCAAGTCCAGATAACCAAGCAGCACTTTACGTTTTGAAATCCATTACTTTGTAAAACAGACTTCTCATAGTCAAAACAGCTATCAACTGAAATTTGCAGTTCTATAATAAGGCAATGCTAAATACTACCTTCGGCTCAACTCTGGTTTGAGTGCTTCTGAGCCTTCGGAAGGGGCTCCAGCGATGAGGTGAGCTGCAAATCTCTGCACTATGGGATGGTAATGTCGCTGAAGGGGAAACAGGACAACCATATTTTGCACGGGTCAATATTTTATAAGACGCTAGCTACACTTTAATAAACATTAATTTTTTTAAAAAAACCACATATGCATATGTAATTCATTAGAACCACATACCTACAGAAAAAAAACAGTATCTTTGCTCACAAGATTCCAACACAAATCTGTTTGATGACCAAGTTACCAGTGAAGTAGCTTAGTCTTGCTTTTACAGTATGAAAAGAAAAACCAAAAGGCAATTTCTCTTTCAGAGTGAAAGAAGTTAGTTTACAACAGGTTTCCTGAAACATATTTCCACTATAATGCTGCTGTCCGCACTGTAGGATCACAACGTAGGTGAAACTCTCTCGAAACTGGCGGGCCGCAGGCCTCTGGACGTCCCCCTGAATAAGACCCAATACAAATGTGCCTGATAACACATCTTCTATTCTGAAGAGTGTCAGGGAATGACTTCAAGAAATCTCACCCCACAATACTGAAATCATTTTCTGCTTCCTTAGAAAACGCATCTCAACATCTTAATAGTAAGAGCAAAGTGAAATGTAGAGTATTTAGACAGGAATTCTAGGAAAGGCAGTCCCAGAACAAAATATGTTAAGTTCTCTGGCAATTATAACTACTCGGGGGTAAAACTGAGAAAGCCCTCACAAAAAGGGGAGGGGGGCTCTTACCCTCAGCGCATGCAATTCCCAAAGAGCAGTGTTCTGAGCGTTGCAGTACTCAGGTTCATCCAGCTCAGGAAGGAAAACTCCACTACCCTGAGATTCATTGTCAAGCAACAGATCTGTTTTGGGGAAAGTCTGCAAAAATGTCACATAAAAAGAAGGATTAATTAAAGTAATATTATTAATTTTAAGAACGTTATTGGATTCTGTACTTTTACATAATTTGATTTTACAGTTACGTAAGAGCTATAAGCACATGCACTTTATACCTAGTCTTCATTTTTGCAATTTAAGTTTATTCCACAAGAGAACAAAAGAATATTAGCTTGCTTTGAAAAGAATTAATTTTATCTTGCAAAAGAAAACAGATATTCTTTCACTCAGCAACCCCACTTTTAGGAATCTTTCCTATAGAAATAATTACATTAGATACACTTATAAGAATATTCACTATAGCATCATTTGTAATAGCAAAAAAGGAAACAACTTACATCCATCAAAAGAAAAATGCAAAGTGTAAAAGCCAGACTGCCTAAATTTAAATCCCATCTCTGCCACTTACTAGCAGCGTCACTTTAGGCAAGTTTCTTAGTCTCTCTGGACCTCAGTTTTCCCCATCTATAAAATGGGAACAATAATAGTAGCTACTTCACAGAGTTGTTATGAAAATTAAGTGAGTTAATTTTTGTAAAGCATTGTAACAGTGGAATTCACATAGTAAGAACTATGTAAGTATTTGTTAAACCAATAGTCATTAAAGAGACCAAGTAGCTGTATCTGTACTGACACAAAATGTGTTCATCACCATTAAGTGTTAAAAAAGAGTTGTAGAACAATATTGTATATCATAATCCCCTCTCCATTAAAAAAGAAAAAAGTTTTGTTGTTTGTGTGTGTTTAGTGTACACATTTATAAATGAATTTTTTTAAGTCTTCTGGAAGGATACCCACCAAATCGTAAAAATGGAGAGTGTCAGTAGGGGTGGCATGCTTTCCTTTTGTAATTTCATGTACTTCTTTTATCACCTTATCTTGTTACAAGTGTGAATTATTTTTATAATTAAAAAAATAATGTAAATGCGGGAAAAAAACATGCATCAAACAAAACACCATTGTTGCACTGTAAGAACTTAGCTCTATTCGTTTGCATCACTACTTACATGCATTAATATTCTGTTAGTTGCTAAAATGCCAATGCTTGAATTTGGAAGCACATGAAGAGCAAGGGTACAAAGCCGCTTGATGAAGGCAAGGGCCCGCTGCTGAGAAACTTGCTTTCTGCGCTTAGTCAGCATGACGTCAAGGCACTGGAGGACGATCTCAACACCTTCATTCGTAGCTCCTAAAACAGCAGATATACCCTTTGGGGCTGTTCTCATTACTTTTTCATCATGCAACTTCA
Source organism: Eschrichtius robustus (assembly GCF_028021215.1). Classification (NCBI taxonomy): domain Eukaryota; kingdom Metazoa; phylum Chordata; class Mammalia; order Artiodactyla; family Eschrichtiidae; genus Eschrichtius; species Eschrichtius robustus. The sequence goes on from NC_090830.1 coordinate 106,277,519, forward strand.
CTGAACTTTGGAAAAATCCAAGAGGAGCCTATCGCACCTGTCCCACATCATTTCCCTAACCGATGAAGCAGTGCCAGACTGCTCACACGGTGATGTGAGCTGCACTGCATCTCCAGTCAATTCCAAAAGTTCTCTCACTCCAAGTCTCACTTAAGGTTAAATACAGATGTGTGGCACTGGCAGGCCAGCATTTTATATACCTGCTCCTATTTCTCAATTTTCACTGACTATAATTCCAGTCACAAAATATTCTTAGAAGATAAAGATTTATTAAAGACATTATCTAAACATACATACCTGCATGTAACTTGAACAGTGTTTTGTAAAGATGTGTATAGAATTTCATTGGATCAATATTCAGAACATCACCTTTGAAATGAGAACAAAAATTAGGTATGTTAAAGCCTCCAAAGGCAAAGTAAACGAAACTTGATCAAGAAAATATCTTACCTTGCCCAGAAAGAACATGAAAAGCAGTCTGGACACAGTGAAGACTTTCTTGATAGCTTAGGTCCTTAAAATGAAGAGGAAAAAAAAAAGGATATTAAGAATAATTACAATTTATATCTTAAAAAGTAATTCATTAGTAGAGTTACTTACACCAGACTCAATGAGAGAATGTAGAACTACTAATAAATCATCAAAAAACTCCACATTTATAAGGTGAGCAAACCTAGAATCAAACAAAACTTAGTTAAAAGGTAACCTAAAAACAGATATAAAGCAGTTAAAAATTAAACCTGACTTTAAAACCATATTTTTAATATTACTTATTTCAAAATGTTAGCTATGATGGAGATGATGGTGATTATCGATACTTTTCATTAATTCAGACTGGCCTCTTGGACAATTCATCCACGACTGGACACTATACTCGGCAGGAATATATGAAGCACTAAACAAACTAAATATATTTCAAAAATACTCCTAACCAGAGAAAGAAGTTGCTAAGAGCAAACAAGTTCTCTGAATCAAGTTGACCAGGTGTCCAACAATGTTCTAAGTCACAAAGGAGTCAGCAGTTACAGCTTCTAGGAAAATGGGGCAGGAAGAAGGAAAAGAGGAAAGATTTTGCTATTAATAAGAAAATGGACCCCATGAAAGCTTTAAAAAGGAAAGAAAAAATGTTGGAGCTAGTGTCTAGTTCAGGCTCAGCAATTAATTACCTATATAATCCTAGGTAAGAGCTGACTGTCCTGGCCTTCTATTTCTAAAAATAACTGAGATCACTCAATAGAGTTAAAGAGAAAGAATCATGTGAGCTACTAAATGTCAGAGGACTCTGTACACTATAAAATATCAGGCACCGAAGTAGTTAAAGTCAGGATATCTCTTCAATATTAGTGCAAGAGCCTTTGACACTGTAAATCTTAGAAGAAGGAAGGACCTCAGAGGTCATATGTTCCCTGTGTATTGGTACAACCTTTTTGGGAAGCAATATGGCAATATTTATCAAAATTTAAAATGATCATACTCTTTGACCTAGCAATATGTGCACACAAGTACATTGAAGATATTTCCAGTGTAGCACTGGGGACTGACCAAATAAAGTATTAAATATCCATGACACGGAGTATTATGAACTTAAAAAAAAAAAGTGGGTCTATATGTGCTAACATGGAAGGATACCCAGAATAACTGTTTATCCAAAAAAAAAAGGAAGTTACAGAACAGTATACATTTTTTTTTTAAATTTATTTTTGTTTTTATTTATTTACTTATTTATTTTTGGCTGCATTGGGTCTTCATTGCTGGGTGCGGGCTCTGTCTAGTTGTGGTGAGCGGGGGCTACTCCTCGTTGTGGTGCATGGGCTTCTCATAGCGGTGTCTTCTCTTGCTGCGGAGCACAGGCTCTAGGCGTGCATGCTTCAGTAGTTGCAGCTTGCAGGCTCAGTAGTTGTGGCTCGCAGGCTCTAGAGCACAGGCTCAGTAGTTGTGGTGGACAGGCTTAGTTGCTCCGTGGCATGTGGGATCTTCCCGGACCAGGGATCAAACCCGTGTTCCCTGTGTTGGCAAGCGGATACTTAACCACAGCGCCACCAGGGAAGTCCCCAGAACAGTATACATTTGTGTGAAAGATTCAATTTGTATGAAAGAAGGCAGGTGGGCAGATTTACATACTGATATAGGAAGGAAGGGAACTTGTGATCTTTTAATTCTTAATTGCATTATTTGAATTTTTTAAATGAGCATGTATTATTAAAAATTTGTTTAAATAAAGAAATTGGTCATTGGGACTTCCCTGGTGGCACAGTGGTTGAGAATCCACCTGCCAATGCAGGGGACACGGGTTTGATCCCTGGTCCGGGAAGATCCCACATGCCGAGAAGCAACTAAGCCCATGCGCCACAAGTACTGAGCCTGCGCTCTAGAGCATGTAAGCCACAACTACTGAGCCCACGCGCCACAACTACTGAAGCCCATGCGCCTAGAGCCCATGCTCCGCAACAAGAGAAGCCACCACAGTGAGAAGCCCGTGCACAGCAACAAAGAGTAGCCCCCACTCGCCACAACTATAGAAAGCTCACACGCAGCAACAAAGGCCCAACAGACAAAAACAAAAAAAAAAAGAAATTGGTCATTGAAAAAACAAACAACAGGTCCTACCTAAGGTAAGAATAATCCCTTCTCTTTGAACCTCTGACCAACCTCTCTTTCAATGACAAGGACCACACTATCTTATAAGGCAAAGCATCTCATCACCAAATAGCTGCAGTCATTAGAAAGTAATTTCTTCCATATTGAACCAAATTTGCCTTTTCTCTATCTTCCAGACATTAGTCCTATTTCTAAAGCTGTGCTGTCCAACGTAACCACTGGCCATTAGGGATTTGAAATGTGGCTAGTGCAAACTGAGATGATGTGCTATAATGTAAAATATATACCACTTTTCAAAGATACATTATGAAAAAAGGCATGGTAAATATCTCACTAATGTTTTATCTCATTAATGTTTTGACATTAATGTATGTCAAAATAATATTTTAGATAAAATGAGTTCAACAAAATATATTTAAGTTAATTTCATCTGTTTCTTTTTCCTTTTCAATGTGGTTAACAGAAAATTTTAAATTTCTTATGTAGTTCACACTATGTTTCTATTGGATAGCACTGTTCTACAGGACAATACCTCAAATAATTGTAGAAAACTATCCTGACAACCATTATTCTGGCTCACATGACCCAGTAGGTTCATTAGTGTTGACAGAATACAAAAAGACCTATCTTAAGAGGACCAGATTATGCAAGACTAAAAACTGACTACAGAACAGAAGGAAACCAGAACTGAGGGATGAACCCTAGGGACAGCGAGAACTAAGTAATAAGTAGGAGGAAAGAGTTAGTGAAGGAGATTTTTAAAATAAAAGGTTTGAGATGAGAAAACCAAAAAAGTGCAGTGTTATGAACAGTTTCAAGGAAAAGCTGGTGACAAATAAAAAAGGAATGAGAACTAAGAAGGACACCGGGTCATCATTAGTGTACCCTGTTTAAAGTTCATGGTTACCTCGGTCTTATTTATTTAGAAAGAATCTAAAAGGCTTCAACCTACACCGCCCTTACTTGGCAAGACCTTCCAGAACTGCTGGCAGGAGAGGTGACCTCTGGGCCTTCTTCAATATTCTGAAGTAGGTCACAAACACGATATTCAGAGTCTCCGTGTGCTGCAGAACAGACAAAATGACTTCAGTATAACCTAGTATACTTTCTCCCGAGTTACCACAACTACAGCTTTCAAAACTCAACCTTTTCTGTGCTTTCCCATCACTCCCCACTATTCAATCCTAAGAGCTTCAACAAAGCAGAATGAAGATACACATCCTGTGATTTCCTAAAACTAGCATCATCGATCACATTATCATTTCTTACACATCATGTATCTAAGCCTCATGAAATAAACCAAAGTCATACAACCACAAGTTGAAGCAATAAATCTCTAGTTGAAATCATTTAACAAAACATTTTAAAAGCATGAGAAAACGTGAAACTGCCTACCAGTTTAAGTTTTTTCTCAGAACTCTCCGAAGCTTCTGCCTCCCGAAGCTCTCTCTCTAGTTTCTCTTCTGCTTTCTTCCACTGAAAATAGATTAAAAAAAAAAAAAAGAGTATACCACTGAATGAAAAAGCTAGCTTCAGAGAGGCATTATGTCAATATTATGAAACACACACAATAATACCACAGACCGTCTACAGATACAAATATAAGCAAAAATTTTAAAAATGGATAAGAAGCACCCATAAACCAAATTTATGAGTGGCTGCCTCCTAGGAGGAAGGGAGAAGAATGGGACTGGAGAAGGGACAAAGGGACTCCAACTCTATCACCAATGGTTTCTTTCTTTTCAAGAAAGAAACTGAAGTATATTAATATTTGCTCAATCAAAATGGTAAATACATGGGATATATTATACTACTCTCTGTAGTTTTCTGTAATTTAAATTAAATTTTTTCAAAAAAAAAAAAAAAAAAGAAAGGAAGGAAGGACATGCTGAGCCCAGAAATAATTCTTATTGTTAAATCATCTATAATGTGGAAACCAGTCATCAACAATGCTTCCCAAACTCATTTACATACAATTCATAAAACCAGATACTATACAGAAATTCAACAGAAAACCAATTTTTTTCCACTCCCTTATGCTGTTAGAGCAGCAAACAATGGTTGCTAAGCTGCCTGAGACACTGGGGACCGACTGAGGAATGGCGTTTCCTTCCCTCACATGAAGTTGTTAAAGAGCTGCTTATTTGGTCTTTGTTTCCCCACTGTAGCCACATACATGCTGTTCCTAACAGGCACATCCAACTTATATTAAGATAGTATGGTATAAATAATTTAAATATTTACCTTCATTTGTTAACAATCATTAAGTCTATTTTGATATTCCTGTCTTGTTTTCAAAAGTTCTTAGACACATTCAAAGATGGATATCCCTGGAGGGCTTCCGTGGTGGTGCAGTGGTTGAGAATCTGCCTGCCAATGCAGGGGACACGGGTTCGAGCCCTGGGCTGGGAGGATCCCACATGTCGCGGAGCAACTGGGCCCGTGAGCCACAGCTGCTGAGCCTGCGCGTCTGGAGCCCGTGCTCCGCAACAAGAGAGGCCGCGACACTGGGAGGCCCGCGCACCGCAATGAAGAGTGGCCCCCCCACTTGCCACAACTAGAGAGAGCCCTCGCACAGAAACGAAGACCCAACACAGCTAAAAAAATAAATAAATAAATAAATAAATAATTTAAAAAAAAAAAAAAAAGATGGATATCCCTGGAAATTATTTTTTCCTTTGTTTTTATAACCCATTTGATAACCCTAATAAACTGTTTAGAAATGTTTTGAGAAGTGATCATAATAATGGTGGTGGTGGTAACTAATGTGTATAAAGTGTGCCCAGCGCTGCACACTCTAAGTGCTTTTCCTATGTCATTATATTTAAACTGCACAATCACCTTGCAAAGTAGGTGCTATTATTAGCTCCATTTCTCAGAATATTAAAAAAATGTTTCCAAAGTCTCATAGTAAATAAACAAAAGCCTGGAATTTCAACCTAGTTTTCAAATACAAACCAACAGAGAAAGGAGATTCGACTAAAACCTACTTTGTTGCCAACTTCACATGAATGCATCCTTTCTGTTAAGGAAGGAATCTGTGTTATCACGATGAATCTAAGAGGATCTCAAAAGCCAGCATGGGGACTTCCCTGGTGGTCCAGTGGTTAAGACTCCATGCTTCCAACACAAGGGGCGCGGGTTAGATCCCTGGTCGGGGAACTTAGAACCCACATGCCGAGTGGTGCGGTGTGGCCAAAAGAAAAAAAAAAGCCAGCAGGGCAAGAAAACCTTTTCATCTACTGCTCTCTTTGCTAATGAACTGTCTGTTTAAGTTGATTTAACAAAACATTTCTTTGCAATAACTGGGGAAAATAAAATTCTCTAAATATCAGATTTTAAAATATTTATATTTATGACTTAACTATGATTTTTACCTGTGCCTATGATTTTAATCTAAAATCAATTAAAACAAAAAAGGAAATCAATCAAACCTTTCTCTGCATTCTTGATAGAGTTCTTCTCTTTTCCTTGAAAGTCATGAACTTTTTTTGTTTATTAATATCCTCTGTATCTTTTTTCACTTCTACTTCTTTGATCCTTAGGCACAAGAATGTTCTTAACATCTATTATTGAAGAAAACACAAATACACAGCTTAATATTTATACTGCCCTCAAATACTTTAAACGGAATAAGCATTCAACAGTGTTATTCCTTCCTTCATGCCAAAAAAACCCAAAAAAACAAAAAACTTTGAAACATCTTCTATCACATTTTACACAAAGTTCTATTATCTTTTTGTTAAACGTATTCGGTAATTTTTGTCTATGAAAGGACACTAGTATTTGGCTAAATACACATAATATTACTTTGCAGTGAAATAAGAACAAGGAAGAGAGAACACTACCTGGCACTGGTAGATAGGATTACAAAGAGTAGACAGGTCAGAAAAAGGTTTGGACCAGTACGGGAGAAGAGGATATTTATTAGACATTTCTAAACCAGCTTTAAATTCCCAAACCAGATTCAGTTTTGCAGTTAACAGTTCTAATCTTTTTTTCCCAACAAAAAAAATAACATGAAGACTAGTGTTATTAAGACCACTTATTTTTCTTCAGGCTAATGAGTCTCCAACTTTAGCAAACATCACAATCACCTGGAGGGCTTGTTAAAGCACAAAAAGCTAGACCCCATCCCCAGAGCTTCTGATTCAGCAGGTCTGCAGTGGGGCCCCAGCATTTGTATTTCTTATCACCAGCTGATGCTGGTCCAGGGACCACATGTACTATTGCCTTAAGCCACTCAAAAAAGTTCAGAAACTAATTTAGAAACTGATGTATTGTGTGCTACAGCAACCATCCAAACACAAAGACAAAAGGGGTTTAAAATCCTACGTTTTCTGGGGAAGAAACCACTCTACTGACCTGCAGTCACAGCATTATTCTTGGAGGAAAAAAGAACTACAGGTTTGTATTCTTTTGAGGTTCCAATGTGTACATTTGGAAGAAAACTGAGAACTTCATTTAAAGCATGTAATGAAAACAAGGAAGAACTAAAAGCATAAACAATGAACCTGAAGTCACTCTAGGTCTCAGAAAGATTTGAGTATTTTGTAGGTATTCTATGTGCTCATAAAATATCACCCACAAATGAAAAATAACTCCAAGTCAAAGAATGCGGCACATGGTCAACTAATCTTTGGTAAGGGAACCAAGAATACACAATAGGGAAAGAACAGTCTCTTCAATAAATGGTGTTAGGAAAATTGGATATCCACATACAGAAGAATGAAACTGGACCCTTATCTTACCAGTCATAAACATTAATTCAAAATGGATTAAAGACTTAAATGTAAGACCTGAAACCATAAAACTCCTAGAAGAGAAAACATAGAGGCAAAGCTCCTTGACATTGGTCTGAGCATTAATTTTCTAGATATGACACCAAAAGCACAGACAACAAAAGCAAAAACAAACAAGTGAGACTACATTAAACTAAAAACCTCCCACACGCAAAGGAAACCAGCGACAAGATGCAAAGGCAACCTATGGAATGGCCGAAAATATCTGCAAATCATGTATCTGGATAAGGGGTAATATCCAAAATACTGAGGGACTCAAAACAACTCACAGCAAAAAACAAATAGCCTGACTTGAAAAAGAACAAAGGACCTAAGAACACATTTTTTCCAAAGAAGACAAACAACAAATGACCAACAGGTAAATGAAAAGATGCTCAACAGCATGAATCATCATGGACGTGCAAATCATAACCACAGTGAGATACCACCTCACACCTATTAGAATGGCTACTATGAAAAAGACAAGAAATAACAAGTGTTAATGAGGTTGTGAAGAAAAGAGAACCCTTGTACACTGTTGGTGGGAACGTAAATTGACGCAGCCGTTATGGAACAGGATGGAGGCTCCTCAAAAAATTAAGAATACAATTATCATATGATCCAGCAATCCCCCTTCTGGGTATATATCCAAAGGAAATGAAATCAGTATCTCAAAGAGATATCTGCACACCCATGTTCACTGCAGCACTGTTCACAAAAGCCAAGATATGGAACCAATCTACGTGCCTGCCGGAATAAAGCAAACGTGGGATATACATACAATGGAATGTTATTCAGCCTTAAAAAGAGGGTCCTGTCATCTTTGATAACATGGATGAACGTGCAGGACATCATGCTAAGTGAAATGAGCCAGACACAGAAAGATCAATACTGTATGATCTCAGAAAGTCGCACCCACAGAACCAGAGAGTAGAATGGTGCTTGCCAGGGGATGGAGGAAATGAGGAAATCCTGGTCAAAGGATACAAGCTTTCAGTTATAAGGTGAATAAGTTCTGGGTAATAATACTGTATCATAGACCTGAAATTTGCTAAGAGAGTAGATCTTAAGTATTCTCACCACAAAAAAAAGATAACTATGAGAGGTGATGGATGTGTCAATTAACTTGATTGCAGTAATCATTTCACAGTATATACATATATTAAATCACCACATTGTATCCCTTAAAAAAAATCACATTACTGTACAAAGTATATAGACACCAAGCAAACAAACAAATACCAAGAAAGTAAAGAAAGCAGTTTATATTCTAGCATCATTAAAATGAAAGTGTTTCCCTATGGCCAATTTCATGTTCAAGCCTTATTCCCTGATTACTCTAAAATTCTGAGTAATACTTAAGCCCAATATTTGTAATTTTAGCAGTTCAACTAAAGTTATCAGCTACAAGGGATGAAAAGAATTTGACGGCAAAGGAAGAAGACTTCAAAATTAGGAAATAAAACAGTAAAAAAAAAAAATCAGCTTAACAATCAAAACTATATGACTGGGGCTTCCTGGTGGCGCAGTGGTTAAGAATCCACCTGCTAATGCAGGGGACACGGGTTCGAGCCCTGGTCCGGGAAGATCCCACATTAAAAAAAAAAAAAAAACTATATGACTAAAACTTAATGAAAATATCTAAGACCCAAATGAAGAAAACTATAAAACTTCACTTAAGCACATAAAAGAAAATGGCAAGATACTTGATATTCTTGAATATAAAAAAAACCAATTCTGTAAAATAAGTAATTAAAATGTAAAACTTCTATAAAGCAAAAAGACAACGGCACAAAATTAAAGGACAGAGCAACAAATAAATATTTGCAACAGAGACTTAATATCCTTACTATGTAACTTAAGCTCAACAAACACACAGAGCTTTTGTTTCTTTTGTTCACTACTTTATCTCCAGGACCTAGAACAGTGCCTAGTACATGGCTCATATTTATTCAAATATAAGCACATTTTAAAAATTATTACATGTCTTTAAGAAAGTCAAATACCTGAGGAGAAAAACTGGCAAACAATACAAACAGGCAAAAAATTCAAATGACTAATAAATGTATGAAACGAAGTAAAACCTCACTAATAAAAATGTGTAAACAAAATAATATACATTAATTTATGTAATTTTTTACCTACCAGACTAACAAAGATTAAAGAGTAAAAATATTCAACACTGGGTAGGTTGTGGGGAAACGACACTCCTATCACTAACAGGAACACAAGTGATCAAATGTTTTTGGAGGACAATTTGGCATGAGCTCTCAAATATTTAAATGTGTATACTGTTGGATCCAGTATCCACAGTTTAGAAATTTAACTCACAGAATACTCACACAAGTGTGAAAAAATAACGTGGCCAAAACATTCTTTTCTATGCTGACTGTAACAGCAAAAATCTAGAAACAACTCAGCCATCCATCAAGTAGGGACTATATATTATTCACATAATGGAATACTACAGCAGACGTTAAAAAGAATGGGATAGCCCTATACATTAGTCCACAATACATTAAGTTGAAAACAGCTCCAGAATAGTTTCCAAAGTATAAACCCATTTTTTAATTTTAAAATACAAAGTATGTCTCTATCTGCATAGAAAAACATCTAGAAGGATACAAGCCAAACTGTTATGAGCAGTTACTTCTGGGGAGCACTTTCACTTTATACTTTACACATCTATAAAAAATAAATTCCTCATAACAACTGAAAATTAACTTCGTAATTTCAAAACAAACACAATACAAAGTGAGAAAAAAAAAGGCTTACCTCTGGCCTAACTTCATAATTTCTGCCTTTCACAAAACCAGAAATCACTTTAATTACACCCAGTGATGCTTGGCCTAATTTATCTTGTTTAAAGAGTTTCTTTACTGCTTCACAACACATTTCAGATATCTGAAAAATAAAATGTTACACTAAACCAGTGTTTCTCAGCCTCAGCAGTATTGACATTTGGGGCCAGATAATTCGTTGTTGTGGGGCCCTGTCCTGTGCATTGGAGGATGTTTAGAAGCCTCCCTGACCTTTATCCACCAGAAACCAGCAGCAACAATCCTCCACCACCATAGTCGTGACAATCAAAATGCGTGCAGACAGCCTGAAGAAGAGGGCAAAACCACCTCCTATTCAGAACCACTTCACCAAGCTTACGTTCAAACAATTTTCTTGAAGAGACAGTATTTAACAAAGGACCCCATTTTAGCAATAAATAATAGCGCCAAAAGAATTTTGAGAGAGAGAAAAAAAATAATCACATCGTCTATGATTTTCTGTTAAGGACAACAGCAACAAAAGCAACCCACCAATTTTGACATGTCATTCATGAGAGGGACAACCAGTACAATGATGTTATTGTGGAAGTTGAAATGAGGCAGGGCCACCAGCAGCTCACACAGGCTCTTCACAGCCACCTCTGCCAGTCCCTTGTAGGCCTTTAAGGAAACCACATTACTTTTCTTCAGCTTCCTTTGCTTCCAATCTAATCAAGAGATAACTGTAGTTACTTTACTCATCGGCTAAAATGTCAATTAGTTTGTTTTACAGTAATAAGCAGTAATATGAAAATTCAACATACCATGTGACTTCTTAAATATGAGCTGTCTACACTTAGACACAAGTACAGATGTTACCATTAAAATCTGCCTACCATCATCCTTGTCTACACTTAGACACAAGTACAGATGTTACCATTAAATTTGCCTACCATCATCCTTGTCTACACTTAGACACAAGTACAGATGTTACCATTAAATTTGCCTACCATCATCCTTGTCTACACTTAGACACACGTACAGATGTTACCATTAAATTTGCCTATCATCATCCACCCTCTGACTAACCACCATTACAAGAATCTTGGCTTTCCATAGGCATCATTTCCCCTGGCTTCTTGCTGATGCTCACTGTAGTTTCTTTACCCAGGAGGTCCAAAAAAAGTTTAATTTCTCCTTCAAAATAATTGATGATTCACAGTACCTCTTTTCTAGAAACTTCTACATACATATTCTGTTACTGTAACACAGTATCTTGAATATGAGGATATGAAAATACGCTGATTTTTTTCTAGAGTAGGTTCAAGACCTCCTCCTACATCATACACAACCAGAGATGAGAAAGACAATATAGAAGACAGTGCCTTTGCTTCATTTTATTTTATTTTATTATTTATTTTGTTTTTTTGGCTGTGCCGTGCAGCATGCGGGATCTTAGTTCCCCAACCAGGGATAAAACCCGTGTTCCCTGCAGTGGAAGCGTGGAGTCCTAACCACTGGACAGCCAGGGAATTCCCTAGTGCCTTGGTTTTAAACTTGCTTCTCATATATGTGATTTTTCCTCAGACTGTATTCACCATAAGTAAGAACGATACCTTCTATTTACTTAAAACTGACAAGACTTTATAATGGATGGGTGAATGGATACACAAAATGTAGTGTATACATACAATGGGATATTATTCAGCCTTAAAAAGGGAAGATAATGTTGACACATGCTACAGCAAGATGAATCTTGAAGACATTATAATAGATAGACAGACAGGTAGATAAATAGGTAAATAAATAAATGCTAGTATGTAGGTTCCAGTTGGGATGCCAGAGCACAGAAGCAATACCCATGCCACCCACCCCACCTCCATGTCGTTACTTGGCCGACAGATTAAGTAGCTCTGTTGCAGCTGAGCTAGCAGCTGGGTGATCCTTAGACCCAGCACTGAGTAAAGGAGCCCAACTGAGTCAGGTGAAAGCACCTCGCCTTGGCAATGAAATCTCTTCCCCATTCATGCCTGAATGTCTCCCATGTCCTTCCTCTTCTGAACGAAGAGAAAGAGAACAGAGTTTGATAGAAGAGTTTATCATCCCGATAATGTTAAGTCCATTTTCAAGGCACTCATTACAACCAGTTCACATTATCTTTCTCCCCTGACTACCCCCTTCAAATAAAAACCAGTAGAATATATAGGTAAGTGCTACTCTCTCACTTCGTCCCAGCCTACCCTTCCCCCTCCCCTTGTCCTCAAGTCCATTCTCTATGTCTGTGCCTTTATTCCTGTCCTGCCCCTAAGTTCATCTACCAAATGTAAAATAGATAGCTAGTGGGAAGCAGCTGCATGGCACAGGGAGATCAGCTCGGTCCTTTGCGACCACCTAGAGGGGTGGGATAAGGAGGGTGGGAGGGAGACACAAGAGGGAGGGGATATGGGGGTATATGTATGCATATAGCTGATTCACTTTATTATACAGCAGAAACTAACACAACACTGTAAAGCAATTATACTCCAATAAAGATGTTAAAAAAAAAAAACCTCAAAAAAAAAACACAGTAGAATAAATTCCAGCCATTCGTGAATTCAAGAAACATACAACTACTTACTAGGTAAAGAACTGCAGCAACGATAATACTAATACTGATAGCTGATAAAGCACAGTGCCTAGTATAGGCACTATAATTCTACTTTATATCTATAAATTAATTCACTACTCACAACAATCCTATGAGGTAAAGTACTATCCTTATTCCCATTTTATAGACAGGAAAAACTGAGGCACAGAGAGATTAAGTCCTTTGCCCACCACCTAGGTATTAAGAGGTGAACCAGAATTTGAACCCAGGAAGTCTGACTCTATAGACTCTGCTCCTGACCATACACTATATTACTCTCAACACACAGGACAGAATATAGAATTCACATTCCTGATCAAAGCTAAGTGTGTTACATACTTTTAAGATATTTTTAATATACCTTTAACCACTTGCTCCAGATTTTCCAAGTAAAATTTATATTGGCTAACCAGGCCTTCTTCAAATTCTCTTAACTTTTGGGTTTCTTTGCGGATCTAAAAGGACCAAAAAAGATGATTTTCTTAAATCAAAATGCTGAAATCCATTTTTAAATTAGCACAAAATATGAGTGTCCCCACTATTTCTCCCATCTCTAGGTATGCAAAATTTTCAGCTTATTTTGTGTAGTAATTATACCCAGCATTACTATTTACAATAGCCAGGACATGGAAGCAACCTAAGTGTCCATCAACAGATGAATGGATAAAGAAGATGTGGCACATATATACAATGGAATACTATTCAGACATAAAAAGAAACAAAACTGAGTTATTTGTAGTGAGGTGGATGGACCCAGAGTCTGTCATACAGAGTGAAGTAAGTCAGAAAGAGAAAAACAAATACCGTATGCTAACACATATATATGGAATCTAAAAAAAAAATGGTTCTGATGAACCTAGGGACAGGACAGGAATAAAGATGCAGATGTAGAGAATGGACTTGAGGACACAGGGAGGGAGAAGGGTAAGCTGGGATGAAGTGAGAGAGTAGCACTGACATATACACACTACCAAATGTAAAATAGATAGCTAGTGGAAAGCAGCTGCATAGCACAGGGAGGTCAGCTCAGTGCTTTGTGACCACCTAGAGGGGTGGGATAGGGATGGTGGGAGGAAGACACAAAAGGGAGGAGATATAGGGATATATGTATGCATATAGCTGATTCATTCTGTTATACAGCAGCAACTAACACAACATTGTAAAGCAATTATACTCCAATAAAGATGTTAAAAAAAAAATTATATCCAGCATTACCTTGGTAGATTTTTCTGCCTCTGTTAGGGGTCGTATTTTATAAGAAGGAGTAATGTCTTTAAATAACTCCATCAGAGAAACTATCACCAACTTTCGAACAGTAACAGCCACGTCAGGATCCTGTTCCATCAGCATGGAACGTAATTCTTTCAATTTTTTAATCTGTTAAAGAAATAACTCATACGGCTAGAGAAATGGCAAGACAATTATAAACAAAAGACAACAGCCTCACATCTGGCACAACAAGTGGAATTCACACAATGGCTCACAGTCTAGTCCAGCCACACACAACTACAGACACTGCTCACATTTACAAAAGATATATCACTAAAGCTATAAGTTCATCATATTTTTGTTAAATAAGCAGTTAGAAAAAATATACTTTAAAAAGTATAAATTTATTAATCTACCTATTTTTAGAAATTCTTTTTTTATTGGGTTTTCTTTTTATTTATGATGCTACTTTTTTTAACTGAAGTATAGTTGATTTACGATGCTTCAGTTGTACAGCAAAGTGATTGTTTTATATATATATATAAAAACATATATTCTTTTTCAGATTTTTCTTCATTATAGGTTATTACAAGATATTGACATAGTTCCCTGTGCTATACAGGTCCGTGTTGTTTATCTACTTTATATACAGTAATCTATATCTGTTAATCCCAAATTCCTAATTTATCTCTCCCCTGCCCCTTTCCCCTTTGGTAACCATAAGTTTGTTTTCTATGACTGAGTCTACTTCTATTTTTAAAATAAGGTCAATTTGTATCATTTTTTAAGATTCCACACATAAGTGACGTCATATATTTGTCTTTCTCTGTCTGACTTACTTCACTTAGTCTGATAATCTCTAGGTCCATCCATGTTGCTGCAAATGGCACTGGGTTTTCCTAAAACATGCGTGTCCTATTTCCCTAAAAACACTTTTTGAAATATATTAAAATGTTACATACATCAATCAAGTATATTAATCACCTATACATGAACTAATCAGGAATTAAATATAATGTATCCACATTAACTTTAGTTTCAACAAGACTCATATAAAGATCATTTGCATTATGTGATGAAGAAGTGAAAAACTGATTTCAACAAATGTGCTTGACTGGATGAACTACCACTGCCTGCTGGAGTGCTTTGCTATCTTGAGAATGCACTGGTTGGTCAAAAATGTTTGCCATATAGTGGTGAGAGGACAAATATACCACCACCTATTTGCAACCCTAACTTGTATGAAATAAGCATGAGGATCCAGAGTTAGAAGACCTGGGTTCCAATCTAGTAGCTGTTAAAATATGAAACAACTTGAATTTGTAAGCCTTAATTTTTCAACTGTAAAATGAGATCAATAGCTCTTGTCTCTATGGTTTTACACTGATTATATGAGATCATACTGGTGAGAAATATTCCAAATTCCCCTCCCCAATTCTGCTCCAGACCTTTCCCCTCACTTTATTAGAAAAGGACAAGTACTACAGCAAAGCATACCATATGAACTTTTTTTCTATAAATGTAAATAATCTATTTTATCATTCAATAAACAAATACTCATCACAGTAGGATGCTGGGGACACCAAGCTAAAAAGAATAATAGTACCCCTTAAATGACTTCATGTATATTTTATCATTTAATCCTCACAACAGTTTTAAAATAGGTACCATCTGGATTTCCCTGGCAGCCCAGTGGTTAAGACTCCACACTTGCACTGCAGGGGCACAGGTTCGATCCCTGGTCAGGGAATTAAGATCCCACATGCTGCGTAGCACAGCCAAAAAAAAAAAAAAAGTACCATCCTCTTTTTAGAGATGAAGAAAATGAGCTTGGGTAAAACGACTTTCCCAAAGTCTAACAGATAGTACTTAAAAGAGCCAAGATTGAACCTCAGGTTTCTTGAGCCCACGTTATAACTATCACCACCTTTACCCCCATGCCCATGGTTCACTGATAATTCATTGTAACTCTTCAGTCTACTTCATTTAAACCAGATAGACTTTTTCCAGACTACCCTGGTGGCGCAGTGGTTAAGAATCCGCCTGCCAATGCAGGGGACAAGGGTTCGAGCCCTGGTCTGGGAAGATCCCACATGCCACGGAGCTACTGAGCCCACGTGCCACAACTACTGAAGCCCGCGCGCCTAGAGCCCGTGCTCTGCAACAAGAGAAGCCACCGTAATGAGAAGCCTGCACACCGCAATGAAGAGTAGTCCCCACTCGCTTCAGCTAGAGAAAGTCCACACACATCAACAAAGACCCAACGCAGCCAAAAATAAATAAATAAGTAAATAAATTAAAAAAAAAATTTTTTTCCACTTACAAGTATTCCTGAACTAATCTCATTGGCTTTTGTGTAACACCTTCCTTAATAACTCTATAGATCAGTCAAGCAATTTGCAAGTTGGTTCCTCCTCCCTAGTACTGTTAATTTTTACACTTAACCACTTTTAGAGTTACAACATTAAGTCCAATATCTTCATTCAGAGATGAAGAAAGTAAGACTCAGAATGTTTAAGTAACTTTTCTAAGAGTACAGATTTGGATTAGGCTAAGGTCCTGTGTACTCTTATTCTAACTTGGTTACTACATTTTGTTAATGATCTTCCTTTCTGTGTGTGCATATAGCTAACAAGAGAATATTAAAAGATCAGGGGCTTCCCCAGTGGCGCAGTGGTTGAGAGTCTGCCTGCCAATGCAGGGGAC
Organism: Eschrichtius robustus; assembly: GCF_028021215.1. Lineage (NCBI taxonomy): Eukaryota > Metazoa > Chordata > Mammalia > Artiodactyla > Eschrichtiidae > Eschrichtius > Eschrichtius robustus. The sequence continues at coordinate 106,294,198 of NC_090830.1, forward strand.
ATGGGTTCGAGCCCTGGTCTGGGAGGATCCCACATGCCGCGGGGCGACTAGGCCCGTGAGCCACAATTACTGAGCCTGCGCGTCTGGAGCCTGTGCTCTGCAACAAGAGAGGCCGTGATAATGAGAGGCCCGCGCACCGCAATGAAGAGTGGCCCCCGCTTGCCGCAACTAGAGAAAGCCCTTGCACAGAAATGAAGACCCAACACAGCCATAAAAAAAAAAAAGATTAGACTGTTACACCATATAATATGAAAAGCCTAAGGAAATTAATTATACTTACATTACTTTCTGGATCTGATAATATGGCAGATGCCAAGGCTGCGATACGCATTTTCTTCTCCTGTAGTTTCTTCTTCCTCTCAATTAAATGTTCTTCTAATGTCAGCTCTTCAATGGGTTCTTCAATGATCTCTGAAACAGATTAGGTTTCCCCTCTTAAACATGTCTTTATTTACAAGTATCCAAGAACCTTAATTAATAAAATAATTTTCTTGTAGTAACAAATAATCAGGACTTCCCTGGTGGTGCAGTGGTTAAGAACCCGCCTGCCAATGGAGGGGACACGGGTTTGAGCCCTGATCCAGGAAGATCCCACATGCTGCAGAGCAACTAAGTCCATGCGCCACAACTACTGAGCCTGTGCTCTAGAGCCCACGAGCCACAACTACTGAGCCCGCGCGCCTAGAGCCTGTGCTCCGCAACAAGAGAAGCCACCACGATGAGAAGCCCATGCACCGCAACGAAAAGTAGCCCCCGCTCCCTGCAACTAGAAAAAGCCCGCACACAGCAACGAAGACCCATAGCAGCCAAAAATAATAAATAAAATAAATAAATTTATAAAAAACAAATAATCATGACAGCTAACTTTTATCAAGCACTTGCTATGGGCCAAGATTACTACATATCACCCTCTCAACAATCACATGAGACAAGTACTATCATTAGCCCAATTCTGTAGATAAACTGTGGCAAAGAGAAAGTAACTTGCCTAAGCTCATATCCCTGGCAGAAATGGGATTCAAACCCAGGCAGTCTGACTTAAGAGTTCACATTTTTAACTACTGTGCTAATAAACCCACAATAATTCATACTAATTAAGGGAAAGAGCAATCTCATTTAGTTTTTTAAAAAGTACATGCTCCTTTGTTTTCAACTCTATACAGTCCTTTCTACACAAAATACATCCACCTTAAGAAATTCACAGGGAATTAGATTTAATAAACACACAAGCATAATCTGTAATGAGCTGATGAAGGATGCCTAAAAACAGTTAACAGTTGACCTGTAATCTCATTTACACTAATATGGTTTGCTAAGAGAAAGTAAAATTTAACTGGCTTGTTCTATCACAAATTCCAAACCAATATAGTTTCAACCAATAAAATACGTTCTTTCAGTTTAACTTTGATTAGAACTGTTCTAGCTATTAGAACCCACATTTAGTTATGTAAAGCAGACATACATAAAGTATAATTGCTCTAAGAAAGAACCAAAATAATTTTGTACCACAGAATCATTTTTATAATTTAAGCTAAAAAGTGAATAGTTATTTGTAGTCAGGTCCTTCATTTACAATTAAAAAGAATTCAAAACAGTAACAATTTATAAGATTCTTCATGCATACCTAGACATCACAAACATAACTGAATAAAATTTTCCATAATAAAAGCAACAAAGAATCAAATTACAGGGCTTCCCTGGTGGTGCAGTGGTTGAGAATCCACCTGCCAATGCAGGGGACACATGTTTGAGCCCTGGTCCAGGAAGATCCCACATGCCGCAGAGCAACTAAGTCCGTGCGCCACAGCTACTGAGCCTGCACTCTAGAGCCCACGAGCCACAACTACTGAGCCCACATGCCACAACTACTGAAGCCTGCGCGCCTAGAGCCCATGCTCCACAACGAGAGAAGCCACTGCAATGAGAAGCCCGCGCACAACGAAGAGTAGCCCCCGCTCGCCGCAACTAGAGAAAACCTGTGTGCAGCAATGAAGACCCAACGCAGCCAAAAATAAATAAATAAATAAATGTATTTATTTATTTTTTTTTTAAAAGACTCATATTACACAAGGTAAGACTTTCAAAATGTGGGAAAATGTTCAAAATGACCGTGAAATGACCAGTACTCCAAAATGCACATTCCAGATTTTATGTAAAATTAATGCACTATTAAGTAAAAAAATGTAATTCTCAATTAACAATTTAGTAACTAGAAAGATGCATCCCATTACCTTCTTCAGGTTCCATCTCTTCTTGATCCTCTTCATCTTGGTTACTGTCAATAACTATATGGAAAATATGCATATTAAAAATGTGATAATATACATAAGTGGTAAAACCACAAGGAAAACCAGGGAAGTGACTACCTTAAAACTCAGGAAAATAGTTACTTTTGTCAGGAGGGAGCAATTAGTGATTTACGGAAGTATAGGGAAGTTTCTGGGTGCTGGCAGTACTTCTTTCTTGCCCGGATGGTAGTTTTATGGGTGTGTTTTTGGTGATATACCACATAACTTCACATCTGTGATTTCTAGACTTTTGTGTGTGTTTTTTTTCACAAAAAAATACATGTAAGGAAAAAAAGGCTAAAAAAGGATGACTAATATGCTCTAATTTTAGAAACAACAGAATGAAATACTCTGAAAAGAATCACCTTAACCTTGTGGCTTCAGCTGTACTCATAGTACAATGGGCACCTGAGATAATCATCTGTATTTCCGGCCAAAATCATCAAGTTTGCTCTATGACTAACTGTAGCTATCCCCTTTTGTAATACGGGTAAAAGTCAAAATAAAATAAATTTTGAATGAAAAAATTTTGAACGTGATTATTAGTAAGGAACTAAAATTTTAACTAATACATGGGCTGATCACCTGGTTTCTCTCTGGTCTGTGGGATTATACCACTTTTATCTTTAATAGGAAGTAAGTGAATCAGTTCCTTCTCTGGTGCAGTTTGCAGAGTTCTTGGTATTTTTTCATATTTATCTATAACATGCTCATGCTTCCGCTTCCTGGCGTGAACAGGCTCACTGCAGGAAAAAAAAAATTTAGTTTTAATATATTAAAAAAATAACCTAGAGACCTATCATTTTAAAAGCACAGAAAAATAAACCACTAACCAAACCTTTAATAGGCATATAGATATTAGCATCTAGACCAGGCATTTGTATAGTAAATGAATAAATGAACTGTATAGCCAACCATAAAGACTCAAACTATGGCTACACTTAGTTTTCCCTTTAGAGGCAAAATAAAGGTGAAAGTTACAGCAGATTTTTCTTTGAAGAATATTCCACAGAGCCAAGGGTGACATCATGCTATTTTACTTTCCCCAAAACTGTCACAACATAGCATGGCTTTGGACTTAGAAGTATCTAAGTTTAAATTTCAGGTCCACTACTTATGACAATGGGAAAGCATTAGTCTCCTCTCTGTAAAAGGGAATAATATGTACCTAATAGGGTAACAAGGACTGAGACATGGGTAACACGGCCATAAAGAACTCGGGACTGCTCTGCCTCAAATAGAGAACAGCATACTTCACCCATTCACTCCACTTCACTATTCAGACTCAAAAGAAATAAAGATATACACTAAATAAGATCAGCTTGTTTTATTTATGAACTAACCTTATTTAGGAAATAGACTGAATAGGGTTTACTCTTTGTAAACACCATGTTCAGAGATGAGCAGCATCTTGCACTAACCACCTAAGTAAAATTCAGAACCAAGTTTTTAACACTGAAAGGATGCGAATGACTATAATCTAAATGAAGTATTACCTAGAAGAAAGATCTCTCGTTAGAAAAGATGCTCTTTGCCCTAAATCCTTCATTAACTGTAAGTCATCTTCATCCATCATATCTAAAGGAAGGGCTTCCTCCTCTTCTTCCTCTTCCCTCTCAATCCTTTTACCTGTTCCAACAACAACAAAAAATCAGAAACAAGTATTAGGAATGTAGAACGCTGCATTTCTGTGTCTATGATAGGAAAAGCGTGTGCTTTACTAACACCTTAGCCCAATGTTTCTAAACGGGAGCACTACTGACACGCTGGGCAGGACAATTCTTTGTTGTACTTGGGTGTCCTGGGCTAGGCCAAATGCCAGCATCTCTGACCCCTGAAATCTAAATGCCAGGAGCATTCTTAGGTCACTGTAACAACCAAAAAATAAATGTGTCCACACATTCTGCGATGTCCTTCAGAGCATCTGAGAGCCAATCAATGACTTAGCCCCTTAGTCTGTCTGATCTCCAAAGACTTTCACTTCCATTCCACTTCAGCCACCCCCTCCAAGGGCCACATCCCAAACCTTGGTGCTGACTCCACTCTCTGACCAGAACCTTTTGTCTTTCTAGCTCTCATTCAGTTACTTCCACTACTACACTTCTTGACCAAATATACAGACATTCAATTAATCCTTTGGCCACTCTACTTTCTATCTACCAATGTGTTCTATCTTTACTTCGTCACTTAGATTGCATGGTTATCACTTCAAACACCGCCTTGTCAATATCCTCAATTACTTTCTCTTCAACATTTTAGGCACTCACATCAAACAAAACTCCAACTACAGATCATTCTAATTTCTCTCTCTGTCCCTCGTTCTCTTTCTCTGTTTCTTTCTCTTTTTTTTGTAGTAAAAAATGAATGTCCACTAAGGACCAAGCACTGTTCTAAGTGCTGAGGATCCAACCATGAACAAGACAATCTTAGCATCTTTCCTAATGGAACTTATAATTGTTCCTAACTCTACTAACTCTCCTAAGCATAGCTATGTAAACGTACATGCTGCACAGATGAGCCTGCCAATGCTCAAAACTGACCAGCAATTAGTTTATTTCCCTGGTCAACTTTCTCTCTTCCCAAGAGTATCTTTTCAAATCTCCTACCTTTATCACACTTCTAACCCCATCACCCACCTCACTTCATAATCATCAGAGGACCTAGCTTCCTATGTCCCTAAGAAAAGCTATAAGCTAGAAACTCCTTCAGTTTCCCATGATGAATTCAACAGCATTTGCATCCACCTTTTTCTTTTTCCATCCCATAACATTGGAAGAGACACCTCTCCTCCTGTGCTCTGGATCCCAAAAACTCTTGCCTTCTCTTGCCTGGTTGTACCATTGAAGCCCCCTCTCCCCTGCATCTTCAACCTCTCCAATCTATTAATTTCTTCATCTTACCATTTTAAGATGGTCATCTTCCAGCAAGCAACACATCAATATCTTGCCAAAATTTAAAATACATTTTAAACCGGTTAAATTTACATATAAGACAAAAATATGCAACTGCTAAAAAAAAAAAAAAAAAAGGAGGAAGTGATGATAATTATATCATTTGCTGCATAGATCTTGTAGATCATATAGCTAGCATATGGCTCTACCTCATTCATTCATTCATTTATTCATTTATTTGGCTGCACTGGGTCTTAGTTGTGGCATGTGGGATCTTCATTGCGGCATGCGGGACCTTTAGTTGCGGCATGTGGGCTCTTAGTTGCGGCATGTGGGATCTAGTTCCCCGCCCAAGGGTCGAACCCAGGCCCTCTGCATTGGGAGCACAGAGTCCCAACCGTTGGATCACCAGGGAAGTCCCCTCTACCTCAGTCTTAACAGCTGTATAGTACTGTGTACATTTATATCATTTATTACAACAATTCCTTGTTGATGGACATTTTGATTATCTTCAGTTTTTGATGGTGATCTTTCTTTTTTTTTTTTTTGCTATTATTAACAGCATTGCAATGAATATGCTTGGGCACATATACTCTTGGAAATTTTTTTTCAAATAATCATAGGATGAATTCCTAGCAGTGGGATTGTTGGGTCAAAGGAAAGTCCATTTCTTTCTTTCTTTCTTTCTTTTTTTTTTTTAATTCTTCCTGATAGTTCACATATGAGTCTATGAGTACATACTATTTTTTACTCAACTGGTGTAAGCATATCTTACATGTGGTGATAACCTGTAATTTCATGTGGGTGAAAGCTCCACTACACACTACTTTTCTTCTTGTTTTTTAAAATAAAACTTTATTTTATAGACTATTTCATGTTAGAACATAAAGAGTTTCCTTCTTTCTTGAAACACACTTCTTTTGATTTCTAAGACACTGTACAATTCAAGTTTTCTTCCAAATTCTCTGGCTCCTCCTCAAACCACATTACAGGTTCCTCCACCCAGTTCTTAAATGCTGGGGTTCCTTAAAATTCTGTTCTAGGTTCTCTTATTTTCATGTTACACAGTCTCCATGGTGATTTTACCCAAGCCTAAGACTTTGATTACCATCTACATGCTGATAATCCCCAAAATTATTCTCTCTAACCCAGATCTTTCACTTGAACATTATACTCTTATACCCAACTGCCTGAGAGACTTCATTTAGATGCTCAACATATAAGAATGAAGAAATCTTTTGCTTCTATTTTTAAAATGTAATTACTAACACATCATGCTTTTTAAATTCTTCTGAAATTTAGATAGATCTTTAAAAACATCTAACTCAACCAATGCATTTTTTTTTTTATAGATGAAGTACCTGGAGATTAAGTGATGGACTAAGGCCACACTGCTAGTAAGCAACAAAATTAAAAGTTCAAGTTTTCTGACTTCCAGTCCCATGACCTTTTATACATCACAATAACGTGTTGCCAAGGGATCAAACTAAATAGGTCAGGACAAGAGAATGAGATGGGCATGGGAAGAATAGTCAGATATAGCCAAATATGAATTCCCTGAAAATACGAGTAACCCTGTAGAAAAACTGGTCTAACTCAAAATGGTCATATTCCTTACTTGTTTTTTGAGTACTTGGGAGTTTTTGAACAGGTTTACAAAAGAATAACCCTGACAATTACAGCTCAATTTCACTCCAAGTTTCCAAGTGAAAAGAAAGCCAGAAGTTTAGAAAACTGAGTGAAACTTAGCAACACTGTGACGAATGCACCAGAGAAAAGCAATGTTCTTACCTTAACTAACTGCCAGTGAATGGCAAAGTGGCAGCACTGACATGCCCAACAATTATTTACATTGCTACTCTCAGTCTGTTTTCCCAAGTATGTATTGTATCTTCAGATCTGCTTTCTAGACAAACTGAAAGGAGAGGCTAGCTCTTTCTCACTGTGAATACTGTACTGAAATGTCTTCTCATACTAACTGTGATAAAGCATATAGGACTACGATCCTTACCTACTCTTAGGAAGACCTGAGAACAAGAAGAGTGATTACTAGAAAGCAAAGTTATTCCATGAAGAACATTTTAAAACAAATCAATGGAAACTGGAGCACATGAATGTTTTCACAATTACCTGGTCGTTTTTCCTTTGGGTCCTCCAATGGAATAGGTTTCTTAGACACAGCATCTTTTACAGCTTGCCTTAGTTTCCTCTGTTCTTTTCGGTACTTCTTGAGAGTGCTTTGTTGTTTAAATTGTTTGTTTTTTAGCTTGTTTTCAAGTTTGACTTTACTAGTTTTTAGCAACTTCCGAAAGCTTGGGACCTGTTTTTTATTTCTTCTCTAGAAAACAACAACAGAAGAAGCACTGCATACCCAGAAATTTAAACTATTTTTAAAATCAGGTTAAAGAGAATTGATTATAAAATTTCATTAGACCAATTCCACAATTTTAATGTCTCACAGCCATGGGTCTTGGATATAAGAGCTAAAACCACACTATGGCATTAATCCTACAGAATGGCACTAAATCATCAGTTATTCAACGGGAGGGTCTTCCTGTGACCAGAATCCACAGCTGTTCAAAGGAGTCTAAGACTCCAAAAAAGGTGAAGAACCACCAAGCTAGTGGTAAACGGTTATTCAAGGCTAGCTTAACGCCTGTAGTTTGGCATACTAAGAGCAAAACGCTGGCTGTCTTTCGCAATAACTGACGTTTACATATCACTTCACTGTTTACAAAGTGCTCTAACATATTACCTCCAACAGCCTAGTTAAGTAGCGACAGCTGTTATCCTCATATTACTGGGGAAGCTACGGCTGAAAGAGTTTATGTGGCTTGTCAAACACCCTTAAATTAAGGAAAGCAAAACTGAATTCGGGTATGTGGATTACAACTCTCTTGCTGGTGACCTCTCACTCAGAAATTACTCGCTTTTCTATCTCCTACCCTTTAGGAAGAAAAAAATGGACTTATCTCAGTTCCCACAACTCATAAGCTCATTGAAGGCAGGACCCTGCTTCTCATCTGTGAAATAACGGGTTCAGAAAATGGTCTTGTAGAACCCTTCAAATCTGACATCCTATGTATGAACTCAAGACTCCGTGCTAGTCTCAGTGCGGTCCCTTGAAGCCAAGCGCGCACAGCGGGCGATGAAAAAGGAGCCAGGTCTAAGGGCGGGGAAGCTGACAGCGCTTAGAGCCAGGAGGGACCCCCCTAATCTAGGCCACCGCCCCCCATACAAGGGCCGCAGAAAGGCTACACCAGGGAGCGACTCTGTGAGCCAAAGGGGCCATAAGCCGCGGGGATCGGGCTTCTAAGGACACTTACCACCTTCATCCTTAAATCTGCAGGGGAACCCAGGCCCGACAAATTCACCAGGGGCAGGGGTAATCCAGGAATCCCGAAGGTGAAACACACGTGCGAAACCAGCGACACTGCTCTAGCCGGAAGCTGCCCCTAGCCCCTTCCCACCCTCCGCCGCCGGAAATGGGGGCGGGACTTCCGTAGACAGGAGCGGGCACGCGCCCTTTCGCGGTGACGTTCTCGCGTCCCTGGGCCGGTGGCGTCCTGGCGTGCACGCACATGAGCACGCACAGAACAGCGAATCGCCAAAGGTGAATGGTCCTCGGGTGGGGTTCACTTTACAGGGTCTCTGAATCTTTGACTCCTGCCCTGTTTCTTTGAAATTCTTCAGGAAATCGGGCTTCTTCCCTCAGAACGAGAGGACTTGATTTTTTCAATCACCTGCCTGCATTTTGTACCTCTCCTCATGTTTAGCTTGTTGTAGGATGTAGCTCGTCTCATCTTTCTTTTATAGATGCTGAGTTTTGTAGTCAGCTTTCCTCCCGTAAAGTCGTGAGGACAGAGAAGAGGTTATTCCTTTCGTGTAGTACCCGCCCCTCGCCTGGCCCTCGACAAGCTCTCTGGGCGCGTTTGTGGAATGGCTAATGATTTCTTATGACCTTCTGCACTCAAAAGTCTATGATTCTTTTTTTTTTTTAATTAAATTTTTTATTTTGAGACAATTGTAGACTTCTATGCAGTTATAAAATATAATAGAGATCCCATATATCCTTTAGCCAGTTTCTCCCAAAGGTAACATCTTGCAAAGCTGTGATATAACAACCAGGATATTGAAAAGTCCATGATTCCTAATGTTTTATTTTGAAACACTTTTTGCCTTAATTTCAACCACTGTCTGATTAAGAGTTATATCAGTGAGATTCATCTGCATTTCAGTATCTTACAACTGTTACTTTTCTGTAAATTCTACTGTCTGCTTAGTAATTCCGCCAGTCATGAGTTTTAACAGGAAGATTTAGGCATTGCAAGAATAAGAGTATGTTTTTCAAAATGATTGTCTCTCAAAGACTTTTTTTTCATGAATAAATTTTAAAATTCCACTTCAGATTTTTTTTTTTAAGTCTGTGATTCTGAGCACATCCCTGACAGAGTCTGGCCTAGCAGTCCTGAGCCAGAAGGGAAAAGCCAGCAGAGGCTCCAAAGAATCTGAGCTCCCTAGTGGGTGTTGGTCTTACAGAGACTGAGAGGAAACCTGCCAATTTCTGGATCCCCCTTCAAAGATCAAGAATCCCATTCTACCCAGAACTCTTCTTACCCTCCCTTCCAACTTCCCCAGTTTCCCCATTGCTCTGTCTTCTTTACACACACTCTCAGAAACAGCAGAACCTGTCCCACTGGAATATTACTTCATCAAGCAAATTGAGAACATTATCCTGTGCTCTTCCCAAGTGTCTGAATTCCCTCCCAAACATAACAGCTTATCTGTGGTCACTCCCATCCTTTCAGCCTTCTGTCCAGTCTCTCCAAGGGTGAGGCATCCCCATTTCAGTTCAAAACCAACTTCTCCCAGCTTCATCCGACTCCATGTATCACTAATTATCCCTTTTCTCCTGTATTCTTTCTCTCCCTAATGGATGTTTCCCCTTGGCCAATAAATATACTGAAATCTCTTCCATCCTTAATTTTTTTCCTAATGACTCCATCTCCTTTTAATTGCTGTTTTATTTTCCTCCTTCCCTGTTTGTCTTTACTTAGAAAAAAACAAAAACAAAAAATGCAAACACTAGTTTTATCTCTACTTCCTCTTCTCTATTATCACAGCCCAAGCCTGTGCTAGCCTTTTTAAGAATTAAGTCATACTCTTGGCCCGTTGTAAGTTTATAATCAACTAAAAATCTTTGGATCATTTTTAAGCAGTTGTTGCCAAGCTAAATCTCTCCCATCTTGATTTTGAGCAATCTATTATTTAAACGCAAACTTAACAAATGGAAGTTTACATGATTCTTACTAATGTGATCTTCTGGTTTCTCAGTTATGTCGTCCCCAGCTTTGTATCATTTCCCATTCACTCAAATCACTGCTAAGCTCCGTTTGGGCTCTAGATCCTCTTGGATCTTCCATAGCTTTCTTGGACACTTGGGCTAAGAGGGGTCACTGGACTACCCCAAACTAGCTTCACAGGTATTGTACCCAGAGATTCCTGTGAGCCCTTTTGAGACTCTGCCCATAACATTCCACTGAAACTACTCTCATTAAGATCACCAAGAACCTCCAAGTTGTTGTGAAATTTTTTTAAGTGTGCACTGAATTACATCTTTTTTTTTTCTTTTTTAACCTTATTAGATCTCTCTGCTGCATTTTTCCTTTCTCACATTAGAATTTCGACTTCCTTGGCTCCCTTAACAGCCTCTTCCCCAGCTTCTCCTCCTACTTCCATTCTTTCTTCCTCCTGCCTCTTCAATGTAGGTGACTCTCAGGGTTCCACTGTTGGCCCACTTTGTTTTTTTTTTAATCTATCTCAGACAAAATTATTAAGTTTTATTAAAAATTAATTAATTTATTTATTTATGGCTGCGTTGGATCTTCATTGCTGCGTGCGGGCTTTCTCTAGCCGTGGCAAGTGGGGGCTACTCTTCATTGCAGTGCGCGGGCTTCTCATTGCAGTGGCTTCTCTTATCGCGGAGTACGGGCTCTAGGTGCGCGGGCTTCAGTAGTTGTGGCTTCCGGGCTCAGTAGTTATGGCTCGTGGTCTCTAGAGTGCAGGCTCAGTAGTTGTGGCGCACAGCCTTAGTTGCTCCGTGGCATGTGGGATCTTCCCGGACCAGGGCTCGAACCCATGTCCCCTGCATTGGCAGGCAGATTCTTTACCACTGCACCACCAGGGAAGTCCCAGGCCCACTTTTCTACTTCTCTTTATGTTCTACTTGCTCTTCTGGTGTGATCTCATCCATCTACCTAATGCAAAGAGATTCCTAAATCTTTCGTCCGGTCCATACCTCTCCCTCAAGCTTCAGTCTTGTAACCACCTACCTCCTGGACATCCCCAGAAGATAACCAAGGAACTTCAAATCACCATGTTCAAAATGAAACTATATTTTTCACTTGTACCTCTTCCAACATTGCCTATTTCATTCATTTACCCATAGCCAGAATCCTGATATTCTAGAGATCTTTAGAAATAAGCCAGGGATTTCTCGGCCATTCACCGTATTACAGTTCTGTTTTCTATAAACAAACTGGCTTGAAAATTGTCACTAAGTGGACATAGTACAGTAAGGCTTCAGAGTTTCCTGTCCTACAAGATAATTTATATGTTACAACAAGGGACCTTGAAGAAACTAACAGCACGTAATAGGTTCAAAGTAGATGCTTCGTATTTCCTTATGAAAAATTACTAAGGGTACCAGATTATAATTATAAGTCTCCAAAATCCCAACATCAAGAATTTGAAAATATACATGCCATTCCTCTACCTTCATCAATGCTAAAATATAGTTGAGGAATATACACATATAGTTGAGAAAGATATTATGCATGATCAAATAGAGATTAATAAGAGATTGCACAGGTGCTAAAAAAAAAACGATTAAAGAAAGCTGCTTTGGAGGAAAGGACAGAGCAATGTATATTTAAGTGGACCCTTGTAGAAATGACAAAGTTCAGATAGGTGGGATAATATTTTCTAAGTTCAGATAGTGCAAATAATTTATATTGTGTGTCATCAGAAAATTAGGCTAAAATAGCTAATAACCATAATTAGAACTAATGATTAATTATTCAATTTAAAATTAACCAAAAACCTAAATAATAACAAAAAATAAAATAACGTAGCAGATATTGTTGTTGTCATCTCATTGACATCCTCTCAGCACTTCCTCCGTACATGCCGGAAAAAAGTCCTCTGCAAGGGCTTGCAACTTTTCACCTGAGGAGTTTTTCTCAACCTCTGCAGGACAGGCCAGAAGTGCCAAGGAATTTACACCCCTGAGAGCAGCCTTCAACCAATGACAAATGGAAGCTGAAGGATATATACATACACCAACTGTGGTAGGCTGGAAAATGTCCTCTGAAGATATCAGGCCCTGACACTGTTGAATTTTATGTTGTAGAGCCAAAGGTATGATTAAGGATCTTGAGATGGGGAGATTATTCTTGAGTGTCCAGGTGGGCCCTAAATGCAATCACATGTGTTCTTACGAGCTAGGCAGAGAGAGATTTCACACAGCAGAGGAGGAGGCATTGTTGCCACAGAGGCAGAGAGTGTAGTGATGTAGCAGCAAGTCAAGGAGTGCCAGCAGCCATCAGAAGGGGGAAGAGGCAAGGAGCAGATTCTCCCCTAGAGCCTTTAGAGGGAGGGTGGCCCTGCTGACTGCATGATTCCAGGGATACTGATTTCGGACTTCTGGCCCCTAGACCTGTGAGAGAATGAATTTCTGTTGTTTTCAGCCACCAAATTTGTGGTGATTTGTTACAGCGGCCATAGAACACTAATATACCAACGTTTATACTAGTAAGTATACCGATGTCCTCACTCCTGAGAAGCAGGACAGCTCTGAGGCATCTTCCACATTGTCTCCAGGAGTCTACAAAGGGGTTGAGCCCCACCTGCAGAGGTAACCTACCCATCAGCCCACTCTGTTACTGGCCTTCTCTTCCCAGTCTCACTTCCCCACTCTGCTATCAGTGGTTCCAGGTCTCTCCTTCAAGATAAACCACCTACTCTCAAATCCTTGTGTATTAGTTTCCTGGAGCTGCTGTAACAAAGTACCATAAATTGTGTGGCTTAAAACAACAGAAATTTATTCTCTCACAGTTCTGGAGGCCAGAAGTTGGAAATACAGTAAAGGTGTTGGTGCAATTGGTTCCTCTTCAGGGCTCTGAGGAAAAGTCTATTCCATGCATCTCTCCTAGCTTCTGGTGATGGCTGGCAATCCATGGCATTCTTTGGTTTGTAAATGCATCACTCCATTCTCTGCCTCCATCTTTACATAGCATTCTCCCCATGTCTCTGTGTCTTCACGTGGCCGTCTTCCCCTCATATAAGAACACTGGTTATATTGGATCAAGGACCCACTCTGATGACCATATCACAACTTAATTACATGTGCAAAGACCCTATTTCCAAATAAGGTCACATTTATAGGTACTAGGGATGCGAATTTTAATATCTTTTGTGGGGCACACAATTCAACTCATAACACCTTGACTCAGGGTCAAATTCGGGGACCCCCAACCTAAGACAATTATCACTTATGAAGCACTTTTTATATTTCCCTAAATATAATTATCTTACTTTATCCTCAATAATCTTATGAGATAAATATTGGCTCCATTTTAAAGTTAATAAATCTGAGGATTAGATATTATAGTGTAGTCAAGTCGGTGTTATATCAGGTGGGAAACATAATAAGATGGCAGTCCCACCAGTGGGAGTGGTCTTCAAAAGAGATCAAATACCTTAAGCTTTTTTTCTCTAATCTGCAATATTATAGATCAGGAAACAATTAAAGAGGGATTTTCCTAGGGTTGTGATATATGTTCTTTTCTATTTAAGACTTTTGTTGATAAATTAAACTTCTAAGACCTGACGTTTCCTCTTTCTTTACTTGCATTGGCTGTTCAGATCCACTCTTTATTTATTCATTGCTTTCCAAAATCTGTGGGGAAGGGGAAGTAGATTCCATGCACAAAGTCATGTCCAGTTTCTGATACTCTCTTTGACAGCAATAGTTGCTCACTCTCCTCTCTGTACCAGACTCTGCTAGGAGCTCTCTGTAAAACAATATTCTGTAAAACAAGGACACATTGTCTTAGCCTCTATGCTAAAGCTGCTGGGAAGTATGCTGAGCAGGGAAGAGACTATAGAATGAAACTAACATCTAAGGTATCCTGTATATCATTTTCACACCTCTCACAATGCTGCCCCTGCTTATTGTAATATTTTCTACTCCATCTATCACCAAAGGTCAAGTCCTTCCCCTGGTCACAAGTCTGAAAATACTTCCACTTATGGGCATATCCACATACACTCCGAAGACCTGTTTAGGTGGCATTTATGCTTCTGATTGCTTTCTTTCATTCTCCAAGCTGACGCTGCTGATTATAATTAAAATCCTCTCGGGTGAATAAATGGATACATAACTGAACTAAGTGGATATTTATGAAAGATTGATGAGAGGTCTGGATGATCCAAAATATCTCCTCCAACATCTGTCACATCAGAAAGAAGATAAAGATCTGACCCTGAGCAGTCCTTCTCTTGGGCCCATTAGGAGCAAAATGACTTTTTAATATTCTGTTTAGGACTTTTCCAGAAAAAGAGGAATGGGTGGCTTCTGGAGGTGGCAAAAATGGGAAGTGGAGGCGGGGAAGGGGGTAAGTGAAAGAGGCTCCAAAACAGCTAGGTTTTAGACATAAGACGTGTGTATGTCATAACATGATGATAATTTCAGTAGGCATATGAGTTATCTATTTCTTTTTTTTTATTTTTTTTTTATTTTTGGCTGTGTTGGGTCTTCGTTTCTGTGCAAGAGCTTTCTCTAGTTGCGGCAAGCGGGGGCCACTCTTCATCACAGTGCATGGGCCTCTCACTACTGCGGCCTCTCGTTGCGGAGCACAGGCTCCAGACGTGCAGGGTCAGTAATTGTGGCCTAGTTGTTCCGCGGCATGTGGGATCTTCCCAGACCAGGGCTCGAACCCGTGTCCCCTGCATTGGCAGGCAGATTCTCAACCACTGCGCCACCAGGGAAGCCCCGAGTTACCTATTTCTGCTTAACAAATTACCCTAAAAGTTAACAACTTAAAACAATAATAAACATTTATTATTTCACACAGTGTCTGTGGGTCTGGAGTTTAGGAGTGGTTTATCAGGATGGTTCTGGTTCTGGAAGTTGCAGTCTAGCTGTTGGTCAAGGCTGCAGTCACATGAAGACTTTACTGAGGCTCAAGGATTGACTTCTAAGATAGCTCACTCATATGGCTCTTGGCAAGAAGCATCAGTTCCTTACTGGCTGTTGGCAGGAAGCTTCAGTTTCTCACTACCATAGGGCTGCTTGAATGTCTTCATGACACAGCAACTGGCTTCCCCCAGAGCAAGTTATCCAAGAGAGCAAGAGGAAAACTCTAATGCCTTTTTAAGATCTAGTCTTGGAAGTCATCACTTCCACTGTTCAGTTTCTTAAAAGTGAGTCACTTAATTCAGACCACTCCTAATGATAGGGGAGTTAGAGTTCACTTTTTTCTTTTTTTTTTGGCTGCGCCGTGTGTCTTGTGGGATCTTAGTTCCCCAATCAGGGATTGAACCTGTGCCCTCAGCAGTGAAAGCGTGGATTTCTAACCACTGGACTGCCAGGGAATTCCCAGAGTTCACTTTTTTGAAGAGAAAATATTAAAAAATTTGTGGACATATTTCAAAAACATTAGTTTTGGGTTCAGTGAACATTTATTGAGCATCTTTACTGGGACCTGAGTAGGCACTGGAATTAAAACACAAGTTATTATCACCCAAGACTAAAGAAGTCAGAATTTTTATATAGATAGACAAGAGACAATTTTAGAATACAGGACATTACATGACTATGATAGGATTAAAGCTGAATGCACATGTAGGTGAGATTTAAATCATGGACAGCATGAGGGACTGATTTTTCTACTGAGCAGACAATAAAGGTTATTTTGTAACCTGTAACCTGTGTAACTGCCCATTCATAAAACCTTGTAGGACCTGAACTAAGAACTAAATACCAAAGTACAGAAGTAGTAACATATTCCATCTCTTAACCCCAGACACTTAGGTCATTACTTTGTATCTACAAATAATCAATAAATATTTACTGTTTTTTTTGGATTAAATTTAACTGATGAATTAAATGAATTCTAGGTATAAATTTATATACCCCATTTGCTTGTTGTAGATTTTGATTACTATGGCTCTTCTGGATGTTTTCTGTTACTTATTTCTTTGACATGGTCAGCTCTTTTCTCTAGAATTTAGAGCAGTCACAGGGGCACAAACTAGAGGCTCATGGGCCAGACTGTGCCAGAGGAATAGTTTTGTTTGGTTAAAATTGTGTGTGCATGTGTGATATTTTTCACTGATTTTTTAATGCCTTTAGGTGGGGCATACACTCAGTATTCAGTCTCGGTTCCCCCACAGGCCCCACTACTTCCTGTTGTCTGATATCCATCAGCCTTACTGGTCCCTAAAGACACTTGAAATGTGAGACCCATGCATCTAGATTTTAAATCTCAGGATGGCACTGCATAATATTAGTTCAGCCTATTCTTTTTTTCTTTTTTTTGAATTTTTGACTTTTATTTTATTTATTTTTTTATACAGCAGGTTCTTATTAGTTATCTATTTTATACATATTAGTGTATATATGTCAATCCCAATCTCCCAATTCATCACACCGCCACCCACCCCCCCGCCACTTTCCCCCCTTGGTGTCCATATGTTTGTTCTCTACATCTGTGTCTCTATTTCTGCCCTGCAAACCAGTTCATCTGTACCATTTTTCTAGGTTCCACATATATGCATTAATATACAATATTTGTTTTTCTCTTTCTGACTTACTTCACTCTGTAGGACAGTCTCTAGACCCATCCACGTCTCTACAAATGACCCAATTTTGTTCCTTTTTATAGCTGAGTAATAGTCTACTGTATATATGTACCACAACTTATTTATCCGTTCATCTGTCAGTGGGCATTTAGGTTGCTTCCATGACCTGGCTATTGTAAGTAGTGCTGCAATGAACATTGGGGTGCATGTGTCTTTTTGAATTATGGTTTCCTCTGGGTATATGCCCAGTAGTGGGATTGCTGGGTCATATGGTAATTCTATTTTTAGTTTTTTAAGGAACCTCCATACTGTTCTCCATAGTGGCTGTTTCAATTTACATTCCCACCAACAGTGCAAGAGGGTTCCCTTTTCTCCACACCCTCTCCAGCATTTGTTGTTTGTAGATTTTCTGATGATGCCCCTTCAAACTGGTGTGAGGTGATAACCTCATGGTAGTTTTGATTTGCATTTCTCTAATAATTAGTGATGTTGAGCAGCTTTTCATGTGCTTCCTGGCCATCTGTATGTCTTCTTTGGAGAAGTGTCTCTTTAGGTCTTCTGCCCATTTTTGGATTGGGTTGTTTGTTTTTCTAATATTGAGCTGCATGAGCTGTTTATATATTTTGGAGATTAATCCTTTGTCCGTTGATTCATTTGCAAATATTTTCTCCCATTCTGAGGGTCGTCTTTTCGTCTTGTTTGTAGTTTCCTTTGCTTTTCAAAAGCTTTTAAGTTTCATTAGGTCCCATTTGTATATTTTTGTTTTTATTTCCATTACTCCAGGAGGTGGATTAAAAAAGATCTTGCTGTGATTTATGTCAAAGAGTGTTCTTCCTATGTTTTCCTCTAAGAGTTTTATAGTGTCCAGTCTTACATTTAGGCCTCTAATCCATTTTGAGTTTATTTTTGTGTATGGTGTTAGGGAGTGTTATAATTTCCTTCTTTTACATGTAGCTGTCCAGTTTTCCCAGCACCACTTATTGAAGAGACTGTCTTTTCTCCACTGTATATCCTTACCTCCTTTGTCATAGATTAGTTGACCATAAGTGCGTGGGTTTATCTCTGAGCTTTCTATCCTGTTCCATTGATCTATATTTCTGTTTTTGTGCCAGTACCATATTGTCTTGATTACTGTAGCTTTGTAGTATAGTCTGAAGTCAGGGAGTCTGATTCCTCCAGCTCCATTTTTTTCCCTCAAGACCGCTTTGGCTATTCGGGTCTTTTGTGTCTGCATACAAATTTTAAGAATTTTTGTTCTACTTCTGTAAAAAATGCCACTGGTAATTTGATAGAGATTGCACTGAATCTGTAGATTGCTTTGGGTAGCATAGTCATTTTCACAATATTGATTCTCTCAATCTGAGAACATGGTATATCTCTCCATCTGTTTGTGTCATCTTTGATTCCTTTCATCAGTGTCTTATAGTTTTCTGAGTACAGGTCTTTTACCTCCTTAGGTAGGTTTATTCCTAGGTATTTCATTCTTTTTGTTGCAATGGTGAATGGGATTGTTTCCTTAATTTCTCTTTCTGATCTTTCATTGTTAGCCTATAGGAATGCAAGAGATTTCTGTGCATTAATTTTGTATCCTGCAACTTTACCAAATTCATTGATTAGCTCTAGTAGTTTTCTGGTGGCATCTTTAGGATTCTCTATGTATAGTATCATGTCATCTGCAAACAGTGACAGTTTTACTTCTTCTTTTCCAATTTGGATTCCTTTTATTTCTTTTTCTTCTCTGATTGCCATGGCTAGGACTTCCAAAACTATGTTGAATAATAGTGGCGAGAGTGGACATCCTTGTCTTGTTCCTAATCTTAGAGGAAATGCTTTCAGTTTTTCACCATTGAGAATGATGTTTGCTGTGGGTTTGTCGTATATGGCCTTTATTATGTTGAGGTAGGTTCCCTCTATGCCCACTTTCTGGAGAGTTTTTATCAGAAATGGGTGTTGAATTTTGTCAAAAGCTTTTTCTGCATCTATTGAGATGATCATATGGTTTTTATTCTTCAGTTTGTTAACATGGTGTATCACATTGATTGATTTGCGTATATTGAAGAATCCTTGCATCCCTGGGATATAACCCACTTGATCATGGTGTATGATCCTTTTAATGTGTTGTTGGATTCTGTTTGCTAGTATTTTGTTGAGGATTTTTGCATCTATATTCATCAGTGATATTGGTCTGTAATTTTCTTTTTGTGTAGTATCTTTGTCTGGTTTTGGTATCAGGGTGATGATGGCTTCATAGCATGAGTTTGGGAGTGTTCCTTCCTCTGCAATTTTTGGAAGAGTTTGAGAAGGATTGGTGTTAGCTCTTCTCTAAATGCTTGATAGAGTTCACCCGTGAAGCCATCTGGTCCTGGACTTTTGTTTGTTGGAATATTTTTAATCACAGTTTCAATTTCATTACTTGTGATTGGACTGTTCATATTTTCTATTTCTTCGTGGTTCAGTCTTGGAAGGTTATACCTTTCTAAGAATTTGTCCATTTCTTCCAGGTTGTCCATTTTATTGGCATAGTTGCTTGTAGTAGTCTCTTAGGATGATTTGTATTTCTGCGGTGTCCGTTGTAACTTCTCCTCTTTCATTTCCACTTTTTATTCATTTGAGTCCTCTCCCTCTTTTTCTTGATGAGTCTGGCTAAAGGTTTATCAATTGTGTTTATCTTCTCAAAGAACCAGCTTTTAGTTTTATTGATCTTTGCTATTGTTTTCTTTGTTTCTATTTCATTTATTTCTGCTCTGATCTTTATGATTTCTTTCCTTCTACTAACTTTGGGTTTTGTTTGTTCTTCTTTCTCTAGTTCCTTTAGGTGTAGGATTAGATTGTTTATTTGAGATTTTTCTTGTTTCTTGAGGTAGGTTGTATTGCTATCAACTTCCCTCTTAGAACTGCTTTTGCTGTGTCCCATAGGTTTTGGATCATCGTGTTTTCGTTGTAATTTGTCTCTAGGTATTTTTTTATTTCCTCTTTGACTTTTTCAGTGATCTCTTAGTTATTTAGTAACGTATTGTTTAACCTCCATGTGTTTGTGTTTTTTACATGTTTTCCCTGTAATTGACTTCTAATCTCATAGCATTGTGGTCAGAAAAGATGCTTGATATGATTTTAATTTTCTTAAATTTACCGAGGCTTGATTTGTGACCCAAGATGTGATCTATCCTGGAGAATGTTCCGTGTGCACTTGAGAAGAAATTGTAATCTGCTGTTTTTGGATGGAATGTGCTATACATATCAATTAAATCTATCTGGTCTATTGTGTCATTTAAAGCTTGTGTTTCCTTATTAATTTTCTGTCTGGATGATCTGACCATTGGTGTAAGTGAGGTGTTAAAGTCCCCCAGTATTATTGTGTTACTGTCGATTTCCTCTTTTATAGTTCTTAGCAGTCGCCTTATGTATTGAGGTGCTCCTATGTTGGGTGCATATATATTTATAATTGTTATATCTTCTTCTTGGATTGATCCCTTGATCATTATGTAGTGTTCTTCCTTGTCTCTTGTAACATTCTTTATTTTAAAGTCTATTTTATCTGATATGAGTATTGCTACTCCAGCTTTCTTTTGATTTCCGTTTGCATGGAATATCTTTTTCCATCCCTTCACTTTCAGTCTGTATGTGTCCCTAGGTCTGAAGTGGGTCTCTTGTAGACAGCATATATATGGGTTTTGTTTTTGTATCCATTCAGCAAGCCTGTGTCTTTTGACTGGAGCATTTAATCCATTCACATTTAAGGTAATTATTGATATGTATGTTCCTATTACCATTTTCTTAATTGTTACGGGTTTGTTTTTGTAGGTCCTTTTCTTCCCTTTGTTTCCCACTTGGAGAAGTTCCTGTAGCATTTGTTGTATAGCCGGTTTGGTGGTGCTGAATTCTCTTAGCTTTTGCTTGTCTGTAAAGCTTTTGATTTCTCCATCAAATCTGAATGAGATCCTTGCCAGGTAGAGTAATCTTGGTTGTAGGTTCTTCCCTTTCATCACTTTAAGTATATCATGCCACTCCCTTCTGGCTTGTAGAGTTTCTGCTGAGAAATCAGCTGTTAACCTTATGGGAGTTCCCTTGTATGTTTTTTGTCGTTTTTCCCTTGCTACTTTCAATAATTTTTCTTTGTCTTTAATTTTTGTCAATTTGATTACTATGTGTCTCGGCGTGTTTCTTCTTGGGTTTATCCTGCCTGGGACTCTCTGCACTTCCTGGACTTGGGTGGCTATTTCCTTTCCCATGCTAGGGAAGTTTTCAACTATAATCTCTTCAAATATTTTCTCTGGTCCTTTCTCTTCTCCTTCTGGGACCCCTATAATGCGAACGTTGTTGCATTTAATGTTGTCCCAGAGGTCTCTTAGGCTGTCTTCATTTCTTTTCATTCTTTTTTCTTTATTCTGTTCCACAGCAGTGAATTCCACCATTCCGTCTTCCAGGTCACTTATCCGTTCTTCTGCCTCAGTTATTCTTTTACTGATTCTTTATAGTGTATTTTTCATTTCAGTTATTGTATTGTTCATCTCTGTTTGTTTGTTCTTTAATTCTTCTAAGTCTTTTTTAAACATTTCTTGCATCTTCTCGATCCTTGCCTCCATTGTTTTTCTGTGGTCCTGGATCATTTTCACTATCATTATTCTGAATTCTTTTTCTGGAAGGTTGCCTATCTCCACTTCATTTAGTTGTTTTTCTGGGATTTTATCTTATTCCTTCATCTGGTACAGAGTCCTCTGCCTTTTCATTTTGTCTATCTTTCTGTGAATGTGGTTTTCCTTCCATAGGCTGTAGAATTGTAGTTCTTCTTGCTTCTCCTCTAGTTCAGCCTATTCTTACTCTCCATCCCAAGGGTGAACTGTTTTCAGATCAATCACTTTTGGCTTTAGGTCAAAAGTAGTTTTTTTGTAGCCATCTCCCTTTTTAGCTTAGTATCCCCTTGCATTCTGCTAAACCCTTGTTTTCTCTCCATCTCTTTTTTCCTTTCCCTTCTATTCAGCACTCTTGGTGAATATTCCCCTTTTCCAGTTTCTCTCAATCCCCACATCCTAAATGGTATATGGAAAAAAGCATGAACATTAAGGGCAGAAAGACTTAGTTTTTACTACCTTTTAAAATGGGGGGTTTCCCTGGTGGCACAGTGGTTAAGAACCCACCTGCCAATGTAGGGGACACGGGTTCGAGCCCTGGTCTGGGAATATCCCACATGCCACAGAGCAACTAAGCCCGTGCACCCCAACTACTGAGCCTGCGCTCTAGAGCCCATAAGCCACAACTACTGAGCCCGTGTGCCACAGCTACTAAAGCCCGCATGCCTAGAGCCTGTGCTCCACAACAAGAGAAGCCACCACAACGAGAAGCCCACACACCACAGCGAAGAGTAGCCCCTGCTCAGCACAACTAGAGAAAGCCCACACACAGCAACGAAGACCCAATGAAGCCAAAAATAAATAAATAAAAAATAAAAAAATAAAATGGGGATAACAATACTTACCTGTTAGTGAGATGGTGTATAGCACCTGGCATGCAAAAGGTGTGGTAAAATTAAGAAACAGTCCTTCCTTCTTTATGGTAAATAATTTCAAGACCTTCTGTGAGGGTATTTTCATAGTTCTTCCACTTTCTGTTTTCCAGTCTTTATTCTTGTCAGTTCATTCATTTACCCTTTTATTAATTCACTTATGTAACAAATGTTAACTGGCCTCTTACTCTCTATCAGCCAGTGTCAGGGCATGAGAATGAGAAATACCATCCCTGCCCTTGTTGGGCTTTAGTCTACCAGTGGGAAGCAGATATTAATCAAAGAACCACACAAATAAATGTAAAGTTTTCTAATTCTAAAACGTTTGGTTGTAATTAGTGCCAAAAAAGAGAGTATACAGTGTTAAGACCTATTATATTAATAATAGGGGGATGTGGCCTCATCAGAGAGGTCATAGGAGGCTTTTACTAAAGAAATGATGACTGAGCTGAGATCTGAAGGAAAGAGGAATTAACTCTGTGTGCGTGTGTGTGTGTGTGTGTGTGTGTGTGTGTGGTGGTGGTCGTGATTAGAATTTTTAGCAAATGAAAACAGCATATGCAAAACCCTGTGATCCAAGGGAGCAGAGGCTTATTACTGGTCAGTTTGCTGCTCTCTTGCTTTTTCTTTTTTTCTTCTTACTTTCTTCCATTCTTTCTTTTCTTTCTTTCCTTCCTTCCCTTCTTTCTTCTTCCTTGAATGCAGAGAGTTAACACCTTCCTCAGTTCTTAACACATTATCATCATTCATCCATGCAAAAACTCTGTTACATTTTTTTTTAAGATTTTAAAAATTTTTATTTATTTATTTTTGGCTGCGTTCGGTCTTCGTTGCTGCACACGGGCTTTCTCTAGTTACAGCGAGCGGGGGCTACTCTTCATTGTGCTCTGTGGGCTTCTCGTTGCGGTGGCTTCTCTTGCTGTGGAGCACGGGCTCTAGCCACGTGGGCTTCAGTAGTTGTGGCACGTGGGCTCAGTAGTTGTGCCTTGCGGGCTCTAGAGCACAGGCTCAGTAGTTGTGGCGTGTGCGGGCTTAGTTTCTCTGCAGCATGTGGGATCTTCCCAGACCAGGGCTCGAACCTGTGTCCCCTGCATTGGCAGGTGGATTTTTAACCACTGCACCACCAGGGAAGTCCCCTGTTACATTTTTTATTTATCAGTATACTCAGTTTTATCCCCTTTTAGCAATTCCTTTCTCTCTTCCATATGCAACCATTTTAATACAGATTTTAAAAATTCATGTTCTTGAAAAAGGCATATGTGTTTTGTATGTATGTGTTATTAACTTATGTAAATGATATTGTATTATTATTCTCATTTCTTTTTCACTTGGCACTGTTTTCAACATAGTTGTTCTGTGTATATCTGTGTATACTAATCATGCTCTGTATATATCTAATCTGTTGTTACTATTTGTTACATAGTTCTTCATCTTGGTTATTATATATTTACTCCAGTTCAGGATTGTCTCCAATTCGTTTCCACCTCACACAAGAACAGCAACAACAACACTCGCACACTTTAATGAGCATCCTCTAACATATCCTCTTAGGGACGAGTGAGAAATTCCTTTGAAGGGTATAACCAGGAGTGGAATTGCCGGGCCATAGGTTATGCAAGTACTTGATTTGACAAAGTCATGCCAGCTGGATCACCAGAATAACTCAGTTATCAGAGGTTTTCTGTTTTATGGTTACCTCATCCCCACTGCTCTCCAACAGAGCATCCTAGACTCTTCTATTGAATTCTATTTTCTCCTGTATCCCTTTTATCCTTCACACATCCATTGTGAGCAAGCCACTGGGGTTCTCCTCTCCCCCAGTAGCCTAGATCCAGAGCCAGTTTATCACATTCCCCTTCAGGAATTTACAACACACCGTTGTATACTAAAGATAATTGTCATCTTCTAAAGGAGGTTTCTGTTTACTTTTCCTAAACATTTAAAACCCTGTGCCCATAATCTGTATACTTCTCCATGATCCCCTTTCAACTCACAAATATTTCTTAGGATTATCTAATCACTAAGGTGGACTACAAGCAGGTTGGACAAAGAAATTTTTGACTTAGTCTCAAAAGAAGAAATGTAAATGGCTAATATGGGAGTGGGGTGGGGTGGGGGAGGGAGGTCCAGCTTCATTAGTAGTACTTTTCTTTTTTTTTTTTAATAAATGTATTTATTTATTTATTTATTTATTTATGACTGCATTGGGTCTTCGTTGCTGCGCTTGGGCTTTCTCTAGTTGCGGCAAGTGGGGGCTACTCTTCATTGTGGTGCATGGGCTTCTCATTGCGGTGGCTTCTCTTGTTGCGGAGCATGGGCTCTAGGCACGTGGGCTTCAGTAGTTGTGGCACGTGGGCTCAGTAGTTGTGGCCCACAGGCTTATCTGCTCCGCGGCATGTGGGACCTTCCCGGACCAGGGCTCGAACCCGTGTCCCCTGCATTGGCAGGCGGATTCTTAACCACTGTGCCACCAGGAAAGTCCAGTAGTACTTTTCAAAGAAAAGTACTTTGAAATAATTAAGAGAAGTCCTTTTACTGATATAAAGTTGGGGAGTTTTTTAAAGAGATATTATCTATCTTTGGTGAGGTTTCAGGAAGATGGGCACTTACACACAATGCTGGTAGGGAATGTAAAACTGTACAACCTTTTCACAAAGCAATTTGAAAATGTGTATCAAAGGACCAAATAGTGACTTCACAGTGCAGAAAACTGGAAGGCATCATCTTGACTAAGTTATTAAAGTTAATATCACAAGTATTGGGATAAACCAGTATTATGCGCCTCCTGCTACAATGCATGAGGACACAACATCACTTAGGTAGTATTCTTACTAAAAATGTATAACCTGAATTGAATTATGAGGAAACAATGAAACCAAACCTAAACTGAGGGATCTTATAAAACAACTGGCCAATCTTCTTCAAAAGTGTCAAGGTCATTCAGAGTCAGCTACATAATTTACAGAGCCCTGGTAAAATTCAAATGTGAAATTTTCAAAATTTCTTTAAAAATGATGAAGAATTTCAAGACAACAATAACAGAGCATTAAATCAAATGTGCAGGGCAGGGCCCTGTGCAACTGGATAGTTAGCCCTGAGGTCATGAAAGACAAAGAAAGACTGAGAAACTGTCCTGCATTGGAGGGGTAGAAGGAGACATGAAAACTGAAAGGAATGATTGATCCTGCACCAGATCAAGGACATTAGTGGGACATAATGCAATATTTAAGTAAGGTCTATAGATTAGGTAATAGTATGATAGCAATGTTTCATTATTTTGATAATTGTATTGTGGTTACGTTAGATATTAATATTTGGGGAATCTAAATGAAGAGCGTATGGAAATACCTTGTGCTGTTTTTGCAAATTTTTGTAAGTTTCAAATTATTTCAAAATAAGTAAAAGTACAAGATGTGGGAGATCAGTGGGCATTGGAGTACTCACTGAAATTGTCTTGAAAAATAGAGCTTATAGCTGGGTTTTGTGTACCTTTATTTATTTATTTATTTTTGGCTGCATTGGGTCTTCGTTGCTGCGGCGAGCTTTCTCTAGCTGCAGCGAGCGGGGCCTACTCTTCGTTGCGGTGCGCGGGCTTCTCATTGTGGTGGCTTCTCTTGTTGCAGAGCACGGGCTCTAGGTACGTGGGCTTCAGTAGTTGTGGCACGTGGGCTTCAGTAGTTGCAGCGCACGGGCTTCAGCAGTTGTGGTGCACAGGCTTAGTCGCTCCGCGGCATGTGGGATCTTCCTGGACCAGGGCTCGAACCTGTATCCCCTGCATTGGCAGGCAGATTCCTAACCACTGTGCCACCATGGAAGTCCCAAAGCTGGGTTTTGGATAATGGATGAGAATTTAATGGATAGAAAGGAGATTTAATTGGACATAGGAAAAAAACATATAAAGGAAAGCAAAATCTTTGGCTTTCAAGTCTAATTAAAAAATAAAATGTATATTTATATGATTTCCCCTATTATTCCATTTCTGATAAATTTTCCTGAGAAAATAGCCAAAGATATGTACAGATATTTATATACAATGAATCACACTGCACCAGTGTTTATAACAGTAAACAATTGGAAGACATCAAAATGTCCAATAATGGGGTTGGTTAAATAAGCTTTTATTTCATCTACAGATTAGGAAACAACACAGCAAATTAAATCATCTATAAAAGAGTATTCAATTAATATTGAATTTGATTAGTGCTGGGTAGAGGGATTGTGGCTTTTTAAAAGTTTTTCTGCTTATGTTTTATTGCAAAATGACTTCCTGTTATACTTTTGTTATCAACATACAGACATCACTGAAAAAAAGAGAAATATTTAACCTACTTCAGGTCTGGCCCCAAACGTTTCTGAAAATACTAACACTTAACAAATGTTAGTCCTCCTTATAGTGAATTTATGTAAAACCTCTCATTTGATTATAGCAGTACCAACTATTTGCAGAACAGGTCATTGTTTTTGTAAGTCTGTGCATAGTCTTTAAATGTAGGCTTGTAGATGCTTTTTTCTCCAAATGTAGCTGAATGCCCTCTTGCAGCATAAAAAATGTTTGCAACTTTTGCTTCTTCACAATTCATAGCTATGACATGTATTTGGAAGTGCTTTTCAGACTATTCTTTTAAAGAATTGCCATTTAATCAATTTAAAAATATCATAAAAAGGAAAAGTATAAAAATCCAAAAAACTCCATCATTCTCTTTTCATATCTATCCTTTTTGACCATTATCAAGCTAGAGATGCAGATTTTATATGTCATTATAATTATGATATGCAATTGTGTATCTCTACCTTTTATTTAATATTATTTTGTAAAATTTCCCCATATTTCTGTATTTCTATCATTTTAATTATCTTCATAATATTTCACTGATACACCTAGTTTTTCCTACACTTCCCATATTATTGACAATTTAAGTAATTTCTAATTTTTAACTATTAAACATTTTGTTACAGGCATCTTTGTATAGCTTTTATTTTACTCTCCTGAATTATTTCCTTTTGACAGATTCCCAGGAGTAGGATTGCAGTGCCTCTTGATATGTGGTATCAGTTTGCTTCCCCAAAGGATCAGTATGCATTTCTAGAGCATCTCATCAGTCTCTTGGTTTGTGGCTGGCCCGCTGTGGTTTACCAAACAGCAGCTGCTTTGTGATCTTACTATCATTCATTCCCCACATGTCTCACCCTTCTGGTTAATCTGCAGTACACATCTTCTCAATACTTGTTATCTAACTATAACCCACAACCTTAGTCCTAGTCACCTTCTCTTACCGGCTGAGGCTTTACCAGGCATGCATGGAATTTAAATTATTTGTGGAAGTTGAGGATGATTTCAGCAGCAATCCAAGTCACATAGTCACACAGAAGATTGTTTCACAGAACTTTTTTTTGGATTTTGATACCAAATTTATTCCACATCTTGTCAGCCAATTTTCAAATGGACATACCACAATTTTGTTTAGTCAGTTTGTCATCAAAGACTCAGTTTTCAGATCTGTATATAGTGAGGACAACCTATAGTTATTTTAGGTTTCACTAGTGCATACTCATACAAAACGAACCATCTTTAGGTTAAACGTTCATCCGTGGACAATGAAATTGCATGTGTTTAAGAGTGTAGTTTTATTCACCCATTTATTCATGTATTCTTTTTTTTTTTTTTTTTAAGGAATTCCTTTATTTTTATGGCTGTGTTGGGTCTTCGTTTCTGTGCGAGGGCTTTCTCTAGTTGTGGCAAGCGGGGGCCACTCTTCATCGCGGTGCACGGGCCTCTCACTATCGCGGCCTCTTGTTGCAGAGCACAGGCTCCAGACGCGCAGGCTCAGTAATTGTGGCTCACGGGCCCAGCTGCTCTGCGGCATGTGGGATCTTCCCAGACCAGGGCTCGAACCCGTGTCCCCTGCATTGGCAGGCAGATTCTCAACCACTGAGCCACCAGGGAAGCCCCATGTATTCTTTTAATAAATGTTTATTGCTACTATGTGCTTGGCACTGTGGTTGATACTATTGCTAAGAAGGTGAACAAAACAGTCATACTCCCTCCCCTCGTAGAGCTTGTAGTGTAGTGTGTGTGTGTGTGTTTGTACAAATGCCAACCAAATATATTTATATATATATACATATAAAATTATAGCTGTGATACTGACTACAAAGAGAAAAGGTGCTATGAAAGCATATAACTAGAGTCTAAACAATTGGAGCGGAGATCAGAGAAGGCTTCTCTGAGGAGGTGACATTAAAACTGAGTCCTGAAAAAGCATAGGAGTTAATCAGGTTAACAAGGTCGGGAAGAGTCTTCTAGGCAGGGGGACCAACATGCACGAAGACCCTTAAGGAGAAGGGGCTGAGCACATAATTTCAGAAACATGGAAAAGTTGATGTGTCTGAAAAATGATGAGTGAGGAGAAAGGAAATGAGAGATGAGATTGGAGAGGTAGATAAAAATCAGCATAACACAGACCCAGGTCATCATGGAGAACAACCTAGATATAGAAGCTTGCACAAGGAGCTTTGTAGTAACTATGACAAAAAGAAGACCAACGCAACTGATGTTCAGGGAGTTTAGGAGAGAAGTGGGAGGGGAGACTAGACAAGTAGACAGACCATGAAGAGCTTTGTAGGCCATGAAAAAGATTTTGTCTGTGGCCTTAAGAGAATAGGAAGCCACTTACATTTGGATTAAGGAAGAGGAATCCTCCCAAAGAGTACTTAGAAGAAACAGCCAAAATTCAGGAGAAAAAAATGGAGACAATAGAGAAATGAAACCTAAGGAAAAAGTGTTTCTTTTAAAAGGCTGAAAGGTTAATATGAAGGTGACTAAAAAAGCAGGGCAGTGACATGATCAGATATGTGTTTATTAAAAAGTGCTCCGGGGCTTCCCTGGTGGCGCAGTGGTTGAGAATCTGCCTGCCAATGCAGGGCACACGGGTTCGAGCCCTGGTCTGGGAAGATCCCACATGCCGCGGAGCAACAAGGCCCGTGAGCCACAATTACTGAGCCTGCGCGTCTGGAGCCTGTCCTCCGCAACAAGAGAGGCCGCGATAGTGAGAGGCCCGCGCACCGCGATGAAGATTGGCCCCCACTTGCCCTCGCACAGAAACGAAGACCCAACACAGCCATAAATAAATAAATAAATAAAAATTAAAGTTCCCTCCACTCCATCATCAAAAAAAAAAAAGTACTCCGGCGGGACTTCCCTGCCGGTCCAGTGGTTAACACTTCGCCTTCCAATGCAGGGGGTGCGGGTTCGATCCCTGGTTGGGGAGCTAAGAACCCACATGCCTCACAGCCAAAAAACCAAAACATAAAACAGAAGCAATACTGTAACAAATTCAATAAAGACTTTAAAAATGGTCCACATAAAAAAAATAAATCTTAAAAAAAAATGTACTTTGGCTGCAGCATGGGAAAATGTTTGAATGTGGCCCCAAGTGAATGTGGAGAGACCAGTTGGAGGGTAATTCTGTCACCCAGGAAAGAGATGATAGTAACTTAGTCTGGGTGGGTAGACAGAGTGTGAAGTGAGTACATTTAGAGGATATTTACATTAGATCCTTAGACCTTATCCATCTTATAGCTGAAAGTTTGTAAGGGTCTCTCAGCTGTCTAATTTCAGAAGATCTAATGTAAAACATGGTGAACTACAGTGGATAACATTGTATTATATAATTTAAAAAAAGATATTTAGGAGGGTAAAACAAACAGACTTTAGTGACTAGTTGGTACATTAGCCTTCTAAGGCTGTGATAACAAATTACCACAGATTTGGTGGTTTAAAACAACATAAATTTATTCTCTCACAATTCTGGAGACCAGAAGTCTGAAATCAAGATGTTGGCAGAGTTGGTTTCTTCTGAAGGCTCTGCAAGAGAATTCACTTCATGCCTCTCTCCTAATTGATGGCACCAACAGCAATCCTTTGTGTTCCTTTGGCTTATAGATGCCTCACTCCAATCTCTTCCTCCATCTTCACATGGCCTTCTTCCCAGTCTCCATGTCTCCACATGGAGACACTCCATGTCTTCTCTTCTTCTTTCTTTTTTTCCCCCACTATTATCACTGTTTGATTTTTTTAAATTTAAATTTTATTTTATATTGGAGTATAGTTGATTTACAATGTTGTATTAGTTTCAGGTGTACAGCTAAGTGATTCAGTTACACATATACATATATTCATTCTTTTTCAGATTCTTTTCCCATGTAGTTTATTACAGAATATTAAGTAGAGTTCCTTGTGCTATACAGTAGGTCCTTGTTGATTATCTATTTTATATACAGTAGTTCGTATATGTTAAACCCAAACTCCTAATTTATCCCTCCCCAAAATATGGAACACTTCAT
The DNA here is from genome assembly GCF_028021215.1 of Eschrichtius robustus. Lineage (NCBI taxonomy): Eukaryota > Metazoa > Chordata > Mammalia > Artiodactyla > Eschrichtiidae > Eschrichtius > Eschrichtius robustus. The sequence continues at coordinate 106,325,085 of NC_090830.1, forward strand.
GAATTTGCATGTCATCCTTGCGCAGGGGCCATGCTGATCTGCTCTGTATCATTCCAATTTTAGTATATGTGCTGCCGCAGTGAGCACTCCTCTTTTTTCTTTTACAACGACATCCATCACACCTATTTATTAGCTCTGTTAGGAGAGGGAGTATGTCTAATCCAGGATTATCTCATTTTGGGAGCCTTATCTTAATTATATCTACAAAGACCCTTTTCTAAATACAGTCACATTCACACGTACTTGCGGTTAGGACTTGTATTTATCTTTTGGGGGGACACAATTCAACCCACTACACCTGGATAAGGGGATAAGAAAGAGGGAGGTATCAAGGATGACTCTTGGGTTTTAGGTGTGTGAACTAAAGTACTGTCATTTGGTGAGATATGGAATATTATAATAGGAGCAGATTTGGAGAAGGCAATTATGAGTTTAGACTTGGACATATTGGGATCAAGGTGACTTTGAGACTACCAAGCAGATATATTGGGTACACAGTTGACATATAGGACCTGGAGAAACTGAGTGGAGGGTGGTGGTATGTATTAAGATGGAGAATGCTGGAAGAAAACTAGGAAAGACTCATTTTAGTCATGTTATGTTTATGATGTCTAAAAATATCTCCATGTAAGTATCAAGAAGGCATTTGGATTATAATGTTGGACCTGTAGATAACAAATTCAAGAGTCCTCAGTTTATAGATGATCATCTAAATCATGAGATTGCCGAGGGTAAAGGGGGTTGAATAAGAAGAAAAGAGGGTTCAGAACTATTCCATTAGGAAATTTCAGCTAAAAAGGAAGAATTCTCTCTTCCCTTGAGGAGACTGAGAAGTAGTGGCCAAAGAGATAGGAGGAAAACTAAGTATGGCAACAATAGAATAATGAAAACTGTGGAAAAGAGTGTTTCTTTTAAAAGGTTGAAAGCCAGGTGAAAGAATGTTTCAAAATGGAGGGAGTGATTAACAGAAAAATCAAGCAAGATGGAGACTGACATTTTTCCCTTAAATTAGGGACAGGGAAGTCATTGATGAGGGTAAAGAATTGTGGACAGAAGCTAGAATGGAGTAAATTGGGGCGGGGGTGGGAGGTGACGAGTGAGAAAATAGAGACATCTTTAAAACGGTATTTTTTGGATATAAACTTACAAAAAGTTATAAACATTAAAATAGTACAAGGAACACATATATCTTTCCCAGATTTGCCTACTGTTAACATTTGAAAAAATTTTATTTAAGTATAGTTTACAATGTTGTGTTAAGCAAAGTGACTTGGTTGTCCATATATTTATTCTTTTTCACATTCTTTTCCATTATGGTTTATCACAGGATATTGAATAGAGTTCCCTGTGCTATGCAATAGGACCTTGTTGTTTATCCCACTGTTAACATTTTATCCCATTTACCTTATCCCTTGTTCTGTGTGTATGTGTGTGCATGCATAATTTTTTTTTCTAAATCATTTGAGGGTAAATTACGTATATCATGGCCTTTTATCCCAAATATTCCAGTGTACATTTCCTAAGAGCAGAAATATTTTCTAACAGAATATAGCAATTATTAATTATAAATATCAATTTTTACATTGACACCTTTACTTAATACACTGTGCTGCGACTTCCCTGGTGGCGCAGTGGTTAAGAATCCTTCTGCCAATACAAGGGGCACGGGTTCAATCCCTGATCCGGGAAGATCCCACAGGCCCCGGAGCAACTAAGTCCGTGCACCACAACTACTGAGCCTGAGCCTGCGCTCTAGAGCCTGCGAGTCACAACTACTGAGCCCGTGCGCCTAGAGCCTATGCACCACAACAAAGAGCAGCCCCTGCTCGCTGCAACTAGAGAAAGCCCGCGGGCAGCAACAAAGACCCAACGCAGCCAAAAATAAATTAAATAAATAAATAAATTTATGGAAAAAAAAATCCACTGTGCTTATGACAATTGTGTCAGATGATCTAATAAAGTCCTTCATAGAATGTTTTCCTTTTCTCTACCTAATACAAAACCCAGTTTAGGGGCAGGTATTGCATGTACTTGTCATATTGTTTTATTTAATCTCAAGCCTGTCCACAGCTTTTCTTTGTCTTCTATGATACTGCCTTTTTTTGAAGAATAGAGTCCCCCCCCCATTTCATTTTTTAAAATAGAATTTTCCTCATTTCAAGTTCACCTGATGATTTTGTGTGATTAGACTGAGGTTGTACATCCTCGGCCACACTGTATCCTTCTCAGGGTATCACATCTGGAGGTGCACAATGTGTAAACATCTTTTTAAAGAAGCTTGCTTGTTCAGGGAAGGAGAGAGATAGGTTGTAGCTATAAGGCAGCATTTTCCAACCTTGGCTATAAATTAGAATGACTTGAGTGGCTTTTAATACCAGTGTAAGGGCTCCTCCTCCAGAGATATTGACTGAATTTGTCTTGGGTGTGGCCCAGACATCAGCATTTTAAAAAAAAACCTCCCTAAATGTTGCTGCTAATGTGCAGCTAAGTGAGAAAAAGTGTATGTGGGTGTTGATGATGGTGATTTAACATGATAGAAGGTTAAGCTTTTGAATGCTATTTGGAAATCCAGTGTAACAAGAAAAAAAATGATGATTAAAGAAAGGAGCTTTGAGGTCTTTTTTGGAGGCCTTTGTACTCTCCTTGAGTACAACTGTAGCAAAATAATAATATGGGATAGTGGTACCATTCTTCACTCTTCAATAACGAGAATTGGGTCATACACATAGAATATGACTAAATATGTGGGGTTTTTTTTAAAGGAAGGAAATTCTTTTTTAAAAATTTTTTATTTATTTTATGTTTGGCTGCGTTGGGTCTTCGTTGCTGCGCACGAGCTTTTCTCTAGCTGCGGCAAGTGGGGGCTACTCTTCGTTGCAGTGCGCAGGCTTCTCATTGCAGTGGCTTCTCTTGTTGCAGAGCACGGGCTCTAGGTGCGCGGGCTTCAGTAATTGTGGCACGTGGGCTCAGTAGTAGTGGCTCATGGGCTCTAGAGTGCAGGCTCAGTAGTTGTGGCGCATGGGCTTAGTTGCTCCGTAGCATGTGGGATCTTCCCAGACCAGGCTCAAACCCGTGTCCCTGCATTAGCAGGCAGATTCTTAACCACTCTGCCACCAGGGAAACCCTAATTACGTGTGTTTTGAGAATTTCTGTGAAAGTCAAATTTCTCAGAAATGTAAGAATCCAGGTATACCAATAGTTTTTCATATTTTAATATTAATTAATATTAATTAATATTTTACAGCAGAGATTAAGAATATGCCTTCTCATCATAATGATTTCATCTGATTTATAGGACTGTACCAGGATATATTATTTATGCCTGAGTTGTAGTAACGTAATATGGTAACAAAAGTTTTTGATGTCAAACCCTTAAGGACCACAGAAAGGATATGCTACACCTTGAAAGCAGATTTTTGTTTTTTTCTTTGTAAGATAGGATATGATACTACTTATCAGATAAGTCGGAAACTTTTATTGTTGAAAGTGGGACATATAACCACTAATCACTAAGAAGAACCACTAACATTGTTTATTATGCAATACGTATTACTGTAGACAAAGTTACAAAATATAAATATGTGTCAATTTTGAAGTCTGCACTGATAAAATAGAAGGGTTGTATGGACTATTATGGTTCATAAAATCTGCTTCTATTGACCGTGGGAGAGAAAGGAGTTGAACAAAATAAACAATTAGAAGAAACTGTATTTTAAAAAGAGTATGATTTCATAGAGGAAGAAATAGAGTGGTTGCTTGAAAAAAATAAGTTAACAAGTTAGGGAAGTTTTGACAGCAGGAAGAAAATTGCAAGGATAAATTCTCTAGGCATAGAGGAAAAAGGTTGAAAAGACAAACGATTGAGATTAGATTCTCTTAGCTACCCTCATCTTTACCATTGTACAACTATACTTATGTCTAGGTATCGCCTACATTAACTTAAATTTTTTTATTGGGGTCAAATTCACACAAAATAAAGCCATTTAAAAACGTGCAATTTTAGCTTTTTCCAGGCGGCGGGGACAGAGGTGGGGCTGGCGGGTCCGCGCGGCCTTGGGGCCAGAGCCCGGGTCCCCGCCCGCCCCAGCGCCCGCCCCAGCGCCCGCCGCCGGCCGAGCCCCGCGCCCTGCGCTTCCGTCCTGGGTCGCGGAGCCCGGAGGCGCACCCGGGTCCGCGGGAGAGGCGGGCGCAGAGGTCGCTTGTGTTGCGGCGGGCGGGGTGCGGCGAGGTTCCGGCGCCTCCGCGGAGCATCGCGGGTCCGGGGCTGGGAGCGCCGCAGCTTGCTATGCTCTCTGCACTTTCCAGCTCTGAAGCCTCGAGAACACGGCTAGGCAGCAGTAGTTTAATGGGGAGTTTGCCTGCTGGGAACCAGGGGCCTGCTGGGGTCTCAGTTCTTTCTTGGCTGGCCCCGGAACACGAGGTTGCCAGGCGTGTGACAGCAGCAGGTAGGAGTGAGCCACTGGTGCAGTGATGAGCAGGAAAGGAAGGACACTGGCGGTTGGCCTGTGAACCTAGGCAAGAATGACCAGCCAACACAATCCAGACCGAGGTCCATGGGCCCAGCTCGGTCCTGTGCGGCTGGTCAGTGGAACAGACCTGCAGGTGTGGCTCTTGTCACTCTAGGACTGGCTTCAGGACAGATCCTGCTGATGAGCCCAGGGCACAGTCCTCAGTTCTCCAGGAGAGTGCGCCGGAGTGGAGCCAGGGGGGTGTGCGCGACTCAGCACGGTGGCGATGGACGTCCAGTCTGCCGGCAAGGGCACTGGGGAGCCGGGGGAAGTCATGGCCTTGGGAATCTCCTCTGCTGAAAAAGAACCTGCGGGCTTATCAAATAACTTTTGTGGGGAACATTGGTGTGTTGAAAGCAGTTCTGTGTGCTTTTGCCCCTTGGTGTGGATCAGCAGTGCTGAGGCAGCAGGCGTGACACAGAAGTGTGAGAAGAGACCGTCTGGAATCCCCAAAGTCCAGGGAAACTAGAGGTGACAGCCAGCCTAGTGAAGAGGACAGGAGTTGGGGGCCGGTGGCGGTGGCAGCAGCACAGCAGGTGCCCCTCGTCTCAGGGTCCTAATCCTGGCTCCAGCTGGGTGGTCAGGGGAGCTGCAAAGTCTTCTGGGCAAGCAGAGCCCACAGTCCTGAGCTGTTCTTCGCTGTGTTTGGGTCATCTCCCACCATCCAAGGGGAAAAATCTAGATGAGGTTTAAGAATCAGTGCTTTAAGAATGTGGATCTCATAGTTGAAACCTTGGAACACGTGTTTTCAGCACAAGGCATTGCAGTGAACGGAAGGATTTAACGCCTTTTCAAGGAGGGTGTCTCCATGTGGGCAGAACTAGAGAATAAATGGGTCTTAAATAAACAACAACAACAAAAAAACGTGCAATTTGGGACTTCCCTGGTGGCACAGTGGTTAAGAATCCGCCTGCCAATGCAGGGGACACGGGTTCGAGCCCTGGTCCGGGAAGATCCCACATGCCGCTGAGCAACTAAGCCCGTGCACCACAACTACTGAGCCTGCGCTCTAGAGCCCGCGGGCCACGACTACCGAGCCTGCGTGCTGCAAATACTGAAGCCCGCGCGCTGCAACTACTGAAGCCCGCGCGCCTAGAGCCTGTGCTCTGCAACAATAGAAGCCATCGCAATGAAAAGCCCGCGAACCACATCGAAGAGTAGTCCCCGCTCGCAGCAACTAGAGAACGCCCATGAGCAGCAATGAAGACCCAACGCAGCCAAAAATAAACTAAAAAAAAAAAGTGCAATTCAATGGCATTTAGTACATTCGCAATGTCATGCAACCGCCACCTGTATCTTGTTCTAAAACATGTTCATCACACAAAAGAAAACCCCATATCCATGAGGCATTCCTGCCCTATTTTTCCCCTTTCCCCAGCCACTGACAATCTCCAATCTGCTTTCTTTCTCTATGGATTTACCTATTCTGGACAGTTCATATAAATGGAATTATATAATATGTGACCTTTTGTGTCAGGCTTCTTTTACTTAGCATAATGTTTTTTTTTTTTAATTTTATTTATTTATGGCTGTGTTGGGTCTTCGTTTCTGTGCGAGGGCTTTCTCTAGTTGCGGCAAGTGGGGGCCACTCTTCATCGCGGTGCGCGGGCCTCTCACTATCGCGGCCTCTCTTGTTGCGGAGCACAGGCTCCAGACGCGCAGGCTCAGTAATTGTGGCTCACGGGCCCAGTTACTCCACGGCATGTGGGATCTTCCCAGACCAGGGTTCGAACCCGTGTCCCCTGCATTGGCAGGCAGATTCTCAACCACTGCGCCACCAGGGAAGCCCTAGCATAATGTTTTTGAGATTCATCCACTTTGTAGCATGTACCGGTACTTACTTCCTTTTTATGGCTGAGTAATAGTATGTTGTGTGTATATATCACAATCTGTTTATCCACTCCTCTATTGACGGACATTTTGGTTGCTTCCATCTTTTGGTTTTTATGAATAGTGCAGCTGTGAACATTCATGTACAAGTTTTTGTTTGAACATCTGTTTTCAATTCTTTTGAGTATATACCTAGGGTAGAATTGCTGGGTCATATGGTAATTCTGTGTTACTGAGGAACAACCAAACATTTTCCACAGCAGCTATACCATTTTACATTTCTACCAGCAATGTGTGAGGGTTCCACTTTCTCCACATCCTCTACAACACCTGTTATTTTCTGCTTTTTTGATTATAGTTCTCCTAGTGGGTGTGAGTGCTATCTCACTGAGGTTTTGATTTGCATTTCCCTGGTGCTTAATTATGTTGAGCATCATTTCATATGCTTATTAACAGCTATTAGCATATCTCCTTCAGAGAAATGTCTGGTCAAGTCCTTTACTCATTTTTATTTATTTTTGGCTGCGTTGGGTCTCCGTTGCTGCGCGCGGGCTTTTCTCTAGTTGCGGTGAGCGGGGGCTACTCTTCGTTGCGGTGCACGGGCTTCTCATTGAGGTGGCTTCTCTTGTTGCAGAGCACGGGCTCTAGGCTCGTGGGCTTCAGTAGTTGTGGCATGTGGGCTCAGTAGTTGTGGCTTGCGGGCTCTAGAGCGCAGGCTCAGTAGTTGTGGCGCATGGGCTTAGTTGCTCCGCGGCATGTGGGATCTTCCTGGACCAGGGCTGGATCCCGTGTCTCCTGCATTGGCAGGTGGATTCTTAACCACTGCGCCACCAGAGAAGCCCCTTTACTCATTTTTAAATTGGGTTGTTTGTCTTCTTGTAGTTGAGTTCTTTATATATTCTGGATAGTAGACCCTTATCATATATATGAATTGCAAATATTTTCTCTTTTCCTATATTAGCTTTTCCAGCTGTGTCGTGGAGGTCATTTCTTCTGAAAGATCTTCATACTAAATGTATTGCTAACCATGCCCTTGCCACTTAGTCTTTACTTAGGGCCTTGAAAAATGCTCATTATAAAAGACACTTGACGTTTCTTAAACTGGGTGCTAGGTACATGGATGACCATTTTATTTACACATTTTAGTTCTCATATATAGGTTACATTCACTCTTTTGTGTGTGTATATATATTTTAAACGCTTGACAGTGCTGCTTCCTCTAATTCTCCATTCTCCTACTGCTGTCCTTTCATTGACATACTTCTAGAATGAGCTGTCTATATTTGCCAGTTCATTTTATCCACAACTAGTGCCTCTTTAATCCCTCGCAATACAGCTTATTTGTCCATCCTGAAATAGCGACACCTTTGAGTCTCTGCCCCACCTCCATCTTTAGTCTTTCTTCCTAGATGATGCTACTCATGACTCACCTAGTTGCATTATGCAGATGACTCTTCAATCTGCGTCTCTAAACCAAAGCCCTAACCCAAGATTTAGAACTCTATATGCTGGATATTCTTACTTTCTTCTTATTACTTACTTATTACTTACTTATAAGTATAAATATTACTTATTACTTTCTTTCTTATATCTACCAGATATATTTCTCCTATTAATCAAGTTATTTCCAATCCAAATCCTTATTTCTTCAAACCACATCAGTTTCAGTCTCAAGAGTTTTGTAGTAATTTGGCTGGTTCCTCCCTCTTCAGTCACTCCTTATATCGGATCAGTTATCACATCTGATTTCTACACTTCATTTCCACTCATTGCTTATGACCCCATTTTAATCCATTTTCGTGGGGTGCTGGAATTATTTCAATAGCCCTCTCTGCCTGACTCTACTTCCTCTTTCTCCTTAAGTGGTCATGGAAATCTTTAAGAGGGGGCGATGTGATGAAACGTGGTCCTAGATAAGAAAGATAACTCTGGTAGTATTGGGGAAGATGAAGTGGAGAAGGAAGAGTTTTGACCTGAGGCCAAGAAACCCTAAATTGTGGCAATGGAGCGGTGGATATAAAAGCGTAAAGTCGACTAGCGACCAATTAGAGCTGGAAGGACTTACATCTAACATACTGTATTCTACTCCCATAAATTAAGTACGTCAAGTGAATTTTTGCTAAGCGAGCCATACCCGTGCTTCTGTAAGGACCGTCACTTTCCGCGTGGGCCAACCAGCCTCCGTCATCCAGACGCCGGATTCCAGATTGGCAGTTGGAGTGTCACGGAGCGCGTCTCTCTAGCTACCGTCTCTATGGTTCATGGAATCGCCAGGTCGGGGCTTGACCGGTCTGGCTTTTGCGCGTGCGCTAGCCCAGGCGGGTGCCCGCCCTCCCGCAACAGCCCGAATTCCCGGGAGGGAGGGGCGGGTCTGGGAACGCTGCGGCGGCAGCCGCTGCTGCCCCAGCACTCAGGGCTCTTCCCGGACCCGAGCCCGTGCCGGGGAGCTTCCGCCGCCTTCTCGGGTGGCGCTCACCCGGCCCCAGATGGTGGGTCCGGAGGATGCCGGAGCCTGCTCGGGAAGAAACCCGAAGTTGCTCCCTGTGCCGGTGCCTGAGCCCGCAGGCCTGGACGGGAAGATGATTCGGGCCACGGGCGGCTTTGGCGGAGGCGCCGGCGCTGTGGAGACTCCGGAGGAGGAGGAGGAGGAAGAAGAGGAGGAGACGCCGCCGCCTCAGCAGCTCCTTAGGCGTTATCTCGCGGCGACCGGGGGGCAGCTGGAGCCCGGGCTGTGCTACTGTCCGCTCCCCGCCGGCCAGCCCCGCGTTCTGCCGCGCTCGGCAGCCCCGCACTCGGACGCCTGCTCGCCGGACGCGGTCTCCAAGCACCGCGGTGTGGAGGCGGCGGATGCCCGCGCGGCGCGGCACGGAGGCATGACGAACGGGGACTCGGGCTTTCTGCCGGGCCCGGACTATCGCGACCTGGCCCGCGCCGGCGGCCGGGAGCCGCGCCACCGCCGCCTCCGCCCGGAGGGGCCTGGCGACGAGGGCGCGGACGGCGCGGGCAGCCCGTCCGACTGGGCCGCGCCGCTCGAGGACCCGCTGCGAAGCTGCTGCCTGGCGGCGGCGGACGCCGAGAGGCCCGAGGACGCGGGCAGCGGCTCGGGGGGCAGCCTGGCCAGCAGCGGCAGTGGCAGCGAGGACTTGGAGCAGCCGGGAGCCGGCCCCGGGGGTCCCGAGGAGGGCGCGTCGCCGGTCACCTCGGCCGAGAGGACTAGCGGAGGCGCCGGCGCCGAGTCGCGCCTCGTTTTATCCGACGTTCACTTGAACTCTCGGAACACATTCGAGGTGAGCCGCCTCCAGAGCGCCCGCGACCACCTGCCGCCGTCGGGGTCGCCGGTGCTCTCGCCTGCCGCGGAGCAGGGCCCCGCGGGGACCTCGGCTTGGGCTCGACGGAGCGGCGGCTTCGCCGACTTCTTCGCCAGGTACAGCGCAGACTGCGCCGGGGTTCGGGGAGGGCTCGGGCCGGGAACTGGCGTAGAGCGGCGTGGAGGCTCTCGCTGGCGTCCGGATTGAGCTTTGATTTTTCACCGGGGGAAGAGGAACTAGGTCTGCATTGTGTATCGGAGAAGTTGTGAGCGCGGGGAGCCAATCTTTCTGTTTCCCTGTCCGCTGGACGCTCTACCTGCCATTCACACCTGGTTTCTGTGTTTTCAGGCCGGCGTGCTAGTGCCTTACCTACAGTTTTCCCTCTTCCAGAAAAACAGACCACCTTCCTCGTCCCCATGTACTACAAAGGATTAGGGGCGGGTGGCGGTGCGGTGCGGTGTGTGTGTACAGGTGCGGTTGTGAAAGAGAAAGGGAAGTCATTTTGCAGAGCTATTTGCGTGGAGTCTAAACCCATTCAAGTAGTTTGGGAATTCTTAAAAGTAGAGGTGGTTGTGTTTCATAGCCTTTAACAGCTTGTTTCAGTGGCCTTTATTAAAATGCCGCCAGTTTGGTGTTTAGAATTTGATCGCGGCCTTTAAAGCCAAATTACTATGGCGCTTTATGTAGAAAATCCCTCTTTACTTTTACCAGATAGGCCTCTACTTTTTTTCAGCATCTTTTTAATTTTTTATGGTGTTGTATATGTGATTTGACCTGCTATTCTTGAAATTAAATTACGGTGCTGGACACTAAAGGTTTCAGAGTGGGACTTTGATAGGGATAAATATGTCGTTAGAAAATACTCATCTTAATGTACATTAATGAAAAAGCAATTTTTGGGTCAGGTTTTAACACGCTTATTTTTTTTTAAGTCTCTAGGAAAACAGGAAAGTATTCCCAACTTGTAAAACTCTCCCTTTCAGAGTTCTTTCTCCTTTCTCTTGTGTTTTTGTTCCCTTTTCAGGGATCTTGACAAAAACCAGAAGTAAAAGAAATAAGGAATGCGACTCAAATTTTAGAGGATTATACAGTTAGTGTGCATATTTGTAGACTCACAGGCACAGTTTTTTGATTAATATTTCTTACTCCTTTTTCTACTTTATTAACTTTTATTTTTCCTGCTTGCGTAAATTTACAAGTAAATTATGAAGTTGTTTAAATCAAGATTGGGAAATCCTAATTATGTGTTACTCATAGGACAACATATATAGTAGTGAGATCTGTATTTGTGCCTACAATTGCAAAGATATTCTTAAAGCTTGTAGTGGCAATATTTTAAATGCACTTAAGGGGGCTTCCCTGGTGGTGCAGTGGTTAGGAATCCGCCTGCCAATGTAGGGGACACGGGTTCGAGCCCTGGCGGGGGGGAGATCCCACATGCTGCGAAGCAGCGAAGCCGATGCGCCACAACTACCCAGTCTGCGCTCTAGAGCCCGCCAGCCACAACTACTGAGCCTGCGTGCCACAACTACTGAAGGCCGCGTGCTTAGAGCCCGTGTTCTGCAACAAGAGAAGCCACCACAATGAGAAGCCTGCACGCCATAATGAAGACCCACCGCAGCCAAAAATAATAAATAAATAAATAAAACTGCCTGACAGCTGACATCAAAACTTGACCAATAAACACCCAAAAGTTCCACAAGGTCACAAGTTAAAAAACTTAACACACCTTAAGTGCTTTTAATTAATTAATTTATTTATTTATTTTTGGCTGCGTTGGGTCTTTGTTGCTAAGCGGGGACTTTCTCTAGTTGCCGTGAGCGGGGGCTACTCTTGGTTGAGGTGCGTGGGCTTCTCATTGCGGTGGCTTCTCTTGCTGTGGAGCACGGGCTCTAGGCGCACAGGCTTCAGTAGTTGTGGCACGCGAGCTCAGTAGTTGTGGCTCACGGACTTAGTTGCTCTGCGGCATGTGGGATCTTCCCAGACCAGGGCTCGAACCCGTGTCCCCTGCAATGGCAGGCGGGTTCTTAGCCACTGTGCCACCAGGGAAGCCCTTTCAGGCAGTTTTGCACCTGAAAGGGGCTGTGGAGAGCACTAATTCAACCAGTATACCCAGAGTACTTGCTCCGTGCCACCCATTGGGAATAGAGATGGTTTGTGCAATGGTCCCTGACTTGGAGGTGGAGTGCAGGCTAGTGGGGATTAAGTTTGAAGACAGATACATTATATATGTATTACAATATTCAAACAATAACAGGGCAAATCTGTTATAAGAGGCTTTCACATTGACAGTAGGCAGGAATTTTTATATAATTTAGAAAATTTCTTTAACCTGTAGACTGATAGGACTTTAATTAGCATGGTAGTTGACATTCATATGATATGCTTTTCACGTGTAGCAGAGCACTGGGTAGGAAATCAGTAAACTTAGGTCCCCTGAAGTTAATTTATGTAAGCTTCATTTTTGAGATCTGAATGTCAAGATTCTAAGCATCATTGCTTCCTTCATTTAACATTCTTGGGAAAGATTACAATCAGACAGAGGCATAATTTTTCTCTTAACATTTAGTCAAACCCTTAACTGGATTCTGAACACCTTAAAGGCAGAGACTGTGATGTTCATTTCTGAATCTACAGTACCTAGTGCTAGTATGAAGAATCCCATTCAGATTGTGTTGAAGTGACAATTTGCATGGACTCTCCGTTTTTACTCTTCTCTAGGTAGTGTAATTTTGAACAAATCGTCCATCCCCGAAGAGAATAATCAGAAATTTCCCTTGTTCCTACAACCTAAGAGTGTTTTTTCTTCCTGTGCACAGTTGTCATTCTCAATTCTGAAACCCAGATGAGGCCTTCCTTTGGGGATATCTTGTTCTAGGATGTATTCCTGTTCTTGGTGCAGCCCCTTCCCTCACTTCATTTTTTGGTGAGGAATCTCACTGTCTAAAGAGAGTAGTTTAGTTAGCTAGTAGCAGAGCTGGGATTAGAAATCAGGATTTCTGATTTTCAGTCCAGGAATTTGATTATAACTTCTGTTCACCTGTGACTCTTTTCTTTCCCGCCTGATTATCTCCATCATTCCCTTCTCCTTTCCACTTCCTCTCTTTCTCTTAACTGGGCAAAAAATCTATAACAGAAATAGTTTGAAAGAATAGTTTCATGTTTGTTTTAACCTTTTACAAGTAAAGAGAGGGGACCATTTTATAGCAGTATATCTATTACTACAAAAATATGTTCAATCAAGACACATCATTGACAGGAGCTTCATTGAGTAGGGTAGAAATCATGTAGGAGAAAAAGGAATTTGGTCCAGGATGGGACAGCTCTCATCATCTCCTGCTTGCCCTCCCTTCTAGATGAGGTGAGTTCTATTTCAGTCCCTGTTGGGGGCTTGCCCTAGCTTCACACGGGCATCTCTCTGTGTTTATGGTGACTTGATTACGGGAGCCCTAGAAGTAACATTCCTTTAGATCCTTGGCCCTTTCCTGTCTATAAAAGTTTTGAAATGCTAGGTGAGTACCACTACTGCCACTGTCACCAACTTAGCAGTGAGAAGAAGATGAAAGCTAAGAAGCAAATCTCTTGTGTTTTCAGGCTAGCCTTTGTTTCTTAAAGATCTGTTTTTTTAATTATTTATTTATTTATTTATTTTTAGCTGTGTTGGGTCTTTGTTTCTGTGCGAGGACTTTCTCTAGTTGCGGCGAGCGGGGGCCACTCTTCATCGCAGTGCGCGGGGCTCTCATTATCGTGGCCTCTCTTGTTGCGGAGCACAGGCTCCAGACGCGCAGGCTCAGTAGTTGTGGCTCACGGGCCCAGTTGCTCCGTGGCATGTGGGACCTTCCCAGACCAGGGCTCGAACCCGTGTCCCCTGCATTGGCAGGCAGATTCTCAACCACTGCGCCACCAGGGAAGCCCAAGGATCTGTTTATTACTCTGTTTTGAAAGTGAAGTAGCTTTAAACCATTTTTATGTGTCCATTAAGCAAATTCATGTCTTAATTGTTTTCAGACTAGAGTGGTTTATTCTTTAAGTTGATACACTCTTAATAGGTGTATTTTTAAAAACCTTTTAAATAGATAGATTGGGGGTTTGGGATTGACAAGTACACTCTGCTATATTTAAAATAGATAACCAACAAGGACCTACTGTATAGCATAGGGAAATCTGCTCAATATTCTGTAGTAACCTAAATGGGAAAAGAATTTGAAAAAGGGTAGATACATGTATGTGTATAACTAAATCACTTTGCTGTACCTGAAACTAACACAACATTGTTAATCAACTATATTCTAATATAAAATAAACATTTTTAAAAAGCTGTTTAATACTTTTGAGGCTTGTTTGGATTGCACTGGCAGAGTTACTGTTGTTTAGAAACACGCAAGTATCTATCTGTGTCTCCTGGTAGTGTTGATAGTTTCTTACAAAATTTTCAAGATGAATCATAAGAATTCAGTGGCTTAAAAGGGCATAGCTAAGGTAGGGGAAAAAATACTGAAGGTTTTTTTTCTTTTATCTGAAAAGATAGACTTTATAGATTGTAGAATCTATATAGACCTTTATAGATTGATTTTATAGATTCTGGAACATAGAGATTCATGTAGCTTTCCCAGTAATTATCGACTCTGAAACTTTCTAAACATTGTTGCACAAAATTATTTTCACGGAGCTCTTTTTATTATGAGTAGCTCAGCAGGGAAGACTAGAAAGGCTCATTTAGTGATTTCTTTTCATATATAGGCAGTCTCCAATCTCCCCAATAAGAAAATTGTTGAGAATATACTTTTTGTGATGATATTGAGAATAAAAACTTTCTAAGTTATAATTTTTCTTAAGCTTCTCAGAAACAACGAAATTTTCTCTCCTACTCAGAATTTAGTTGGTGAACACTAGTTGATGAAATCATTATTCACCTGAGCCATCATTGACCTCCGACAGATAGGGCTCCTTTATTTGTTTAACTACAGTTTTAAGACCAGTTTCTCAAAAACTCCCTTCTTTAACATCTCAATAAAGAAAAGGCAAAATATCCAACTTCTGATAAGTTTTAAGAGATTTTTATAGCTCCCCAAAACAAGCAGTTCTTTAAAACAGGTGTGGTATGATTATAAGGAGAATGAAGAAATATCTTGCTGTAAACATTGAATTTTTGTTACTACAAGAGATTGTAAATATAAAGGCTAAAGTATTTGTCTCATTAATGAAACTCTCTTGGACATTACTTATATATTAATAACTGTATATTAATATAATTACAGTGTTTAAAATTTTAGAAAAGCTGGAAAGAATGTGTAATCAGTTGCTCTAGAATAAAAATAAGGGTCCGTTAGGATTTTAGTGTTGTGAAGCTACCCATTATAATATTAGATTGAGGAGCTAATGGCTGAAGAGTCTTTTGTATCTTTCCCCTGTTTCTGACCCTTTTTCCCCTCTCAGATCCAGTATTTTCTTAAAGAAACCAACCAACCGCAAGACCCTAGATATCTGTACTAAACAATTGGCAATCCAGCATTGGTTCAAGGACTTCATGGTTAGAGATGTGATCATCTGAATATAAATTAGCTAGAAAGTACTGGGAAACTCCAATTTTTGGGGACTAAGTTAGTTTTAATCGCCCAAACATATTATTTTGTTTTTTGTTTTTGTTTTTAATTTATTTATTTATTTATTTTTGGCTGCGTTGGGTCTTCATTGCTGCATGCAGGCTTTCTCTAGTTGCGGTGAGCGGGGGCTACTCTTTGTTGCGGTGCGCGGGCTTCTCATTGCGGTGGCTTCTTGTTGCGGAGCACGGGCTCCAGGCACGCGGGCTTCAGTAGTTGTGGCTCGTGGGCTCTAGAGTGCAGGCTCACTAGTTGTGGCGCACGGGCTTAGCTGCTCTGCAGCATGTAAGATCTTCCCAGACCAGGGCTCGAACCGGTGTCCCCTGTGTTGGCAGGCGGATTCTTAACCTCTGCGCCACCAGGGAAGTCCCCAAACATATTATTTCGAAGTGCTAAGCTAAATTAACATTTTAACACTAAGCCCCAATAAGCAAAGCAGGCTATTGTTCTAATATTAACTTGGAGTTAACTTGTTCGGTAGAAATTTTCTGAACTGTTCAAAATGGGCATAGAGGTTTACTTTTTATTTTTTAAAATACTTTTTGTTTAAGAATAGTTTTATATTTACAGAAAAGTTGCAAAAGTACTACAGAGAGTTCTGGCATACCCCTCACCCAGTTCCCCTGTTGGCAGCATCACATAACTGTGGTACATTTGTCACAACTTTTATTTGCTAGCCATCACCTAGTAAGGTGGTATTAATTTAGTATTGGAAATGAGTTAGACATGGTAATGAGTTGTTCTTCAGGTGATCTAGAGCGATGGTTTTTAAAGCTTTTCAGTTCAGACTATTTGGAGCAACATTTACTAGATTTAACAACCAGTAACTATTTGTTATATAAGTTTTTTTGTTTTTTTGGTTTTTTAAAATTTTATTTCTTTCTTTTTGGTTGCGTTGCGTCTTTGTTGCTGCGCGCGGGCTTTCTCTAGTTGCTGTGAGCGGGGGCTACTCTTCCTTGCGGTGCGCGGGCTTCTCATTGCGGTGGCTTCTCTTGTTGTGGAGCACAGGCTCTAGGCACGTGGGCTTCAGTAGTTGTGGCACGTGGGCTCAGTAGTTGTGGCTCACGAGCTCTAGAGCGCAGGCTCAGTAGTTGTGGCGCACCGGCTTAGTTGCTCCACGGCATGTGGGATCTTTCCGGACCAGGGCTCAAACCCGTGTACCCTGCATTGGCAGGCAGATTCTTAACCACTGTGCCACCAGGGAAGCCCTATAAGTTTTTTTTGATTTTTGAAATATTCCTGTGACCTAAAGGGTAAGGTTTATTTTTTTATTTTATACTCATTTGCCCAGAGTCAGATAGTTAATTAATTTAAAAAAATCAGAACTAGACATAGATATGATTGCCAGGGTTTGGAGCTAATACATTGATTTCTGTGAATTATAAGAAGTTTATGAACAAAAACATAGCTTTTGGTGTAGTGAAAATACTGTTGTCTTGAGAAATAAGAAACTTGGCTTTTGTCCTAGGTAGTGTCTTTTCTTCTACCATTAAATAATTGTGTGATCTTGGGCAAATCATTAAATTTCTAGACTTCAGTTTACCCATCTGTGAAATTAGGAGATTCAGAGTCCCTTTCAGCTCCAATACACTGTGATACTGCACAATTCTCTTGCATTCACTGTTGTACACCTCAAATATTTGTTGGCTAAATACTACAAATGTGAACCAAGTTAAAGAGGATGCTTAAAAAAACAGCATGTTTTTTCATCTGTAAAATGAGAAGGTTGCCAGAGATAGAAATATCCCCTTCAACTCTAGATTCTACCTTGAACATTTTCTTTGGTAAAGGTCTAACTCTGCCTCAGAGTAATCATGCTAAACATCAGTGATCTTTGTTTAGTTTCCCATATGCAGAGAGGACAGACCAGCAGCTCTCATTTGTTTTCTTTAGAAAATTCTAGATTTTTTTTTTCTTTAAAATTTCTTTGGAGTAGGAATAGGGTAATAAGTAAATTCTAGTTAATCAATGAACTGGAATTTGAGACTTTTAACTTCCAGACCATGAGTTATTTCTCAAAGTTTGCCAGTGTTCCACTTCGGAGGACTGTTCCTAGCCTTTGTTGTACTTCAAAATCACCTAAAAGCACATTAAAAAAAAATTGGATTCTCCAGAATCCACAACCCCTACTTAGTTGGACTCAGGGGACTTGCTTTTGGCAGGTGGCATCTTCAAACTGTAGGATATAATGTAGTGGTTAAAGATGCTGGTTGTGGAGTTGGACTGCCTGGCTTTAAATAAGCTTACTAGCTGTGTAATTATGGACAAGTTACTTGACCTCTCTGGACCTTAGGCAACTCATCCGTAAAATGGGGGTAATAGTGATACCTATCTCATGGGATTGTCATGAGGGTTAAATAAGATAATATACTAAGGGCCTTGTATTTATTATCTGGTATATAGTGAGGATTCAAATGTTATTCATACCACGGATGACCTCCACAGTCCCTTCCCCAACTTCATCACTGAAATCAACTGGTTTAAAGAAAGGGAGAGACTGGAATGAATTTTTTGTGTACTCCCTGAAGAAACGTTGCACAGTTTGTGTAGCAGATTTTAAAATAATTTGTGTTGGGATTGGATGGGTGTCAAAATGGACTCTGGTGTAGTGATATAAAATTTCCAGAAGTAGTGAAGCTTCGCCTAAAAAGCAGATCTGAGAAGAAACTGAAAGGAGAGAATGTTGAGAAAGATTAAAAATGTTTGCATCTTTTATTGTATTAAGGAACTTTTACAACAGGCAGAGACAACTTTGTAAGTTTAAATTCATGAAATGTTTATCTTGGCTTACTCATACATTTCATACTTAGTATTTTGTGGTAGGAAAGCTTTGAGGAAAAGTGAAAACATTTGGAGATTTTGAGGTGATACAGTTGTTACCCATCTATGAATGTATTATTCAGAAAGGGAAAGCCAGTCCTTTCTGAGGTGGCTTATTTATTCCTAGGAACCCTGTTAGCTACACTA
This sequence comes from Eschrichtius robustus, assembly GCF_028021215.1. NCBI lineage: Eukaryota > Metazoa > Chordata > Mammalia > Artiodactyla > Eschrichtiidae > Eschrichtius > Eschrichtius robustus. Next base: position 106,343,298 of record NC_090830.1, read on the forward strand.
AATGTTGTCCCCAGGGAGTGGTGGTTGCTAGTTGCTTAGACCCTAGGATGGTAATCATTAAACGTTAGTGTTAAAAATCACCTGTGGTGTGGGCTGTTGGGGGGGCGTTAGGAATGCACATTCCTTGAGCCCCCTTTTTGATTTAGTAGGTCTTGGGTGGGGCCCGGTACGAATCCAGATATTTAACAGAGATTCTCAAGTGATTCTGATGCAGGTGGTTCCCACACTAGAATTAATGAAATACATTTGACCCTTGAAAAACAGGGGTTTGAACTGCGTGGGTCCACTTATATGTGGATTTTTTTCAAGAGTAAATACTACAGTCCTACACCGTCCTCTGTTGATTGACTCCCTGGATGCAGAACCACAGGTAAGGAGGGCAGACTGTAAAATTATACTGGGATTTTTGTCTGTGTGGAGGGTAGGTCCCCATAGTCCCTGCGTTGTTCAAGTATCAGCTGAAATTATTGATAGGCAGGTCTCCTCAGGTAATAACTGAAAGAAGGTACAACATAACATTTATAGTTTAGATTGCTTTATTGATTTAAAATTGGGTCTTGTTTAGGTACTATGTAATTGATGAGTATAAATAGAGATATAGTAGAGAACAGGTATAAAAACAAATGTAGAAGTATTTTGCTAACTTTCACTAGGTTAAGAAACTGTCTCTGCCTAATTAAATCTTAGTTTCCTTTTTATTAGTGGGAAAGGTCTTTTACTTTCATTTTATGTAGTTTAGATAGCCATGCTTACATGTTCTGTGAAAAACTTTAACTCACAAAACCTTACTCAGGTCTCTTCAACATGGAGTCATAACTTTACTTCTCCTTATTTATAGTTTATCAAAAAGGGTATTAATTTTCTGTCCTTCTGCTGGGTAGTTGTAATTCTTCTCCATGCCTTTAAGAAAAAATCCTGCATGTTGTACATGGCTTATTCCCCTCCAGAATTTGCTGCTTCAGCCTTTCTTGCACTTCTTATTTCTGTGGCCAAAACAAGAAAGAGGAAAAACCATGTGACTGTCTGGGTTTTCAGCAGGCTCTTTCCTGCAATTAAGAGAAGTTTACCTAGGAAACCAAGCTATAAGTTACGTTCCTACTTAGAGCTAGTTTGAGAGTAAACTTGGTAATGCGTTTAATTTACCTTTGAATTTTGCTTTTCAGTTTCTTTTTAATATGAATTTTACTTTGGGATACATTTCTTGGTTAAAAAATACTTCCTTCTGCCTGTCTCTAACCTCACACAGATTAAAACATTTTAGGTTTGGAACTGAACATGATAGTTTCGAAATCAAATTCTGTGCTGTGTTCTCATATTTTCCCCAATACTGTAATATACAACTACCCATCATACACTGGGCATTATTTAGAATTTCCAAATCTGGTTTTCATCTAGACTGTTTGTAGTCATTTTCTAGTCAAGGACGGGAAATACTTTTCTGTTGCTGTCCCAGGGAAAAGTTTTTCAAAGACTATAACAGTTTATTAGTTTTTGTTGTCATTATTAGAAAAACATAAAATTCTCATTACCTGCTTTCTAAAAGCAGGACAGGGAATATAAAATAAAACTAAAGATAAATACTTTGTTTCTGTACTATACCAGTTAAGGTGGTAAGAAGGAAGATAAAATTGGGAGGGTGTGGAGGTTCTGTTAGAGAATGAGTTTGAAGAGGTTTGTATAGAGAAAAATTGCTGGAGAGAATAAATGTTAGCTGGAAGTTAGCTCTGTACTTTGGCCTGTGGGCTTCAGAGTATTGCCACAGATTATTTACATATTTAGTTTTCTATTCTGCTTACTTCAATACCTTTGTGGATGTTTCTGGCAACTTCTTAAAGATAGCTGCTGTGCCTCTTCTTCTTAACTTCCCTAATATCCCCATCCCCTCATGGCTTCTTAACAGGTTATATTGTGCAACAGAAATATTTTTTAATGACAGGTTGTGTATATCAGGTTTAATTTAGACTTTAAAAGTTTAGGTTGTTAGTATGATAGATTTATGTATTGAAAAGTACATGTATCAAAGTGTAAGATAAATGCAATATACAATATTACAGAATGTATTCTTACTTGAGTTCAAGTGCTAAAAGGCAAACTTCTCCTACAAGCACCATGGTAAATCTAGCAAACAATTTAAATCTCTCACCCATGAGAAGAAAATTGTTCATTATCAGGAAGATATATTGTGTAGAAATTTAAGTTTTGAAGTAAGTTATTAAAGTTTTAAATCAGTAAAAGGTCTCAATTGAATAAGTAGTTTCTGTGTTTTTGAAAAGTGATAAAATTTAAGTTGCTTTTTTTCTTACATGGTCCTTGACACTCCTCACCCCACCCCTGCTGAATTGACTTTTTAACTTCATTGGTGCTACCTAAAATTAGTACCAATGGGTGTTGGGTGTTGTTTGGAAAACAAAAGGTTTGTTGTGATTCTTAATTGGGTGTTGAGCACCAAAATTTGTTATCTAAAGACTAATAAAATAAAGCTTTTGATACACAGTTATTACATAGGGTAACCAGCACGATAACTGCACATATAACTAGAGGGTGACGTCCATCTTTGTGATATACTTCCAGAAGCACATTAATGCTGTCGAGAATACAGTACTAGGACAGGGATTAACTTTCAAAATTGGTTATACTAATAAAATAACTGAGAATTATACTGCATGAAGAAAAAATTTTAGAAGATAACCACTATAAAATGTTCTTGATTAAAATAATAACTAGCTACGCATTTTAATGAAGAGGTAAGATTGTTTTGCTCTTGTATGAGACCACCAAAATCTTTTGATTTAGTTGTCCATTTGATGGAAACATCATAACACCCAGTGGAAAAAAAGACAGTAGTTACCTTGGTCAGGAGAGGTATTTCAACTGTGCTGCTGGAAGATAGGTTCTATCATGTATACCTTCAATTCAGGAAGTACTTCTAGGTCAGAGGAGCAAAATGTCAACAAAACAAAAATAACAACAACAACCCTAGCGCTAAGTGTCTGCCTCTTTATTGTTAGAGAGTTTAGGCACCTAATAGATGTGGTTTAGCCTCTGCTTCAATTTTTTCACTAACAAGGAGCTCAATTTCCTCAATGCAGCCTATTGAGAGTATTAATTGTTAGAAGTTTCTTTATGTCAGAGCACAGTGTATCTCTTTGTAATGTTCCTTGTCCTAATTTGCCCTTTAAAGCCACAAAGAACAAGTCAGTTCTTTTACATAATTACAATTCATAAGATTGCTACTGAATCTTTTTTTGTTTTTGGCCCCTCCCAGCTAAGCATATACAATTCTTATGAGTTAGTTTACGATTTTCTTACCATTTATTCTTTCAACAGATGCTATTGAGCCCTATTTTTTTAATATATATATGTGTGTGTGTGTGTGTGTGTGTGTATATATATGAGGCATTAAGGAAATTAGATTAAAAATATTTTATTAACAAACTTAAGATGGGAGAGTCATATAAATCAGTACTTAACCATATTACCTGATTAGTGTTATAAAAGACAATGCAAGGGTACCTTAGCAGCACTGAAGAAGGAGTGATTAACTTTGGGATGAGATGTTAGGGAACTCTTCACAGTAGATGAGACATGAATGCTTGGGGTTTTTTTGTTGTTGTTTTTTTAATACCAATGAGGAGGGTTTGGATTGGAATGAGGGTGAAGCCAGTATAGGCATACAACAGCATAGGCAGAATTATACATGAAATAGCACAGCACTTTTGGAACTGTAGAGACTTACAAGTATGACCTCACCTTAGGGCTGGTGAGGTAGAGTGTCAAAAACCGAGGCACAAAGGTTGGGGCTAAATTATGAAGGAGTTTGTGTGACAGAACTAAGCATTTTGAATTGATTCTGTGAGAGGTGGCAGTCCGTAGGACCTTTGATGGGTTGTGTTTTTTTGTGCGTTTTTTTTAAAATTTTTTATTTATTTTTTATTTATTATTTTTGGCTGTGTTGGGTCCTCGTCTCTGCGCGAGGGCCCTCTCCAGTTGCGGCGAGTGGGGGCCACTCTTCATCGCGGTGCGCGGGCCTCCCACCATGGCGGCCTCTCCCGCTGCGGAGCACAGGCTCCAGACACGCAGGCTCAGCAGCCGTGGCCCACGGGCCCAGTCGCTCCGCGGCATGTGGGATCTTCCCAGACCAGGGCCCGAACCCGTGCTCCCTGCATTGGCAGGGAGACTCTCAACCAGTGCGCCACCAGGGAAGCCCCTTTGATGGGTTTTTAAAACAAGGGCAACGTGCTTAGGATTGCATTTTAGAACAGTGACTCTTGTAGCAGTGTAGCAGATGATTCGGGACTTGAGAAACTGGGGCTTGGATACATTCGTGGTAGTTTACCTGTACTTGTCAGGCTCTTTATTAAAGTGTGATATCCAGATTATTGATGTAAACAACATTAAATTCAGTCCCTGTCAGAAGGGGTAGCTAACAAATTCAGTGACATATGCTTATACCAGTAGCTGTTTTGTGAAGCTTTAATGAAGGTAAACTGTGAATCTGATTTTTGTTTCTGAGAGAAGTGAGATGATACGAAAATGGAGAGTGATGTGAAAAATTATGTCTACCATGTTTTGTAAGGAATTTGATGAGGGGAGAAAAGAGCCAGAATAGTTGTTAGGCCAGTTTTTTCCCCCCTAAATTCAAGTATAGTTGATTTCCCGTATTATACTAATTTCAGGTGTACAGCATAGTGATCTGATATTTTTATATATTATACTCCATTTAAAGTTATTATAGGGCTTCGCTGGTGGCGCAGTGGTTAAGAATCTGCCTGCCAATGCAGGAGACACGGGTTCGAGCCCTGGTCCGGGAAGATCCCACATGCCGCGGAGCAACTAAGCCCATGCGCCGCAACTACTGAGCCTGAGCTCTAGAGCCCGCGAGCCACAACTGCTGAGCTCGTGTGCCACACTACTGAAGCCCGCACACCTAGAGCCTGTGCTCCACAACAAGAGAAGCCACCGCAACGAGAAGCCCACGCACCGCAAGTAAGAGTAGCCCCCTCTCGCCACAACTAAAGAAAGCCTGCACACAGCAACCAGGACCCGACGCAGCCAAAAATAGGTAGATAAATAAGTAAAGTTACAAAAAATAAATAAAGTTATTATAAAATATTGGCTATATTCCCTGTACTGTACACTACATACTTGTATCTTATTTATTTTATACCTAGTAGTTTGTAGTTGTTGTGGAGCAGAAGAGAAACGATTTCAGGGAAAACCCTGAGAGAATAAAGTGGTAAAATTAAGTCTGTATGTCCAATGCACAAGTTCTGTACATTGCTTCATAAAAGTGGATGGAGGAAGTATACCCATCACCCATTTTTGAGGATTGAATGAGGTAAAGACAAAGTATTGAGACTTCCATAGTTACTTGTATGTATGTGTCTTTTCTACTAAGATGCAAACTCTCTGCAGATATGAAATGTCTTTTTTTTTTATTTTAATTTACTTATTTTTTTATTTTTGGCTGTGTTGGGTCTTCGTTTCTGTGCGAGGGCTTTCTCTAGTTGTGGCAAGCGGGGGCCACTCTTCATCGCGGTGCACGGGCCTCTCGCTATCGTGGCCTCTGTTGTTGCGGAGCACAGGCTCCAGTCGCGCAGGCTCAGTAGTTGTGGCTCACGGGCCTAGTTGCTCTGCGGCATGTGGGATCTTCCCAGACCAGGGCTCGAACCCATGTCCCCTGCATTGGCAGGCAGATTCTCAACCACTGCGCCACCAGGGAAGCCCTGAAATGTCTTTTTTGCTCTTTTGTCTTTGCAAAGAGACATAGAGCCATATATATGAACCATATATATGGAGCCATATATAGGAACACAAAGATTTATTGGATTAAAAACTTTTTAAAAAGTACGAGAACTTACATAGTCAAATGATTGGAACCTTTGGAGTGATCACTCTGGGAGTAATAGTATCATTTCTCAAAGTATTTTTGGTACCTTTCTCTGAGGGATGTTTCTGTTGGAGAGAAATCAGTTGGGCCAACGTAAGATAGGACTGAAGAATTGAACGTTGGAGGGGAGTCATAGCTGAAATACATTAGGAAGCCAACTAAGCAAGTTCACTTGTATGTTAACTATAGTAAGTACTCTAATATTCTAGATGTAATCGATTCATGCCCAGGCAAATTATTTAGACACATAATGTGTAAATAGTAGAGGTTTGTGTAAACAAGCATAAATTATTTCACCTCTGGTACTCTTCTGAAGCATTAAATAAAGTCAGTGACTTGGGGGTCTGTCACCCTTGAATTTGGTCATCTTTGAGTAGGTATAGCTGTATCAATTTTGGTGAAGCCTACAACTCTTTTTAACAGGGTGTTTGCAAAACAGTCCATATTTAAAGGACTAACTTATATAGGTTGTGGTAAAATCCATAATACAGCATCTGTAACCGACAGTGTTATAATGTAAAAGAAATGTTGAACTTTATAAGTATTGCCTTAATGCTGTTGACAGTTTTGAAGTATACTTTTTCCACTTGTGAAGTAAGTATTTTCTTTTGCTTTTCTAATTAGTGAAACAAATTACGTATTTTCTCCTATTCTATGGCTTGTCTTTATACTTTCTTGATAGTGTCATTTGATGTACAAAAGTAGAAATGTTTTGTTTTTTTTAACATCTTTATTGGAGTATAATTGCTTTACATTGTTGTGTTGCTGCTGTATAACAAAGTGAGTCAGCTATATGTATACATATATCCCCATATTAGAAATGTTTTAAATTTGGTATATTACAGTTCTAAGTATGTGTAACCAACTTAGTTTTTACTATAAAAGGTAAGATGTATGTGGCTATCCAGAGCATAGAGGCAAGAAAGTAGGGAATGTGTGAAAAAGAGTACAGTTTGGCTAATATGTTAGAGTTAATTAGTTTTAAGGAACAGAAGCCAACTTAAGCTACCTTAAGTGAAGGAGGGTTTATTGTAGGCATGTAATAGGCATCTTGTGCACATTCTGAAGATAGAAAATAAAGTATACCCGGGCTACACAGTACCTGGAATAATGGTTTCTCTGCCTTTCGGGGGATGCTTGGTTTTTCTCATCTCTATTCTGCCTCTTGGTTGTTCAGTGCATGGTTTCTACCTGCAAAAGGCCTATACAGCTGTCCCAACTGCACATGATTTATCAGTTCAGGCATTTACCATCATTTGACTCGATCTCTAAGTCTTCTGTTTAAAAATCCTGGGAATCTGATTGTCTCAGCCTACATATTAATTTGTCCATGTTTTATCAGCAGTCCAATTTAATCAGTACTGAGTGAGGGTCAAGACCATGAGATACAAATATGGCCACTTTGGGCTACTGCTTCAGTCAGGGTTGGGGCAAAGGCAGTGTCGAAGTGGGGAGTGGGTTGCAGGTATGCTAAAGCCACGTGTATTTCTCCTAGTTGTAAAAAGGGTAGTAGGAAATAATGTTGGAAAAATAATTTGGGTCCAAATTGTAAAGAGTCTTTAATGCTAGGATAAAAAATTAAAACTTTTCCATGGATATTAGAGAGGGTTAAGGATTTGGGGGCAAGAAATGAAATGCTCTATTCTTTTCTGCTTGTGCTTTGAAGTTTATTCTAGCCATAATGAGATATATGTCATTCTCCTCCTCTAATTTTCTGTTTGTCTGAATCCTCCCTTGTTCATTCAGCAAGAATATTTGAGCACAGACTGTATAGCCGGAAAAGAAGGAGCTAGAATAAAGCCTTTCTGGTAAAGCCAGTGATGATCACATTGCAAACATAAATGCTTACGATGTTGATACTAGCAGGGAGCATGAGATGAGGGAAGCAATATTTATTCCTCTGGCACTGAATCTGGCTTGTAAGTCCATCTTCAGGCTCATTTCAGTGCTTTACAGAGGTTGCCAGTGGAGGGAGGGGTAACGACAAAGAGGTAACATGATGGAGTTTTTTCAGGGTGATCCAAGTGTTCATTACCTCGACTGTGGTGGTAGTTACACAAATCTATACATGTGGTAAAACTTGTAGGACTGTATGCCAAAATAAAGACAGCCAATTTTTATTGTGTTAGTTTAAAAAGTAAAAATTTACTGAGTGTTTAAATACCTTATATGCAGGGTACTGTGAAAGTTATACAAATCCTGTTCTCAATGCACTTACAGTTTAAAAGTAGCATTCAGATCAGTATTTAAGGTAGAAAGTGAAAAGTATGAGAGAATGATTTATAGAAGAAGTGGCTTATGGGGAGAAAGGTTCATAGAAATAATAGCTCCCCAGACTGCACTCTTCCATTAGACTAGTGTTATAGACTGAATGTATGTGTCCCCCCTAAAATTCATATGTTGAAACCTGATCCCCAGCGTGATACTATTTGGAGGTGGAGCCTGTGGCAGGTGCTTATTAGGTCATGAGTGTGGAGACCTCATGAATGGGATTAATGCCCTTATAAAAGTGGCCCAGTGAGCTCTCTTGTGCCTTCTGCCGTGTGAGGACACAGTGAAAAGACTACGGTCTGTGAACCAGGAAGCCGTCTCTCAGCAGACAGTGAATCTGCCAGTGCCTTGATCTTAAACTTCCCCAGCCTCCATAACTGTGAGAAAGATGTTTCTTTTGTTTATAAACCAGCAAATCTATGTGTTTTTTTTTGTTGTTGTTATAGCAGGCATGAAGGGATAAGACAGCTAATTTGAGGACAGCAGTTATTTTTTTCTCTGTAGCCCCCAAATTAGTAGACTTTCGTTTATGTGTGCAAGCACAGCACTAGGATACAATGGTGAACACAGAGCTCACAGTCTAATGCATTGGCAACATCATAGAGCTCACATTCTAATGCAGAAAATGACAACTAGATAAATTTTCAAAATTGTTTTGGCTATTCTACTTCCTTTGCCTTGCTACATCAATTTTAGAATCAGCTTATCTATATTTACAGATAATCTTTGTTAATTAACTTGGGGAGACTTAACATCTTTACTGTGTTGAATCTTCCGTACCTGGAACACAGTATATTTCTCTGTTTATAATTTTGGTCTTTTTTTATTTCCTTTATCAGAGTTTTGTAGCTTTCAGCATACACATCCTGCTCATGTTTTCTTAGATTCATATCTAAATATTTAATATTTTTTGGAGCTATTGTAAATAATATATTTTTTTAAATTTCAGTTTCTAATTATTCACTGCTAGTACTATATAGAAATATGATTGATTTTTGTTTTCCTTATATCCTGTAACCCTGGTAAACTCACTTACTAGCTGTGGGAGCTTTTCTGTGGATTCTATGGGATTGCTTATGTAGACAATAGTGTTGTCTGCAAATAGCGAAAATTTAATTTTTCCCTTTCCAATCTGTAACACTTATTTTTCTTCCCTTACTGTACTGGCTAGGATTTTCATTATGATTTTGAGGGGAGTGATGAGAGCAGACATTCTTGTTTCCAATCTTCAACACATTTGGTCTTTCACATTTAAGTATGATGTTGGCCGTAGGTTATTTTTGTAGATGCCCTTAACTAGGCCAGAGAACTTCTATTCCTAGTTTTCTGTTTATTTTTTTTAATCAAGAATGGATTTAGGATATTATTAAATGCATAAGTTGATATGATCATGTGTTTTTTCTTCTTTAGACTGTTAAGATGGTGAATTACATTGATTTTTTTTTTTAAACGTCTTAATTGGAGTATAATTGCTTTACAATGGTGTGTTCATTGATTGACTTTTGAGTATTGAATGAGCCTTGCATTCTTGAAATACATCCCACTTGGTCTTTACATATTGTCACTTTTGATTTTTTTTCACTTAAAAAAATAATAACTTTTTTGAGATATAATTCACATACCATACAACTCATCCATTTAAAGTGTACAACTCAGTGAATTTTACTCAATTCACAGTTGCGCAACCATCACCACAATTTTAGAACATTTTTATCACCCCCCCAAAACTGTGTATTGATTATGAAGATTAAATACATGAAAAGATATCTTTTATTGTAAACAAAAACACTAACATAGTTTTATTTATATGAGAGGCATTAGTGGATAAGTATTCACACGTGGCTAATTTTATTCATCATTATCTGTTATCTTGCTTTTCTTTCCCAACTTTCTCTCTTTTTTAATTTTTTGGTCACGCTGTGCAGCTTGCAGGGTCTTAATTCCCTGACCAGGGATTGAACCCAGGGCTATGGCAGTGAGAGCGCCGATTCCTAACCGCTGAATTACCAGGGAAGTCCCCCAAACTTTCTCTTAGAGGTTAAAAGATGTCTTACCCCCTGGTGACTGGAATATTTTGCTCATATTTTGCTGATGTTGTTCCTTGTTACTGCTCATGTTCTCCTAAAAGTTCTTAACTGTATCCTTCCTCTTTTGTTCTAGTGGTTTCTGTCTTTCCTCTGAATGTCTTAGGTACTACACTAGGCTTAAAGCAACGGAGTTCCTCTTCATGAGGCCTTTGATACATGATGTAATTTGTATGTAGCAGAAAAGCAAGAATATTTTTATAATTACCTTTCCCCCCCTTAATTGTATTCAATTGTGTTTTCCCATGCAAGAAAAGAATAAAAAGATTTCTATCAGTAAGATATTGCCTGAAACTTATTTACTAAAAGAAATAAGATATACCATAAGGTAACTTGCTGACATGAACACAGGAGAAAGAAGAAAATAATTTATGTATTTGAACTGTTTAAATGAATATCAAGAAGCATTTTGGCAACGTGTAGGATGAAAGAGAATAGGCATAGTTGTGAAGCTCTTGTGTCTTGATTGTTTTGTGGAGGACATGAACAAGATAAGTGTGATTAAAAAGAAGAGGAACTGTGTGAAGAGATCTGGCTCCAACACTTACTATCGATGTGACCTTGGGAAGTGGCTCGTGAACCTTTCTTGAGAGTGGTGGGGTGGCACACTGAATACTTGGAGCATTTGATGAAAGCTATAGACAGTTGCCCAAGAAAAATGTTCGTGAGTACATCATTTACTTCAAATTGTGCATACAGTTTGAGGAGGCTCATGGACCTCCTCTACCCTGTTCATGTAGGTTCATTGATTCTTTTTTTTTTTTTTTTTGGCTGCGTTGGGTTTTCCTTGCTGCGCATGGGCTTTCTCTAGTTGCGGCGAGCAGGGGCTACTCTTTGTTGTGGTGCGCAGGCTTTTCATTGCAGTGGCTTCTAGTTGCAGAGCACAGGCTCTAGGCGCACGGGCTTCAGTAGTTGTGGTACGTGGGCTCAGTAGTTGTGGCGCACGGGCTCTAGAGCGCAGGCTCAGTTGTGGCGCACGGGCTTAGTTGCTCTGCGGCATGTGGGATCTTCTCGGACCAGGGCTCGAACCCATGTCACCTGCGCTGGCAGGCGGATTCTTAACCACTGCACCACCAGGGAAGTCCCAGGTTCACTGATTCTTGATGACGAACCTTTGACCTGGTTACAGTTGAGGCCCCTGGCAGCTCTGAAGTACTTAAAAAAAATTATAACCTTACTTTCAGCATTGAAATTCTGGGGTTTTTTGACAAAGAATAAATGATACTGAATTCTGTCCTTTTCTGATAGTCCTGATCTATGGCAATACTTAGGTTAATTAAGCAGTGTGTATTAAATAAAATTCTCTATTATTTTTTGATTTTTAGGGTTTGTAATAATGACAAAGACAAAATCCATAAATGACCCGAAAAAGAAAATTCTTGGAATTAATAAAAAAGCCTATCTGGCAAAAAACAAAACAAAGCAAAAAAACCACTTTTTTTTTTTTTTTTTTGGCATTATAGTCAGCTGAAAGTCTTTTTCAAGTGAAAAATGATTGAGGTTTGGAAAGAATGTAAGTAATCTTCATGCCAGATCTTTAATCCAAAATACTCAAGGGTAGACAAAGTACCGCGTTTTAAAGAGACAGTACTTATACTTCTTTGAATTAATTATGTAGTCACTGTGGCATTCCATGTTCACTAGATAATGTTTTCTTTTTGGCCTTCTGTTATACTTTGGGGAAACTTAAGTACAAAGTCCAGGAAGCTGCTGTGTTTTCAGAGGTCCAACTTCTGCTGAGACAGAGTTTGAAGATCAGATTATGATTTCTAGTTTTTCAAGCTGATTTTACTCTCTTGATTAAAGTTGAATTTTTTCCTGTTTGGAAAAGTATTCTAACCCCTTTTTAATGTACAACTACATTTAAGTGATGATTAGAATTTATCTAATGAATCTAAAATGTTAAAATAGTTATATATATGTAAATGTTAGGCAAAAACAGTGTTTTTTGTTTTGTTTTGTTTTGTTAGAGGTGACAATATTATTGGCAGTAAGAAGGTTCAGGATTCGGTAGTCAGAGTTTTCTGTAGCTGTGTTAGATTCCACAATCTGAGAAAATATGGAGTTTACATGTCTTTTACTCAGATATATAAGTAGGTTTGCCAATTCTTAAAGACCCAAGTACTGGAGATTCTACTTTAGAAATGATGAGCAGAGAACTTACATGGTGTGAATAAGTTTTGCCCCTTTTTGGTTAGCTTTATCCTTTAATAAGGTGTAGTATGCAAGTGGTCTGACTCTTTTATATCATCTGTAACTCTTTCAGTGCGGTAAAAGAAATGAAGAAATCTTAGAAAAATGAAACAGACACAGATAAGTGAAGCAAGTATTAACAATCAAGAGCCATTCATCAACCTTTATTGTAAAAACCACTAAAGAGAAGGCTTGGCCTTTTTTTTTCCTTCCTCTTTCTCTTCTAATCCCCGCATCAGTTTTTTCTCGGTGTGTCTCTTTTTTTCTTTATGTTTTCAGCAATAGAGAAACATTGAACTGCTGTTTCTCAGCTGGTGCAACAGATTTTCTCAATTTCTTTTTGTTATGAAGAGTGGACACAAGTTAGTGGAGAGAATGGAAGATAGTGTGTTTGTATCTCTATGTGTGTAGATGGTTGTGTATGTGAACATAGTGTTGATTGGAGTGGAGAGTGACTTTAATGGGGGAAAGATGGATTACCACTACCATTCCCTATTCCTTATATATACTGACAGAATGTGTCACAGAATGGAAAAAAAAAAACCGAACAAGGAAACATAGTTTTTAATATTTCCAGTATATCTGAAGCAATAAGACACCTTTCAACTTATAAAAATTTGACTTTTGGGGTTTGGGGAGAACACCTGTTTATCAGCCCATCTGGGTTTGGAATCAGTTGAGAAAAAGATATGGACACAGACAAATAGGACCTCAAAACATCATACTCATGAAATCTGGGTTGAAAGACATGCCTTTGGGTGCAGTGTGCCTCCTGATTCTTCAGCTGAATTAAATGTATCCAGCTAGTCGCTAGCACAGCAGGCCTTTCCTGTGGAGGTGGGGGGCAGAGGGGTGCAGAGGAAATGACCTGCGTATTAGAAAAGTAGAGCAGACTGTATCTTCTCTGCTGTTTGGCAGCAATGTCTGTCACCAGAATTTTATCCCCTCAACTGGGGATGGATAAGGGGGAAAAGAGAAGCTAGGAGTGTCCCTCTGCCCTGCCCTTCCCCTGAAACGTGAAACGGACAGAATGAATGACTCTCTCTCTCAACACTGCCGTGTAAATCTCATTCATACAGTCCAGCTCTACCTCCAGAATTCAAGAGAAAGAATTGTCCTCTTTCAGGTGTGGGTGCTTGAACACATTTAGTTTGTTTTGCAAAGAAACCTTTAGTGTTGCTTTAAGTTTAAGAACTTTGACTGTCTTGGGGGGTGGGGGATAGGAAAAAGGGGTGGACGAGGGAGGGAGAGAGAGAGAGAGAGAGAGAGAGAGAGAGAGAGAGAGAGAGAGAGACTCTTTGGTTTGAAAAGGTGATGGTGAGGAATCTAGTCCTGCATATTTATTTGTATTGGGACCTCAACTTTCCCAGTCCCCTGATGGTGGATTAGGAGGGACAAAGGATTGGGCATGAGAAGGAGGACAGAGTATGGCACATTTTTAGTCTATTTATGTACCTTTTCATTGTGTTTTCCCCTTCAGATTTAATAAAGTGGTATTTCTCTTTGTAGGCTAACGAGTAGAAGCCCATTTGATCTGTAATGCTGTTTTAAGATAATTCTGTGTATTTGTAACAATATTTAAAATTTTTCATTGCAGATGTATATGCCATTTAGCTACATTATAAATAGTTTTTGTGGCAAGGGATAACCTGAAAACCCAATCCAAAATTTCTTACTGGCATAAGAAATTAATGTGAAACATTATCTGATGGCCTTTCTTTGCAATTGGATACCTGTGGGTTCGTATTTCTTTTATGGAAATCTCTTATAATAACCAAAGTTACTGGATATGTAAATATAAGGTATTTAGCTTTGGTTTGTCTTTATGACTTAATGAGAGTTTAAACTTCATTCTGAACTTATCATCATTGTAATATTGTGCTATAATACATATTGGAACCACACTTTTTATTGTGGAGGCCATCTATTTGTTTTTTGCTTTTTTCCTTTGTATCCCTGCCGGTCATAGCAAGATTCTTCAGAAACTACATCCATTGAAAGACCTACTGTTGTTTGATTTAAGTAGTTAGTATTCCTTGATTTTAACTTTGGAAGTCCAAAATATTCTTGTAAATTAATTTTGCACATAAACACATACATACATGCATAACTTTTTTTTAACGATGCAGAATAATTTCTAAGAGTCTTTACTCAAAAATTTGTGTATATTTGGCATTTTGGCTATGATTTTATTTATTTATTTATTTATTTATTTATTTATTTATTTATTTATTTATAGCTGCATTGGGTCTTCATTGCTGTGCGCGGTCTTTCTCTAGTTGCAGCGAGCGGGGGCTACTCTTTGTTGCGGTGTGCGGGCTTATCATTGCGGTGGCTTTTCTTGTTGCGGAGCACGGGCTCTAGGCACTTGGGCTTCAGTAATTGTGGCATGTGGGCTCAGTAGTTGTGGCTTGCAGGCTCTAGAGCACAGACTCAGTAGTTGTGGCGCACGGGCTTAGTTGCTCCGCGGCATGTGAGATCTTCCCGGACCAGGGCTCAAACCTGTGTCCCCTGCATTGGCAGGCGGATTCTTAACCACTGCGCCACCAGGGAAGCCCCTTGGTTGTGATTTTTAAAGAGTTCTGTTCTGTAACTTATAGAGGTATAATATACAGTATTGATATGTATAGCCTCTAGTTTTTCAAATGAGAATGTGTTTGGTAGTGATTACAGTATCTAATATACTACTTATGAGTGTCTTACTATCCTGCTCACCCCTAAGATGTAGCAACTGTCCTGAATTCCCTTGGTGTTTTAAGGAATAATTTTTGCCACATTATTTTTGTTATTACTTTATTGTTTTTGAGCTTTATAAAAATGATATACTGTGTGAACTCTGCATCTTGTCCCGTCCCCCACCCCCACCGCCCGGCCCTTGTTTTTAAACTCAGCATTGTTTTTAAGATTCGTCTATGTTGATGGATTTAGCTTTGGTTCATTTTCACTGTGGAATAATATTACATTTACTAATACAGCACAACTTAAGTTTTCTATTCTTCTGTCAGTGGGTCTTTGAATTGTTAAAAGGTTTTTGCTCTTTTGAACAGTGTTGCCTTGAATGTTCTTTTATATGTCTTCTAGTGCACTGTCCAGAACTTTCTGTAGAGTCTGTAGCTAGAAGTATAATCCTAGATTGTAGTGTAGTGTATGCAACTGGAACAAATGTGATTACATCAACGTAAATTCCTCGCAGTGTTCCTTTCCATCTAAATTTGGTATTATCAGATTTCTTAGTTTTTGCCAGTCCAGTGTACATAAAATGTTATTCTGGTTTTGGTTTGTGAGCTCACTTATTACCAATGAGGCTCAATATCTTTCGATAAGTTTCTTTATTTGTTGTTTGTTTTCCCTCTTTGTGCAATAGCTTTTATCTGTTTTTCTATTAGTTTGTCTTTTATGAAAATGATTAGTTGGAGTTCTTTATATTTTCAGTATACCAATCGTTTGTCATTTATGTGTTTTGGAGTTTCTCCTCCAAATTTGTATACTTTCTCTATAGTGCCTTTGAACAGAAATCCTTAATTTTAATGTTGGTGATTTTTATCCAGTTTTTAAAAATGATTAGTGCTTTTTGGTCTTGCTTTTAGATTCTTCTCTACTGTGAGATTATAAAAATATTCTCCTGTATTTCTAAAACTTCTAGATGTTTGCTATAACTATTTAATCCATTGAAAACTGACTCTTATGTGTGGTAGGTGGTAGGGATCCAGTTTCCTTTTCCCCACATTGATAGCCAAAGGTCCCAGCACCACTTATTAAATGATCTATCCTTTGCTCACTGATCTGCATTACTGCCTGTTTCCGTTTATGCTTGGGTGTGTTTCTGAGTTGTGTATTCTTTTTTCCATTGATCAGTTTCTTTATCCCTGGGCCAATACCATGCTATCTTAAAAATGATAGTCTTAATAAATTTGAATATCTGGTAGGGTAAGTCAGCCTTACCCTTTTCTTCTTCAAAGTGTCTTGGCTATTTTTGACCATTTAGTCTTTAATATAAATTTTAAAGTTGTTTTTTCAAGTTCTTCAAATACCTTGTTGGACTTATGATGGGGATTGCATGGAATCTATAGATAAATTTGGGGAGAATTGATAGTTTTATGATAGCATCTTCCTTTCTATAAATATAAGCTGTCTATTTGATTAGGTCTTTTAAAAATGTGTTTCAGGATGATTGTATCTTTTCTCCGTAAAGGTCTTAGAAAACTTCAGTTAGACTTATTCCCAGATACTTTATATTTTGTTGCTATTGTATCTCCTTGGACTTTTTCATTCCTAGCTGTTGTTGATGGATACAAAGTCAAAATTGGTTTGTTTTTTTTAAATTGAAGTTTGGTTGATTTACAGTGCTGTGCCAATCTCTGCTGTACAGCACAGTAACTCAGTTGTACACATAGAGACGTTCTTATTTTTAACATTCTTTGCCATTATGGTTTATCCCAGGAGATTAGATATAGTTCCCTGCGCTATACAGTAGGACCTTGTTGTTTATCCATTCTAAATGTAATAGTTTGCATCTACCAACGCCAAATTCCCAGTCCATCCCTCTCCCTCCCCTCCTCCCCTTTGGCAACCTCAAGTCTGTTCTCCGTGTCTGTGAGTCTGTTTCATAGATAGGTTCATTTGTGCCATATTTTAGATTCCACACATAAGTGATATCATATGGTATTTGTCTTTCTCTTTCTGACTGACTTCACTGAGTATGATAATCTCTAGCTGCGTCCATTGGGTTTTGTTTTTTGATCTTACAGCTAACCATTTGCTAAACTAATTTGATGGTAGATTCTTGAGTCTTTAATACAAACTTTCATGTTTTCGTGAATGATGATTTTTGCTCTTCTTTTCCAATCCTTATACCTTTTATTTCTCTTTCTTGCTTATTGCACTAAGATTTTCAGGACAGTGTTGAATAGAAGTGGGGATAGTGGCATCCTTGTCTTATTCCTGATTTCAAAAGAATATGTTTCTGGCATTTTATTAAGAATGACATTTACTGTAGGTTTTTAGTAGGTGTCCTTTATTAAGTTAAGGAAGTTCTAGGTCTTTTACAAAAGTTTCTATCATGAATGAAATATTTAATTTTACCATTTTTTTTCAGCTGCATTTATTGAGGTTATCATACAGTTTTTCTCTCTTTTCTGTTTATGTATTGAAGAACATTTAAGACCTTGTAATGTTTGACTACCTTTGCATTCCTGAGGCAAATCCAACCTAGTCATGATGTATTTATCTGTGTTATACAAGATTATATTTAGTTTGCCAATATTTTGTTTAGGACTTTTGTTTCTATGTTCATGAGTTAGATTATTCTGTAATTTTACTCTTTTAAGCTATTCTTGTCTGTGTTTGCCATTGGCTTTACAAATTTAATTAAGGATTGTTCTCTCTTATTCACTAAAATATTTTATACAATATTGGTGCAACATCTATCTTAAAAATTTGGTAGAACTTTCATGTAAAGCTTTTCATGCCTGATTTTTTGGGGGGGAGGTAGGGGGCTTTAACTATTGTTTCAGTTTTTCAAATAGTTTGGGACTACTGATATTTTCTATTTCTTCTGAGTCTGTTTTGGTAAGTCATATTTTTCCATAAACCTGTCCATTTTATCAGAATGTTCTAAATTATTGGCAAAGAGTTGTTCATAGTATTCTCTTGCCTTTAAAATTTTTACTGTAGGGCTTCCCTTGTGGCACAGGGGTTGGGAATCCGCCTGCCAATGCAGGGGACACAGGTTCGAGCCCTGGTCCGGGAAGATCCCACATGCCACAGAGCAACTAAGCCCGTGCACCACAACTACTGAGCCTGCACTCTAGAGCCTGTGAGCCACAACTACTGAGCCCGCATGCTGCAACTGCTGAAGCCTGCGTGCCTAGAGCCCGTGCTCTGCAACAAGAGAAGCCACCACAATGAGAAGCCTGCGCACCGCAACGAAGAGTAGCCCCCGCTTGCCACAACTAGAGAAATCTCGCGCACAGCAATGAAGACCCAACACAGCCAAAAAAAAAAAAAAAAAAATTTTTTTTTTTTTTTTTTTACTGTATCTGATTTTATACCTTTTTCTTTGTTCCTAATTTATTTCTGTTGTCTTTTTTGGGCTAAATCTCCTGGAAATTTTGTCTTTTTTACTGAACTTGACAGAAGACCAACTTTTGGCAGTGTTAATACTCTGTTTGATTGTTAGTCTAATAGTCTTTTAATTAGTAGCTTTGTATGAGTATAGTTTACATACCATAAAATTCACCCATTAAGTGTACAATTCAATATTTATCATTGAATTTTTACAGTCGTGCAGCTATCACCACAGTACAACAGTGTAGTTGTAGAACATTTCCATCACACCAAAGAGATCCTTTGTGTCCATTTGCAGTCAATTCCCATTCTCATCCCCACTGATCTACTTTCTGTATCTATAGATTAACCATTTCTGCACAGTTCATATAAATAGAATTATACAGCATACAGTCTTATACATCTGACTTCTTTCACTGAGCACAATATTTTTGAGTTCATCCACGTTGTAGCATGTACCAGTCGTCCCGTTCCTTTTTATTGCCAAATAGTGTTTCATTACCTGGATATATCACATTTTGTTTATACATTCAGTAGTTAATGGATATTAGCTTGTCTTCACATTTTGGCTATTATGAATAATGCTGCAGTTAACATTCCTGTGCAAGCCTTTGTGCGGATTTATGTTTTCATTTCTCTTGGGTAGATACCTAGGAGTGGAATTGTTTGGTTGTATGGTAAATTTATGTTTAACTTAAAAAAAAAACAAAACCCTGCCAAATTGTTTTCCAAAATGGCTGCACCATTTAACATTCTCACCAGCAGAGTATAAGGGTTGTTTTTCTTCGTACTTCATATTGTCTGTGTTTTTTTATTATAGCTATTTTTGAGGTGTGAAGTGGTATCTCGTGGTTTTGATTTGCATTTCCCTGATGACTAATGATGTTGAACAACTTTTCATGTGACTTACTAGCTTTTAAATTATCTTCTTTGGTAAACTGTCTATTCAGATCTCTTTCCATTTTTTAACTGGGTTGTTTGTCTTATGGAGCTGTAAGAGTTCTTTATACTGTCTGGACAGAAGTTTTTTCTCAGATATATGTGGTGCAAATATTTTCTCTCAATCTTTGGCTTATCTTGTTACTTTCTTAATGATGCCTTTTTAAATTGTAAAATATACAACTTATCATTTTAACCATATTTTAATGTACAACTGTGCAATTCAGTGGCATTAAGTACACTCACAGTGTACATCTATGACCATTATCCATTTCCAGAACTATTCATCATCCCACACAGATACCCATTAAGCAAGAACTCCTCATTCTCCCTTTTTTCCCAGCCCCTGGTAACTTCTATTCTACTTTCTCTTGCTCTGAATTTGCCTATTCTAGATATACTACATAAGTGGAATTATATAATATTAGTTCCTTTTTATCTGGCTTATTTCATTTAGTGCAATGTTTTCAAGGTTCATTCATACATGTATCAGAACTTCATTTCTTTTTATGGCTGAATAATATTCTGTTGTATGCTGTATTATTTTGCTGGGGCTGCCATAAAAACATACAGAGATTGGGTGGCTTAAACAACAGAAATTTTATTTCTTATAGTTCTGGAGGCTGAAAGTCTAAGATCAAAGTGTCTGAAGGTTTAGTTTTCTCTGAGGCCTTTCTACTAAGTTGTGAATGGCTGCCTTCTCTCTGTGTCCTCACATGACCTTGTTTTGTTTGCTGTACCTCCCTGGTGTTTCTTCCTCTTTTTTAAGTACACCAATCAGATTGGAAGAGGCTACCCATATGATCTCATTAAAACTTAATTACTGGGCTTCCCTGGTGGTGCAATGGTTAAGAATCCACCTGCCAACGCAGGAGACACGGGTTCGAGCCCTGGTCCAGGAAGATCCCACATGCAGCGGAGCAGCTAAGCCCGTAGGCCACAACTACTGAGCCTGTGCTCTAGAACCCACGAGCCACAACTACTGAAGCCTGTGTGCCTAGAGCCTGTGCTCTGCAACAAGAGAAGACACTGCAATGAGAAGCCCACGCACCGCAACAAAGAGTAGCCCCCGCTCGCCGCAACTAGAGAAAACCCACGCACAGCAACGAAGACCCAATGCAGCCAAAAATAAATAAAATAAAATAAATTAATTTAAAAAATAATAATAGAATAAAACTTAATTACTTCTTTAAAGGCCATATCTCAAAATGCAGTCACCTTCTAAAGAACTGAGAGTTAAGAGTTTCAACATATGAATTTTGGGGAGACAGAATTCAGTCCATAACATAAGTATATGCCACATTTTGTTTATTCAGTTATCTGTTGATGGGCACTTGGGTTATTTTCACTTTTTGTCTACTGTGAATAATGCAACAATGGACATGGGTGTACATGTTTTTGTTTGAACACCTGTTTTCAGTTCTTTTGGGTCTGTACCTAGTAGTAGAATTGCTGGGTCATGTAGAAATTCTGTGTTTAACATTTTGAGCAACTGCGGAAATGTTTTCCATAGTGGCTGCACCGTTTTATATGCCCACCAGGGGTTCCGTTTTCCTGAATCCTTGCAGCACCTTTTTTTTTTTTTGCTGCACCATGCGGCATGGGGGATCTTAGTTCCCCAACCAGAGATTGAACCCGTGCCCCCTCCAGTGGAGTCTTAACCACTGGACCGCCAGGGAAGTCCCTAATTGTGGTTTTGATTTGCATTTTCCTAATGACTGATAAATACACTCAATAGAGTATTTTTTCAAGTGTGTTTAATGGCCATTTATAGATTTTCTTTGGAGAAATGTCTATTCAAGTCCTTTGCCCATTTTTTAATTGGATTTTCTTTTTTTTTAAGTTGTAAGAGCTCTTTGGATATTCTGGATACTAGACCCTTATCCAGTATATGATTTGCAATTATTTTCTCCTGTTCTGTGAGTTGTCTTTTCACTCTCTTATGGTGTCCTCTGATGCACAAAATTTTTAATTTTAATGAAGTCCAATTTATTTTTTTCTTTTGTTGCCTGTGCTTTTGGTACCATGCTTAAATAAGAAATCATTGCTGAATCCAAGGTAATGAGGAGTTGCCTATACATTTTCTTCTAAGAATTTTACAGTTTTGGCACTTAAATTTAGTTCTTTGATACATTTTGAGATAATTTTTGTTTATAAGGTAAGGATCCAACTTCATTCTTTTGCATGTGGATATCCAGTTTTCTCAGCACCATTTCTTCGAAGACTGTCCTTTCCCCATTAAATTGCCTTGGCACCCTTGTTGACAATCAGTTAACCACATTTGTGAGAGTTTATTTCTGTGTTATTTTATTCCGTTATTCTGTATGTCTGTCCTTTTGCCAGTACCACAAGGTTTTGATTACTGTAGCTTTGTAGTAAGTTTTGAAATCAAGAAATGTGAGTACTCCAAATTTGTGTTCCTTTTAAAGATTGTTTTGACTATTTGAGATCCATTGATATTCTTTATAAATTTTAGGATGGGTTTTTCTATGTTTGCAAAAAATGCTATTGGGATTTTGATAGGTATTATACTGAATCTGTATATTGCTTTGAGTAGTAGTGTCAGCTTAACAATATAAAGTCTTCCAGTCTATGAACATGGGATGCTTTCCATTTTTTTAGGTCTTGTTCAATTTCTTTTTAAAGGGTTTTATAGTTTCTGGTGTACAAATCTTTCACTTCCTTGGTTAAATTTAATACTAAGTATTTTATTCTTTTTGATGCTATTGTAAAAGGAATTGTTTTCTTAATTTCTTTTTTGGGTTGTTCATGCTAGTGTATAGAAACACAACCCTATCTTGTGTGTTTCTGCAACCTTGCTGAATTCACAAATTAGCTCTTAACAGTTTTTTGATGTGAATTCTTTAAGATTTTCTACATATAAGATCATGTCATCTGTGAAAAGAGATAACTTTACATCTTCCTTTCCAATTCGGTTGCCTTTTATTCTTTTTTTGCATGATTGCTCTATTATTATGTTGAGTAGAATAGGCAAAAGTGGACATCCCTGCCTTGTTCTTGATCTTAGGGGAAAAGCTTTCAGTCCTTCATCAATGTGTATGATGATAGCTGTAGATTTTTCATATATGGTCTTCAGCATGTTGAGGAAGTTCCCTCCTATTCCTGGTTTATTGAGTGTTTTTGTCATGAAAGAGTGTCAGATTTTGTCAAATGTTTTTTCTACGTCAATGGAGATGATCATATGGTTTTACCCATTATTCTATTACTATGATGAATTACCTTGATTAATTTTAATATGTTGAGCTACCCTTGCATTCTGGGGATGAGGCCCACTTGGTCATGGTGTATAATCCTTATAATAGCTGCTGAATTCTGTATGTTGGTATTTGGTGAGGATTTTTGAGGAATTTGTTCTGTAGTTTTCTTTTTTCTAGTGTCTTTGTATGGCTTTGTATCAGGGTGATGCTGACCTCATAGAATGAGTTAGGAAGTGTTCTCTGCTCTTTAGTTTTTTTTGGGGGGGGGTTTTTTGTTTCTGTTTTTGTTTTTTTTTGGAGGGATTCCCTTAAAGTTAACGAGAAAATGAGTCCACTTTTACCATACTGTTTTCAGATCGTACTGAAGGTATTAGCTAGCACAATGACAACATTAGATTGAAAGACTTGTAAAGAGTAAAACCTTTTATTTGCAGGTAATATGACTATGTTCCCATATAATCCATGAGAATAAATGGAAAGTAAGATAATTCAATAAAGTAATAGGATATAAAGTTAAAATACAAAAGTTAATAGCTATTATATGTACAGCAACCATTAGTAGATATATGGAAGAGAAAGTACCATTTTTCAATATCAATAGAAATAAAATACTAGAAATAAACATAGCAAGAATATACAGGGCTTCCCTGGTGGCGCAGTGGTTAAGAATCCACCTGCCAATGCAGGGGACATGGGTTCAAGCCCTGATCCGGGAAGATCCCACCTGCCGCGGAGCAACTAAGCCCGTGAGCCACAACTACTGAGCCTGCACTCTAGAGCCCGCGAGCCACAACTACTGAGCCCTTGTGCCTAGAGCCTGTGCTCCACAACAAGAGAAGCCACCGCAATGAGAAGCCCGCACACCGCAATGAAGAGTAGCTCCTGCTCCCGCAGCTATAGAAAAGCCCACGGGCAGCAACGAAGATCCAACGCAGCCAAAATAATAAAATAAATTAAAAAAAAAAAAAGAATATACAAAAGATGAGTGGGAAAAACATTAAAACAATCTTGAAGGAGCTGTCGGGGAGGAAGAAATTTTCCTCTACCTTTCTGAATTCCTTTGGCTGATCTAAGAATTAAATTGACATAAGAGATTAACAGAAAATCAAACAAAAATTTAATAATATGTATACATGGGAGAGACCCAGGAAAACTGAGTAACTCCTCTCCTCTTCAGTTTTTTAGAAGAGTTTGAGAAAAATTGGTATTCTTCTTTCAGTATTTGTTAGATTTCACCAGTGAAGCCATCTGGTCCTCAGCTTTTCTTTGTTAGGAGGTTTTTGATTGTTGAGTCAATCTCCTTACTTATAAGTCTATTTAGATTTTCTGTTTCTTGAGTCAGTTTTGGTAGTATGTGTATATTTCTAGGAATTTTTCCATTTCACCTAAGTTATTTGATTTGTTTGTGAACAGTTGTTCATAGTATTCATATATACTACTTATTCGTAGTAATGTCCCACTTTCATTTCTGCTTTTAGCAATTTGAATCTTCTCTTTTTTTCTTAGTCAGTCTAGCTAAAAGTTTGTCAACTTTGTTGATCTTTGCAAAGAACTTGCTTAAAATTTTTTCCTACTGTTTTTCAATTCTCTATTTCATTTTATCCACTCTGAACCTTATTATTTCCTTCCTTCTGCTAGCTTTAAGTTTAGTTTGCTCTTCTTTTTCTAGTTTTTTTCAGGGGTGCAGTTAGATTATTGATATGAGGTATGGCTCTTTTTAAATGTAGGTGTTCACAACTATAAAATTTCCTCTTAACATTGCCTTTGCTGTATCTTGTAAGTTTTGCTATGTTGTATTTCCATTTCAGGTCATCTCAGGTGTTTTCTAATTTATGATTTCTTCATTGACCTATTGGTTATTTAAGACTGTGTTGTTTAGGGACTTCCCTGGCAGTCCACTGGTTAAGACTCTGCCTTCCAATGCAGGAGGCGTGGGTTTGATTCCCTGGTCGGGGAACTAAGATCCCACATGCTGCAGCGTGTGGCCAAAATCTGGGGAAAAAAAAAAAAAAAAAAGACTATGTTGTTTAATTTCCACATATTTGTGAATTTTCCAGTTTTCTTCCTGTTATTGATTTATAGTTTCATTTTATTCTGGTTGGAAAAGATACTTTGTGTGATTTTAATTTTTTAAAACTTACTATAGGGCTTCCCTGGTGGCGCAGTGGTTGAGAGTCTGCCTGCCGATGCGGGGGGCGCGGGTTCGAGCCCTGGTCTGGGAAGATCCCACATGCCGCGGAGCAACTGGGCCCGTGAGCCACAACGACTGAGCCTGCGCGTCTGGAGCCTGTGCTCCGCAACAAGAGAGGCCGCGATAGTGAGGGGCCCGCGCACCGCGATGGGGGGTGGCCCCTGCTTGCTGCAGCTGGAGGAAGCCCTCGCGCAGAAACGAAGACCCAGCACAGCCATAAATAAATATAAATAAATAAATAAATAAAAATTAAAAAAAAAAAACTTACTATAGTATTTGTGCATTTAACATATAGTTCATCCTGGAAAATATTCCATGTGTCCTTGAGAATGTGTATTTTATTGTTGTTGAGTGGGATGCTCTGTGTATACCTGTTAGGCCTAATTGATTTATAATGTTTAAGTCTTCTATTTCCTTTTTGGTCTGCCTGGTTGTTTTATTATTGAAAGTAGGGTACTGAAGTCTCCAGTTATTATTGTAGAACTGTCTGTTTCTTCCTTCAGTATCGTCAATTTTTCTTCATATATTTTGGAGCTCTGTTGTTAGGTGTGCATATATTTATA
This sequence comes from Eschrichtius robustus, assembly GCF_028021215.1. NCBI lineage: Eukaryota > Metazoa > Chordata > Mammalia > Artiodactyla > Eschrichtiidae > Eschrichtius > Eschrichtius robustus. The sequence goes on from NC_090830.1 coordinate 106,368,713, forward strand.
ATAGCTGCATCTTCTTACTGGATTAAACTTTTCTTCCCCCAACATATAATGTTCTCTTTTGCCTCTTGTAACCTTTTTGACTTAACATCTATTTTGTATGACAATAATATAGCCACTCCAGCTCTCTTCTGGTTACTATTTGCTTTCAATATAATTTTCCATCCTTTTACTTTCAACCTCTTTGTATTTTTTTATCTAAAATGAATCTCTTGTACAAGACACCATATAGTGTTTTTAATCCAGTCTGCCAGTCACTCTCCTTTTAATAGGAGAGTTTAATCAATTTATATTTAAATTCATTGTTGATGAGAAAGGATTTACTTCTGCCATTTAGCTCTTTGTTTTCTGTATGTCTTATACGGTTTTATGTTCCTCAATTTCTCCATTATCACTTTTTGTATTTAGTTGAGTTTTTAATTTTTTAATATATTTATTTATTTATTTATTTATTTTATTTTTGGCTGTGTTGGGTCTTCGTTGCTGTGCTCAGGCTTTCTCTAGTTGCAGCGAGCGGGGACTACTCTGTTGCGGTGCACGGGCTTCTCATTGCGGTAGCTTCTCTTGTTGCAGAGCACAGGCTCTAGGCACGTGGGCTTCAGTAGTTGTGGCTCGTGGGCTCTAGAGCACAGGCTCAGTAGTTGTGGCACAGGGGCTTAGTTGCTCCGCGGCATGTGGGATCTTCCTGGACCAGAGCTCAAACCCATGTCCCCTTCATTGGCAGGCAGATTCTTAACCACTGCGCCCACCAGGGAAGCCCTAGTTGAGTTTTTTTAGTATACCATTTTGATTCCCTTCTTTTATGTATATTTTGAAGTTATTAGTGGTAACTTTAGGGGTTACAATTAACATCTTAAACTTAAGACAACCTAGTTTGAATAATACCAAATTCATTTCATTAGCATATAAGCTAGTTTCATTAGTGTACAAACACTAAGCTACTGTACATCTCTGTTCCTTCTTTTTTATATTGTTATTGTCAGAGATTACATGTTTATACATTGTGTGCCCAACAACATAAATTTGTAAAGGTTATTTTATTCATTTACCTCTTAAATCACATAGGAAAAATGTGGAGTTACAGACAAAAAAGTACAATAATACTGGTTTTGACATTTACCTATGTAGTTAATTTTACCAATGTTATTTCTTCTTATGGCTTTGAGTTACTTTTCATTTCACTCTGAAGAACTCCTAACATTTCTTGTAGGGCAGATCTGTTAGGAATGAGCCCCCTTAACTTTTGTTTATCTAGAAATATCTTCATTTCTCCTTCATTCTTGAAGGATAGATTTGCTGCCTATAGAATTCTCAGTTGATAGTTTTTTTCCTTTCAGAACTTTATGTCAGCCTGACACCTTCTGGCTCCCATGGTGTCTGATGAGAAATTGGGTGTTAATCTTATTGAGGATACCTTGTTTTTGATAGTCGCTTCTCTCTTGATGCTTTCAAAATTCTCCCTTTGTCTTTTGACAGTTTGACCATAATGTGTCTCAGTGTATAGCTCCTTGAGTTTATTCTGCTTGGAGTTTGTTGAGCTTCTTGGTTGTGTAGATTTGTATCTTTCATCATATTTGAGAAGTTTTTAGCCATTATTTCTTCAAAATTTTTTCTGCTCCTTTGTTTTTCTCTTTTGCTTCTGGGACTCTTATAGTACATGACTCTGCTCATTTTTATTCATTCTTTTTTCTTTGTGCTCCTGAATTCAATTAAGAATAATTGATAAGTTCAATAAGTTCAGTTGTCTTATCTTCATGTTTGCTGATCTTTTCTTCTGCTTGCTGTAATCTGATGTTGAACTCCTATAGTGAATTTTTAATTTTATTCTACTTTTCAGCTCCAGAATTTGTTTGGTTCCTTTGTATAATTGTCTCTTTAATGATATTCTCCTTTTGTTCTACATTTCCCTCCTTGATTTCCTTTAGTTCTTTGTCCATGGTTTCCTTCAGCTCATCAAGAATATTTATGACAGCTGATTTAACATCTTAGACTAGTAATCTCATTGTCTCAGCTTCCTCGGGAAATGGCCAAATTCCTTTTCCTGTGAATTGTCCATACTTTGCTGTTTCTTACTATGTATTGTAATTTTTTTTGTTGAGACCTAGACATTCTAAGTATTATAATGTGGTAACTACGTAAATCTGTTCTCTCACTTCTCAGTGATTGCTGATTTTTGCTCATTAAGGGCTGGAGTCATCTGTTTGTGTTATTTCCAAACTGTTTTTGCAAAGTGTGTAATCCTTTTTGTGTGTGGTTGCAAGTTTCTGTTCTGTTATTGCTGCAGTTAGCTGGTGACCTGACAAAGATTTCCTTAAATGTCTGGATCAAAAAAAGGGACAAGAAGAGTTCTCTTTTAATATTCTGATAGATACCACCAATGGAAGCTGCTGCTGCCTGTTCCAGAAACTTGCTCCTGGAGCCAGTGGGCTGCTATCCCCACTGCTACAGGAGGGAGGAGCTGAGGAACGGGGGATGGTAGTTGGTTCACACATGGTGTTCACTTAGGAAAGATCAACAGCCTCTCCCTTCACGCACTCTCTTGGTGGTTGTAAGTGTCTGATAAGGTTCTGTAGCTCTAAAATGGTTGATTCCAATTGCTATTTCTGTCTCAGTTTTTACTTTGGTGGAGGGACTGAATTCTAGATCTTTCTACTGCTTTATTTTGCATCAGTGGTATCTTTTGATGTGCAAATGTTTAGGTTTAAGCTCGATGTCACATTCAAGAATTCTTTGCATAAACCATGGTGACAAAGTTTTTCTCCTGTGTTTAGCATGGTTGGATGGCAAAGCTTTGGTGTGTAGGCAGGCCATATAGAGACTTGTGGAGGAAGTGTGGCTTGATGAGAACCGTCTGGGGAGTACAAATGAGCTGTGTGGGGCTTACAGAGGGAATTGGTGCATCAGTGCTGGCAGGAAGCCTTTGGGTGCCAGTTTACATGTTAATAAGACTGCAGGAAAGCCATCTGCAGGTTGAGTTGCTGAGGCTGTAAGTTTGCTCAGGGACTTAATGTTCTGGGCACGTGACTGAGCAGAATTCTACTGGATATCCTCATACCCAAACCACTAACCCACTCTGCATCAGCTGGAAGCCACAGGAGAGCAGAGGCCCTTTCTTCTGTGGAGTCCCTTCAGTGCCCTCTATCGAGTAAGCTTAACAGCTTCATGTTTATTTTAAAAGGAGAAATGCTCAAAGGAATTCCATGTTGTCACAGAGCATATATTGCAAGGTGAATATAGAGCTACAAGGCAATAAATTGATGAGCAGCACATAAGATATCAAATAGTGTTTAAATTAATAGGCCATCGTTTGAGGCTTGAAATTTTACTATAAATATACCAGTCCTCAGTATAATCATTATTGAAAACCTCCAACTTAGAGATCTTATAAAATAGAGAATTGAGTCGCTATATGTGGTCTCAGAGATGAAACCTCTGGAGTATCCTAAGCAGAAATTACTCTAAATTGTCATCAGTTCACTTCCATTGCACACCCAAGGAAATGAGAGTGTTTCTTTAATTTATTATTGATTAACCCATATTCTTTTGTAGGAGTCCATTGATAACCTTTCTAAACTCGAAGAATAGCCTTAACGTTACGCGTTAAAAGCTTACCCCCTTCTTATCACAATAATGTACTTTTAAGAACAGATATATTTATATGATATTTTGAAAACCTGAGTTATTTGGGCTTTCAAATACTTTGTGACTGTTTGTAACTGTATGTGAAAATTTTAAATTTTCTTAATGAATATTTATATCAACAGCTTATATGAAGGCTTTATATTCAGTTGGATTCATTGTACCTTTCTGATTGGTCCATGGTGCCCTGGCATGCTGTATTGATGTATACATATTTTGAATATCATTCCTGCTTACATGTGCAATAGATACTTAATTTGGTTGGTAAGGGAATGGAGATAATAGGTAAAATCCTTGATCCTTGTGCAGATTCTTTTTTTTTTTTTTTTAGATTTTCAGTGAGAGATAGTTTCTTACTAGGTTACATATTGACTCTTTTGCAGTAAGCTTTTCTTGTGCATACCTGTCCTAGGAAAAACAATTTGCATATACATATATTATAGGAATAGAGGCTCAGTAGGTACCCTTTTATTTCAAGCAATAACAAATTATTGCTGAGAATAATTAAATAGTATTTTCCCCAAAGATTGGATTACTTAATCCTTTACCTGTTTTATATAAGTTCTCTTTAACTTATTTGTCCTCAGATTCTTGACTTTTATTGTCAAGTATATGTATAGTCAATTCTAGTACACTTTGTAGCTAACTCAAAGCAAATATTTACATTTTATTTATAGCTGTCATTTTTCTCCCAATTTGTTTATCTCTGTAATATCTCTGTTGATGATTCTTCTAATATTTCTTTATAAGCCAGGTAGTCTTAAGTGAGTCTTGTTAGTCTAATAGTCAGTAGTATAAGTAGTAGAAATAATTTTATTTAAAAGTATTTTGTATTTGTCTTGAGGATAAGCGTACTTTAAAAATTATTATTAAGTAGTTCCCTGGTTACCAGAAACACAATTCATGTAACTTTTCTGTGTTTCAGAAACCTTTTTCCGAAAAGGACAAAGGAACTCAAGTCACTTGTACATAGTGCTCCTGGTTGGAAATTATTTGGTAAAGTCCCTCCCAGAGAGAATCTTCAGAAAACTTCCAAAATCATTCAGCAGGTAAGTACTAATGTAGCCATGTGGTTTGTCTTGCTTTTCAGATATTCTTTTCTAGATAATTAACCTTATTCTACTTTCATTCCTTTTTTTTTTTTAACATGTAAAATTTTGGGACTATAGATATTTGTAGTAACTTTAAATTTTTTTTAAAGCATGACATATTTTCAGTTATCTTTTATAGTTGTGAAAATTCTTTACAGTCATAGAACATTGATTTTGTTTCCTAGTTATTCCTTGGATAGCTTTTTTTTTTTTCCTTAGCAAACCATTGTCACCACAGACTTTGACTTCTAGCTGAACATGGTAGCATTTGCCAGAGGCACAGATTTTATGGATAATGGGTAGTTGTGAACTGATAAAGCAGCATAAAGTGAAAGCTGAGTAGATTTTGAGGTCGAACTCTTTCCTTGGTCATTTTTCTGGTTTTCTGTCTTAACCAAGGACTTTGTGAGACGGGCGGGTATATAGTCTGTTTCTAGTAATTTAGGAGCCAGTTCTTCTGTTATCTGTTTTAATATGCATATTCTTGAGTTCTTAAGAATTTCAGATCTTGTTTGACTCCTGAGCTTGTGCTTCTCAGTACTAGGAGATAAGTGAGACTGGAATGCAGTGAGACTATATCAATTTGTAGCATTTTTAATTTTAGAGAAGCTGTTTCTCAGAAGATAAAATAATAAATTTCCTATTTCTCTCCTTCCAGTTGTAATTTATCAAATTTAGCACATCCAGCATTTATAAAACTAATCACATTAAAGCAACAATCATCATTCAAATTGGAAAAAATGCCTTCCTTTAAGTATTTAATAGTGTTCTTTTTATTGCTCGAAAGAAAAACTGTTTTCCCAAGTAAATGAGAACATAATTTTTAGATCTTTAAAAGCATTTGTTATAGTTAATTTTATTTACAAGTAATTAAAATAGTGACCAGTTTATATGTTGCTGAGACTTAAAACTGTAGTGCTGTGATTCCCAGGCTGTGTGCCTAGGGCACCCCATGTGCTGCAGCTAACGCAGGGGGGAACCATGGCAAACTCAGTGACGCTACACATCTGCTGGATATGGTGCAGACTGATAGCTTGAGGTAGTACACAATTTCAACATTAAATGGCAATATATTATTTTCTGTGGCATCGTATCCTTGTGAATCTGGTTTTTCCAAGTTTGCTATGATAAAAATCAGATACTGTGCAAAAATCAGTGTGGAACAGGAAATGAAGGTGATGGTGTCCAATCTGATTTCAAGGTTTGTGAAATTGTACAGTGCACAAAAGGCACACATGCCCAGTTAGTAATTAATTGTGGTTATTTAAGAATGCAGTAAAACGTTTTTCTTTTAATTTATGTGTACTATTTTTTCAAGTGGCTACTAAGTGCTAGGACATAAATCTTTACTTAATTGTTGGACATAGCTACTTAGTAAACAGAATGTTTAAGGATTTCTGTTGGTTTAGGGGGCACCAAGAAAAAATTACTGAGACACTAACTAAGGTTACTGTTAATCCAAGAAAGTTTGGGCATCTTTGCTATCTGGACATCTTAAATTTTAACTCTTTTTTCGTGAAGTCTTTCAGAAGACCAAGTTTGCCCTCTAGAGGCAAAAACAGTGGTCTTGCTATTGAAGGTTTGTATTCTTGACTTTATGATAGTTTACCTGAAATATGCTTGTGCATATACTTTAATATCTTTATGTAAACTAACATTCTGTGATATTTTCTTACCATAGAACTCTAAATAAATTACTAGTGGATAATTATCTGTTTACCGATATGTCTGTGCCTTTAATCTGCTGTTTTCATTTTGGAAAGCCAAGGCCTCACCTCCTCTCTCCTTTTTATATATATGTTGTTTGAAAATTTGATTAGTGGTCAGGAAAAAACAACTCTTATTTTCATATGGGAAGAAGGAGTGAGTTGAAATGCAGTTTCTATCCTCTGTGCCTTTTCTGACCTTTTACACATGATGATTTCTCCCAGCTGCTTCTTTTAATTTTTGAGTTTTCCATTTGTGTGTAGGTGCTAATGTGTATTTTGGTGCCTTTTTCATGGTTCTTTTTGTTTTTGGGGGGCTGTGATGGATAGCGAAGTCATTGTTCCTCTGACTGTTTTCCATGTTCAAAAATATGTATCTCTTTCACCATGTGATGGAATATGTTTCTGCCTCTCCTTTTCTGCTTTCTCTTTCCCTACTGTTTGTGTCCTTTACTCCCCATTTGTCTCACTTTGCTGTTCTCTTCACTGCAATTGTCATTTTAAAAGTGGGCATGATTTTCTTTTATTGGTAATGGTAAAGTTATAACTTTCTGTCTCTGTTCCCACTTGAAAACATTTTTTTACAGCCCTGATTTCTAAACTCTGTAAAATATTATCAATATAAAACTACATTTGAGATCCTTGACCATCTATCTACTCCTTTCAAATGTGTGTTATATGTTTGGAATCAGAAATTTAAAATGATGTTAAGAGTAAAGCCGTGAAGAGTGTTAAGACACATCTGTCATGTTTTAGGATAAGGTCTTAAGCTATAGAAAATGAAGATAACTAGTATTCCAGTGTAAAACTGCCTGAAACAGTGAGGCAGTGCTAGAAGTACTAAGGAAAAAATAGATTCCTTTGACCTTCCTAAAGATGCCTCACTTGCTTATTGAATGGCAAAACAGTAAAATTTGTTAGAATATTAGAGTAGTAGTAGTATTTTATAGGATAATTATTTTATTAAGCAAATATTCAGAAAGTAGTTGCCATATTCTTAAGGATGAGTATATGTTTGGGGGCCAGAATTTTTTTCTAGTGGAAAGACACCTATAAGATTATAAACCAAACTATAGAGTAAAATAGTGTTTGACTTACAGTCTTTTTCCTCTATTGTTAATTGCACAAATAACATGATTATGTTCTCTATAAAATATAAAACATTATAGGGTGATATGTCTCATTTTACTTTCCCTTCATATTTTTAGGCCTTTTAAAATTCAATTTTTGTATGGAAAACACAATTATTTTCATGTGTGTATATTTTTACATATATGGTGTTATTTTTTTCCACGAACAAAATGTTACTATATATAAATTTTTTTTGCCTTACTTTATGTGTTTTGTACCTATGGATTTTCAGAGATATATGAAGTTCAAAAGTGAAAGATACTTGTAGGTTAAATATTTTTTAAAGTTTTATTCTTGTAAATTTTATTAAAGGTCTGATCAGTTTTAGTGCTTTCCATGTTAACAGTAAAGAAACATAAAAATCATTTTAGAGTAATAACAAAGTCAGACCGACTCAAGTTTGGCATTTAACTTGACAGTCAATTCCCAAATCACATGAATATTCATAATATTATTTTATGAGGATTATCACATGTGTTCTCTTGCAGGTGTGAAATTCCTGCTTGTGGCCATTTGAACCAGTTGGTGAGCCATGTTAAAAATTGCATCTATTAATTATAAATAGTATTTCAGTTATATTGTAGTTCAGTTGATCTAAGTTTTTGGTTTTTCTAAATTAATAGGCTGAAGTTGGAATACAGCTACGTAGTTTGTCTTATGACCTCCAAACTGCAAGTGAGAATTATTTCAAATGCGCCATGTTATGTATAATTGTAACATGATTGCATACTAGATTGAGTATACTCTATTTATGTCAAACTGACAGTCTTTCAGTAGAAAGTGATTTTTTTGGCACTGTTTTTATATTGGCATCTTTTTCATTATGAGGAAATTAGATTGGAGTACTTAGATGATATCTCATGTTTTTCATCACTCATGTCTTTTTCTGAGTGATGTTTTAGTTGAGTGGTTGAATCACTTTCAGATATCTTTTGGCAGGCAAGGAAAAAAGTTTTAAGGCACTAACTGATTTCTTAATCTGAGCATTTCAAATTGTCTAAAAGTAGGATAGGTCACGCTGCTCAATTAAGCCTTTGATTTTGAAATTGTTAACTTCAGGAACAAGAGCGCTGTGGAAAGGACTAGAATACATGTGCTTTGTGAGCAGTAAATATATAACACTTTGCAAGTGTAGAGCTTAATTTTCTGGTTACTGACTTTATTGGTGTATGTAGCATTAGGATACTTGAAAACAGTTTGTTGGTTTTAGTTATGCTTAATTATGGATACCTTTGGTGTAAAATTTGAGTGAGCACTGCAATAAATGAACTACTTCCTTCATTGTTGTTAAATTGTGGAGGGGCTGGACTAAGTTCAGAATTTGTTTTTGATAAGTCCTTAAAACTGTTACACACTTGCATGTTTTTTCACCTTTATTTACCTAATGTATTGTCACCTTGAATTTATAACAGCTCTGGGCCTGTGCTTCGGGGAGAGGGGAGAAGTATGAGCCTTAAGAAAGAAGGTTAAATTAGGTAAAGAAAACGAAAAGAATAAAGCACTAACCCCTTTAGGAAGAGTGTTCTCACTGTCCACTGAAACTCAAAAGTTCAGTCACTCTGTATACACATCAGGCTATTTTGGCTTTTACATTGTCTTTAAAAGAGAAGCTCCTATTCTATTCTTTCTTCTCTCCAGACCCCATATTTTACTTCAAGAAGCTGTTCAAAGACTCCTGCCACCCTCCGTTTGAACCGATAGACTGATCTTTTCTCACATTCCCTCCTAGTACACCTTCTTTCTGGTGAATCCCTTTAGATACAGAGCTCAAGGCATCAGAATGTGGTAGGATATCATTCTGTGACCATCTTACTCTGTGACCTCGTGTTAGCAAGCTCTAAACCTTTTCTCTAGTAGAACTTGAAGGACAAAATTCTTTAATTGGTCCTAGATTCTTCTCGAAGATTGTCTGGCTTTCATTTCAATGAATGTGTAATTTATTCAACATACATTGACTGTGAATAATACCATAAGCATGGTTCAGGTTCTTGGGAAATAGATAAATATAAGTCCTAGCCTTTCAGTTATTCTAGTATAACTGTAGGAAGGAGGGGGAAGGTTCATATGTGGTTTTAATATAGTGTAGTGAGTGCTGTAATACAGTTGTGAACCAAAGTACGAGAGTAGAGATGAAAGAGTGATTAATTCTGCTCAGGATGACATGCAGTTTCTGTGTTATGAAGTATACTAGTAGGAGTTGACCAGGTAGACAAGATGGGGAAAGCCATTCCAGATAGAGAAAATTGAATGAACAAGCAGGAATGCACCAGACTTGTTTAGCTCAATTTTAGGTCAGTATTTCAGGGAAGTAGGGTAGATGGTGAAGGTCATTAGCCACAAGGTTAGAAAGTTGGGTTTTAACCAAAATACTTTTAAATAAGGCACTGAGACATCAAATTCATATACTGGAAAAATTCTGGAAGCATTGTAGAAGTTAAATTAGTAAAGAGTGGGTTTGCAAACAAGGACATTAAGATTTATTGTAGTAGTCTATGATTCTGGTTCTCAAACATAGTGGATTACGTAGGGAAAGTGTTAAAAATACAGATCCCTCAGCTCTTTACTTTGAGTTCTTAATGTCAGTTTTGTGTTTTTCAATTCTTGTGTTGCTGGTTGTTTCTTTTTCAAATCTGCTATATCACTTTTTGCAGTTTACAGTTCCCTGCTGAAATTTCAAGCTTGGCCTTTATCTCCTTAAACATAGTAAGTATAGTTTTTATAGCCTGTGTCTCATAATTCCAATGTCTGGAAATTCTATAGGTCTGTTTATATTGAATATTGATTCTGCTAGTTTTTGTTAGCAGATGCTATTTTATCTCTGTGTGTGCCTGGTTACCTTTGCTTGGGTGCTGGATATAATATTTGAAACATCATATGTAGAAAACAATTTGAAGTACATCTTGGTTACTTCCAAGTTTTATCAACAGTGAATAAAGCTGCTATAAACATCTGTATGTAAGTATTTTTGTGGGTGTAAGTTTTCACTTCTTTTGGGTAAATACCAAGGAGGCTGGTTGCTGAATCATATGGTATTTTTTTTTTTTTTTTTTTTTTTTTTAAACATCTTTATTGAAGTATAATTGCCTTACAATGGTGTGTTAGCTTCTGCTTTATAACAAAGTGAATCAGTTATACATATACAATATGTTCCCATTTCTCTTCCCTCTTGCATCTCCCTCCCTCCCACCCTCCCCATCCCACCCCTCTAGGTGGTCAAAAAGCACTGAGCTGATCTCCCTGTGCTATGCGGCTGCTTCCCACTAGTTATCTATTTTACATTTGGTAGTGTATATATGTCCATGACACTCTCTTACCCTGTCACATCTCACCCCACCCCCTCCCCATATCCTCAAGTCCATTCTCTAGTAGGTCTGTGTCTTTATTCCCGTCTTGCCACTAGGTTCTTCATGGCCTTTTTTTTTTTTTTTTTCCCTTAGATTCCGTATATATGTGTTAGCATACTGTATTTGTTTTTCTCTTTCTGACTTACTTCACTCTGTATGACAGACTCTAACTCCATCCACCTCATTACAAATACCTCCATTTCATTTCTTTTTATGGCTGAGTAATATTCCATTGTATATATGTGCCACATCTTCTTTATCCATTCATCTGTCGATGGACATTTAGGTTGCTTCCATGTCCTGGCTATTGTAAATAGAGCTGCAATGAACATTTTGGTACATGACTCTTTTTGACCTATGGTTTTCTCAGGGTATATGCCCAGTATTGGGATTGCTGGGTCGTATGGTAGTTCTATTTGTAGTTTTTTCAGGAACCTCCATACTGTTCTCCATAGTGGCTGTATCAATTTACATTCCCACCAACAGTGCAAGAGTGTTCCCTTTCCTCCACACCCTCTCCAGCATTTATTGTTTCTAGATTTTTTGATGATGGCCATTCTGACCGGTGTGAGATGATATCTCATTGTAGTTTTGATTTGCATTTCTCTAATGATTAATGATGTTGAGCATTCTTTCATGTGTCTGTAGGCCATCTGTATATCTTCTTTGGAGAAATGTCTATTTAGGTCTTCTGCCCATTTTTGGATTGGGTTGTTGGTTTTTTTGTTATTGAGCTGCATGAGCTGCTTGTAAATCTTGGAGATTAATCCTTTGTCAGTTGCTTCATTTGCAAATATTTTCTCCCATTCTGATGGTTGTCTTTTGGTCTTGTTTATGGTTTCCTTTGCTGTGCAAAAGCTTTTAAGTTTCATTAGGTCCCATTTGTTTATTTGTGTTCTTATTTCCATTTCTCTGGGAGCTGGGTCAAAAAGAATCTTGCTGTGATGTATGTCATAGAGTGTTCTGCCTATGTTTTCCTCTAAGAGTTTGATAGTGTCTGCCCTTACACTTAGGTCTTTAATCCATTTTGAGTTTATTTTTGTGCATGGTGTCAGGGAGTGTTCTAATTTCATACTTTTACATGTACCTGTCCAATTTTCCCAGCACCACTTATTGAAGAGGCTGTCTTTTCTCCACTGTATATTCTTGCCACCTTTATCAAAGATAAGGTGACCATATGTGTGTGGGTTTATCTCTGGGCTTTCTATCCTGTTCCATTGATCTATATTTCTGTTTTTGTGCCAAAAAATATGGAACGCTTCACGAATTTGCGTGTCATCCTTGCGCAGGGGCCATGCTAATCTTCTCTGTATCGTTCCAATTTTAGTATATGTGCTGCCGAAGCAAGCACTCATATGGTATTTTAATTTTGTAAGAAACAGCCAAACTGTCTTCCAAAGTGACTGTACCATTTTGCATTCCCACCAGCAATGAATGAGCATTCCTGTTGTTCCACATCTTCACCAGTATTTGGTGTTGTCAGTGTTTCGAATTTTGACTATTCTAGTAGGTGTGTAGTAGTATCTGATTGTTTTAATTTGTAATTCTGAATGAACATTAATTAGAACATATTTTCATATGTTTACTTGTCATCTGTATATCTTATTTAGTGAGGTGTCTTTTCTGATCTTTTGCCATTTTTAATTGAATCATTCATTTTCTTATAATAATAAAAACAGAACTCAATAGAGTTTTAAGAGTTCTTTGTATATTTAGTATAACAGTCCTTTACCAGATGTATCTTTTGCAAGTATTTCCTCCCAGTCCATATCTGGTTTTCTCATTCTCTTGACAGTGTCTTTCACAGAGTAGAGGTTTTTAATTTTTATCAAGCCCTGCTTCTCAATTATTTCTTTCATGGATTGTGCCTTTGGTGTTGTATCTAAATAAAGTCATCACCATACCAAAAGTAATCTAGGTTTTCTCCTGTCTTCTATAGTTTTATAGTTTTTTGTTTTACATTTAGGTCTGTAATCCATTTTGAGTTAATATCTGTGAAGAGTGTAAGTTCTATGTCTAGATCCATTTTTTTGCATGTGGATGTCCACTTGCTCCACGCCATTTGTTGAAAAGACTACCTTTGCTCCATTTTATTGCCTCTGCTCCTTTGTCAAAGATCAGTTAACTGTGTTTATGTGGAACTGTTTCTGGGCTGTCTGTTCTGTTCCACTGACTTATTTGTCTAGTCTTTTGTCAACACTGCTCTGTATTGATTACTGTAGCTTTATAGTAAGTCTTGAAGTTGGGTAGTGTCAGTCCTCCAACTTTATTCTTCTTCTTCAATACTGAGTTTGCTATTCTGGGTCTTTTGCCTCTACATATAAACTTTAGACTCACTTTGTCAATATCCACAAAGTTACTTGCTGGGATTTGGATTGGGATTGTGTTAAATTTGTAGATCAAGTTTGGAAGAACTGACATCTTGGTAATACTGACTCTTCCTATCCATGAACATGGACTGTCTCTTCCTTTAGTTAGCTCTTCTTTGGTATCTTTTATCTGAGTTTCGTAATTTTCCTCATGTAGATATTGTATATATTTTGTCAGATTTGTATCTAAGTATTTCATTTTGGGGGATGCTAATGGAAATATTAATGTGTTTTAAATTTGAAATTCCATTTACTTATAGCTGGTATATAGGAAAGCAATTGCCTTTCCTAATATCCTGCAACCTTGCTGTAATTGCTTATTAGTTACAGGAATTTTTTTGACTGTTCTTTCAGATTTTCTACACAGACAAGTCATGGCATCTGAAAACAAAAACAGTTTTATTGTTTTCTTTTCCAATCAGTATACCTTGTGTTTCCTTGTCTTGTCTTGTTGCATTAGCTAGGACTTCCCATACAATGTTGACAAGCAGTGGTGGGAGGGGACATCCTTGCCTTGTTCCTGATCGTAGAAAACTTCGAGTTTCTCACCATTAGATATAATATTAGCTATAGGTATTTTGTAGATGTTCTTTATCAAGTTGAGAAGTACCCTTATATTCCTTCTTTAATGAGGGTTTTTGTCAATGAATGAGTTTAATTTTGTCAAATGCTTTTTCTGTATTGATATGATCTTGTGATTTTTCTTTCTTAGCTTATTGATGTGATGGATTACATTAATTGATTGTCAGATGTTGAGCCAGCCTTGCATACATGGGATAAATCCCACTTGGTCATGGTTTATAATCCTTTTTATACATTATTTGATTCGATTTGCAAATATTTCATTGAGGATGTTTGCAGCTATGTTTCTGAGAGGTATTGTTCTGTAGTTTTATTTTAATGTCTTTGCCTGTTTTAATATTAGGGTAATGCTGGCTTCATTGATTAAATTAGGAAGTATTCTTCTGCTTCTATCTTCTGGAAGAGATCATAGGGAATTGGTATAATTTCTTCCTTAAATGTTTCTTAAAATTCACTGGTGAAGCCATCTGAGCCAAACTGCTTTCTCTTTTGGAAGGTAATTAATCATCAACACAATTCCTTTCCTTTCCTCCTTCCTTCTTTCCCTTCTTCCTTCCCTCCCTCTCTCCCTCCCTTTCTCCCTTCTTCCTTTCATTTTTTCCAGCTTTATTGGGGGTATAATTGTTGATTCAATTTTTTAAATAGATAACAGGACTGTTCAGATTGTCTCTTTCTTCTGTGAGTTTTAACAGATTGTGTCTTTAAGGAATTTATCCATTTCATCTAAGTTATCAAATTTATGGGCATCTGATTGTTCATAATATTACTTTAACGTACATCAGATCTGTAGTGAGGTCCCCTCTTTCATTTATGATATTTGTAGTTTGTGTCTGCTTTCCTTCTCCCTCTCTCCTTCCCTTCCTCCCTCCGTCCTAGAGTTTGTAATATGCATTTACAGCTAATCTAAGCCCACTTTAAAATAACATTTACCACTTCATGTGTAGTGCAAGTACTTTATAATAACAAAATACTCCTAATTCCTTCCTTCCATCCCTTGTGTCTTTGCTGTCATTCATTTCACTTATACCTGAGCATGCTCTCACACATACACACACACACACACACAAACATATGTAACTGAATATATCGTTATTATTTTGAACAAACTGTTATCTGTTGGATCAGTTAAGAATAATAAAAATAAAATTTTTATTCTACCTTCATGTATTTCTTTATGATGCTCTTTCTTTCTAGATGTAGATAAAAGCTTCTGATGTGTCATTTTCCCTCTCTCTGAAGAGCTTCTTTTAGTAGATCTTGCAAGGCAGATCTATTGGCAACAAATTCTCTCAATTTTTTGTTTGTTTGGAAAAGTCTTTTTTTCTTCTTTTTTTTTGAAGGATAATTTCATAGGGTACAGAATTTGAGGGTTTTGCCTTTTTTCCCTCAACACTTTAAATATTTCTCTGTACTCTCTCCTTGCTTGTATGGTTTCTGAGAAGTTGAATGTAATTGTTATCTTTGCTTTTGTATAGGGAAGGAATTTTTTTCACCTCTGGCTTCTTTCAAGAATGTTTTTTCAATCTTTGATTTTCTGCAGTTTAAATATGATATGCCTACGTATAGTTATTTGGGCATGTTTCCTGCCAAATTTTGTGTTCTGCACTTCATGATCTGTGGTTTGGTGTTGACATTAATGTATAGAAATTCCTGGTTATCATTCCTTCAAATATTGCTTCTACTCCATTTTCTCTCTAGTTGCTCGCTGCAACTAGAAAAAGCCCACACGCAGCAATGAAGACCCAACGCAGCCAAAAATAAATAAAATTAAATCTTTAAAAAAAGAAAGTTCCTTTTCCCCTCCTACTGCTTGAAGCACAAGGAGATTTTTCTCTGACATGCACTGTGAGTACCTGATAGAGTTCCTGGAGGTAAAACTTGCAAAAGTATGTGGTTCTGGGATCTCTTGGAGTCTTAGCGCTCAGACCTGTCAACATTGAGCCTCTCAATTACAGTTCAGGTTTGTCAATTACAGTTCAGGTTTTCCTACCCTGGCATTGATTCCCACAGAGGTTTCTTCATAGGTTTCTGCTCTGATAAGTTGTGATTCTCTATATCCACCTGTCTATTTCTCTAATTTTGGGGCATCAGTTTGCCCTGTGACCTCATTTCTCTGAGGAATCTAAGAAGAGTTGTTGATTTTTTTTAGTTTGTTCAGCTTTTTACTTATTGGAATGGGTTGGCAACTTTTCAGCTTCTTGCATGCTGGAGCAGAAAACAGAAGTTGAAATACTAATACTTTGTTGAGGATTTTTGCTTCCATTTTCATTTGAGATATTGGTCTGTAATTTTCTTTTAATATCTTTGTCTGATTTTGGTATTGGGATAATGCTGAAATCATTGAATGAATTGAGAGTTTTTTCTTCGTCTCCATTCTAAAAGAATTTGTGTAGAATTTGTATTTTTTTTCCTTAAATGTTTGATGAAACTTGGCAGTGAAATTATCTAAGCCAAGATTTCTCAACCTCAGCGCTATTGATATTTTAGGTCTTGTAATTTTTGTTCTTGGGGACCTTTCCTGTGCAGTGAAGGGTTTAGCAGCATCCCTGGCCTCTGCCCAGTAGATGCCAGTAGCATCCCCTCACAGTTGTGGCAACCAAAAATGTCTCTAGATGTTGCCACATATTCCCTGGGGCCAAAGTCTACCCCAATTGAGAATTACTGACATAAACCATGTATGCAGGGGAGACTTCCCTGGTGGTCCAGTGGTTAAGACTCCGCGCTCCTAATGCAGGTGGCCCAATTTCGATCCCTGATCAGGGAAGTAGATCCCGCATGCCACAATGAAGATCCTGAAGATCCCATGTGCTGCAACTGAAAAAAAAAAAAAAAGATACTGCATGCTACAACGAAGCTCCTGCCTGCCGCAACTAAGACCCGGCGTAGCCAAATAAATAAATAAATTTTAAAAAAACACAAGTATGCAGGGGTTTTCGTTGTTACTGTTGAATAGCTTTTTAATTATAAATTTAATATTTTAATTGATATAGGGGTATGACATTTTCTATTTTTTCTTTTTTTTTCCCACATCTTTATCGGAGTATAATTGCTTTACAATGGTGTGTTAGTTTCTGCTGTACAACAAAGTGCATCAACTATATGTATACATATATCCCCATATCCCCTCCCTCTTGAGCCTCCTTCCCACCCTCCCTATCCCAGCCCTCTAGGTCGTCACAAAGCGTCGAGTTGATCTGCCTGTGCTATGCAGCAGCTTCCCACTAACCAATCCATTTCACATTTGATAGTGTATATATGTCAGTGCTGCTCTCTCACTTCGTCCCAGCTTCCCATTCCCCACCCTGCATCCTCAAGTCTGTTCTCTACATCTGCGTCTTTATTCCTGCCCTGCCACTAGGTTCATCAGTACTGTTTTTTTAGATTCCATATATCTGCGTTAGCATACGGTATTTGTTTTTCTCTTTCCGACTTACTTCACTCTGTATGACAGACTCTAGGTCCATCCACCTCACTACAAGTAACTCAATTCTGTTCCTTTTTATGGCTGAGTAATATTCCATTGTATGTATGTGCCACATCTTCTTTATCCACTCATCTGTCGATGGACATTTAGGTTGTTTGCATGTCCTGGCTATTGTAAACTGTGCTACAATGAACATTGTGGTACATGTGTATCTTTTTGAATTATGGTTTTCTCTGGGTATATGCCCAGGAGTGCGATTGCTGGGTCATATGGTAGTTCTACTTTTAGTTTTTTAAGGAACCTCCATAGTGTTCTCCATAGTGGCTGTCAATTTACATTCCCACCAACAGTGCAGGAGGGTTCCCTTTTCTCTACACCCTCTCCAGCATTTATTGTTTCCAGATTTGTTGATGATGGCCATTCTGACCCATGTGAGCTGATACCTCATTGTGGTTTTGATTTGCATTTCTCTAATGTTTAGTGATGTTGAGCATCTTTTCATGTGTTTGTTGGCCATCTGTATGTCTTCTTTGGAGAAATGTCTATTTAGGTCTTCTGCCCATTTTTGGATTGGGTTGTCTGTTTTTTGATATTGAGCTGCATGAGCTGCTTGTATATTTTGGAGATTAATCCTTTGTCAGTTGCTTCGTTTGCAAGTATTTTCTCCCATTCTGAGGGTAGTCTTTTCATCTTGTTTATGGTTTCCTTTGCTGTGCAAAAGCTTTGAAGTTTCATTAGGTCCCATTTGTTTATTTTTGTTTTTATTTCCATTTCTCTAGGAGGTGGGTCAAAAAAGATCTTGCTGTGATTTATGTCATAGAGTGTTCTGCCTATGTTTTTGTTTTTGTTTTGTTTTGTTTTTTTAATATATGTCCATGACACTCTCTTACCCTGTCACATCTCACCCCACCCCCTCCCCATATCCTCAAGTCCATTCTCTAGTAGGTCTGTGTCTTTATTCCCGTCTTGCCACTAGGTTCTTCATGGCCTTTTTTTTTTTTTTTTCCTTAGATTCCGTATATATGTGTTAGCATACTGTATTTGTTTTTCTCTTTCTGACTTACTTCACTCTGTATGACAGACTCTAACTCCATCCACCTCATTACAAATACCTCCATTTCATTTCTTTTTATGGCTGAGTAATATTCCATTGTATATATGTGCCACATCTTCTTTATCCATTCATCTGTCGATGGACATTTAGGTTGCTTCCATGTCCTGGCTATTGTAAATAGAGCTGCAATGAACATTTTGGTACATGACTCTTTTTGACCTATGGTTTTCTCAGGGTATATGCCCAGTAGTGGGATTGCTGGGTCGTATGGTAGTTCTATTTGTAGTTTTTTCAGGAACCTCCACGCTGTTCTCCATGGTGGCTCTATCAATTTACATTCCCACCAACAGTGCAAGAGGGTTCCCTTTCCTCCACACCCTCTCCAGCATTTATTGTTTCTAGATTTTTTGATGATGGCCATTCTGACCGGTGTGAGATGATATCTCATTGTAGTTTTGATTTGCATTTCTCTAATGATTAATGATGTTGAGCATTCTTTCATGTGTCTGTAGGCCATCTGTATATCTTCTTTGGAGAAATGTCTATTTAGGTCTTCTGCCCATTTTTGGATTGGGTTGTTGGTTTTTTTGTTATTGAGCTGCATGAGCTGCTTGTAAATCTTGGAGATTAATCCTTTGTCAGTTGCTTCATTTGCAAATATTTTCTCCCATTCTGATGGTTGTCTTTTGGTCTTGTTTATGGTTTCCTTTGCTGTGCAAAAGCTTTTTAATTTTTTGTATTTTCTTTTTAATATGTTTTTTAATTTTATTTATTTATTTATTTGTATATTTTTATTTTTGGCTGTGTTGGGTCTTCGTTTCTGTGTGAGGGCTTTCTCCAGTTGCGGCAAGCGGGGGCCACTCTTCATCGCGGTGCGCGGGCCTCTCACTGTCGCGGCCTCTCTTGTTGCGGAGCACAAGCTCCAGACGCGCAGGCTCAGTAGTTGTGGCTCACGGGCCTAGTTGCTCCGCGGCATGTGGGATCTTCCCAGACTAGGGCTCGAACCCGTGTCCCCTGCATTGGCAGGCAGATTCTCAACCACTGTGCCACCAGGGAAGCCCTCTGCCTATGTTTTCCTCCAAGAGTTTTATAGGGTCTGGCCTTACATTTAGGTCTTTAACCCATTTTGAGTTTATTTTTGTTTCTATTTTTTCTTGAGTCAGACTTGGTTAACTTATGTCTTTTAAGAGATTTTTACATTTCACCTCTGTTGTTGGACTTATTGGAAAAAAAATTGTTAATAATATTCTCTTTTTATCCTTTTAATGTCTACTGGTTATGTGATAATGGATACAGATTATCTCTCATACATTCCTGATTTTAGTAATTTGTCTTTTTTTCTTGATCAGTTTTGCCAGAAGTTATCAGTGTTACTGATCTTTAAAAACGTGTACCTCTTTTGTTTCACTGATTTTTACCTCTTTCTCTGTTTCTGTCGCATTTATTTTTGCTCTTTATTATTTACTTTCCTCTTGGTTCGAATTTGTTTTTTCTAGATTTTTAAGATGGATCATTGATTTTAGACCTTTTATCTTTTTAATATGTGGATTAAGCTATACATTTCCCTCTAACTATGCTTTAGCTGCATTTTACAAGTTTCAGAATTTTCATTTTCATTCGATTCAAAATGTTTTCTCTGTTATTTCTTTTGTCATGATTCTTTGGAAATGTGTTGTTTTAATTTTCAAATATTTTAGAATTTTCCCAGATGTTTCTGTAGATAATTTCTAATTTAATTCCATTATGCTCATACAGTATACATTATGAAATTTTAGTCTTTTTCAATATATTGAGACTTGTTTTATGTCCTAGATATAGCTTGTCTTAGGGAATGTTCCTTGTGTCCTTGAAAAGAATGTGTATGTTCTGCTGATGTTGGGTTAGTGTTGTATAAATGTCAGTTAGGTCATGTTAGATGATAGTGTTGTTCAAGTCTTGTATAATTTTGCTGATTTTCTATTTGTTCTGTGAATTACTGAGAGAGGAGTAATAAAATGTCCACCATAGTCTACTTGGCTATTTCTCCTTTTGCTCTTTTTTTTCTCTTTTTGTTTTGAAGCTTCGTATTTATGTCTTCTAGATGAATCGACCTTTTTACCATTAATGTAATGTCTTTTTTGCCCTGGTAATGGTTCTTATTATGAAGTTTTTGTCTAACTTTAATTTAGCCACTGAAGCTTGCTTTCACTTAGTGTTTACATGATATTTATTCTTCTATCCATTTACTTTTTATCCATCTTCATATTTAAAGTGGTTTTTTTGTATGTAGCATATATTTGGGTCTATGTAGGCAGTCTAATACTCTCTTCTTTTTAAATGGAGTGTCATTTATTGGTATGACTTGTTTTAAATTTACTATCTTGCTACTTCTTTTCAAATTGTCCCATCTGGTCTTTGTTTCTTTTTATCTCATTTCCTGCCCTCTTTTGGATTAAATGAGTTTTTTAGTACTCCATTTTAACTCCACTGTTAGCTTATTCAATATACCTTTGTTTTAGTTTTTCAGTGGTTGTTCTTGGCCAACAGTTCTCAAACGTTTTATTTTTACAACTGCTTTGGATTCTGGGTATGAAGGATCTCAAAGAGTTCTTGTTTATGGGGATTGTCTGTCAATTACTGCTGTACCCAGAATTAAAACTGAAAGAATGAAATATTTATTAATTCACTTAAAAAGTGAAATTGGCCATCCCTTCTCCCCTCCCCCCCCCCTTTTTTTTTTAAACTGTGAGTCCATGTCATGAAGAACACAGTGATTAGTAGTACAGTTTGGTGTCTCTGCCTTGATTTGTGCTAAGGCATCAACAGTTTTATTCAATATTGCTTTAGCAAAATTAGTGCTAATGTCAACACATTGACAAACTATTAGCACTATTAGGACTATAGTTTTGACTTTGCAAACCTCATGAAACCATCTCTGGGACACTGTTGAGAACTGCTGCAGTAGGGCTTACGATATTTATCTTTATCACAATCTATGCTCAAATAATGTTATACCACTGTGAGCATAATGTAATAACCTTACAACAGTATACTGCCTTTCTCTCCCTTCTGATTTTGTGCTGTAAGCCCCTCAGTACACTGGTATTATTTTTGCTTTAAGTAGTCAGATATCCTTTTAAAAATGACTTATATATTTTTGTCTCTTATTTATGTCTTTTCTAAAATGTTTTCCATATTTACTATTTTTGGTGCTTTTTATTTCTTTGTGTAGATTCATGTTTTCATATGATGTATTCTTTCTGCCTGAAAGATTTCCTTTAAAATATAGAGCAGGTCCACTGACAACAGATTCTCTCAGGTTTTGTTTGTCTGAAAACATTTCTATTGTGCTTTTATTTTTCAAAGATACATATTTTTTTTGGTATAGGGTCCTAAATCAACAGGCTTTTTCCCCCATTATTTTATTATTTTTTTTCTTCCAGCAATTTAAAGGTTTTTCCATTGTCTTCTGACTTGCATAGTTTCAGGTGAGTCTGAACATTCATGTCTCTCCTGAATATCCTGTGTAATCAGTGAAGACTTTCCATTCTGGTTGGTGGGAATATGAATACTTCTCAGCCGTGGGTGAGCTCTGGAAACTGTTTTGCTTACCACTCCACAGTAATTGTTCTTTCCCCGGAAGTTGTTTTTTGCCCAGCCTTGTAGTATTTCGCCTTACACATGTGCAGTTTGGTATTCAGCTGAAGACTCAAGAGGACTCCTGTGCAGATTTCTGGAGCTCTTTCTCAATGGAGTGCTTTTCTGCTACTCTGGCCCACAAATTCTGGCCCCCCTTGACCATTCCAACTAACAGCCAGGCTTTCTTCAAGTTTTCCCTTCCTGCC
Source organism: Eschrichtius robustus (assembly GCF_028021215.1). NCBI lineage: Eukaryota > Metazoa > Chordata > Mammalia > Artiodactyla > Eschrichtiidae > Eschrichtius > Eschrichtius robustus. The sequence goes on from NC_090830.1 coordinate 106,390,874, forward strand.
CTGGATGTCCAGAACTGCCCCCATGCATACTAATGGGATGATCGATAGGCTCACCTTGTTTGTTACCCCTTTGGGATCCCAGAGGTTGTTTTCAGCAAGAAAGTTGGTATGAATTACCCAGTCCACCAAGTGGGAATCTACCTATCTTTCTGAAGAATTTTTTTGTCCAACGTGTATATATTAGTTTTAGGAATGTAGATGAAAACCAAATACTTACTTGTTTCTAATTACATATTCAATTCACATATATAATAATATATTAAGAAATAGTGTCTTTTTATTCAGATCTGTTTGCATACATCTTTGATGTCAGTACGTTCAGCATCACTGACCACTTTTGTGGTCTTTAACCCCAGAGCACATCATCTTCACTTTCGTCAAAGTTGTAGGAGATATAGTGCTTTTTAAGTGTATTATCTTGTTACTAAAATTTTGTCTCAAGCCACAAGCTTCCAGATGCATTACATTTTTTCTTTTATTTGTTCTATAAGTATAAAATTATGATCTCTACAACCTGATCTCTTACTATATTGTTCTTTAAGGTAATGTTTAAAAGGCTCTTTATGATAGTTTGCAATTGAATGGTTATACCTCCGGGAATCCTTCATTACTTTGTGTCCATTTTCTTCCTTTCCTTCTCCAATTTAACAAAGCCACAACAAAAAAACCTATTAAAAAAAAAATCACCTTCCAGGGGCTTCCCTGGTGGCGCAGTGGTTAAGAATCTGCCTGCCAATACAGGGCACGTGGGTTCGAGCCCTGGTCCGGGAAGATCCCACATGCCACGGAGCATCCAAGCCCGTGCACCACACTACTGAGCCTGTGCTCTAGAGCCCGCAAGCCACAACTAGTGAGCCCACGTGCCACAACTACTGAAGCCCGCGTGCCTAGAGCCCGTGCTCTGCAACGAGAAGTCACAGCAGTGAGAAGCCTGCGCGGCGCAACGAAGAGTAGCCCCCACTTGCCACAACTAGAGAAAGCCTGTGCGCAGCAATGAAGACCCAATGCAGCCTAAAATAAATAAATTTATTTTAAAAAATTATTTAAAAAAAAAATCACCTTCCAAACTAGTGTTGACTGAGATAGTTTCAGGATAATGCACCTTCTCCAAATAGTGCTTTGCTGTTCAAATTAATAGAGAGAAAGCACCCATAAAATTAGATGTTGTTAAGCAAATGTGCTTTCTCTTTTCTAAGAGATTATTTTGAGGAAAAACATCTTTTTCGTTTATGTGAATCCAGTATTTCTTTGCCTTGGAATTGTAAGTAATTTTTTCTACTTTATGCTTGTGGAGATGACAGCAATTGCCTACCATCTTTTGATCAGACTTAGAATTAATTGCCTGTTTGACTCAAATTTTCTTACAGTAACTAGAATAAATTATCCTACAGATATTTGCCAGCCTGCCCCTAGCGCTGGTTTCATCTTCTATTCTAGTTACCCCAGTTAAAGTAAACATTCCATAGAACAATATTTTGAGTGAAAGATGAAGAATAAGTTAAATTAAAAAAATAAACAGGCTTCATTACAATACCCCATAAAAATACGTTCCCTAAGTTAAAAGAAAAGCTAAATGCCTCTTAACCTTTGGTAGGTAGCTCCCAACAACTCATGAAAATAAGTCAGTTAAAACTGACCTTTGAAAAAAAACTGACCTTTGGAATTCCCTGGCGGTCCAGAGGTTAGTACCGTGCGCTTTCACTGCCGAGGGCCTGGGTTCAATCTCTGGTTGGGAAACTAAGGCCACACATGCCGCGCGACATGGCCAAAAAAAAAAAAAACAACCAAACAACAACAACTGACCTTTGTTGGCAGGAAATGAGGTAGATCGATGTGATATTTTCAAACGGTGATTTGCTATAGCTAGCATTATTTACTGATTTCCTTGGACTATGATATTTCCAATTGCTTTTTAATATTGTAAAGTTTCTTTATAACTTATAAAATTATCAATTTTTTGTTCCTTATTAAACTTCTATGGAAGGAATATACAGGGGATTTTTATGACATGACCCACATGGATTTAAAGTGAAAATGACTTCAGGAATTTCTCCCATGAGATATTATTTGGTTGTATTTTTAAATGAAGTCTTATTATGTATATCAACTACTTATCAATAACTTGAACACTATTTTCTCTCTCTATTGCCTTCGACTCATTTAAGAATTATGTGATTTTCCTCACCTATAGGGATAAGCCCTAATTAACTTTAACTCATTGATAAAGCTTATTTTTCAGGTCATTGTGATTGCGTGTTGAATGGGGTGTTTCCTGGGACCTTCCAGGAAAGATGCTTTCTTTGTATTTTGTGAGAGTTATTATTAGAAGAGCAACTAGAGGATCTTTGAAAGTTATGCTATGAGGATGTGACAACTGGCTTTGCTACAGTCATTTCTCTGAGCAGCAAGCCAACCTCCAGATGAAGCCCACACGTGGAGGAGGGCATAGCTGAGAGAGTAGTAGAGAAGTGGAGTCTCTGATTGGTGCTGTGAGCCTCTTGGTCAAATAGAGACCACAGTTAGCTAAATATATGGAATATTAGTCCTGTGGTCTGATACATTTGCCTAAATGTATTTGATATCACTTTGTGATTATTTTTGAAAGTACTGATATTTAATATTTTACTATTTCTAATATAATTTGTAATTTTAATCATGTTAAAAGAGCATCTTAAGTTATTTGGCAAATATTTAAGTCATTAAATATGTATAAATCTATCCTACTTTCAGATAAGTATGGATTGATGTCATGTTTTAAGCTTTTAAAATAATTATTCTCTAGAAATTTAAAGCATTTTTATGCTAAGCATCTGTGATAGGAAATACTAGAATACAACTTCTTTCCTCATGTGAAAAATATTTGAGTGACAATTCTGTATAAAGCTCATTTGTAAGGTAGATACATAAATAAATGATATTTATGTACTTGTTTTTGTCTTGCCTTTCATATTAAATGTGTACTTATTTAGTTAATTTTTAATAAAAGACTTTTCATTTTTTGTTCAGACTTTCAGTGGCTCTCCATTTTGTTCATCATGAATTCCAAATATTTTTGCCCGTGAAAGGCCCCATAATTTAGCCTATACTTTATTTCTCATCCTTTTTCATATTCAGTGAGATTAATGTGTTTCCCTAATCCATGCCTTTGCTTGCTCCCCCTGGCATGTTCTGTCCAATCCTTTCTATGTAATTAATACCTATCATTTTTGCCCCAGTTCTGATCCCAACTCTTCAGTAAAATCTTTGTGAGTTATCCACCGTGACTATAAAATGATCTCTCTTACAAACAAACTACTTTATTTCTTGTAAGAAAAGTCAAACAGTACTGAATAATTTAAAGTAAGACAAATGCACTTCATTTCTAGTCTAACCCTCCAGAGGAAAACCCCTTCTAGTTCAAATTCCTTGATATTTTTCTATGTAAACTTGAGCATATATGACTTATTTGGTTATCACTTCTTTTGACTGCCATATCGGAGAGTACAGTTCTATAGGCTTAATCATATTTGTTTGATTTTTCTTTTGGCAAGAATACTTCAAGAATGATGCTATGTACTTCATATTGCATCAGGAAACACATACTATCTGGTGGTCTTTTAAAATAGTGTTTAGATGGATCAGTGATTGAGGTATTGTTAGCTTGATCTTCCCACTTTAAAGTTCTCCATCAGCCTCTCACTGAATGGTTTCATCTGTCTCATTATTTTAAATTGTCATAGATAGTTACTTGACTGTCTGCTAATACATAGTAAGATAATAGATCGTTAAAAGGCCAAGCTCTGGAGCCTACCCTGCCTGCAATTTATGACCTTTGGCAAGTGACTGCACATCTTTGTGCCTCAGTTTCCTCTACTGTGAGTTAGGTGCCTCACAAGGTTGTTTCAAGGATTAAATGTGTTAACTGTTTAAAACAATGCATGGTACATTGTGACAGTAAATGCTAGCTGTTATTAATATATTGATTTAGAAGTTTTGGGGGGGTGGTGGGATGAATTGGGAGATTGGGATTGACATATATACACTAATATGTATAAAATAGATAACTAATAAGAACCTGCTGTATAAAAAAATAAATAAAATTCAAAAAGAAAAAAGTTTTATTTTGCTATCTATGTACTGGCATTTGTTTGCATGGAACATGCTTTATTGGATAGTATTCATTGCATTCTATCTGGCAGTGAGACCTGGTCACATTGTAGGAAGACAAAGTGCTGTTTAAGTGATAACAAACCTCATATGTATTTAGCATCTATGGTTTTTAATAAGAAAAACATATTAGCAGAAATGGGGATTTGTTACACTTGAGTTTGTAATGAAGAAAAGAAACATTGATCATAATTACATGTGTATCCTAGATATTAGGAAAGAAAATTTCGAAAGAGAAAAAGAAATGAGTGACCCCATGGATTTTGACACTGAAAGGCTATGCAGTTCTTTGAAATGTGAATTAATAAAAATGAAAGTACACAGTTCTAAATAATTTGAGAAGAAGTCTCTAAAAATCCAATGCAGTCATGCAAAGGAACTCTCAGATTAACAGCATAGATTTAGTAGGTGGAAGGAGAGATGTAAAACTAAAGACAGTTATAAAACAATAGTACAAACCATTATAAACAGTGGCAGGAACCATAAAGTAAGCTTGAAGTTTATAGAAAATGACTAAGACAACATAAACTGTTTTTTAACGTGATATCAAATAAGATGAATCTTCAACAAGATTATCAGATTTTTAAGAGGGATGGAATCATCAGTTCATATTTTGCAACTGTCAGATTCAGTAGGGAGAAACAGTCTCTGAGTTAGAAGAGATAATAATATTAAAAGAATTATAGGCCATGGTAGGAAAGCAGCTAGTTAGTAAGTGAAACATTTGACCACTTTAAGTGCATTTAATTTTCTTCATTTAAATTAATGTCTTCTCTAGAAGCCAGTGGGCTCGCAGATCTCATGAAATCACTGAGTAATCTTTGAGAATGTCATGGCAAATATATTCGTTATCTGGAGATGATCAAACACTAGCTTGACTTTTTTTTTTAGAACGGGGAAAATGTGGGTTCTGGAAATTACAAACCATAATCTTGTTACTGATCTTTTGCAAATTTCTAGAAATAAATTTCAGAAGCTTGTGAACATTTATGAAAAAAATGCTCAAATGTGGAAATTTAAATGTGTTCACCAAAAACATATCATGTTAATTAACTTCACTTCTTTTAAGAGAATTATCAATTCAGTTGAATGAGAAAAATACTGTAGTAACAGTCTTTTAATTTTAGTGAAGTATTTGACAGTCTTTGGCTGTATTTTTGGATAAGATATGTTGGTGAATTATTGTTTCAATTTAGAGTAAGTAGGTAGATTTATAGTAGTTAGATTCAGAGTAGGTTGAAATCCAAAACCAGTGTTTGATTAGAGGTTCAGTGTCACCCTTGAGAGAAATCTTCAGAGCATTGCAGCAGGATTACCTATTTCTTGTGTCAACATTTCCATCATTGATCTTGGCTGAAGGTTTAGAAAGTAGGCTTATCTGCTGTAAATTATTGAAAGCTGGACTTGGATAACTGATACCATAGAAAGTAAGCAGGAATATCTTTCTAAAACCTTAGCTAATTAATCTAGTACATTTATATCTTCCCCTCTTTTAACATACTTTCATACTTTACATATAATATAAATTCATAGTTTATATTGCTTCAGGGGGAAAAAAGTGACTTTTTTTGTCTACCTGATCTTTTTACCAAATTAATGTATGAATTGTATATATTCCTTATTATAGCATAATATCTTTAATGATACAGATTTAATAATGCAAACTGCAAATTGGAAAAGTTAGTTGCTGCATATGTATATTTTTGTCTACTCTAGGAATATGAAGCACGAACAGGGAGAACCTGTAAACCACCACCTCAGTCTTCAAGACGAAAGAATTTTGAATTTGAGCCACTCTCTACCACTGCCCTGATTCTTGAGGATCGACCATCGTAAGTATTTTAGTGATCATCAGGCACACTGTTTGAATTTTAAACTTTAATTTTTCTTATTACTATTTCATTTAAAAGATACCAAGAAATTAGTTAAAGAAATGGGTTTGTTAGAGAAAATTATTTTTAATCCCAGAGATGAATCCTAACACTAATAGGGAAGAATTGTTGATCTCCAAGCTTTATGCATATTTTCTAGAATCTCTATGACCCAGTGTATGAAACATAAAATCTTGGCTTTTTATATCTGTTCCTATTTCAACCTTCCTCTGCCTTATCTTTTTTTTTTTTTAATTGAAACATAGTTGATGTACAGTATTGTTATAACTGGAGGTTTGTTCTGCTTAATCCTTTTCACTTATTTTGCCAATACACACCCCCCGCCTTATCGTCACATGATAGAGCAGTTATTTTTCCTTTCTTGACATTTAATATGCACTTATGATGTATTTGTCCTTTTTGCCTTTTATGCCACGCAACTACTGACTGTCAACCAGTTGGTTTACTGTTAAGAATATATTCTTTTTTTAAGTATTTATTTATTTATTTAGCTGCGTTGGGTCTTAGTTGCGGCACGTGTGATCTTTTGTTGCAGCACGCAGGTTCTTCATTGTGGCATGCGGGCTCCAGAGCGCACGGGCTTGGTAGTTGCAGTGCGCAGGCTCTCTAGTTGTGGTGCACAGGCTTACTTGCCCTGCGGCATGTGGGATCTTAATTCCCTGACCAGGGATCGAACCTGTATCCCCTGCATTGGAAGGTGGATTCTTTTTTTAAAAAATAAATTTATTTATTTATTTATTTTTGGCTGCATCGGGTCTTTGTTGCTGCGTGCCAGCTTTCTCTAGTTGAGGCGAGCCGGGGCTACTCTTCATTGCGGTATGCGGGTTTCTCATTATGGTGGCTTCTCTTGTTGCGGAGTATGGGCTCTAGATGCGGGAGCTTGAATAGTTGTGGCACACAGGCTTAGTTGCTCCGCGGCCTGTGGGATCTTCCCGGACCAGGGATCGAACCTGTGTCCCCTGCATTGGCAGGCAGATTCTTAACCACTGTGCCACCAGGGAAGTTCCTGGAAGGCGGATTCTTTACCACTGGACCACCAGGGAAGTCCCTCACCTACATAATTCTTTAAGAGTAAGGCTTTTTCCTTTCTTTCATGTCTTTGTTGACTTCTTCAGCCTTCAGTGAATTCTTTTACTTTCTGAATGCTTTTAAGACTTTCCTTTATGTGATTTTCATAAATTAGATTATGGTTGCTTTGGTGTGGTTTTCTCATGTTCCATCTGTTTGGGGTTCATTGAGCTTAATGTGTCTGTGCATTTATAGTTTTGTGTCGATTTTGGAAAAATTTTAGCCTTCGTTTCTTCAACAGTTTTTTGTTCTGCCCTCCCTCCTTTCTTCTGAGATGTCCATTAAACATGTTACTTGATATTTTTCCATGTCCCATAGCTCATTTGTGTTTTTGGAGGGGTATTCTTTCTCTCTGTTTCATTTTGTATAGTTTTATATTATTATATCTTAAAGTTCACTTATATTTTTTTCTTCTGCAGTATATAATTTGCTGTCAATCCCATTTTTTGAATTTATCATTTTAGAAATTTTCATCTGTAGACATTTGATTTGGATCTTAAGTTTCTCTTATCATGCTCCTGCTTTCTTCTACCTTCTTGAGTATGTTTATAACAGCAGTTTTATCGTCCTTGATTTATAATCCTGTTATCTGACATTTCTGCACTATTTCTGCTGATTGATTTTTCTTCTCATTATAGTGTATTTTCCTGATTCTTTACATCCCTGGTAATTTTTATTGGATACCAGCTGTTGTATTTTTACATGGTTGGATATTGGACTTTCTTGTATTACTTTAAATATTTTTTTGGTTTGGTATGCAATTAAGTTATTTGGAATTGGTTTGATCCTTTTGATATAAGCATTGTTAGAGTGCTTCCAGAACAGCCTTTAGGGCTAATTTATCCTTACTACTGAGGCAATACCCTAAGGACTCTATCTGATACCCTGTCTATTAGGAGGTCTTTCTACTTTGACGGGTCAGTCCAGTGTGATTTTCAGATTGTTCTGCCTATTTCTTGTGTTTCTTTCCCTGGCCACCATAGTTTAATCACACGCGTGCATAGATCAGTGTTCAGGCAAAGCCTCTGCAGCTCCCTTCTCTCTGGTACTCTGTTACGCAAATTCTGTCTGTCTTGGACTCCCCAACTTCAAACTCTATTTCCTCAACTCAGCAAGACCGGTGGGCTCTGTTTTGGCACTCTCTCCTACCACTGAGACCTGGAGACAGGCTGTAAGGTCAGGCACTTGCAGGGTTTCCTTGTTTATTTCCTTTCTCATAAGGACCACTGTCTTGTGCTGCCTGTTGTCCAATTATCTTAAAAAATGTTGTTTAATATATTTAACTCATTTTTCTAATTAATTAAGACAAGAGGATAAACCTGACTCTCTTTTTCCATTATGGCCTGAAGCAGAAATCTTAACCTTTATTCCTCCCTGCTACAACATACCTGAGGAATCTGACTAACTCAAGAAGAGAAGAAGTAGAATGTATAATTTGAAAGTTTGTCACATACCTTTTCCACCTAGCCTGTTGAAAATAATTTAAAAATCTAATTCCAAAAACTGGACCTTATTATGACATTTAGATATGGTAATATTCAAATGTGTTTCTTCTTGCGTAGTCATGTATCTAAATCACTGCCTCTGTGAAGCCTTTGATTTTATAAACCAAAATATGGTATATGCAAGTAACTGATTATCAAATTTTTATTCAGAATGGTATCTTAAAACTCTAGTAAAGTGGAAAGCATTTTGTTATAAAAATATACCTGCACTTACATTATGATCTAGGAATTCTGCTCTTAGGTATTTACCAAGAGAAATGAATGTAGACAGCCACACTTGAATATTTAGAGTAGTTTTTATTCATAGTAGCACCTAACTGGAAACAGTCTAAATGTCCATCCACATAGATAAATGGAACATTATTCACCAATTAAAAGGAATACATTACTAATACACAGAACAATGTGGATGAATATCAAAAATATGCTGAGCCATAAAAAGAAACGAAATTGAGTTATTTGTAGTGAGGTGGATGGACCTAGAGTCTGTCATACAGAGTGAAGTAAGTCAGAAAGAGAAAAACAAATACCATATGCTAACACATATATATGGAATCTAAAAAAAAAAAAAAAAAATGGTCATGAAGAACCTAGGGGCAAGACGGGAATAAAGACACAGAGCTACTGGAGAATGGACTTGAGGACATGGGGAGGGGGAAGCGTAGGCTGGGACAAAGTGAGAGAGTGGTAGTGTATATATGGACATATATACACTACCAAATGTAAAATAGATAGCTAGTGGGAAGCAGTCACATAGCACAGGGAGATCAGCTCGGTGCTTTGTGACCAGCTAGAAGGGTGGGATAGGGAACGTGGGAGGGAGGGAGACACAGAGGAAAGAGATATGGGGATATATGTATATGTATAACTGATTCGCTTTGTTATAAAGCAGAAACTAACACACCATTGTAAAGCAATTATACTCCAATAAAAACGTAAAAAAAAAAAAAAAAATATATATATATATATATATATATATATATGCTGAGCAAAAGAAGTCAGGTACAAAAGAATCTATACAAAATTCTTTAAAGGCAGCTGACTAATATGTAGTGATAGAAATCAGATATGTGATTGCTTAAGGTAGGAGGTAGGTAAGTATTAAGTGTAAAGGGGTCAAAAAGAAACTTTCTGGAATGATAGGAACATTCTATATCTTGATTGGTGTGTTGTTTGCGCAGGTATATAAATTTGTCAAAACTCAACAAACAGTACTCTTAAAATATGTTTTTCCGTTTTGTTGTGTGAAATTATACCTCAAAAACGTTGACTAGGGATTTCCCTGGTGGTCCAGTGGTTAAGACTCCGCGCTCCCAATGCAGGGGGCCTGGGTTCGATCCCTGGTCAGGGAAATAGATCCCTCAGGCTGCAACTAAGACCTGACCCAGCCAAATAAATAAATAAATATTTTTTTTAAAAAGTCGACTAAAAAAAAAAAACTATAGTAAGTGGGTTTAACAAATAACCTAGGATTATTGGCTAAAATTGGACATGTTTAAATGATATATAAACAAATATATATGATACATAAATTTATATACACACATATGTATAACAAATATTAGCAACCTGGATTCTGATTCTTTTCTAAGATGCAGAGTTCTTTTCAACCTTAGACTTTCTTAATGTATGAAATGTGAAGGTTGGGTTAGAAATTCTTTGTATCCAGCTATAAAAAGAAAAGAAGTCAATAAACTTAAGTTAGTCTTTTAAAAGTTGATGTAAAACTTGTTTTTCCTCAGAAATCTTCCTGCCAAATCTGTGGAAGAAGCTTTACGTCACCGACAAGAATATGATGAGATGGTGGCTGAGGCTAAAAAACGAGGTATAAAATTTAACTCCAATTGGTATATTTAATTTATTGGTATCAATAGGAAATTAATTTCAGTAGGATGGAAGATGGTGAAATTGACCAAGCCTGTCTTTAAGATGATGCTGATTTCTTATTTTTCTAACTAAATTTGTTCTTAAAGAGAAATAAAATATCATTCTAGAATCACAGTTTTTCTGTAAGTACTTTTACAAAGCTATTATGAGGAGAAAGGCAGCAGACTATCTATGAGAGACTCTGTAATTATGTCATAAACCTGGGACTACTAGTATCTTAATTTATAAATGAAGATATTATTCATGAATCTATTCATGAAATAATTTTTACTTGTTTAAAACAGAAATTAAAGAAGCACATAAAAGAAAAAAAATAATGAAAGAACGATTTAAACAGGAAGAAAATATTGCAAGTGCAATGGTAATTTGGATCAATGAAGTACTACCCAACTGGGAAGTAATGTAAGTAAGCAGACTTTTCCTGAATTTCAGTCTGTCTCCAAAGATCTCGTTTCCAATTTTGTATTTTTATGATTTCCAGCATGTATCTTATGTTTTGACTAAATTATACTATTAACCAATGTTTGAAAATTTTCATGCTTATCTCTGTGCTTTGCTTTTGTAAATCCCTCAGTCTCTAATGCCTACTTCCCTTACTGACCACCCTCTGTGCCTGTCAGAATTTTACCTATCATTTGAGTCCCATCTGAAATATTAGTTGATCCATGAAACTTCTAATTTCCTCAGTTACCATATTTTCTTAATTCTAACATACCATCTATTGCAAGATGCACTATTGATGTAATAGCAGGTTTTTTGGCAAAGAAAATGTTAAATATGTACATTCATTGTAATATGCACTTATTAAATGTTAAATATTAAAGTGACTTCTAATATGCTTCTCTCATAATCAAGATAGTAAGATACATATGATCTTTCCCTTCTGTAATGTCTCATTATACTTTGAGACTAATACACTTCTTGCCTTACTTTGCCTTTTATTTTTTGACAGTATTTTTATACATACCTTATTTTTCCTCTAGACTGGACGGTAGGAGATGTCTTCTGCAATGCCTAGTGTAGGATGTGCATTGGGAATTTGTTGAATATTGTCACAGTGTGACAGATACTATATTAGGCTCTTTATACAAGTAATCACATTTGATTCTTATAACCTTTACTCCCATTTATTTTATAGGGAAGCTCAAAGTCAGAGAGGTTAAGTGATTTGCCCAGGGTTGTACAATTAATGAACGGTTAACCAGATTTGAACTCAAGTCTATCTGATTTTAAAGCCCACACTTCTTTCAGTAGACTGTGCTGCCTCTCAAAGACTAGGGCTTTACACATAGTAAATATGTTGTGATTTTGTTTTTGGTACTGAATTGACAATGCATTTTTATGTTCCTTTTATCTTCTTTTTTCATAATTGTCCCCATATTTCTGATTCTCTCATTGTATCCTAAGTATAAGCGGCAGTTGTAGAAGGCAGTTCCCTTTAAATTGCTATATATTTTTAGGCTTTTTTTGCCTACATACATGAACCCAAGAAAAGAGTGCATCACATACTTAACTCTCTATGTTCTGAAAAATCATTAAGTCACTTGGTCATAGACTAGATAAACCATCATGCAACTAGTGTTTTTGGTATAAAATGTAACTTTCTCCTTTTTTTCTCCCCCTTTAATTCTAGGCGTAGTACAAGAAGAGTTCGAGAATTGTGGTGGCAGGGATTGCCCCCTAGTGTCCGTGGGAAAGTTTGGAGTCTAGCTGTAGGAAATGAACTAAATATCACTCCTGGTTTGTATTCTATATTCAGTTACTCCCACACATGCAAACAGCCATCTTCAGCCTTCCAAAGCAGATTAGTAGATTGGTCATTTGAAAAGGCCATATATGGCCATATACCATATATGTCATTTTAAGAGCATGCTTCATTCCCTACCCCCTTCTAAAACCTGGTAAGATTTAATAAGTAAGTTACTATATTTCATATTATATAAATAAGGTTTGTGGGTTTTCCTTTAGTTTACAACCATCAATAATAATCTTGACATCTAAATATCTTAACTGTAGGTAACTTCAAAAACTTCTGGGTCTAGGTAACAATAGGTGAATAAACATATACAAGGAAAAATAAAATAGCTGTGGAAAAGTTTCCTCTTTTTTCAAAAAGCCATAAATATTGAGGGAAAGCTAGAAATTTCTTTTCCTATCTTTCTACCCAAACCAGTCATTTTGAATTTTTTATTTAAAAATTTTTAAGTTTAAAAAACAAAAAGAAGTAAGATTCTCATTGTTTTTATTTTCTTAAATTTCTTAAAACCTTGATGCATAGGAGTAAAATGTAGATAGGAGTAAAATGTAGTGTAGTTTTGATGAACTAAAAAAAATTACATACAATAAGGATATTATCAGTAGGGTAAAATAATTAGTAATAAAAGATACTAAATGGTCTGAGTGATAATGATAATGCCAGATAAAGGTACCACAGAAAGACTTAGGGACTCTAGTATAATAATATAAATAATACATTGTTACTTAAAATTTTTTATTTACATATTTATTGAAAAAAAGTCAAACAATAGTAAAGTACAAACTGCATGTTTCGTCCCCCTCTTCCACCCAAACTTCTGCTCTTGATCCTACTCTAGGTACCAGTTAGCAATTTGGTGTATGTTCTTCCAGATCTTTTTTCTATGCACATAAAAAAGTGTACATCTACATATGATAATTTTTAAGCCTTCTCTTTTTCTTCCTTTTATTTTTTTTTTCCCCACAAACCATCCGAACATCCCTCTATGTCAGTGCATAAAAGGGACACTTATATGTACTGTAGCTGCACTGTATTCCACGGTTTGGCTGTAGTATAATTTATTTAACCATTTTCCTAGTGATCGCTAAATCAAAGACATATATATTAAAACAACATCGGGGCTTCCCTGGTGGTCCAGTGGTTAAGACTCCAAGGTTCCAATATATGGGGTGCAGGTTCAATCCCTGGTCAGGGAACTAAAATCCCACATGCGTGCGGTGCAGCCAAAAAATAAAAAAAAATAAAAAATAAAAAAAAATCAAGGTACCTGTTTTTTTCACTCCTCAAAAGTGATTAAAATTAATGAAAATTACCCACATAGAGTATGACTGAAAATAATTTAGAAATATTTACCAAAAGCATCAAAAAATGTAACCTTTGATGCATTAATTCCAGTTCTAACACTTTAAGTAAATAATCAGGACTGGTTTCAAAAGCTTTTCTACAAGGATATTCATTACAGCAATCAGCATTATATATAGTTGTACAGAATTTATAACAAAAATCTAAATGTTTATCTTTAGTCTTAAAAGTGATGCCAACTTTGAATAGCATGATCATGTATGGTTTATAAAATTGATTTTCACAAAAATCCTATAATGAACATGTCATTTTAACTTGACTTTTTTTTTAATTAAAAAATTAGAATTTAGAGCAAGAATTGAGTTTTAAATTAAGCCTAGAAAAGGTATTGTATTGGTTAAAGTCTTAGGAATCAGTTTTGCATATAGGTGAGATGAAGAAGTATTGGTGGCTATTTGAAGTTTTGTTTGCAGTTTTGGGGTTTTTTTTGAGAACTTTGGCTTTACACTTTTAGGTATCCTGACAACTTAGACATTAAAACATTGGTTAAGTTGGTATTAATCTTTTGTGATTCTCTAATCAAAAAGTTATTTTTTAAGCTTGAAATTTGTAAGGTTTGTAAAATAACTGGGTCATTTATTTTCAAAGTCATTTTAGCTTCTCTCTACTAAACAGTTATGTATTCAGGAGTGAAATGGGTACTCATTCTCTTCTTTTTCATCAGTGGTGGGAAGAAAGCTAAATTTCAGTGGAAGTAAATTTAGTTTTGATAACTTTGTTTACTTTTAGGGGCTCTAATAGTTTGACTCTTTTCCTGTTGTATTTGTTTTAATCATGAAATTTATAACCATTAGAGAATAGTAACTAAGAATAGGGGTTCTAAAGTCAGTCAAATGTGGTTCAAATCTTGGTTCCACTATGTATTAGGTTTATGACCTTGGGCAAATTACTTAACATCTAGAGGTCTTAGTTTTCTTCATCTGTAAATGGGGATAAGATAATCAGCTATCTCAAAGTAGTGTTCTAACAGTTATTTGTGATGATGAATATCAAATTATAGTGAAAGTGAAATTTACTGAGAATGCATACAGTATCATTACTGTCAGAAAACAAGAAAGTGAAACATACACTGATCTCAAAGTATTCTCTGCTCAAATCCAAGATACTTCTTTAGTCTGCTTCAAGCTCTACGTTTGTACATACAGAATAAAATGTGTGACATGCCCAGTCAAGCATGGAATTGAACTGAGATGCAGGTCATCTTATTATAGATGAGCACTGTAACTCTTCCCTGAAGAGATATCTTTTTTTTTTTTTTTAAGGAATTCCTTTATTTTTTATTTATTTATTTATTTATTTATTTATTTATTTATTTATTTATTTATTTATAGCTGTGTTGGGTCTTCGTTTCTGTGCAAGGGCTTTCTCTAGTTTCGGCAAGCGGGGGCCACTCTTCATCGCGGTGCACGGGCCTCTCACTATCGCGGCCTCTCTTGTTGCGGAGCACAGGCTCCAGATGCGCAGGCTCAGTAGTTGTGGCTCACGGGCCTAGTTGCTCCACGGCATGTGGGATCTTCCCAGACCAGGGCTCGAACCCGTGTCCCCTGCATTGGCAGGCAGATTCTCAACCACTGCGCCACCAGGGAAGCCCCAAGAGATATCTTTTGATGTTTGGAAATGCATTGCTACATTTTTATTATTGGATCAATTTTGTGACTTTCAAAAGTGATGTATTTATTTGGTGAGCCTTTCTTTTTCCAAGACAGTTTTGAAGTTTGAGTAGAACAGTGAAACTGGAATTCCTAGCTTGGAATCAGTTTGAAATGAAAAAGTGCAAACCTCAGTTTAAGAATTGAAAAAAAATTATATATCTAAATTTTAAGATTATATCTACGTCTTATATCAAAACATTGATGGAGTTGGGCACAAATAATAGAAATTTTAAGTTTTTTGTTCTTTTTAAAATTCTTCTTTCCAAACCATGAGTAGTAACAAGAAGTGAACAGAAGGGAGAAGGGATCAGAATAGTAAGAGTCTATTTGAAATGTAAAAGTCAGCAATTTTATAATGATCTGGTTCTTGTTAGTATATATATTGGGTTAGCCAAAAGATTCGTTCGTTTTTATCTGTAAGATGGCTCGTAGCACTTAGTTGTCTTTAACTTCATTCAAAACACTTTTGTTAGATTGTATGTGACAGCTGTCATATCAGCGTGCATTTTAAAAAAGACTTATAAAAATTGGTGAATTTCTGTGTAGCCATTTTAATATTGAAGATGGAAGAAAAAAAACCAACATTTTCAGCATATTATGCTTTATTATTTCAAGAAAGGTAAAAATGCAACCGGAATGGCAAAAAGAGATTTGTTCAGTGTATGGAGAAGGTGCTTTGATTGATCGAACGTGTCAAAAGTGGTTTGTGAAGTTTTGTGCTGGAGATTTCTCGCTGGACGATGCTCCACGGTCAGGTAGACCAGTTGAAGTTGATAGCGATCAAACTGAGACATTAATTGAGAACAATCGAATGTTATACCACAAGGGAGATAGCCAACATACTCAAAAAATCCAAATCAAGTGTTGAAAATCATTTGCACCAGTTTGGTTATGTGAATCACTTTAATGTTTGGTTTCCACATACGTTAAGCTAAAAAAAAAAAAAAACCTTGACCGTATTTCCACATGCGATTCTCTACTGAAACGTAATGAAAATGTTATGTGTTTAAAACAAATTGTGGGGGTTTCCTGGTGGCGCAGCGGTTAAGAATCCGCCTGCCAATGCAGGGGACACAAGTTCGTGCCCTGGTCTGGGAAGATCCCACATGCTGCAGAGCAGCTAAGCCCGTACGCCACAACTACTGAGCCTGTGCTCTAGAGCCTGTGAGCTACAACTACTAAAGCCCGTGCTCTGCAACAAGAGAAGCCACCGCAATGAGAAGCCCGCGCACCGCGACGAAGAGTAGCCCCCGCTCACCACAACTAAAGAAAGCCCACACAGCAACGAAGACCCAGCCATACATACATACATAGATACATAATAAAGTTCCCTTTAAAACAAATTGTGACAGGCGAGGAAAAGTGGATACCACACAATAATGTAGAACAGAAAAGATCATGGGGCAAGTGAAATGAACTATCACCAACCACACCAAAGGCCGGTCTTCATCCAAAGAAGGTGATTGATGTTGTGTATATGGTGGGATTGGAAGGGAGTCCTCCATTATGTGCTTCTTCTGGAAAACGAAACGATTAACTCCAGCAAGTACTGCTCCCAATTAGACCAACTGAAAGTGGTACTCAGCGAAAAGCGTCCAGAATTAGTCAACAGAAAACGCATAGTCTTCCATCAGGCTAATGCAAGACCGCATGTTTCTTTGATGACCAGGCAAAAACTGTTACAGCTTGGCTGGGAAGTTCTGATTCATCCGCTGTATTCACCAGACATTGCACCTTTGGATTTCCATTTATTTCGGTCTTTACAAAATTCTCTTAATGGAAAAAATTTCAATTCCCAAGGCTGTAAAAGGCACCTGGAACAGTTCTTTGCTCAAAAAGATAAAAAGTTTTGGGAAGATGGAATTATGAAGATGCCTGAAAAATGGCAGAAGGTAGTGGAACAAAAGGGTGAATACATTGTTCAATAGAGTTCTTGATGAAAATGAAAAATGTGTCTTTTATTTTTACTTAAAAACCAAAGGCACTTTTTGGCCAACCCAGTATTATGTATACTTACTATCGTACAGTCATACATTGGGATACTGTGCAGTTGTTAAAAAAAACCCGCAAACCTAAAGTAGATTTATTCTACTAATATGGACCAACTTCCAGTGTGATAAAGCAAGATGCAAATCAATGCATGTAATATGTTGCCACTTTTTTTTAAAGGAAAATATATATGTGTATGCTTGTGTTTGCATATTTTTATCTTTAGAGTTTTGGTAAGCACAAAGTGCATTGGAGGGAAGGAAATTTATTTTTCACTCTGTACTGTTTTGTACTGTTTGAATTTTTTAGAAAATCACATTCATATATTACCTTTAAAAACAAATACATTTTTTATTTTTATATTTTAATTAAAAATAAATTTTTGGCCGTGCCGTGCAGCTTGTGGTATCTTAGTCCCCCAACCAGGGATTGAACCCACACCCTCAGCAGTGAAAGTGCCAAGTTCTAACCAATGGACCACCAGGGAATTCCCTAAATACATTTTTTAAAAAAGATTAATTGAAGTAAAAAATGTTCTTGGTATTTTGGGCAATATATAAACGTTGTTATTTGGCAAGAAGTACTTTTTGCTGTTTTGTCATGGAAATTTACTATTTTTATGTATTTTTAAGTATCTATAATAGAAAGTAGAAACAATTAAAATTTAAGAATTGAGAAAAATTTTCAATTTCTTTTGTTCTTGAAGTTTTAATGAGATGCTGTATATGGAAGCACAGAGTGGTAGTCTCAAAAAGTGATTGGGCAATTAAAGTAAAAAGATAGGGGTTGAGATTTTTGTATGTAGCCCTTCTGGCGAAATGTGTGAAGTTTGGTAGCTTTGGATAGCTTAGGTAGCCTTAGATAGCAATATCATAATGGAGAAACCAGTTTCAAGAGAGAAGGAAAGCAAGAAGTAGCATTTGCATTTACTGAGGGTCTGTAAGGTGTCAGGAGCTGTATGTAAATTATTTAATCATCAGTAACCCCATGAGTAGGTGGTGTTTTTCTCCGGTTTACAGATGAAGAAAGCCAAGTTCCAGAGTGATCAAGTACCTTTCTTGAAGTCCCACAGGTAGTAAGTGGCAGAGCTGGAATTTGAATCTAGATCTGACTGACTCCAAGAAAATCATGTCTCTGCTATTCTACAGTGATACTTCTTCAGCAGAAGCATCTCTTCCTGCCTCTTAACATTCATTCTATATTGTAGCTATTTGGATGACCACTCTGCAGTATTTTCTTTGCTATCTTTCTGGTTGAGTAATGAATAGTTTTGATAGAATCAGGTACTTCAATTTGCCACATTTTTGATGCCTGCTACATAAGAAAAATCTGACCTTATAATAGGATTTTTTCTCTTTATTTTTAAGTAAGAGTAAAAATAGAAAATAAGAGAATAAATTTCTTTCCTATTATTTATGAATTTTTGTTCTTTTTTTCCCCCAGAACTTTATGAAATCTTCCTCTCAAGAGCAAAGGAACGGTGGAAAAGCTTCAGTGAAACAAATTCAGAGAATGATGTAGAAGGTGTGATTTTTTTTTTTGTTGTGGTTAATAAAAATTTCTCAAAATCCAGTCGCTGAGATACTAGTGTGATTTTTACAGTGTATCAGGAACTGTAGTAATTCTTCACATACATTATCTCCTTTAATGTTATAACCCTTTAAGTAGATGGTATTATACTGAATGATATAAGAGGAAACTGAGGCTCAGAGTATTTAACTTGGGAACAGTGAAGCTGTAATGTAAACCCAGGTTGTTGGACCCCAGAGTCCAGGATTTAATCGTAACAGTAAGACTAATGGGGTGCAGTATTTTTAGGCCAACTCTTAACTTAAAGATAGATGATCTGCACACCTCACTTGTGACCTGTTGTCTCCCCTGACTCTCACTGACTTTCATTCACTCCCTAATGTATTATTTATAATTCTTATTGTGCCTTAACCTTTGTTCATTTAATTCACGCATAGACCTCATCTTTCCCTCCACTCTCATCAGTTTTTCTCCTGATCATTTTGGCGAAAACAGGAACACTTTTTTTTCCTGTCATCATAGCTTATTAAATTTAGGTAAATTTATTTAAATATTTCTTGTCCTTGAATAATGGGGAGCTGTTTATCTGCCAGTCACTTTTCTTTCTACTTCATAGGAAGCTAATTTTTCTCTTCCCTATAAGTAAAACTCTAAAAATGAGCATGGTTTAGGGTAGAGAAATGGTGCATATCTCATAGTGGTTTTCATGAGTATGTAAACAACTCTTAAATTCCTTGAATACTCTTTTTTCTAATTTAGAAAAGTGAACAGTATGGTGGGGAATATTGACTAAACAAGGTTAGAAAGAAGATTTGATTTGCAGAAGGGTTCGTGTAAGTATCATCCCAAGACCTGTTAGCTATGTCAGCTATTTGTGGGAAACTAAAAGTGCAAGGAAGAAGATGTAAGAAGTTTTAATTGGCAGGGCCTCAGCCTGAGTTTTAAACTCACTTTTATGAAATATTGGAAGCGTAAGAATTAAAATTATGAGCATTTACTTCAGAGACATTTTCTCATGATTAATAAATGGTAAAAGTTATATTTTAGTAGAAATTAAATGTAAATGAAGAATTTCTTCAATCAGAAGAACTGTTTAAATTACTGATTTCTTATTTCCTGGGTGTTTATAATTTGTAGTTGTCATTAAACTTTTTTGGCCATTATCTTTTCAAATATTACTTCTGCCTCATCTTTATAAATTGAAGCTGGTGTTTCCCCTCAGAGGAATTATGCTCTTTTCTGTTAGGCCATTGGGTTATTGCCTCAATTCAGTCAGTAACTGAGCTAGGTTGGGCAAGATTCCAGCTTTAGATAGACTTAGTTAATCTTGGGTTTCAAATTTGTTGATAGGAAGAACTGTCCTATTTTGACTACAGGCTCGCCTCTTCAATGAGACATTCTCCCAAGGGCCATGTGCTTAATGAGTGATTTCATTATGTCTTTCCAGCTTGGCCTTCTGCACTACACTAGCACTCAGCAAAAGTCCCACAGGGTAAAACCAAATATACATTCAGGCCCCTCCAGATCCTTTCTGTCACATCAGTCTTATGTGGCCATGAAAAGCTCTTCTGGTTTCTCTTTCCCTAAGCAGAGTACCTTTGTCTGTGGAGGCTCAATCCTGAGCCCATTCTGAGACTTGGCAGATGCCCCTAGGAAGAAAAATGGCCACTGGTATCCACTCACCTAGGAAAGGGAAGGCTCATCTCTTTCTGGGATTTAAATCCTTTAGACCGCTTTCCTGGCCCTCAGCAGTGAGAACATGGAGTCCTAACCACTGGACCACCCGGGAATTCCCTCTTATGCCTTTTTTAAAACAAGTGGTATTTGAAATTCGTCCTTTTTCCTAGTTTTTATTGTGGGAGCAGTAGTCTTCCCCTACCTTCTATGAAACCTAGAAGCAGAAATCTTTCACCATAAAACTTTCTGATAGGGCTTCCCTGGTGGCGCAGTGGTTGAGAGTCTGCCTGCCAATGCAGGGGACACGGGTTCGATCCCTGGTCTCGGAGGATCCCACATGCCGCGGAGAAACTGGGCCCGTGAGCCGCAATTACTGAGCCTGCGAGTCTGGAGCCTGTGCTCCGCAACACGAGAGGCCGCGATAGTGAGAGGCCCGCGCACCGCGATGAAGCGTGGCACCCGCTTGCCGCAACTAGGGAAAGCCCTCGCGCAGAAACGAAGACCCAACACAGCCATAAATAAATAAAAATAAATTAAAAAAAAACAACAACAACTTTGTGATAAATGTATAGATACTTTCTTCATATTAGAGGCTCTAAGTTCCAGCAAAAGCTATATGGCATTTCTTTAAATTTCTTAATTATTCAGCTTTTAACTTTCCTTAAGTAACATATATGCTGTGTGATCATTCTGTGTTGGTAAGATTGAACTTGGTATAGTCAAGTAATCATTTCAATTTTATCTAACTGGCAAATGCAGGTGTATCTGTTGCTGATCGGGAGGCCAGTCTGGAATTAATTAAGTTGGACATATCCCGTACATTTCCATCTCTCTACATCTTTCAGAAGGTAAGGGTTTCTAACCAGCTTGTAACAACTTTTTTTTTTTAATCCAAGGGAACAAATTCTCTAAATGCATAGCTATTATTTTTTAAAAGGCAAAACTATAAAAATTGTAGACCTTTATATAAAAAATGTAAAACTAGTAGGAAAATAGTAAAGGCATTTCTGTTATTTTTTTCCACTGATTGAATGCATTGCAGTTAGCATAGCACATAAAGGTACTTGATGAGTTTCCACTGAAGTGAATTTCTTTGTTTTACTTTCTATTCTGTAAAATATTTAAATTTTAACATTTTTGCCTAGTAAATTGTTAAAAGATAAAGAAGTTTGTTCCAAAACTTTAAAATTTTTCAGAATTATAGTACTATCGAAATAGGAAGAAACAGTTTATTTTTTGTGCAGAGGCTGTTATGAAGTTGTTTATATTTTATGAGGAGAGAAATGATTACATTTTATATATCTATATGACTCAAGTCTTTATTCATGGAATTCTTCTATCTTTATATTGATAAAATGAGATTAAAAATTTTACCATTAAGATTAAAATTATTAGTAAACTTAATTTCGTGTAGCTTGATGGTTTTCTCTTGCTGAAACTGTATTATAGCAAATGAAAGAATCTATTTTCATTATAATTTTACTGTACCAAATTTAGACATCTTTAAAATTGCACGCAAACTACATAGCTTGTATCCATCCATCAAGTGAGTTTATTTGGCTTTTTTGGTTTTTCATAATTTTTTTTATTCATACTTTAGAAAACATCTTTGTGGAGTGATAAAGTATACTGACTAAAACTAGTCATTCAGGAAATGTAAAGTTTATTAACGTGTTTTTTGAGAATTAACTTAGAGACAATTATTTGTATAGCTTGACATTTCATTTTTCTCTCCTCTAAGGGTGGCCCATATCATGATGTCTTACATAGTATATTAGGGGCATATACATGTTACAGACCTGATGTTGGTTATGTAAGTATTTGTTTCAGTCTGTTTTTTGAATATAAACATTTTATCTCTCTTATCTCATAGTATCTTATATTGTATTAGCTCCCAAATGTCGGTATCTTTATGTTTTTTTTTTCTTGGTCATATTAACTTACCCGGAGAGGAATCTTCCCATCTCCTACCAGAGGCTTATGAGACTGATAGCCAGCTTTCTCGGAGAGCAGCTGGGGATTTTACCATTCAATTTGTAAACTTTTATTTATTGTTCCTGCTGTGGTGCCTTCTCGCCTTCTCCCTAACTCTCCTTTTCCTGACTGTCCCTTCAGAGATAAACCTCTTATGTTCTGCTGGGTTGAGGGAAAGGTAGATAGATACCTGTCCATACAGGATAGAGGAGGGGATTTGCTCCTTTCACAGATTTTCAGCCAATCCTAGTTTTAGCCCTACCTTTCAATTTTAGAGGAACCTGATAACTTCACTTCCTGAGCTTTCCAGATTTTGTGGCTGAATTGGCTTGCTGCTTATTGGCTTCCTCCTCTGCACATATTTTAGTTTCAACATTCTCCATTTAGTTAAATTAAAATTTCTAAAATGCTGTTGACATCTTTTATCTACTGTTTATATTACTTTCCATTCTTTTCGTCCTCCTAAGTTAATATTTATCATTTTATTTACTGTTATTTTAGCTGGATTTGGGAGGGAACAAAGAAAACTGTATGTTCAATTTGTCATGTTTAACTAGAAATCATTAAACCTTCATCTTCTTGCCTTTGTCTTAAAAAGAAGAATTTTAGAGATCTCACAATAGGGTGGCTGTGTGGTACAATTTACCCTATTTGGTTGCATGTTCATTTGTATATTTGTTTATTGATCCACTTAACAAATATTTATTGTGTGCTTGTTGCTATATGCCGGGCTTTGTTCTAGGCATTTTGTTCACCTCAGTGAACAAAAGAAAGATTCTTCCCGTTTTGATGCTTATAATTTAGAAGGAAGAGACAGACAATAAATAACAACAAATAAGTAAATCATATGTTACATTAAAAGGTGATAAGTGCTATGGAAAAAGTATGGCGTGGGTTGAGGGGGAGTGAAGGTTTGGGTATGGGGCAGGTTGTAGTATTAAAGGATATGTCCATATGAAGGAAGTAAAATTTGAACAGAGAATCCCTCTTGCTCATGTGTTCTGTAATAGAACTGGAAAGACATTATGTAACCCCTTCACATTTTTAAGTTGACATTCATTTAAATTTTTTTATTGTAAGTTTAATTGTAAAGGATTTAATTTTTAGCACTTGTTAAATATTGGTATTTTAAAATAAAATTCATGCGTCTTTTAAAAAGTGTAGCCAGTAGAATTTTAACACTATAATGAGTTTATATATGTCATCATCATTTGAAGAAAAGTATATGAACAAGTTCTTCGTTAATACTCTACAGAATACACAGATTTATTGGCTCATTGGATTTATGTAAAATGACCACCTTAGAACCTAACTGGTGATGACAAGCCTCACTGGCAAGGCAGTCAGTCAAATCAGACTTGTTTTATAATATGTGATAAGAGTAGTATAAACTATATTGGAATACATATTTCATGATGTGGTTTGATAAAACAGGTTTTTAACTGCATTAATGAATAATACATACTTAATCTATAAGTAAATCACACAGAAGTTTTATCTGTGGAATTTCTTCAGTATATCTTGTAAAAAGTTGGTAATGGTTCACATTCCAGTTATATTTAAAATAACCAAGGACACCAATCTGTATTGCTCTTTTATTTGTTCTCCTGGTCTCTCTGTGTAAGTCTGTTATACAAATCTCTATCAGAAGTGCTCTGTAAACTGTTTTTTTAATGAAAGAATGAATATTTTTACAACAGCAGTTTCCAATTACTTATCTGCTAAAAAATGTGCAATAGCTGCTCATAACTCACAAGCAAACATCTGTATAGCTTAGCCTTTTACTGAAGACCTTTCATAATTTGTAAATGCATCCTACTTTTTCTAATTTTTCCCATTAATCCCATTATAAATCGCTTGCTCCAACTGTGCTGACCCTATATGTCTTTGCTGACGTGTCTTTTCCATCTTAGAATGGTTTTTCCTCATTTTTCCAGCTGCTCTTCCGGGAATCCAGCCCCACTATCCTAACCCCCATAGTCTCTTCTTTCTTGGAATTTCAGCGGCACTTCTCATAGATCTCTTTTGTTCCTAGTTCTTCACTTTCTACCTCAGACAGATGTGTTATAACAATGAAGACAGTCACCTAATTTTCATTAAATTTTGTGAGTTTATACTCTGAAATACTTCAGACTGAGAGAAAATGAAAACTAGGTAGGATACTGAGATAGACTTTTGTAGCAAGTAAAAGCTGATACTTTTTTCTTTTTTCCAAAATTTTCCCTAATACTTTTTAAACCACATGAGCAAGAAAGAAAAGTAAAATTAGGGAGATTTCATAATTTTTAGTGGTTCTCTGTATTTACCTTTGTTGGAAGAGAAAAAGAAATTTTAAAACTTGGTTAATTCTACTTTGTAATGTCACTTTGTAATTTTTCAGGAATACAATACAATAAAATAAACTGTATAGATTTATTATTGTAAGCACATTTTGATTAATTTCTTTTCCTTTGAAGGTCCAAGGGATGTCCTTCATAGCAGCAGTTCTCATTCTCAACTTGGAAGAGGCAGATGCCTTCATTGCATTTGCAAATCTCCTGAATAAGCCATGCCAGTTAGCCTTTTTTCGTGTGGATCACAGCATGGTACGGACATTTGGAATGAATTGTGTTTTTCTTTGACTGTCAGTTTCTATAGTCTGAATGCCCTTTTAGAGTGAAAAACAGTAATTAGAAGACTAAGATAATCTGATCTAAAATAAGCTTTTCATTGAATTATTATAGTTCTATGAATGCTTGATGAAAAGACTCAGAGGTGTTAAGCAAGATTTTCTATTACGATTAAGGATTTATTTTCTCTATTTCTAGAGTATACTCTTAAATAATTTTGTTGAAATTTCTATCTTTAGATGTTGAGATATTTTGCAACGTTTGAAGTATTTTTTGAAGAAAATCTCTCCAAACTGTTTCTTCATTTCAAATCTTACAGTCTTACACCAGACATATACTTGATAGACTGGTAAGTCATAACATATGTAAAATATAATTATTAAAAGGAAACAAAGTGTAACTTTTTGCCTAGAGTAAATTTCATGCACAGGATCATACATATAAAAAACTCTTCGCTTGCATGTAGAGAAACTCTCACATTTTTGTGGGGAGGCATTTGATTAAGAGCATGGACTCTGGGTTGAAATCAGAATCCCTCAGTTTGTGTTTCAGTTTCCTAACTATAAAATGGGAATAATAATATCTGTATCTTGAGTTGTACTGAGAGTGTTTTGCATGGATTATCTCATTCAATGCCCGGTACATAGTAAGCTCTCAGAAAGAGTTAGTTGCTGTTCCTTTAATATTCTTAACACCAAGGGTTTATGATAGTTATGATAGTGTTTCTTTATCGAGGGCTTTGTTTTTTTCCAAGGCCTTATCCAGCTTTCTGACCGAGTAATGATGCCTTATTTAGGTGCTAATGTCTTTTTTTCAACTTTACAATTCTAGCTCTTCTGTTTTAAGTTGGAAATTTTGCCTAGGACTCTGGTGAGCAGTAAAATCGATTACAGAGAGGGGGGTGAACTTTGCCCAAGAGATGGAGCATTTGATCTTAAGATAGACTGTTAGGAGTACATGTGAAATATTTAAACCTTAAATCCTAATCATTAAACATCAGTGGGTTTCATATAAATGACATTGTTTTAGTATGGAAAAATAAATTAATAATGGCATTGATCAAATATCTTTCCAGTTGTTTGAGGTTTCTTTTATTTAGGCTTTAAAAAAAAACTAAGTTATTTTTCAGTGTATTCTCTTCCATTCCCATTAGGAACATTAGAATTCCTTTGAGTAGGACCGAAGATCATGGGGAGAAGGGTTTTATAGTATGGGACGCAAGGGACCAAGATCAAATCTGTAAATCTGTAAAGAAGGGGGAAAAAACTCCTCAACTGTCCTTCTTAAGGACTGTGAGCATGAGGCACAGCAGTATCACAGTTGATAAAGGGAGCGGGATGAAATTAGTACTGAGTAGTACTGTATGCTAGAAATTCCCTAGGCACTACTGGTACCCTTCCTCATTTTGAACAGTGAATTAGTATTCTCTGTACTACCAAGAGTATGTTTTTTGTTATGCAATTAAATATATGTTTATAACTTAAGAAGTAGACACGGATTTTTGTTTCACTGCCTCTGTTGAGCTTATAACATATGAATCCCAGGATCAGTGGTGCAAGAAAAAAGAGGAATAAATGAGTGGCAGTGCTAAAGGGAATTTTTTTCATTTTTTAGCGGGAGAGCCTTTAGTTCCCTTGTTCACGCACGTTTCATCAGCAGTACCTCAGATAAACACAGTCTGTGTAAAAATGTGTACCTTCTTTGCCAAGGCAACATCAAGAGAAGTTCTCTAGCACCTATTCTCCCTCCTTCCTCAACCAGAGTGCTACCCAGAGTACCACTGGATAAAGACTTACATGATCAAACATTATCAGAAAGGATGTGAAAAACCATTTTGGTGATTCTATTGGAGGGTATACATGCTCCAAAAGAAGTAGTAAGTAAAGTTTGGTGAAGGGAAAACAAAAGAGTGGATGTTTGTGGAAAGAGAAAAGAGGAAAGTCAGAATTTATGGTTTTGTATTTAGGTTACTAAAAGATGGTACTTGGTTTCCTCATACAGTAGTAAGAAGTAACTTTTATTGAGCATTTCTTATGTGCCTGACACTATTCAAAATACTTTACATTTATTAACTCCTTTAATTTTCAAAACAATTCTGAGAGTTAGGTAATTTTATTTTGTTTACTAATGAGGAAACTGAGGCACAGCAAGGATGAGTATCTTACTCAAGGTAACACAACCAGTAAGTTGCAAATCTAAGATTCAAACTCAGGTGTTCTGATTTCAGAGCCCATACCCTTAACCATGAGGTTATTCTGCCACTCTAGTTTGTATTAGGCCATATCTCAATGTAAGGTTGTAAATTCACATACTTTTGTTATTTATTACTTCATTTCCAACTACTCACGTTCTTTGAGCGAAGGAGCCATATCTTATTTGCCTTTTTCACCCTAGTTAAGCACTGTTCTTTTTATATATAGATACTTAATGAGTGAATGAATAAATGAATGAAAAATTCCAATGACTTTTTCCCCCTAATTTTAGGATCTTCACCCTATATAGCAAATCACTACCACTTGATCTGGCCTGTCGAGTCTGGGATGTATTTTGCAGAGATGGGGAGGAATTTTTATTTAGGACTGGATTAGGAATCCTCCGATTATATGAAGATATTCTCCTACAGATGGACTTTATTCATATAGCACAGTTTCTAACTAAATTGCCAGAAGATATCACATCAGAAAAGCTGTTCACCTGCATTGCAGCCATTCAGATGCAGAATAGTACCAAAAAATGGACTCAGGTAGAGTGACATTTTCCTACTTGTAATAGATGTATAAAAACAGTTTATTTCTTGTAAAAAAAAAAAAAAAAAAAAAAGTCATGTATTTCTCAAATGTTAGTGCTTAAATTTTTTAAAAACTTACAAAAATAATTTTTGACTTTGAAAAAAAAAAATGAATTGCTCCGCTTTCACCTCTCCAGACTTATGGCTTTATCTTTATGTAAGTCCAGTAATATTTTATGAATTTAGTGAAGTACAGCCTACAATAGTCATGTATTTGCCAGGGCAATTGTATAATTACCTTGGTATTTCAGATAGACAACAATTGTTTTAAATACCTGATGTGTACTAAGGGTTTGCAATAAAAAGAATATAATGTATGATCCTGACTTTTTAGATGCTTAGTCTTGTTAGGGAAGCAAATATATTGGCAGTCGAAAGTTAAATGACATAAAAAATAGTGTTCACACTTGCTCCATGAATGATAGCCAGTAGGCATTATAAGCTCTCAAGTTTTATTGCTTATGAAAATGAAAATATAAGAATATTGGTCCAGAGGATGTTTTGTTACCTAACAGTAATTTTATAATATTTGGCAAGTGATGAAAACTGGAATCTAACTATGTATCATAAAGTTGGGTTGAAACAAACAAGAGGATTTGAGAATGGCAGTCTTTCAGGGGACAGAGTTATGTATACTAAAGCTTTTTCATGTTAATAAACTATAGTTTTTAAAATCTCTTTAATCTGCATGGTAGTTTTTTTGAGGATTAATGTTTACTTTATATAATTTCCAGGTCTTTGCATCTGTGACGAAGGATATTAAAGAAGGAGACAAGAATAATAGTCCAGCTCTGAAAAGCTAATCTTCAAAATTAACAGACTAATTGCAATATTAAAAAAATGTTTTTGATAAAAGTATTTTGTTTCCTATGTAAAAAGCATGGAAGAAAATGTTGAAGAAAGCTAAAAGAATCAAGACTTGGAAAACCGCTGATTTTGAATTCCATGGCTGAAGTAAATGAGTACCTATTGACAGTATTAATAAAAAAGTATTTTATAGGGAGAGCCATTTTACAAAGAAAAAAGTTTAAATGGCTAGTTCATACTCCATAATTTGGAGTGAACAGTTTAATGCAATAAATTTTTTTAACAGCTTTGGAGATAGTTCAAATTTTTACATCTTTTCTTTTTTAACATTTAGCATAAAGGAGGAGCATAACAATTAGCACTTTGGAGGTCAGAACAGGATTGTTAAATACTACTTTAACTTCCAAAATACTATTGGAAATAAACACCTGAGTACAGATATTATCTCCAGTTCCAAACTTTTGAAGATATTATAGACCAAGAATAAGCAATGTTGATTATAAATTATTTACGTCACTGAAGTTGTTTATCTTCACTCACAGGTTGGGGCAAATTTAGGTTATCTGGGAACTGGAAATATTGGTAGGAGATTGTTTAGCATTTGTGTAGGTGTTTTTCCACAGTATCATGTCTATTTGTTTTTGAAAGGAAATTGTTTCATTTTCTCAAGGAATTCCTATCACTCAGAGCATTTTATCCTCTCTGTTTCTAGGCTAAGAAATTGTTCATCTAGTAATTTAAGAAAGCTAACTGGTAGAAGGAAATTTCTTTGCACTTTAATGGACTGAAGGCTTTTTGGGGGGAGTAAGTCCATAAATATAAATGAGGTTTTTCACTGGTAAGAGTAAAAAGTAATGAATTTTGAGAGTTCTTAATTAGAATGCTACTTGGCAAGACTTTAAATATGTTAGTTAAAATTCTTTCATTGTAGAAACAAAATTTGTTAATTCCAGTTTGAAATTGGAAATCTTAATATGTAGCCAAGTCCATGACTTGTAAAACACTGTGTATACTTTTCTAATCAAAGGAAATAAGAGTAAAAGGTAAAATTAATTTTTTTCTAATGAGTAACTTTGATGATATAGTGGATAAAGGAATGATTAATTATTGGTAAATTGCCATTAAATTTATTATAATATGTTTAATTCTTAAACCTAAAGTAAATCACTTGAATATTATGAGTGATATCTATATAAAAAGGTATTTGGTTAATAATTAGATTTATAATGTGCTTTTATGTTGCAATTTGGTTTGAAACAACAATTAAGCACACTATTTCTGTTAGTGGTATATAGTCTTCAAACTAACAAGCCTGAGAACCTTGTTAGTGTAGCGCCTGCCTCTTTAGGAGTATGGGACCAGACGGTACCTATGTATTTTTACCCCATGGGTCATTCTAGCCTAGGGACCACTAATGGAACCCTCAGAAGTTAACTCCTCTCCTAGGAGCTTGCTTAGTGGAAACTAGTAGTGTAATAAAATATTGAGGGAGTACCCAGGGTCTTAACAGGTTTTAGAATGACATTTTAACTCTGGTAACTACTTCCTTGGTATTGGTGGCCCTGATAAAGGGAATGTAACCCCTGGCAGTAATCTCATTGAGGTTATACTACCTGCCTAAACTTAATCTTACTTTTGTGTATTTGTTTCCAGAGTTGGACCTAAGTTACTGTATTTCTTTTTCTCATTTTTATTATTGTACAGTTTCTTTTACCTTTCAAGTATAAATGTGTATATAAAATGTAAATACAAGGAATTTATTAAAAACCACTATTAACAATTACTGTGTAAATAAAACTCGTAAACAGAGTAATTACTTGAAATGAGTCTTCATTATTTTGGGGATATTTAACTACATGTGGAGATAAAAAGGGAATAAACTTTTTTGCCAAATTTCTCTTCCTGAGATGCACTGGGCCTTTAGCCTCTTGAGACTGACAGTACTGGCAGCTAAAATATTGTTACTGTCTTTGCCCTTGAACCTCTTATACAGGCAGTATGGAGTTACTCATTATTCGCATGGTCAGTTGTATGACAGTTTTTTTGGTTAAAGTATATTTTCAATTAAAAAATAACTTTCCTAAAAGCCTCAAGATAATGTGAAATTTAATATGGTGTTTTATTTGTTTGTCTACTTAATCAGTATTTCTCACTTCATTGTCCTTTTAGTGCAGGTCTACATTGTATTATTTAAATGCTACTGGAAGACTCCAACAACTAGCATAGTTTTCTAAAGTCAGAGAACATAGTCATAGTTTTTGCTGATTTCTTTTGCAGTGATGACCTTCATATAATGTTGTTGGTTTGAGTATATATATTTTTAATTGAAGTATAGTTGATTTACAATGTTTGTTAGTTTCTGGTGTAGAGCAAGGTGATTCAATTCAGTTATACATACATACACATATATATATATTTTTCATATTCTTTTCCATTATAGCTTGTTACAAGATACTGAATATAGTTCCCTGTGCTATACAGCAGGTCCTTGTTGTTTATCTGTTTTATATATAGTAGTTTATATCTGCTAATCCCAAACTCCTAATTTATCCCCCACCCCCACCCCCTGGCTTTTTCTCTTTGGTAACCACAAGTCTGTTCTCTATGTCTGTGAGTCTGTTTCTGTTTTGTAAATAAGTTCATTTGTGTCATATTTTAGATTCCACATATAAGTGGTATCATACAGTATTTGTCTTTCTCTTTCTGACTTCACGTAGTATGATAATTTCTAGGTCCATCCATGTTGCTGCAAATGGCATTATTTCATTCTTTTTTATGTCTGAGTAGTATTCCACTGTGTATATATACCACATCTTTATCCATTCACATGTTGATGGACATTTAGGTTGCTTCCATGTCTTGGCTATTGTGAATAGTGCTGCTATGAACATTGGGGTGCATGTATCTTTTCAAATTAGAGTTTTCTCCAGATCTATGTCCAGGAGTGGGATTGCCGGATCATGTGGTAACTCTGTTTTTAGTTTTTTAAGGAACCTCCATACTGTTTTCCAGAGTGGCTGTACCAATTTACATTCCCACCAACAGTGTAGGAGGGTTCCCTTTTCTCCACACCCTCTCCAGCATTTATTATTTGTAGACTTTTTTTTTTTTTTTTGGCCACACTGTGTGGCATGTGGGATCTTAGTTCCCCAACCAGGGATCGAACCCATTCCCCCGAAGTGGAAGTGCAGATTCTTAACCACTGGACTGCCCGGGAAGTCCCCTATTTGTAGACTTTTTGATGATGATGGTCATTCTGACTGGTGTGAGGTGATACCTCATTGTAGTTTTGATTTGCATTTCTCTAATGATTAGTGATGTTGAGCATCTTTTCATGTGCCTTTTGGCCATCTGTATGTCTTCTTTGGAGAAATGTCTCTTTAGATGTTCTGCCCATTTTTTGGTTTGGTTGCTTGTTTTTTTGTTATTGAGTTGTATGAGATGTTTGTATATTTTGGAAATTAAGCCCTTGTAGGTCGAATCATTTGCAAATATCTTCTCCCAGTCTGTAGGTTGTCTTTTTGTTTTGGTAATGGTTTCCTTTGCTGTGCTAAAGCTTATAAGTTTTGATTAGGTCCCATTTGTTTATTTTTGCTTTTATTTCTAGTGCCTTGGGAGACTGACCTAAGAAAACACTGGTATCATTTATGTCAGAGAATGTTTTGCCTATGTTCTCTTCTAGGAGTTTTATGGTATCATGTCTTATATTTAAGTATTCAAGCTATTTTGAGTTTATTTTTGTGTATGGTGTGAGGGTGTGTTCTAACTTCATTGATTTGCATGCAGCTGTCCAACTTTCCCAATGCCACTTGTTGAAGAGACTGTCTTTTCTCCATTGTATATTCTTGCTTCCTTTGTCAAAGATTGACCATAGTTGTATGGGTTTATTTCTGGGCTCTCTATTCTGTTCCATTGATCCATGTGTCTGTATTTGTGCCAATACCATGCTGTTTTGATTACGGTAGCCTTGTAGTGTTGTCTGAAGTCTGGGACTTTGCCTCCAGCTTTGTTTGTTTTCCTCAGGATTGCTTTGGCAATTCTGTGTCTTTTATGGTTCCATATAAATTTTAGGATTATTTGTTCTCATTCTGTGAAAAATGTCATGGGTAATTTGATAGGGATCTCATTAAAACTGTAGATTGCTTTGGGTAGTATGGCCATTTTAACTATATGAATTCTTCCAATCCAAGAGCATGGGATATCTTTCTGTTTCTTTGATCATCTTCAGTTTCCTTTATCAGTGTTTTATAGTTCTCAGCATATAAGTCTTTCACCTCCTTGGTCAGGTTTATTCCTAAGTATTTTATTTTATTTTTTTGATGAGATTTTAAAAGGGATTTTTTGTTTACTTTCCCTTTCTGATATGTCATTGCTATTGTAAAGAAACACAACAGATTTGGTCTGAGTATATTTTTTGACTCTACAAAAGTTAGGTAGCATTGGCAAAAGGGCATTGAGATTTTCAGAGCTTCTGACTTTAGGATAACAGCTTTCATTGTAGCTTAGGAACTAAGGCTATTTTTATCTAGAACAGTCAACTTTTTAGAGTCTGCATTGTTGGAGGGTATAATACTAAAGCATATAATCATGGAATAATTTGTCTTAAAATGCCATATGGTTTATTATGATTTTTCATTTCCTATTTTTGTTTGGATAAGGTAAAATTATTTTGTATTTCATGAGCATATTCAGACAGCAGAGATTGGTATAAAAGAGGCAAAAATCATATGAGGTAGCAATGGAAAATCAGATTTTAATTTGCCACGATTGTTTTATAGTTTATCTGACATATATAGTGTCAGAAAACAAAGTCTTACCTCTGGGGGGGAAAGTGATTTTTGTATTGAATTCATATTATTTTGATTTTGTCGAAGCAGTGTCCAAAATATGAATTTCCAAATGTAGTGTCAGGGAGGAAGAAATTTTCCTATACCCTTCTAAGTTTTTCTGGCAGGTTTAAGAATTAAATTGACATGAGACACATTAACAGATTAACAGGAGAAGACAAGAGTTTAATAACATGTATTGTGGGAGAGAACCAGGAAAACTGAGTAACTCACCAAAATGACTGAAACGCTCACCTTAAATACTGTCTTCAGCTGAAAACAAAAGAGGATGTTGGGGGTAGTGGTCTGAGACTTCAAAGGGGAAGGCAATGCATGTGGAGATGAAAAGCAAATGTTTGGTAAACAAATGTTTGCTGGGCCTTGCAGTACACTGAGTGGACTCTGATCTCTAGGCCCTGCCGAGTGTTCCCCACCTCACCTAGCCCATATTCTTAGCTCTATTCCAGAACAGGCCCTTTGTCAAAATTCTTTTTGGCAGTAAAGGGGGCAGTAACAAGAAAAACTTGCTGAGTCTTCTGTTTCTTAAAAATAATCAGGCTAAATTAATCCTCATGCCAAAGAGACACATTTTGGGGTGACAAATTTTGCTTCCCTACAGTGGTAAAACCATTAATTTGGACTTCACTGTTTCACAACATGTAAAAATGAAAAATAATTTTTAAAAAGATTTAAAAAAAATTTTTTTTAATTTCAGGGAAATTAGCCACTTCAGAGAGAGAAGATAGCCTTGCCCTTTAAAAATATTGTTTGCTAGAAATGCAAATCAAAACTACAATGAGGTGTGAATGGCCATCATCAAAAAGTCTACATATAATAAATGCTGGAGAAGGTGTGGAGAAGAGGGAACCCTCCTACACTGTTGGTGGGAATGTAAATTGATATAACTGCTATGGAGAACAGTATGGAGGTTCCTTAAAAAACTAAAAATAGAATTACCATGTGATCCAGCAATCCCACTCCTGGCCATATATTCAGAAAAGATGAAAACTCTAATTTGAAAAGATACATGCACTCCAATGTTCATAGCAGCCCTATTTACAATGGCCAAGACATGGAAGCAACCTAAATGTCCATAGACAGATGAATGGATAAAGAAGATGTGGAATATGTATACAATGGAATATTACTCAGCCATAAAAAAAGAATGAAATAATGCCATTTGTAGCAACGTGGATGGACCTAGAGATTATCATACTAAGTGAAATAAATCAGAGAAATACAAATACATGATATCACTTATATGTGGAATCTAAAAGAAGTGATACAAATGAACTTATTTACAAAACAGAAATAGACTCACAGACATAGAAAACAAACTTATGGTTACCAAAGGGGGAAGGGGGGAGGATAAATTAGGAGTTTGGGATTAACAGATACACACTACTATATATAAAATGGATGAACAACTAGGACCTACTGTATAGCATGGGGAACTATAGTGAATATCTTATAATCTATAATGGAAAAGAATCTGAAAAAATATATATATATATACATATATATGTATAACTGAATCATTTTGTTGTACATCTGAAACTAACACAACACTGTAAATCAACTATACTTCAATAAAAAACATATTACTTATTTACTAACAGTGTAATTGCAGAAGAAGTGACCTACTTGGTACTTTGAATGAATGCAGGAGCACTCGTTAAGCCCTGATTATGTGCCAAGCACTGCCTCTTAATATTTTGATAGGCTACGTAAAGTTACAAGGCTTGGGAAGTTAGCAAAACTGCATTTCTTTATAAACATTCTACCATTCATATTGATCTTCTCTTGGTTCCAATTAATGAGGTTTTATTTTGTGCATTTTATTCTGTGAGTTGGGTTTATTTTCTAAAATACTCCAAGAAGGAAATTTGGCTTTACAAAAAGTGCATTGGGGGCTTCCCTGGTGGCACAGTGGTTAGGAATCCGCCTGCCAATGTAGGGGACACAGGTTCGAGCCCTGGTCCGGGAAGATCCCACATGCCACGGAGCAACTAAGCCCATGCGCCACAACTACTGAGTCTGTGCTCTAGAGCCTGCGAGCCACAACTACTGAGCCCGTGTGCCACAACTACTGAAGCCCGTGCGCCTAGAGCCTGTGCTCCACAACAAGAGAAGCCACCACAATGGGAAGCCCACGCACTGCAGCGAACAGTAGCCCCCGCTCGCCGCAACTAGAGAAAGCCCGCATGCAGCAAGGAAAACCCAACACAGCCAAAATATAAATACATTAAATAAATAAATAAATAAATAAATTTTAAAAAGTGTTCTGGGCTTCCCTGGTGGCGCAGTGGTTAAGAATCCGCCTGCCAATGAAGGGGACACGGTTTCGAACCCTGATCCGGGAAGATCCCACGTGCCACAGAGCAACTAAGCCCGTGCGCCACAACTACTGAGTCTGCACTCTGGAGCCCGTGTACTACAACTACTGAAGCCCGCGTGCCTAGAGCCTGTGCTCCGCAACAAGAGAAGCCACCGCACTGCAACGAAGAGTAGCCCCCGCTCACCGCAACTAGAGAAGAAAGCCCACATGCTCAACGAAGACCCAACGCAGCCAAAAATAAATAAATAAAAATTTTAAAAAAGTGTTTCATTCTTTGAACGTTTAAGTAAACAGTACTTCCATTATTTTATTTAAGGTAAAATGACATGTACTATTGCAATATACTTGGAAAAATCATTTTTGTAATAAAAGTGTAAATGATAAACTAATATAGACGTGGAGTATATAAAATTGATAACAATGGGGTATATACGTTTGTTCTCATTTTTCATCTTCATGTACAACACTATACAAAATGGTATTATAAAAGCAGAAAGTGAAGCCTCAAATGTTTTTGGTCTAAGCAGTATTGATAATATTGTAAGTACATGATGTATTCTGATTATCAAATAAATCCCAAGGCTTTTAATTTTAGCTTCTATATTCTTAAAAAACTTTGAAAGGGAAGTATTAACTTGATTAAAACTTTTGTAGATTGTAAAATGCTTTGAATGCCTGTGTTTGGGCTTTAAAGTGTGAAAATAAATTGCAAAGTGTTTGAATGATAGGGTTTGTTTTATTCTTAATTTATACCAAGTGATTTTAAATAAATTGTGTATGCAGTAAATTTGTCATAACTTAGTGGTAATAGTTCTTCTGATTTGATTTTTAAAGCCACTTATGTGAGCCCTTGAAAAAGTAAACAATTCTCATCACACTTTTTTTTTCTTTTTTTAAAAAATTATTATTTATTTATTTATTTATTTTTGGCTGTGTTGGGTCTTCGTTTCTGTGCAAGGGCTTTCTCTAGTTGCAGCAAGTGGGGGCCACTCTTCATCGCGGTGCGCGGGCCTCTCACTGTCGCGGCCTCTGTTGTTGCGGAGCACAGGCTCCAGACGCGCAGGCTCAGTAGTTGTGGCTCACGGGCCCAGTTACTCCGTGGCATGTGGGATCTTCCCAGACCAGGGCTCGAACCCGCGTCCCCTGCATTGGCAAGCAGACGCTCAACCACTGCGCCACCAGGGAAGCCCCTCATCACACTTTTAATTAGACTGCATGTTTTATGATCTTTTAAACATGTGAATCAAATCCTATTATTCCTTACTCAGGAGCCTCTAGTGACATTCCTCATAATAAAAATCCAAATTTTTATTACAAGTTCCTATTTGCTGCTCTCCAAGTTCCTATTTATTCTAGTTTCTATTTCTACAATTTCAACTGCCACTCAACCGTATTAACTTCACTGTGGACCTAATTTCCACAAGTTCCTATTTATTCTAATCTCTGCTATCTCTACAATTTCAACTGCCTCTCAACCTTATTAACTTCACTGTGGACCTAATTTCTCAATCTCCCAATTTCCTATCTACCTAAGGGCTTTTACTCTTGCTTTTCCTTTGGAAATATTCTTTGCCTAAGTCTTCGTATGGTTTATATTATCTTCTCATTTAGGTCTCTACTTAATGTCAGTTTACTCAGAGTCGGAATGTTCTCTACTCATGCTCTGTCAGTATCATGACCTTACTCCACTTCATATTTCTTTATAGTTATCTATTGCTTACCACTAGCTAACATTATTTTATATAGTTGTCTATTGTTTCCACTACAGTGTAAACTCTGAGTTCAGAAACATTGTCTTTTATTACCTCTGAATTGCTAGTGCCCAAAATAGCGCTTGGCACTACACATGATAGATATGGATGAATAGATTGTTTTTATTTTGGACCATTCCTAGTGAACCTACCTTTCATATAATATTTTTATTAGATTATACAATTAGTTAGAAACTCAGATTATTTCTGGTTCACTCAGAAAGTTCAACACTTAAAGATTGGGTAGAGGAGAATGAACTAGTAGACGTCAGAAATAGGAATATCAGGAGAGTGTGGGGGTCAGGAAAAACAAGGGCCAAGTGTGTTTCCATAAAGAAGCGATCGATAGTGTCAGGTGTCAATGAGGTTGAGATGAGGACTGAGAGATGTCCATTAAATTTGACCATGCGTTTCATTGATTTCCTTAGTTACTTTGGTGTGTGTTCAAGTATTTAAGTACTAATGGAAAATATTCAGTAGAGGTTTAAGAAATAAAGAGTGAATGGGGTAATGTATAATCTAAGATTCCTGATTAGGCTGCAGGGAGATGGATCCAGATGGTGAAGCCATTAAGAAATCTAGAAGATGGCATTTTGTGGCTCATCTGGACAGTCTACCTCTGATTTTTTTGTGCCACACCCTCTTGTCAACTCTGCTTCAATCATACTGGTCCTCTTCTGATACTCAAACATACCCAAGCTTATTCCTGCCTTATTCTCTTTGCCCTAGCTGTAGCTTCTGCTTGGACCATTCTTCCCCTGGGCTAGCTGGCTGCTTGACACTTGGTTCTCAGCTTAAAAGTCTGTCACTTCCTCAGATGCCTGATTACCCAGTCTAAAGTAACTACCCAGTTACTCTCACACCACTCTATTCTAATATTTTGCAGAGAATTTCTCACACATACGTATTTGTCTCAACTCCTGGAAGGTGAGTTCCATATCAACAGGAATCCTGTTTGCCTGGTTCATTGCTGTACAGCACCTAGAAAAGTTACAGGTACCCAGATGACATTTAAATGTATACCCTTAAAGTGAATGAACAAAACTTTTCATAGCCACTCTTGAGGTCTGCACAGTGGCAAACTTGTCCGGAAATACCCAGTGCAACTCGTGTCAAGAGTGGGGCTAAGATGTTAGATGAGATTCCTGTCCTTTGAGAATGAGATGAAATTGCCTTGAATTCCATCCCATGTGTGTTTGGATAAATCTTCCCCATTTGATCTCTGAGGAATCAGAAGGGAAGTTGTTGGCCTTGAGTTGATCATCGAAGTCTCTAGAGCAGATACTGCATGGAACAAAGTATACAGAGAAAAAACAGACAAGAGGAAAGATTGGGGAGGTGGGCCACAATTGAGTTCAAAAGAGGGAACAAGAAAAGATTTTCAGTACCTTAGGGGAAACCCCGGTAAAAAGCAGTGTTTCAAAAGTCGGGGCAAGAAATTTCGGAGTTAGTTTGGTGGTCGGTCAAAAATCTTAGTAGCGTGAGACTGACTGATAGCTATTGTCTTTGATAAGAAAGAGGTATGATTTAAGAATAATTACTAATGGAGGTTATTATAATTTATCTTAATGCTGAACTAGTTTTCGAAAGACCTGGGTTTGGCTACTGTTTTATCACAAAGTGACTGTAGGCTTCTGGGCAAGTTAATTTATCCTCCGTGAACATCAGTTTTCTCACCTATAATGTAGGGATAAAAACAATCTGCTCTGCTAATCTCAGTGTTATGAAGGTTGCTGAAGATGGTTATGAGGAACGTGACGTGCATTGTAAACCCTTAAATTTTGTACAATTACAAATAATTAAAGTTGTTGGAATCAGAAATGGAGGAAACAGGTGGTTACATGGCAGGTATACCATAAATTCTGAGGTTGGGGCGAGGCGTGGCAAAAGAACTTGTTAAAAGGGACTGCAGGTAAGAAAGGGAGGGACTGAAGGCTGAAGTGAAAACCAAAGGACAAAAGCCCAGCTCTTCCCTTCAGGTGCCTTCTCTAATAACTGGTCTATTGAATTCCTGAACCTTACGTCTTTTCTACTGGCCACTCCGGTAGGCTTATCACTGCATTAAGTTCTCCCTTATCCTGAAATAACTCTTCAACAAGAACTCTACCATAATCTTCTTATTTCTCTCTCCTATCCCAGCCACAAAAAGAGCCCTCTTCTGGGTCATTTCGGGGAATTTTCACTCAAAATGTGAACTGCGGATGGTGGCAACGTTTAGCAGTATTTGTCTCTGACATCTTCACCTGGATACTCAGTACATCTTTCTACCTAAAGGATCATCCGTTGGTAGGATTTAATCACATTAGCCAGTGTGTGAGGGTACCTTGCAAACAAGAGCGCTACTGAAGACTGCGTACTGCGGCACCATCATCAATTACGTGAGAAAACCGGGCCCTCCACGGTAGGCAGACTCGCCCAGTATCACACAGCTAGTTTAAGGCTGACTTCTGCAGCAGAACCCCGCTTCCCCAAACCCGAAGTCCCCGTAAACGCTCACAGTCCCCCAAGAGGGTTCTGACGAAAACCAAACTTCGCCAAGTCTCGCGCCACCGGGACTCGGGGGCGGGGTGGAGAGCATGAAGTATCGCGAGATGACGGCGTTTTCCCGCGAAGGAGAAGCGCGCGTTTTTCTCTGGCTGGTCACCTGGCCGGGAGACTGGGACCGGCAAGCGGCTGGGAGGTTTTAGCGCGCGGCGTTGCAGGCGCTGTGCGGAGGGCACCCGGTTCCGGAGTGTGTGTCCAGCCATGCCGGCGCAGCGCCCCGCGAGCAGCGGCGGTGAGGAGAACCTGCCTCCCGGAGCGGGCGGCGGCGTCTGGGGCGGGGGTGCGGGAGCAGCATGGAGAGACTGCAGCCGAGCTTTTGAGGGGAGAGGCGACCCCGGGCAGAGACTGAGGAGGAAAGGAGGGTTACCTTTTCTGTGGGGAGTGAGTGGGGGACACCCGGAACTGCGCATATTTGCATGGTAGAGGAGATTTGACACAGGGGAGCTGCGTTTTCCCGAACATCCCCATTTGTAAACTGGGGTCCAGGCAACTTGTTGACATAGTGAAGGCTTAGGATGTCTTCCGAGAGGTGATACTGGCGTCCCCCTGGGTCTTCATGGTTTGCCTCAAATGCATCTGGGAAAGGGAGGAAGGTTGTTTACTCGGAAGTTGAGTAACTGGTCATTTTTTAAAGCTGCAATTTAAAAGCCTTGCCCCCTCCTAGGGTCCGTAGCTCCAGATATGGTTGAACAGCCGGAGACTGCCGTGATTACCCCAGCCATGGTAGAGGAGGAAGAACAGCTTGAAGCTGCTGGGCTAGAGAGAGAGAGGAAGATGCTAGAAAAGGTAAAATAGGCATCACGTTCATCGTCGGGGGTGTGGTTTGTGTGCCTAAGTTTACTAGTCTGGTTTTTTATCAACTTTAAAACGGGCTTCCTTATTTATCTCTGTTTACCGATGCTATTTTTGAGAAACTTTTGCATGAACTTTGAATGAGGCTTCTATCAGATATAGTCTTGGTCTATAAAGTGGCCTCATCTCTCTTAAGTGAGCATTTCAAATTGCTTGTTTAGCTATTATAATTCTTCCAAAGTCGGTAGTGAATTATTTTTAGTGAATTCTTTCAGTGCTGTTTTCCACCTAAGTAATCAACTTGTTTTTTGCTTTCTTTTCCATTTCTTGGGCTGTTGCTAAGTAAGATCCTTTAGGTTAAAATGTGATGTACTTTTTCAATGTAGAGTTAATTATCTTTGGGGTTTTCTGGTACAGAGTATTTTGGACGTTACTAAAAGCAGTTTTTAACCTCTTGAAAAACTTCAGTTTTTAAGTATATTTTACTCCAGTACTGTCCTACCCTGTTGCTTCATTATTGCATATGCAAGAAGACTGACACCTACTACCGCTTATGTGCTGCCTACTAAGTGATTTTCTTGTAATAATTTATTTAACCCTCCCAGTATTATGGTTATTTAGGTACTTTTGATATCTCCATTTAAATATGATGAAACTGAGGCAATTGGGGGTCGGGTCACACACTAGTGAACTCAAATTTGGCTGTCTCCAGAGTTCTTGTCCTTAACATTAAACCTCTCTGAGGACATTAATATTGAATTAACTCCATCTAATTACAAAACTACTCAAATTGGGGAATAATGCACTCCAAAGGCAAGTAATGAATTAGTTAGTTCCCTGCTATTTTATATCAACAATAATGATTCTTTTGTTAGCATTTTTGACACCTCATGATCATTTATTGTGAGTCAGTCACTGTTCTGAATGCTGTACATGTATTTTACTCATTGAATCCTCAATAGTATCAAGTAGATACCATTGTTAAACTCATTATGATTACTGTTATTAAACTTACTAGTTTAATTACTAGTATAAACTATTTTATTAAAATAGTCTATAAACTAGGTTCTATTTTCATTCCACTTTACAGATGAGGAAACTGAGGCACCTAGAGGTTGCCTGGGATCCCTCAGCCAGTAAATGGCAGAACAAAGATGGTAATGTAGGCCATGTGGTTCCAGAATTCACACTTTTTAACCACCTTGCTATACTTTCACTCCAGTATATAATAGTTCCATTATTACTGATCATCTGTAGCTGACCATAATCCGGTAAGGTAGTATGTTAACAAATTTTAATAGAATTGGGAGGTCAACCGTGAACCACCTTTACTCATTCTATGAATTCCTACAGTACTTAGTTACACAGTATTATCCTTACTTACTTGATTCTTTCTCACTTTGTTTCTTGAGGGCACATCACATTGTTTTGTTTTTGTAGGCTGTGCACCTGGCAACTAGTAGGCTATATAGTAAATGTCTATTGAATTTCTAACTAAGGTAAAAGAATATTTTATAATATATTACCTAACATATATGATTATATAAATAAAATAAATATACTTACAAGCCATTGTAACAAGGTGAATTATAAAGGATGAATCCTGGGGCATGGTCCAGAGTAGAATCAACTTCAGAGATTGTTAGCAATAAACCCTTAATTTTGAGTAGTGTAGTTCTCTTTTATAACCCATGAAGATTGTTGGTTAAGGAAATGCTATTTGAAGAAAGATATGAGGTGTAATAAGAATACATTTCAAGAATGCATGAGTTCAAGTGAAGAAAGATTATTTTCACATTTAAAAAAGGTCTATCAGGGAATTCCCTGGCGGTCCAGTGGTTAGGACTCCAGGCTTTCACTGCTGTGGGCCCAGGTTCTTCCCCTGGTTGGGGAACTAAGATCCCACAAGCGGTGCGGTGCGGTGTGGTGCTGTGCGGGCAAAAAAAAATTTTTAAATAAATAAATAAAAAAGGTCCGTCAAAATTTGTAGTACCATAAGTATTTGCTGATTAAACTAGGAGTCAAAATAACTGCTACTTTCAGTGAAATTTTTAAGCTCTTGAACATTTTGCAATCCTAAAGTTTTTTGGAATTGTTACTCTTGAGGGATAGGTATGGTACAACTAGCTTTTCTTTAGCAGTTATGCATCATAGAACTTAAAATAGCAATTTTTAGTCCATTTTTCAGTACTT
This sequence comes from Eschrichtius robustus, assembly GCF_028021215.1. NCBI lineage: Eukaryota > Metazoa > Chordata > Mammalia > Artiodactyla > Eschrichtiidae > Eschrichtius > Eschrichtius robustus. The sequence continues at coordinate 106,433,960 of NC_090830.1, forward strand.
CCATGAATAAAGCTCTTTTCAGTCCCATTAGTGCAAGGGTGTAATTTGCTAAAAACCTAGTAGGATTGTGGTTCATTGTTATTACATGTCTTTTTATGTACAGGTATTGAAAGAATTTGATTGCTTTTTGCCCTTGACACTTACAAATTATTCCCTCAGTGACTGTAGAGAAAATTCTAAGAATAAGTCTCTTACATGTCTTTGGAGCCAAAAAATTCAGTACACAAAAGTAATGATTCCTTTTCTTTTGGGAGAATTCAGTATTTATGGGCATGTATTTAGAAGTACTTAAGAGAGGAAGAGCTAGCTTAAGTTCTTAATGAGAAGCATTTACTTTGCTTTAGGAGATTTGAAGGTTTGTGAAGATCCTGGAGAATGATTTTGACATTCATTTGCTACAGTTATTTTCTTTGACTTTTCACCTGCATTTCCTTTTGAAAGAAGTCATTGTTAGTCTAGAATACTTGAGAGTAGCTTTAACTTCTGTGTAAGTGGGGGAAGGGGAATGGTAAGAGTTGTGAGGGTTCTTGGAAAGGTAAAAGGAAAACTGTTCATATTGTGTAACCTGAAATAGAACTCCCTCCGCAAAAAATAAATAAATAAAACTGGGGTTGGGAGAGGTAATGGGGTAGACAGTGGAGAATTTATGCTCTTGGTGTCCACTGGCATACTCTCTCACTCTCTCATCAAGAGATGCTTTCCGCCAGGCACTCAGTATTGAATACTTTCCACAGATGAAGCTACAATTTACTTTAATATAACAAATAACAAAATTAAGTCAAGAAAGAGTAATGATAGATGAGAAGATTTACTATAGAATTATTTTGAAATACAGAAGACTGGGTTTAAAGGTTAACCATTGGCATATTCTAATTATATTATAAATTATTGTTCCATGATGGCACCTTAAAGCTTTAATTACTTTAAAGATGTATGCTAATTTATTCTGAACAGGACTTAAGGCAGCAGATAAATTAAGCACAAAGTATTTTAACTAAAATATAAAATTAAAGTTAAATTTAGGAATTCATTTTTATAAAGTTTTAAGTAATTTCATCTCATTTATAATATCCATTTCATTAAGTGACTGACTATTGTAATCATAGTAGTACGTTGGTAATAATAAAAGAAAGGCTGTCCTAAAAGAACTGAAAATAGAGTTTTATCTGCACGGGTAAGACTATGGATGATTTTTAAAAGAATTTTTATTTTCTTGTAATGCGCATGTATTTCATTAAATTTATTGTTAGGTATCTTATTGTCACTGCTTTTGTAATAGAAAATAAATTTATTTTGAAAGAAAAGTTAGATGACATAACATCTGGGAAATATAAGCTAATATATACTGGTGTCTGATTTATAAGGTCAAGCCTTAACCACTAAATTAAATTTACCACACACACACACTCAGGAGTGGAATTGCTGGTTAGTAAGATTTGCATATATTCAACTCTCAGTTGACTTCAGCCCACTTAATGCTTTTCTTTTGAGTTCAGATTACAGTATTTGGTTGGCAAATTATGAACTGGATTTGGCCTTATGTCTGTTTTATTGGAACACAACTTTTGTTTACATGTTGTCTATAACTGCTCGAAGGCAGATTTGAGTATTTGCAATACAAACCATATCATGCTCAAATATTTAAATATTTGCCCTTTGCCCTTTTACAGAAAATGTTTGTGGACCATTGACCTATACTATTTATTTGTTGCTTTTGTTTTCTCTCTTGTGCCCTGTTATTGTTCTCTTAAGATGTTTAACTTTTATTATGAGTTGAGAGGGTTCCTCCTCAGCCACTAGACTGTTGTATACTCTTACAAATCAATAAATAAATGGTGTGTAAAAGTAATATGGAAAGCAGAGGTTTGTAAATGGAAGGCGTACAGAGGTGAAAGATAAAGGTAAGAGTATGAGAGTAGAAAGCTAAAAGGTAAGGGCAAAGCTTGGGCAACACAATACTGAGGAGGAAAGAAGCTTGTAAGAAATAAACAGTAGATTTAGCACGTTTAAATATTTTGACAATATAGTTTTTAAATTCTAAAACTAGATGTTCTGATTCCTAGCTAATGAGACTATCTTTTAATTCCAATGCTCCTTCAAATTAAACTGGTGTATAAAATTTTTCTTTTCTGAAATCATTTGGTTTTGTAAAAACTTAAATTCAACCTGAATTAAATATTTGCTTTCTCACTTTAATTTCAAATATTTTGAAAATGGACCTTCAATTCTGTAGATGCCAATAACCATATATTCAGTGTCTGAAATTTCAGTATTTTGGTAGCCAAGCTATACTTTACCAGATTGCCTGTTGAACCCCAGAATCATATTTTTTTTAGCTATTCTAGGTTTTTGTTTGGAAGATAACCATTTTTAGTAAGTGAATTTAATATTATAAAAATATTTTTCATGAATTACAGGAAATATATTAAACCTAAAGAGCAGTTGTTTAGTCATCTTTGTTACACCTTATGCAGAAAAAAATCAGTGTATGTCAGGAAACCGTTAATAATTATGGAAACTTTCTCTTTGGATAGGCTCGCATGTCTTGGGATAGAGAGTCCATGGACATTCGATATCGTAGACTTCAGCATTTGCTTGAAAAAAGCAATATTTACTCCAAATTTTTATTGACTAAAATGGAACAGCAGCAATTAGAGGTATGTATATGTGATTGATTATAGCTAACAGCTTAAATTTTTAAAATAAGCTTTACTGAGATATAAATTACATACAATAAATTGCACACATTTTAAGTTTAGAGTTAGATGAGTTTTGACCTGTGTAACCACCAGCACAGTCAAGATAAAGAACATTTCCATTTTCCCAAGAAGTTTTCTTCTCTCAGTGGTCTCTGCTTCTGGCCCCGAACAACCACTGGTTTCTGTTTTCTGCCACTATAAATTGGTATTGTTTTTTCTAGAATATTATATAAATGGAATCATATGATAAGCAGTCTTTTGGTGTCTCGCTTCTTTAGCTCAGCATATTTTTAAGATTCACTTACGTGTATTTATTTAGTAGATCATTTTTATTCCTAAGAAGCATTCCATTGTATGAATATACGAACAGTTTTTTAAAATTATGAATACTGTATTAATTAAATGAACAAGAATTAAGAACTAGGACATTCTAAAAATTTTTGCACCTCCATTTCTGCTTCTCTTTCCCATCTCCTTGCCTCGTTTACCATCCTAACCCAGAGGTAATTACAATCATGAATTTTGTATTTATCATTTCTCTGCTTAAAAAAATAGTTTAACATATATCACATATGTATATGTCCATAAACAGTGTATATTTTTGGTCTTGCTTATTTTGAGCCTTATAAGAATGGTATCATACTATACGTAGTTTTTCTATAGTTTGCTTTTGTCATTCAAGGTGTGTTTCATTCAAGAGTAACTGCTTCTAAGCAGACTTTAGACCAAAACGCCTGTTTTTAGTTCCAGCTTCATCCTCACTTCCAGGGTTGCCTTGTGCTGCCTGCCAATCCTTGAGCTGTTGGAGTTTCCTCAATATAAATTGCTTTACTCCAACATTTATTTTTTTATTCACCTGTTAACTGATTTTTATCCTGTCCAGTGATATTTTTTGGATGCCAGAAATTGTGAATTTTATGTTGCTCAGTCCCCTTTTCTAAAAATTGCTTTATTGAAATATAACTGATATACACAAAACTGTACATTTTTAAAATGTATACCCATGAAGCCACCACAACCAAGGTAATGAACATAACCATTAATTCCAAAAAATTCTTCCTGTCCCCCCATTTTTAATGAGATATAATTGACATGTAACATTATATTAGTTTCAGGTGTACAGTGTAATGATTCAATATTTGTATATATTGCAAAATGATCACCACAGTAAGTCTAGTTAACATTGTCACTGTACACAGTTAAAAAAATTTTTCTCCCTTGTGATGGGAACTTTTAAGATTTACTCTCTTAACAACTTTCAAATATGCAATAAGTATTATTAACTATGGTCACCATGCTGTGTAGTACATCCCCATCCATGACTTGTTTATTTTATAACTGGAAATTTATACCTTTTGACCTCCCCCCTCACCCCCCCACCCCCCAACCACCGGTCTGTTCTCTGAATCTGTGAGCTTTTTTTTTTTTTTAAGATTCCATCTGTAAGTGAAATCATAGTATTTGTCTTTCTCTCTTATTTCACTTAGCATAATGCCCTCAAGGTCCATCCATATCGTCGCAAATAGCAAGATCACATTCTTTTTTTATGGCTGAATTCTGCCGCTTTTTAATTTTCTCTCATCCCTCACTTCCTGTCTTCATCACCAGATAGCCACTGATCTGCTTTCTGTAATTACAGATTTGTTTGCATTTTCTGTTGGTGTTAGGTTCTTTTAGCTTTTATATCTGAAAAAGTCTTCATTTACCTTTTATTTTTGAAAGGTTTTCTACTGGTTGAAGAATTTATTTTTCTTTAGTGCTTCCCCCAACCCCCTTGCAGTATTTTAATGATGTTTCACTGCTTTCTAGCTTACATTGTTTCTAACAAAGCCAAAGTCCTTATGATGGCCTACAAGACTATAAGCAGTCTGGTTGCCTCCCTCAACCCCATACCTTTCAGACCTTGTTCTAGGTGTGTTTCTGGCCTTTAGGCCTTTGCACTGGCTGTTTTCTACTTGGAACCCTCTTCTCAATAGATACCTGCCTGGCTTACTTCATCATCATCTTCAAGCTTTGGCTTACACGTTTTCTCAATGAGACCTGCCCTGACAACCTTAAATAAAGTTACCTGGCACCTCCATCCTCACACTCCTGATCCCGTTTACCTTGTTCTTTTCTTCGCATTGCATTTATCATCTAAGACACTGTATAATTTATTTATAGTCCACCAGAAGTATGAAGATTTAAAAACTTGGGCCAAGTGTCAACACTACAATAAATCCTTTTGTCCCCGTCATTCACATTTAACAGTTATCAATCAAGATTTTGCTACACTTGCTAAATTCTCTTTTTCCTTTGTTGAAGCCCTTTTTAACCCTTCCTATGGTAAAATGAAACAGAAAAACAAATACCAAGCTTAATGACTCACTGTAAGGTAAATACTCTTTTAACCACCTCTTGGAAATGGTTTGAATCGTTTTCTGTTCTGCTTTTAAAGCTTTGTTAGGGGGCTTATGGAACAGCTTTTTTAGTCCAAGAATAACTTGGTCCCTCTTCTGAATGTTCTTGAAGCCCCATACATTAAGAGGCCTTTCAGCTTTGGCTGACGGGAATGTGAACTGTTCCTGAGCCCTTGTGAGCACAGGGATTGTTCTGCCTGCTTTCTAGTTGCTCTTTTCCTGGCCTTCATTTTCTTACACTCACACACTGATCAGTACTCAGCCTGAGGATGCCACTGCAGATCTTCAGAGCCTCTTTTGTATGCAACTGTCTCCTCTCTGGTACTTGACCTTGGTTTGCTAGCTCCTCTGAGTTTTGCACTCTGTCTTTTCAACTCAGGGAGACTGTTGAGCTCTATTTGGGTTCTTCCTCCATTATTTGCACTTGGAAGTTGCCTCCAGGCAGTAAGCTGGGCAATCAGAAGATTCACGTCGTTTGTGACAGTGTTCACTGTTCTTTGCTGCGTGTTGCTGAAAACCACTGATATATTTTATCTAGATTTTAGTTGCTTAAGGCAAGAGGGTAAATCTGTTCACAGGACAGTGTTCACTGTCCTTTGCTGTGTGTTGCTGAAAACCGTTGATATATTTTATCTAGATTTTAGTTGCTTAAGGCAGGAGGGTAAATCTGTTCTCTGTTACTCCATAAAGGCTTGAAGCGCAAGTTCTTGTTATTTAATTTTTATATACAGTTTCTTCATTGTGAACTTAAGTTATTTGAGATGTGTGTTTCATACTTTGCATTTTCCACTTTTGACACTAAGAAAAAATTATCTTACAGGAACAGAAGAAGAAAGAGAAATTGGAGAGAAAAAAGGAATCTTTAAAAGTTACTAAGGTAATAAACAGTAAGCTAGAATATTTTGTATACGTTACCTTCGATATTGAAGACATTCTCGTATTCTTTTGACTATTGATCATCTATTTAATTTTAATCTTCTTTATCTGATAACCTATCTTTGTTGGTTGCATAGAAATATGTAAAATCTGTTTCTCAGTATTTTAGATATGGGAGGAGAGCTAAACTATGACCTTTTTAGTTTCTTATTCTGTGGACTATATTTCATAATAGCAAAATTTCACTTTCTTATCTGGGGAAAAATCTGCGAATATTTTATACCTCAAGGCATTTTATAAGTGGCCAGCTCTTTTGGAGCATGTAATGCTTACTCTTCTTCATGCCTCTAACCTCATCATGTCAACTTGGAGCCATAAGAATAATCTAAATTTGTATCTTGTACATAGCTGTAGCAGTGGAACCAAAATTGGAACATATGGCATATATGGTAATAGCATTTCAGATAGAGCATTCATTTAGGGATAGCCTGAATTTTAGATGTGATCTTTTTGGGAAATACGTTTTAACATGAGGCTGTTTAATGCCATATTGATAGGGATTGTACAAACAACACTTGTGTTAGTGAAAAGAGAAACAATAAAGGTAACATTTATTGAGTACTTACTATGTGCCGGGTATTGTTCTAAGCTTTACATGTTTTTACTTAATTCTCAAAGCAGCTCTGTTAGGTAGAGATACTGTTATTATCTACATTTTATGTATAAAGAAACTGATGCAAGGAGATAAGGCACAGTTCATCCTCATTATTTATAGATCCCATACTTGCCACTTAGCCTACTCGCTAAAATTTGTCACCTGTGTTTTTGTGGTCATTCACAGACATGTGCATGTGCAGAATGGCAAAAAATTAGAGTCTCCCAACATGCACATTCCCAGCTGAGGTCAAACAAAGCTATCTGCCTTATTTAAGTTGTCACAGTGTAAACAAGTGTCCTTTTTGTGGTCTATTTAATGCCATGATTTTTGCATTTTTGTGGTTTTGGTGGTTTTGCTGTTTAAAAGACTGTCAGCCACATTGTGCTGAAGTGCTGTCTAGCGTTCTATTGCAAGAAGGCTGTGATGTTCCTTATGGAGAAAATATGTGTGTTAGATAAGCTTCCTTCAGATGTGAGTTACAATGATGTTGGCTTTGAGTTCAGTGTTAATCAGCATATGTTTTAAATGAGGTGTGTTTAAACAGCAACACACATAAAATAGGGTTATGCGTTGATCAGTTGATGAAGATGTGACCAGAGGCTTGCAGGAACCTAAACTTGTATTTCTTCTAGATGCACTGGTTCAGTGTTCACTAGTTCAGTATTCACAGCGACTTTATAGAACACAACTATTGTGAATGAGAATTGACTAACTTTGAAGGTCACATATCTAATAAATAGTAATGCCAGGATTTGAACCTAGGATTAATTTCGGATTCCACACTTAATTTCTATACCAAACTGCCTTTGTTAGAAAATATCAAAATGCCAATAGGAAAAATAGGTAGGGTATCTTTAAGTCCAGTTACTTGATTCTTAGTGTGGTTATTGGTGATGTTAAAGTACATAGCAGATAACTGCAACAAAAGCAATTGTGGAAAACTGATGTTTGACTCAGTTGCGAATTCCAGGAGTTTATTTTGGGTTTTTGAAGAATGTACTTAAAATTTTTCTGGCTTAACCATTTACCCCGTACTCTTCAAACTGCTGATTTCAATCAGCCTTCACTTTCACCCAGCTAACTTTTTATACCAGATTTCGGGGTTTTTTCCCTTTATTCTAAAGGTGTCAACCATTAAATTCTGCCTATTCCATTTCACTAGTCTCTTTTGGTGCTTTCTTTTTTAATCCTTTAAATTTTTAACTTCATTTTTATATTTACCTTATTTCTTTGTCATTTTTATTTTTCATACATGTTGTCTACCTATTCTTTGCCAGCTCTCATTCTGAAACTTTGTTTTTGAACACTTCTTCCTTTCCCTTATCTCCTTTCACTAGTAATTTTTCAGTTGGTTTTCTTTTTTATTTCTACTGTCAGTTGTATTTAACTTATACTGAAAATGAGTACTCCTTCCATACCATACCCAATGAGTATCTTCAGCATAAATGTACAGTTAGAGAAGATGTACATGGTAATTTCAAAATAAAAATGCCTTCTGTGTTTAGTTTTGAAATGTCTCTTACATGGAAGAAAACTGAGGAAAGTAGAGTCTTTGGGAAAAAGTAGAGGGATATGGTTACAAACAGGTTATAGTAGGGAAATACAGAAAAAGATTACCTTTTGGTAAGCATAATAGTGAAGAGTTGTGGATGTGGTTCAACTGCAAGGAAAGCTAACCTAATCAGTGCCTTTTAACATATAATACCATAGAAGTCTTTAGGAAAATAATACTCTAAATCCTTGTTTTGTAGGGTAAAAATTCCATTGATGCAAGTGAGGAGAATGCAGGTAAATTTCCTTGTTCCAGTTTTGAAGACTATGTGTTTATATTTTTGTTTTAATTACTATAAAAAATAAATTTTTTTTTTATAGTTATGAGAAGGAAAAGAGGAAGAGAAGATGAATCATACAATATTTCAGAGGTCATGTCAAAAGAGGTAAAAATAAAGGGGGAAGGACACATAAGATTCGATGTTGAGTAAAACCTATTGTGGGTTTTGAACCACCTTAAAGCTGTATTGATTACTGTTATTTACCTGGGTTTTCAGCCAGTTAAGTGTTTTAAGGAGGAAGATGGTACCATCTTCCTGTTTGTTAAAGGAGCATGAGCTTGGCCTAATCAGAAATTATTATAACTTCTTAGAACCTCAAAACTGTATCTTAAGAACTCTGTTCTTTGTTTGAAGACCATTAAGGAACTAAAATCATAAACTCATTTCTAAAGCCATTTCTTTTTTTACCTTCTCACTTATTACCTCATTAAATAGAAACTAATTAAAGAGTGTCCTCAGTTATGACAAACCCTAAATATTCCTTAAGCATAATTTAATGTATCACATTCTTAATATTAAAAAAAATTCTAACCTTGATTACCTACTCCATTTTTCTTTTACCTGAGATTCTAACTCTTTACATCTTCATAAGGTATAAAGTTTCACATAATACTTGTCTTTAGTCTAGGGATGTACTCTGATATTTTCCCTTTTTTCCCATTTAAAAATAATAGTTGAGACCCACTCAATTTATTATGGAACACACTCAGCCTGCAGTTTGAAAAACACTATTAATGAGATTTATTGAAGTTTAACTAATCACACGGCTGTTATTTTAATTCATCAAATGTTGGTGGCATATCTGCTATGGACAAACTTTGTTCTAAGTGGATAAGATCAATTAGTAAAGAAAGGTAATTGTAATAGGGAAGAACCTTTTGTATTATAAGTTAATCACTAAAGGGATGTTGCCTATAAGCTTAAATTATACATAATGGCCCATCTCTGGGAACCCTGCTTCCCAGGAATGAGCATTAAGCTAAAATACCTTTGTTTAGCTCACAGGAAACATACTGACCAGGCCCACCTGTGAATGACCGCAGGGAGGAAGAAATTAACACATCCCCTTCAGAGGCTGATGGGAACCAGGAAATGTTTGACTTTACTCCCTCCCCTTTTAGTGTAAAAGGAGCCTGAATTCTAACTTGGGCAAGATGGTTCTTTGGGGCATGAGCCCACCATCTTCTCAGTTTGCTGGCCTTCCGAATAAAGTTGTTATTCCTTGCCCCAGCAACTCGTCTCTTTTGATTATTGGCCTGTCAAGCAGTGAGCGGTACGAGCTTAGACTCGGCAACATAATCACTGTCTTTGCCTTAGCCTATATCCAGTGAGAAAAATTTAGAAGGAAGTAGTCAATATAATTGGATAATTGGAAAATGCTATTGAGCATATAGAGGGGCTCTTAACTCAAGCATGAGGTTCATAAAGGTTTCATCTAGGAAGCTGAGACTTGAGGGATAAAAGTTAAATCATTTAAAGGTGGGGGTAGGTTAATAGGGAAATAGTAAGATATAGGGAAGATACTGGGGATGTGTTGTAGGAAGAGATAATAACCTTTGACAAATGTCCAGAGGCAGGAGAGTTCCTGGAAAGTTAAAAAAACTTAAAAGGAAATTATATTTGGTTCCAGTTTGTAAACAAACAAATGGTGAAGGATGAAGCTATAGAGGTAAGCAGTGTCAGGAGTTTAGGAGGTTTAATTTCTAAAAAGAATACTTAGTAGTTGGTATCGTTTTGAGTCATTCACAAATTGTTCTCCAAAAAGGTTCAGCTTATCTAGCCATTTTAAAAGACAACCCTTCTATCAGTTCTCTATATAAAATCTCTTTGGCCTTAGAATATGAATATCTATACTTACATAATACTTTACATATACACATGTATGTATGTATGTGGTGTCAGTCACTTACATGTCCTGTCATTTTCCTGTGTATCTCAAATTTGAGATATGCTTAAAATTTCTTGAATGTATCATACTATTTTATTCCCTTGGTCCTCTGCACATGCTATTCTTTCTGCTTGAAATACAGCCTAATTCTGTCTTTAATGATTATGCCTTGATGACAACTTTTTCAGATAATTTGTTATAATACTCTCCTAAGTCACCAGGGACATTGTCTCCTTACCCTTAGCATCTAGTAGGTAATTCAGAATCAGAACACTTTTATTCTGTATTTTTAATGTATTTGTCTTTGCCTCTTGCTCAGGATTGCAAACTCAGGCCTCTAATCCAGAGAGAGGCCTGAAGTGGGCTGGAGTTGGGACTAATACATTTGGGAGTGAATCCTTGAATGATGGTAGTAACCTAGAGCAGGGTTTGGAGAACTTTTTTTGTAGAGGGCCAGATGGTAAACATTTTTGGCTTTGAGTAGTTTTGTGGGTAACTAATCAACCCTGAACTTTGCCGTTGTATCCAGAAAGCAGCCATAGACAGACTGTAAACCAGTGAGCCTGATTTTGTTCTAATTAAACTTTATTTAGACATTTATAAAAACAGGTTGCCGGCTGGAGTTGGTCCACGGTCTGTAGTTTGCCAGCCTCTGTACTAGAGGACTTCGCGAATTTGGAATTAGTCTATTCAGATAAGCTTCGACTTAAAAAAAAAAAAAAGCTGGAAAATTTAGGAGTAAATATCCCAATTTTTAAGTGCTGCTAACGAATTCAGAATTTTATAAGATTCTATCGGCTTCATTCCCTATGAATTCATGGCATGATGGTGTAAAGAAAATAAAAGACCTGGACTGTAAAAAAAAAAAAAAAGATTCTATGGGCTTAATTTTTTCTGAGGTCCACCTGTATTTTAATTACCTTCAAGGCTTATCCCCATTTCCTGGCATAAAATCAGAACAAGAATAAACATTTGTTAAATAAATGAATGAACCACATTCATTGTTATTTTGTTTTTGTTTTCTCAATGTTTTAGGAAATTTTGTCTGTGGCTAAGAAAAGTAAAAAGGAGAATGAGGTAAGAGATTTATAATAGATATTAAATTTAGGAGTCATATTTGCTTCCCTGATCTCTTAATCACCAGTGTACATTTTTGCTCACTAGTTATCCTATTTCTTAGCTTTTTAAAAAAAATAACCATTTGGCTTTTTTTATCCTAACAATCTTCTTATATATCAAGTTTAAGTGGTCTATTGCATGTTCCTTAGTGTGTAAATATTAATTTATGGGTCTTTGGGAGTCTAGCAATGATGCAAGTAACTGTAACCATATGGATATATACATTCCACATGTATATATTCCATAGCTTGTGGAAGCCCTGAGGGATACTTTAATCTTGTTTCTGGCCTTCAAGATTTTCTTTGGTTCTGTTTGGGAAGGCTTGATTTTACCCCCACCCCTAACCCCTCATTTTATGTAGAGAGGTTCCTTGTTACCTGAGTATTTACTATCCAAACCCCTATAATTACAAGATTTATTCTTTGTTCAGTATAAGGATTGGTTTATGATGCAGTTATAACCCAACTATGTTTAATGTAAATAAGATGAAGTAAGCATATTTTTAATAAATATTTAGTTGCATTTTTAAAGATAAAGCCCAATCTAATCTTCTACCACAATTTACTGTGGAATTGACATTTTATAATATACAATAAATAAACATATTGATCTTGTGTTCATTGGAAGAATCCTGACAAATGTATACATCTGTGTAACTATTATCCAAATCAAGATTTAGAACCTTTTCATTATGGTAGAAGGATCCCTTGTATCCCTTTCCAGTCATTTCCCCACCCCAAACCTAAAGGCAACTGCCTCTTGACTTCTATCATAGTAGTTTTGCCCAATTTTTTAAAAAAACTTCTATCACAATCTAGTTTTCATACAAATGAAATATAAATATGTATTCTTTTATTTCCTGCTACTTTTCATTCAGCGTGGATGATAATCATTGATGTTGTTGAGTTTGTTACTAGTCGGTTTCTTTTTATTGCTGAGTAGTATTCCATTGAATATTATAATGTCTTAATCCATTTTCTTCATGAGCATTTGGATTGTTTCCACTTTGTGACTATTCTGAATGAGGCTGCTATGATAATTTGTGTAAAGATCTTTGTGTGGACACGTTTTGATATTTTTTCGGTATATACCTAGGAATGGAATTGCTGGGTCATATGGTAAATGTAATTAAACTTTATAAGAAAGTACAGATCTTTTTCCAAAGTGAACACACCATTTTACTCTCACAAGAAGTGTATGAAAGTTTCAGTTCACATTATTGCCAGCATTTCATGTTGTTAATCTTTTTGATTTTAGCCATTCTACTGAATGTGAAATGAATCTCATGTAGTTTTATTTTGCCTTTTCTTATTTACTAATGTAGAGTTTATTTTCATGTTTGTAATGGCTGTTTATATGTTTTCTTTTGTAAAGTTTCTGTTCATATCTTTTGCCCAGTTACTGGGTTATTTGTCCTTTTGTTGATATATGAGTTCTATAATCTCATTGTTGTCACATATATAGACTGTATTTTCTTTAAGTTCGTGGCTTGCCTACTCATTTTCTTAATGATATCTTTTAATAAGCAGAAAATTTTAAATTTTGTAATAGCCCAAATCATTACCTTTTTTCTTTTGGTGGTTAGTGCTTTTTTGTCTTGTATAAGAAGTGTTTGTCTATCACAAGGTTATCAAGTTATTCTCTGTTTTCTTCTAAAAGCTTTATGGTTCTGGGTTTGATGTTTAGGTATATCGTTTCATCACAGATTTTATGTATGGAGTGGTGAAACTCAAGTTTCCTATTTTTTCAGTTGAATATGCAGTTGTGGCATCATTTATAAGACTTACCATTTGTAAGACTTCCCTTTGAATTGACTTAATCCTTGTTTTCATTTTCTTAAAATGGAGTTGTGGACATAGCTAACCAATAAAAATCTACCATTGGTCATAAGTTGGTGCTGTGTCACAAACAGATAAATTGACATTCTTAAGTTTGATATAGTGAGTTTTTAAACTGTATTTACTTTGCCCCTTTGCCTGTAGTGAAAGTAATTACTTAGATGAAAGTAAATATTTTTATGTTCCTTGAAAATATTTTTTTTAACAGACATTATCTGTTATCCTTCCTATGGATGAAGGAAATTATTAAGAAAATAGTTTAATAAATTCTTGGGTAGCACATTTTAGAGGTTTGGAAGGGATGTATAATTGTAAAGGTCATTTCAGAAGTATATGCCTGTTATATGTAAGGGTTATTTTCAGAAGTGTTTTTTTTTCCCCAGTGGCTTTGAATTTGTGGGGGAAAGGAAGTAACAGTCTAGAGGGTTTTATTAAACATGTAGCTTTATTTTTTCATACCCAATGATTATACGACTGGTCAAATTTTGATTAGCAGTTACATTTTCTGATTAATGGAGGGTAGCAGCATTATTATGTATTAAACTTCTAATTAAACTTTTTTCTTTACAGGATGAAAGCTCCTCTTCTAATCTCTGTGTAGAAGATCTTCAGAAAAATAAAGATTCAAATAGTAAAATTAAAGATAGATTATCTCAAACAGTTAGGCAAAATACTAAATTCTTTTTTGACCCAGTTCGGAAATGTAATGGACAGCCAGTACCCTTTCAGCAACCAAAACACTTCACAGGAGGAGTGATGCGATGGTACCAAGTGGAAGGCATGGAATGGCTTAGGGTAATGAATCCTCAATTTTAATACAAGATATTGGTTCATTTCTATATGATAACCTATTAATATGATGTAACACAACTTGAGTTGTTCCTTCTTTGTTTCACTATTATATATAAAACAAACATTTCTGTGTAAATACTTATTTTCTAACTTACTTACCCAGAGTAAATTTTTGAAAGTGAAAAATCATCTTATTCAAGGCTATCAACATTTTTATGGCTTTGATAACTGACTTCCCACAAGTGTTATTATAACTTACAGTGTGAATATGTCAGTCTCATCATAATTATCATCTTTGGGTTAAAAGAAGAAATAAACTTACTGCTGATTCAATAGGTGTTTATGTCAGCATTTAAATACAGTGTATATTATTTTTGTCCAGATGCTTTGGGAAAATGGAATTAATGGCATTTTAGCAGATGAAATGGGATTGGGAAAGACAGTTCAATGCATTGCTACAATTGCATTGATGATTCAGAGAGGAGTACCTGGACCTTTTCTCGTCTGTGGCCCTTTGTCTACACTTCCTAACTGGATGGCTGAATTCCAAAGATTTACACCAGAAGTAAGACATGTTTCCTTTTATTAAATGTATTATCATTACAAATGTTTTATTGTTTTGTTGCCTGAATTAAGTTATAGATCTCTTAACTAAAATTATGTTGATTTCTGTGTAGCACTATATCTTATTTGACTTATCTTTCAATCTCAGCAATACCTTCTCTAAGTTTATATAGAATAAACTAAGTTTCTATAGTAATCTCAGACATCTTGCCTAAAACATCCCTGGGTGGTTTTTAGTGCCTTGAATAATTTGACTCACCTGAGATAGACCTGGGTAGAATTTATTTTTTAATTCTGTTCATCCTTATTATGGTGTTTTCCTTCCATACCTATGCGTTTTAGCTACATCATTGCATTATGAGAAGTATATATTCCAAAAATAACTTCACCATCTCTCTCACCTTACACTCAATTTGGTTTTATGGCTTTTTTATCCTCCCATAGTAGCCCAATAATTTATTAGAATTGATTGACTCATTTTGCTATAGAAATATAGAACTAAAGTTAAGTTAAATTATATTTTTTCTCTCAGAAGTGATTAACTTTATATTTTACAAATTGTTGTTATTTACATTTTGTTCTAAAGTTTGTTATAAATCAATATAAAATCTTTCAGATTCCTACTATGTTATATCATGGGACCCAGCAAGAACGTCGAAAATTGGTAAAGCATATTCACAAACGGAAAGGGACATTGCAGATTCATCCTGTGGTGATCACTTCATTTGAGATAGCCATGAGAGACCGAAATGCATTACAGGTATGAATGGTCTTATTGGATTCTTTGTAATCCATAAATCACATTTTTCTTAACTTATAACACTTTGTCACCATCCAGTAGCATTTGTTTATTTATTTATTTTTTCTGATGGAAGTAATAGATTGCATTGTGCATATTCCTTTAGAACCTGGAGGTTTATATTAACAGAAAGATTGATGGGCTTCCCTGGTGGCACAGTGGTTAAGAATCTGCCTGTCAATGCAGGGGACATGGGTCCGAGCTCTGGTCCGGGAAGATCCCACATGATGGGGAGCAACTGAGCCCGTGCGCCACAACTACTGAGCCTGCACTCTAGGGCCCGCAAGCGACAACTACTGAACCCGTATGCCACAAGTACTGAAGCCCACGTGCCTAAAGCCGTGCTCTGCAACAAGAGAAGCCACGGCAGTGAGAAGCGCATTCACCACAACGAAGAGTAGCCCCTGCTTGCCGCAGCTAGAGAAAGCCCACACTCAGCAATGAAGACCCAATGCAGCCAAAATAAATAAAATAAATAAATTATAAAAAGAAAAAGAACGATTGAGATGAAGGTTGTAGTCTCTAACAAGAAAATTAAAGCCTTTGGTACTTTAATCTATAGCCATGACACCATTTTATTTATTCATTTATTTTTTATTTTTTAATTTTAAAATTAAAAATTTTTTCCTTGTTTTCTTTTTTTTTTTAATTAATTAATTAATTAATTAATTTGCTGTGTTGGGTCTTCGTTGCTGCGAGCGGGCTTTCTCTAGTTGTGGTGAGCGGGGGCTACTCTTCGTTGCGGTGCGCAGGCTTCTCATTGTCGTGGCTTCTCTTGTTGCAGAGCACGGGCTCTAGGCACACAGGCTTCAGTAGTTGTGGCATGTGGGCTCAGTAGTTGTGGCTTGTGGGAACTAGAGCACAGGCTCAGTAGTTGTGGCACACGGGCTTAGCTGCTCTGCGGCATGTGGGATGTTCCCGGACCAGGGCTCGAACACGTGTCTCCTGCATTGGCAGGTGTATTCTTAACCACTGTGCCACCAGGGAAGCCCTCCTTGTTTTCTTTTTCTAATTTAATTTAATTTACTTTAATTTAATTTTTTTGGCTGCACCGCACGGCATGCAGGATCCTGGTTCCCCGGTCGGGGAGCGAACCCGTGCCCCCTGCAGTGGAAGCGCAGAGTCCTAACCACTGTACCACAAGGGAATTCCCTCCACAACACCATTTTAGAATCAGCCAGACATAGACCTAATCTGTGAATGTATTACAGATATCTCTGACAAGTGCTTTAAGTATATAGAACTTATCCATTTAATTTTAATTAAATAGTGGAATATATGAAGACAAGTTATTTTTTACTATCTTATGGATCTACTATGGCATAACATTCCCATATCTGTTTTTCTTTGTGTTGTAGCTAGTTATTTATTAGTGCCCAAGTTATTGTAATGCAGTTGGAAAATGGACTTCTCATTGCCTCTCTCAGTTCATTTTTTGGTGTTTTGAACTTCTTCCTCACTGCTCCACGTATTTCACATACAGTTCTTTACTGCTTTGTTTGACTCTGACCAGTACAGTTGACCCTTGAACAACATGGGGGTTAGGGGCGCCCACCCTATGTGCAGTAGAAAGTTTGCATATATTTTATAGTGGGCCCTCCATATCCACAGTTCCAGATCTGGATTCAACCACTCGTGAATCATGTAGTACATACGTAGTATTTACTATTGAAAAAATCTGCATATGAGTGGACCTGTGCATTTCAAACTTGTGTTGCTCAAGATTCAACTGTATATCAGATTTTACTTGTGTGCTGGTAGAACTTTGGAATGTGGTTTGCAGTTATTTCTTCACAGTAAAAGTAATACATATTGCATGTAGGAAAAAGTAGTGTACAGAAAGACCTGAAAGCACTTGTAATTCTACCTGAGAATTACTACTGCTGTGTTATATAACTATTGTTAGCATATAGGTATAATTTATAAATATGGTAATACTTTATGTTGCTTATTGAAACACCTGTTTTCTACTAAATAATATAACATGAATATCTTCTAATTATTTTGATTACCATAGCCAGACCATATTGAAACAGTAAGCTTCCTTGTCAATTCCATTTGCCAGTGGCTAGAATTTTTGTAATTTTCCCTTTCACTGAATTTTTGTTATTATTTCAAGGATCCTAGCTTTAGGGGTTGATGGCATTGGGGGTACACGACTCCTATTCCTGAGTGGCAGCAGAAGTAAATGAGTCCATTTACTAATTCATTTATCAGATTCCTCACCATTTCTGTTGCATTGGGTTTTCTCTTTTGCTTAGTCATTTATGAAGGATGTTGTATATTTTGTTTCATTTTGTTAAGGTAGATATAGTGAGAGATTATTCAGCCTATCTGATTTGTTTGCCTTATCAGAAAAAGAGTTCCAAGTTTTTTATTAAAGAAGTCATAATATTATTTTAAAATTTTCTTTTCACTTTGCTATGAATGTATAAAGTAGAATGCAAAAGATGGCCCATTTCATACTCTTCCCCCAATTTGCCAATCCCATTATCCAAGGATACCTACAGTTGCCAGTTTGGTACTTATATTTCCCAGAAATATTGCATATTTCTGTATTTTTACACAGTAAAACAGAGGAACTTAAGTTTGCTTAATCAAGATAAAAGAGCACAGATATTAAAGATGAGAAATTAAAACAATTTTCATGACAACTTAATGAAAGTAAATGGTTAGCTTTCTGTGAAGATATAAATTACCAAAATTAGCTCCAGAAGAAAGGAAAAACCTAAACAAACCAAACTATGTAAGAAGTTGAGAACACCATCAGATAAAAAAAAGAATGTCAATCTCAGATGTGGGCTTCAAGAATGAAAATTCTAACGATATTTAATGTTTCAGAGCATATAGAACTAATAAAGTCCTTCAGTTCTTTTTTTAGGACTGCAAGATAACACTAATTAAAACTTGACAGAGCATTAGAAAGGAAAACTACAGACTGCTTTGACTAAAGAATGTGAATGGAGAGATCTGAAATATATAACAGCAGGTGGACTTTATTAGTTCAGGACCAAGTGAGGTCTATTTCAGCAACACAAGTATATATCAGTTTTAGGAAATTAACTCATTCTCTTAGTAGATCAGAGGAAAACATGATCATCTCAATAGGTATAGAAATACCATTTGATAAAATCGAACATCCATTCCTAATAAAGAGGTTTTATCTTTAAAATTGCTTTTAGGAAAAATTGTGAGATCATCATATAAAAAGTTTCCCCTGAATTCCTTTTCTAGAATTGCTACTGGAAATACTTAATAGTAGATGAAGGACACAGGATTAAGAACATGAAGTGCCGCCTAATCAGGGAGTTAAAACGATTCAATGCGGATAACAAGCTTCTTTTGACTGGTACTCCTTTGCAAAACAACTTATCAGAGCTTTGGTCATTGCTGAACTTTTTGTTGCCAGATGTATTTGATGACTTGAAAAGGTAGGTAAGCGGTTATTTAATTATTTCCTATGTTTTTCTAACTGTCTCAAAACCTGTGCTCATAGTTAAAATTAATTTCTGTCTTCTAGGTAGCTGGATTAAAGTGATAGCTTTTGGCCAGTTCTTTGTGGTATATATATTCTGCTCTTTTTATTTTATTTTTTTCCAGTTTTATTGAGAAATAATTGACATATCACTGTATAAGTTTAAGATGTACAGTATGACGGTTTGATTTATATGTATTGTGAAGTGATTAACACAATAGGTTTAGTTAACATCCATTATCTCAAATAGATAAAATGAAAAGAAAAAGTTTTTCTCCTTGTGATGAGAACTCGTAGGATCTACTCTTAACAACTTTCCTATATATCATAGAGCCGTGTTAAGTGTAGTCACCATGTTGTACATTACATCCCTGGTCTTTATTTACTTTATAACTGGAAGTTTGTACGTTTTAACCACCTTCCTCCAATTCCCCTTCCCCCAAAAAGTATGTTCTACTTTTGACACAAATTATCAGAGGAGATAAATAAAAGATTATTTAAAAGCTTTTATTGCATTGATTAATTAGAGACCAACTGTTTTATGCTGCCTTAAAAAAAATTTTTTTTTTGGCCACACTGCACGGCTTGTGGGATCTTAACTCCCCAACCAGGGATCGAACCTGGGCCCACAGCAGTGAAAGCCCCAAATGTCTTAACCACTGGACTGCCAGGGAATTCCCTGCCTTAACATATTTTTATAAAGCTCCTTATTGTCTTAACTTTGTGAAACACTTTAGGTGGATTTTTCTCATTATCTTCTCACAAACAAGAGATAGAGAGGTTGAAGGGATAGGGGTTGATACATCCCCTGTCTCACACATAAGAAAACCCAAGTGTCAAGTTATTAAAAATATAACTAGTTAATGCCAGAGTCAAAAATATAACCAGAGTCTCCCAGTTTCACCCTCATGCTTTTTACTCTAGAAACTGTTTGAATCTTAGCTTATATAATAAAAATCAAAATATAAACATAGTTTTCAGAAAATCATTGGTATACTCAGAACGGAAGAGTAAATAATCTTACCAGACATTAAAAATAATTAACATAGAAGTATCAAAATCAGGAGGGCAAAATAATTGATTTATACTTACTTTGGCATCAGTGAAGGAAGAACGTTAATTTTATATGGGAGAATAACTTTTAATGTTTTATCTGGAGAATGTATTCCACCTCTGGTGACCAGATATTAGCCCAAGGCCAGGCTGTCTTAAGGAACATTTATTAAAAGGCAAGATTTCCAGGTCCTATGCATTTCCACTGAGTTAGAACACTGAGGGAGGAGCTGGGAATCTGAATTTATAAAATGTGCCTGAGGTGATGAAATTTTGGGAATATCTGATGTAACTACTGCATTAATGTTGTTGGCATTTTTCCCAATTGTATTTACTGACAATATAGTGTTACTTAGTATAGACATGCTTATATTTAATAGCTCATGTTAATAGGGTTTTTTTTTTTTAACATTGTGAAGAACTAAGGATATTAATAGATACCATTATCAGGGTACATATATGTTGAATTTTAAAAACACTGTAGTGGGTCACATTTTTACCTAAAGAGAGAGATCATATGGCCTTGATATTCAGAGATAGTTTTCATTTCTTTAACTTTATTAAAATGTTTCATAAAATGTGTACCTTAGGATGTGAGGGCAATCTGGCTGTGACATCTGTCACCCCACTGATCGCTAGGGTTGATTTGGCTGACCTGGCTGGCTAGGCCAGTATCCCTTTCCTCCCATGGGACATGTGCATCCCTCCCGAAGCTATGTGCTTCGTCGTAGAGGACAACATTCCCCAATAGAGGAGGACCCATCTCAAGGTCCATCTGTAGGAGAACATGGGATAGTCACGCTTCCAAGACTCCAGACATATCCTAATGAAGTCTGCCTTTAAAAAAGAGGAAAAAACGGGTACTTTAATGTTTATTCGATGTTCATACTATTGTTAAGATAATATATTTATTGGAATCTAAAAAAAAAAAAAATGGTTCTGAAGAACCTAGGGGCAGGACAGGAATAAAGATGCAGATGTAGAGAATGGACTTGAGGGCATGGGGAGTGGAAAGGGTAAGCTGGGATGAAGTGAGAGAGTGGCATGGACATATATACACTACCAAATGTAAAATAGATAGCTAGTGGAAAGCATCCACATAGCACAGGGAGATCAGCTTAGTGCTTTGTGACCACCTAGAGGGGTGGGATAGGGAGGGTAGGAGGGAGACGCAGGAGGGGAGGGGATATGGGGATATATGTATATGTATATGTATAGCTGTTCACTTTGTTATAAAGCAGAAACTAACACACCACTGTAAAGCAATTATACTCTGATAAAGATGTAAAAAAGAAAAAAGATAATATATTTATAAATCAGAAAAATGTTCCCTTTAAGAAAATATCTGCTTCATAATACACAGATTAATACAAAGTTGAAAATGCAAAACATATATCATGTTAATATAATTGATTTATGTGTTAGGTTAACTTGTAATAATTTTTTTCTTTTACAGCTTTGAATCTTGGTTTGATATCACTAGTCTGTCTGAAACTGCTGAAGATATTATTGCTAAAGAAAGAGAACAGAATGTATTGCATATGCTGCACCAGGTTTTGACTTTTTTCTTATTCTGCTTACTAGAGACTCATAGAATGAAAAAGGAACCCTAGAAATTACCTGTTCACCCCATTGTGGTAGAATTTGAAAAGTGAGCCCCCCCGCCCCCAAATTTAACTTACTCTCCTGCCCTTTTCCCTCCGCTAGAGGTCTCATGGCGTTACAGCAGAAGTAAAGTGCTTTTCAAAATTTTGTCCTTTTCACGTATACTCACTTTACCCCTAATGGTTACTGACATGTTTGTCAGCCAAAAATGAAAATTTTTATGCAATGTTTGCCAACAATAGTTGCATAATTTACTTATTTGTATGCTCCATTCTACTGTTTTGTACAAACTCCATCTATCCTATCTATTTTTAAACAAACATAATCTTTCAAAGGTCTCCTAGTTTTCATATTGGGCCTGAAAAGCTTCTCAATTGTGCTTTGACAATTTTATTCAAAATCTTTTTGAAAAAGTTTTTTTGACTTTGAAGTGAGACAGTACAGAAATCAAAGTAAAAATAACACCCCAAATCATACTTCCCCAAATCATTTGCACGTTTTTTCTGATAGTTGCCTGTAGGTATATTTGTGTCTGGGCTGTTGTCTACAGATACTTTTTTCTTAAACTACTGGTAATGTTCTCTCTTTCTCTGGAAAATTAAAGTCTCTCTATGCTTTGCTCTATACCTTTGAGGTATTTAAATACAGAGCCCTAATCTATATGTAAATTAATTACTAATTTAAAGGTAAGCCTATAAAGGATATAAAATGATTTTTTTAAGTTGATTTTCTTTTAAAAACCTAAGCAGTTTAATAATGATATAATTACCTATTGCTTCTCTGTTTTATAAATGTGGAAATCTCTTGTCATCACAGCTGATGAAGGAGAGTAGTTTTAAGTCTGAAGTTTTAGAACTTATAGAAGGAAACTTTTCATGCCTACTTTTCTGGGTCAGTTGATCTTTTGGTTTTCTACTAATTCGAAACCTCACTTTTAAAAACTGGGGGCTATAACTTTATCCTTAAGAAGTACAGATACCACCTTCTTATTTCTGCTTTTTAAAATATTCAAGTTATACTAGAATTTTTGAAAAATTAATAAGTTGTAAAATGTTACAGATAAACACTATGAGTTTGTCATGTGGTGGTTTTTGGTCTGGAAAATTTCAAGGAAATATTTTATATCACCTTTTGAGATGTGATAGTTTTATATAGGAAGAAAAGAGGAAGAAGGGGTAAAAGGGTATTTTGGGAGAGTATTCCTTGAAAATACAAAAATGTTTAATGTTTATATATGTTTATTCATGTTTAAATTATAGATTTTAACACCTTTCTTATTGAGAAGACTAAAATCTGATGTTGCCCTTGAAGTTCCTCCTAAACGAGAAGTAGTTGTTTATGCACCACTTTCAAAGAAACAAGAGATCTTTTACACAGCCATTGTGAACCGTACAATTGCGAACATGTTTGGATCCAGCGAGGTAGAGTGTGGATTTGAAATAACCTACCTGTAAATGACAGTTGGCATAGAAAATTTCATGGTTGATTTCAGTCTTATATAAGGCTCATCACCTGTTTTCATGACTTGTTGAGGGTGAATTTCTAACTGGAATATAAGGCATAAGGCCAATAGCAAAAATTGTCTCCTAGTAATTCTGTGGTCCTACTAAAATTCAAGTGATGGTTCCTGCATTAATTGCTTTATAGTCATCTGAAATACTGTCTGGGGATGGACTTGGAAATACATTTGAACAAGCACACAATATACTACGGGCTTGCCAACTAGACCAGTCACCCCAAATACACAATCCCTTTACAGGAGGTTGTTGGTAGCCAAAAAATTTAATAAAATCCTCTATTTGAAAGAAATATCTTTTTTAGTTACCCACCATATTACAAGAAATTGAATTGGAATGTGATTATCTTATAACTGAAGATTAGGAGACTCTTAAATCTTGTTCAGATGTCCAGATTTTTGACTGTTTGCCATGGACCTGTGTATTTCTTTTCAAAGTATTTATGATTATGCATTTCTGTTTTTGTACAACCATTAGACTGTTATCCCATTTTCATTTTAAGTAAAGGGAATCTCTGGCTTTTTAACTGTTAGAAAATTAAAGTAATTGCCTGTTGGGAGGAATTTCATTGCAGTATTATACCAATCCAAAGAAATACCCTCTGTAGTGCAGATATATGGAGCCTCATTTCAGCCCAAAGCTATTAAATTCCTTTATATAAGTTCAGAAGTTTTATCCATCCTTAATTTTTTCTATTGAGATATGAATGCAGTAACTCTGATTCCAGATATTGTCATCAGTGTTAATAAAACAATTAAATTTCACAGGATAAAATTTACATTTGGCTATAGTTTATGGATCTTTGATTTTGTGCCTTTGGAAATTACTAAACTTGATGATGACAGACAAAATTATTTTTTTCTTTATATGTTAAAACATTTTGTACATAAAAATATTATACCCCACTTTGTGTGTGTGTATAGAATTTAAGAGTATAGCTTTTTTTTTAACATCTTTTTTTTTTTAACATCTTTATTGGAGTATAATTGCTTTACAAAGGTGTGTTAGTTTCTGCTGTATAACAAAGTGAATCAGCTATATGTATACATATATCCCCATATCCCCTCCCTCTTGGGTCTCCCTCCCACCCCCCCACCCCACCCCTCCCCTCCCCTCTAGGTGGTCACAAAGCACCAAGCTGATCTCCCTGTGCTATGCAGCTGCTTCCCACTAGCTATCTGTTTTACATTTGGTAGTGTATATATGTCAATGCTACTCTCTCACTTCGTCCCAGCTTACCCTTCCCCCAACCCCCATGTCCTCAAGTCCATTCTCTATATCTGCGTCTTTATTCCTGTCCTGCTCCTGGGTTCATCAGAACTTTTTTTTTTTTTTTAGATTCCATATATATGTGTGTTAGCATATGGTATTTGTTTTTCTCTTTCTGACTTACTTTACTCTGTGTGACAGACTCTAGGTCCATCCACCTCACTACAAATAACTAAGAGTATAGCTTTTTAAAAAGATATTTCTTTAATTTATTGTTTTAGAAGGAAACAGTTGAGCTGAGTCCCACTGGACGACCAAAACGGCGAACGAGAAAGTCAATAGATTACAGCAAAATAGATGATTTCCCTAATGAATTGGAAAAACTCATCAGCCAAATACAGCCAGAGGTAGACCGAGAAAGGTGTGAGTTTAAAAATAAATTTAAGTATTCTTTAAACTGTGATTTTTTTTTTCTTTTTTTTTTTAATGTCTCATATTCATGGATTATATATTTTGTGCAGAGCTGTTGTGGAAACAAATATCCCTATAGAATCTGAAGTTAATCTGAAGCTGCAGAATATAATGATGCTACTTCGTAAGTGCTGTAATCATCCATATTTGATTGAGTACCCTATAGACCCGGTCACTCAAGAGTTTAAGGTGAATACTATTTAATAATATACTGTTTTGATTTCTGTAACTTTTTATGTTGGGTGAAAGTCATTTTTTTAATTATTATTATTACTTACAGTAAATACTGTTATGTTTGTCATATGAAGATTGTCTTCCTCCCCCCAAATTCAGAGAACTTTATGAATGTTAGAATAAAGGTGGTTTTCTATATGTAAGCTAACTAATATTTTTATTTATATATTTTATGTAAACAGCTAGGAATCCTCCTAAATTTAGAGTGATATTGGAAATATAACTTTTTAAGTAACACAGTTGATTTCCACTCTGTGTTTTAGTTGCTGTCTATTTTGGAGATTGTTGTCACCTTTTCAGTATTCCTTTTAATTAGTATTCAGCTTGTCAAAATCAGTCTGGCTGCTCATTGCTTAAATCTCAACAAATAGCCACAGAAGAGAGCAAAAAGTTATGTTGATTTGTGGGCTTTCAGATTAAATGAATGAAACTGCTTTCTTAGGCAGTTGATGGAAAAACAACCTAGTAGTAAAGGAAATCAGTTCTCAGTAACCCTCAATAACCCTGTTTTGTACTAGTTTACAGCAGGGTTCCTTACCCTTGTCAATATTGACATTTTGGGCCAGATAATTCTTTGTTAAGGAAGTGCTGTTTTGTGGACTATAGGCCATTTGTCCAGCATCTCTAGCCTCTAGCCACTAGATGCCAAAATATTTCCCTCCCCCAGTTGTGTCAACCTAAAGTATCTTCCAGGCACTGCCAAATATACCCTGGGGGTGGAGGGCAAAATTGCCCCTATTTGAGAACCACTGCTTTAAAGCTTTTCATTGAGTAAGGAAGAAGATAATCTCTGAAGGTAATTAATATTCACCAGAAGGTTAAAAATTTCATCTTGGATACTTAGGTTGCTTATAAGCTCTTATACTTTCTTTAATTTCTACTGAGAGTTTTAGCAGTAATTTTCATACGCATTTGGTTGAAAGTGTACTCAGTTATAAAGAATAAACCTCAACATTAAGTAAGTTTGAATTTAATGTTCTGTTATACAAAATTTTGGGGAGAGGGGTGGGGAGGATAGATTACACACTTAAACCGAATTTTGTTTTTTGTGAAATCATTGGTTTTAAATTGTAGAGTATGTCTTTCCTTGAGTATGTCTTTCCTTTTCCTTTTTTATCTTCTGATTAAAAAGATCAAATAACAAGGTCAATTTAAAAAGTTTTATAGGGACTTATTTGTCATTGAAAATTAAACTGTTAACATGGTTTTTATTTTGACAAAAACAGATTATTAGCAGTTGTTGTGACAATTTTTTTTTCCTTTCTTTGCCCACTTTTAAGATTGATGAAGAGTTGGTAACAAATTCTGGGAAATTCTTAATTTTGGATCGAATGCTGCCAGAACTAAAAACCAGAGGTCATAAGGTATGGTACTTTTGATTGGATTTTTGGTTGTTTAATTATTCTTCATTCATCAGTATAGATACTAAGATATATTTAAATTTCAGGTGCTGCTTTTTTCACAAATGACAAGAATGTTGGACATTTTGATGGATTACTGTCACTTTAGAAATTTCAACTTTAGCAGGCTTGATGGATCCATGTCTTATTCAGAGAGAGAAAAAAATGTAAGACTGCTTATGTCATACATACTTAATTCTTTTTTGTAACTCCTGTCTTGATTTCTGAAGTAATGTTCAAAATTGACCTAGGGACTTCCCTGGCGGTCCAGTTGTTAAGACTCCGTGCTTCCACTGCAGGTTCGATTGGGGAACTAAGATCCCACATCCCGCATGGCACGGCCAAAAAAAAAAGGACCTACATCCTAGGGCCTCTGGTTTATTGCCACAACCTGGGCAATAGGCATGATCATGATTTTTTGTTTCATGGGAGTTGAGTCTGATAATTTTATCTCTTTCCACCAAATTGGTCATTTTCAACTTTTTGGCTGCTGTGGCTTTCAGTATTTATTTATCCCACATCAAAAGTCCTATGGATGCTTAAGAACTCACACCCAGCTTGAAGAATGCTGGCTTATTATATCCCTTGGGACACCACTGCCCTCCCCCTTCCTTTGCTGGTAAACAAACGGTTATAAGATAGCTGATTAATATGCAGTTCTATATCCACATTCCAGGCAGGAATAGTTTCTTTCTTTCTTACTTCCTTATGTTTACATCCCTTTTGCTTTTAGATGCACAGCTTCAACACAGATCCAGATGTGTTTATCTTTTTAGTGAGTACACGAGCTGGTGGTCTGGGCATTAATTTGACTGCAGCAGATACTGTTATCATTTATGATAGTGATTGGGTAAGTTGGAAGTGTAGCAATATACTGATTATATTTCCATTCTGAATTTTTAATCTTTCATTGTACACTTTGTAATTTCATTTTTCTGTTTTGAAAAGGTATCTACTTTAAGATGAAAATCATTTCTTTGTCCAGTGTGTAAAGACTTGAATGTACTTTATCACTGAAGTCACTCTAGAAGTCTAAATTGAGTTAAGGCACTTAAACAGTACCTTAACTCAATTTTAATCAATCTTTTTAAACAAAGATTCTGATTGGATCATGCTCATTGACTTTACCCACATAGTATGAGTTTAAATAATTTTAACCTTAAACTGTTAAATGTTATTTTTCTTTTTAACTTTAAGAACCCCCAGTCTGATCTTCAGGCCCAGGATAGATGTCATAGAATTGGTCAGACAAAGCCAGTTGTTGTATATCGTCTTGTTACAGCAAATACTATTGATCAGAAAATTGTGGAAAGAGCAGCTGCTAAAAGAAAACTGGAAAAGTTGATCATCCACAAAAGTAAATAACATTTTGTAGTACTTTTTTTGCTTAAGTTGTCTATTGTGTGTTGTGAATTTTTGTTATTGTTACTTTCTTTATAAAAGAAATCAGTGCAGGATTTAAATAGGCAGTGGGGAATTTGGAGCTGTGAAGACCTAAGCTGGGTTGGTGTGACCATAGACATAATGAAAAATACTAGCGTCTAAAATGAGGAACAATGGGGCAGTGAAGAGTATCAAGTATACTTTTATAGTGCCATATCTTAAACTGTCATGGGGATTGACATGATGTTACTGATTATTCTTTTTTTCATTAAAAAAAAGAAACTTTTTGTTGAAGTATAGTTGATTTCTAATATTAGTTTCAGGTGTACAACATAGTGATTCACAATTTTTATAGCTTATACTCCATTTAAAGTTATTAAAAAATAATGACTGGGGCTTCCCTGGTGGCGTAGTGGTTGAGAATCTGCCTGCCAATGCAGGGGACACGGATTCGAGCCCTGGTCTGGGAAGATCCCACATGCCGCGGAGCAACTGGGCCCGTAAGCCACAACTACTGAGCCTGTGCGTCTGGAGCCTGTGCTCCGCAACAAGAGAGGCCGCGATAGTGAGAGGCCCACGCACCGCAATGAAGAGTGGCCCCGCTTGCCACAACTAGAGAAAGCCCTCGCACAGAAACGAAGACCCAACACAGCCATAAATAAATAAATAAATTTTAAAAAAATTATTAAAAAAAAATAATGACTGTATTTTTATAAAGTCATTATCTGTGCTGTACAAAATCTCCTTATTGCTTATTTATTTTATACATAGCAGTTTATATCTCTTAATCCTCTACCCCTACCTTGCCCTCACTTCTCCCCACTAACCACTAGTTTTTTTTCTATATCTCTGAGTCTGTTTTGTTATTCATCTGTTTTATTTTTTAGATTCCACATATAAGTGATAACATACAGTATTTGTCTTTCTCTGTCTGACTTATTTCACTAAGCATAATAACCTCTAGGTTCATGCACGTTTCAAATGGCAGAATTTCATTCTTTTTTATGATGAATAATATTCCATTTTGTATTTCTCTTTAATCATTCATCTTTACCCATTCATCTGTTGATGGACACTTAGGTTGTTTCCGTATCTTGGCTATTGTAAATAATGCTGCTGTGAACATTGGGATGCATGTATCTTTTCAAATTATTATTTTTGTTTTCTTTGGATATATACCCAGGAGTGGAATTGCTGGATCATATGGTAGTTCTGTTTTTAGTTTTTTTGAGGAACCTTCATACTGTTTTCCCACCATTCCCACCAACAGCATACTAGGGTTCCCTTTTCTCCACATTGTTGCCAACATTTGTTATCTGTAGACTTTTTGATGATAGCCATTCTGACAGGTGTGAAGTGATATCTCATTGTGGTTTTGATTTGTATTTCTCTGATGAATAGCGATATTGAGCATCTTCATGTGCCTGTTGGCCATCTGTAGATGTTCTTTGGAAAAATGTCTATTCTGGTCTGCCAGTTTTTTAATCAGTTGTTTGGGGTTTTTGATATTGAGTTGTATGAGCTGTTTATAATATTTTGGATATTAACCCCTATCAGACATAGAGTTTGCAAATAGTTTTTCCCATTCAGTAGGTTGCCGTCTCATTTTATTGATGGTTTCCTTACTGTGCAAAACATTTATGTCTGACTAGGTTCCATTTGTTTATTTTTTTTGCTTTTGTTTCCCTTGCCTGAGGAGACAGATCTAAAAAATACTGCTAGGACCAATGTCACAGAATATATTGCCTATAGTTTCTTGTAGGAGTTTTATGGTTTCAGGTCTTAGTTTAGGTCTTTAATTCATTTTGAGTTTATTTTTGTTTATGGTGTGAGAAAATGTGCTAGTTTCATTCTTTTATATGTAGCTATCCAGTTTTTTGAAGAGACTGTCTTTTCTTCATTGTATGTTTTTGCCTACTTCTCATAGATTATTTGAACATAAGTGCTTTGGGTTTATTTCTGTGCTCTCTATTCTGTTCCATTGATCTATGTGTGTGTGTTTGTGCAAGTACCATGCTGTTTTGATTACTGTAGCTTTGTAGCATAGTCTGAAGTCAGGGAGCCTGATTCCTCCAGCTTTGGTCTTTTTTCTCAAGATTGCTTTTGTTTTGGAGAGGTCTTTTGTGGTTCCATACAAATATTGGGATTACTTGTCCAGTTTTGTGAAAAATGCCATGGGTATTTTGGTAGAGATTGCATGAAATCTGTAGATTGCTTTGGGTAGTATGGACATTTTAACAATATTAATTCTTCCAATGCTTCTTTCATCTCGTTGGTTAAGTTTACTCTTAGATATTTCATTCTTGATGCGATTGTTTTTTTACTTCTGCTTTCTGATAGTTTATTATTAGTGTATAGAAATGCAACAGATTTCTGTATATTAATTAATCTTGTATCCTGCAGCTTTGCTGAATTCATTTATTAGCTCTAACAGTTTTTTGTGGAGACTTTAGTTTTTTCTTGATATAGTATTGTGTCATCTGCAAATAGTGATAGTTGTACTTCTTCCTTTCCAATTTGGATGCCTTTTCTTTTTCTTGTCTGACTGCTGAGGCTGGAACTTCCCAGACTGTGTAAATAGAAGTGATGAGAGTAGCCATCCTTGTCTTGCTCCTGATTTCCTAGGAAAAGCTTTCAGCTTTTCACTGTTGAGTATGATGTTATTGTTAATGTTTATCCTTTTTTTAAAATAAATTTATTTATTTTATTTATTTGTTTTTGGCTGCGTTGGGTCTTCGTTGCTGTGTGTGGGGTCTTTGTTGCTGTGCGTGGGCTTTCTCTAGTTGCGGCAAGCAAGGGCTACTCTTTGTTGCGGTGCACAGGCTTCTCGTTGCGGTGCACAGGCTTCTCATTGCTGTGGCTTCTCTTGTTGCGGAGCACAGGCTCTAGGCGCGCGGGCTTCAGTAGTTGTGGCTCGCGGGCTCTGGAGCACAGGCACAGTAGTTGTGGCGTATGGGCTTAGTTGCTCCGCGGCATGTGGGATCTTCCCAGACCAGGGCTCGAACCCGTGTCCCCTGCATTGGCAGGTGGATTCTTAACCACTGCGCCACCAGGGAAGCCCCAATATACCTTTAATATTCTAATATTTAATATATTTTACTTGCAAGAAGAGGCTTAGAAGTTTTCTTAAAGCATTTTGGCACACAAATCTCTTATCAAGAATAAACAGTAGGGGCTTCCCTGATGGTGCAGTGGCTAAGAATCCACCTGCCAATGCAGGGGACACGGCTTCGAGCCCTGGTCTGGGAAGATCCCACATGCCGCGGAGCAACTGGGCCCATGAGCCACAACTACTGAGCCTGAGCGTCTGGAGCCTCTGCTCCACAACAAGAGAGGCCGCGATAGTGAGAGGCCCGCGCACCGCGATGAAGAGTGGCCCCCACTCGCCGCAACTGGAGAAAGCCCTCACACAGAAACAAAGACCCAACACAGCCAAAAATAAAAATAATAAATAAATAATAAATAAAAAATTTTAAAAAAAAGGTATATTGAAGTAGTGCTACAATAAAATCTGTTTACTTTGTTGAACCCACTATTTCAAAAATATTTGACTCCAGTATGCCCTTTTCATAGTTTCAATAACAGAATATTAAAAACACAGTATTTTTTTTTTTTAATCTAGATAAGATTCTGAGGATAGGGAAAGTGAAGTGGGTGAGGCATTGGCATTTTATGTTCTGTTCGCTGATACTCCTTGGAGTTCTGCTTTTATTTATTCAATATAAAATTCTGTTGGATAAATGGCTTGATGGCTGCCATAAGAAAAGTTGAAAATCATCTTATATAAGTTTTGAAGCCTAGAAAAATCATAATAATGTTGAAAATTGCTATCAATTTATTTTATGCTACTTTTCTACTTGCAAATACTTTCTCCAGTATATCTCATTTTGAGGGAAATTGTGGATTAGGCTTTAGACCTCTTTAATTTGATTTGATGGAGCATTCAGATTGTAGTTAGAATTTCCATTGGAGGAAAAAGGAACTTGGTCCTAATAAGATGTTGTGCAAATTAAAAATTTTTCACCTGTGCTGCTTTTAGGGACTTGAATTATGAAATAAGTTCTGTTTTGTTTTGAATTTGGTTTAAATTAGGTACGGTTTATAGTTTTATTTTCCCAAGTTTTACTTTTAGTAATTTTAGAGATTAATTTCAGAGAACAATTTGAAAGGAATTTTTAAAATGCTGACAATGTTTTATTGAGGTATAATATACATACAGTAAAATTCCCGGCTAAGTGTACAGCTTGATGTCTATAACAAATGTATATACTCAATTAATTATTATCCAGATCGAGGTAGTGAACATTTCCAACATCCGAGAAAGTTTCCCTTTCTAGTCATTTCCGAGGCTCCCTTCCCCTCACTAGAAGGCAACCACTATTCCAATTTTTGTCATATAGGTTAGTTTTTCCTTCAACTTTATACCTGGATTCACTTGTATGTATTCTTTTTTTTGCCTAGCTACTTATATTCTACATAATATTTTGAGATTCATCTATGTTGTGTGTGTTAGAAGTCTGCAGTTTAAACAAAAAAAATGCTGAATAATTCATCCATTCTTTTGTTGATTGATGTTTGAATTGTTTACAGATTTTGGTTCTTATAAGCTCCTCTTATACAAATATTTATGGACATATGTATGTATTTGTTCTTGGTCTTAGAGTGGGTGTATGTTTACCTATAGAAAACTACCAAACTTTTCCCCAACCATTTTACACTCCCACCAGCAAAGTATGATTAATTGCAGTTGCTTTTCTTTTTTTTACCAACACTTGGTTTGTCTGTCCTTTTTAATGTAAGGCATTCTGATTGGTTTGTAATGTACTGTATTTTGGTTTTAAAGGCAATTTTGAGTGTTTTGAATTTCTTGAAAATTTTTTCTAGATCATTTCAAAGGTGGTCAATCTGGATTAAATCAATCTAAGAACTTTTTAGACCCTAAGGAATTAATGGAATTATTAAAATCTAGAGATTATGAAAGGTAAGATTGTTTTAATTTTAGAAAAATATAATGCATAGTTTTGATTTATCATATAGATGTGAGTATCTTGTTTCCTTATAGGGAAGTAAAAGGATCAAGAGAGAAGGTCATTAGTGATAAAGATCATATAGATGTGAATATCTTGTTTCCTTATAGGGAAGTAAAAGGATCAAGAGAGAAGGTCATTAGTGATAAAGATCTGGAGTTGTTGTTAGATCGAAGTGATCTCCTTGGTAAGTATCTCTCATGGTTTTACTTATTATTTTTACAGAAACTTTGAAACATATACATAAGTAGAGAGAATAGTATAATATACCTCTGTGGATAATTCATTCTGCCGTTAATAGTTTACAACATTTAGCCAATTTTATTTCATTGCCATTTTCTTTAATCAGAATGTTAAACTCATGACATTTTACCCATAGCCACTTTCTTAGGCATCTTCTACTGAGAAGAACATGTTTTTAAACATAGTCACTATGTCATTATTATATTTAAGAGAGTTGGCCCTAAAACCTTAATATCAGCAAATACCCAGTTCATATCCAGATTTCTCCAGTTGTCTCAAATCTTCTTACGGTTTGAATCAGGATCCAAATGTCATTGTTTGCTATATCTCTTTTCTTCTATATCACCCTCCTCACTTTTGTTTTTCCATGCCATCGATTTGTTGGAAAAACTGGGTTATTTGTCCAATAAAATGACCTGCATTCCGGAATTGGCCGACTCCTGCCCCCCTTACCCATTGTCCTTTTTTTTTTTAAATAAATTTTTTAATTTTTATTTTTATTTATTTTTGGCTGCATTGGGTCTTTGTTGCTGCACACGGGCTTTCTCTAGTTGCAGCAAGCAGGGGCTACTCTTCGTTGCGGAGCACAGGCTCTAGGCACTCGGGCTCAGTAGTTGTGGCTCGTGGGTTCTAGAGCGCAGGCTCAGTAGTTGTGGCTCACGGGCTTACTTGCTCCGCGGCATGTGGGATCTTCCCAGACCAGGGCTTGAACCCGTGTCCCCTGCGTTGGCAGGCGGATTCTTAACCACTGCGTCACCAAGGAAGTCCAGGAAAAGGATTCTTAAACAGGGTACAAAACTCTCAAACTAAATGAAGAGATTAATAGATTTTATTAATTTAAAGGCTTCTGTAAAAACAAACAATACCGTAAACAGATAAGAGACAAACCACAAATATTTGCAGCACACGGCACAGGAAATGTTATTCATATATAAATAACTGAATATCAACAAGAAAACTGGACAACTTAAGAGCAGACGATTACCGGGAGAGAAAGAAACAGCCAGCGAACATAAAAAGATGCTTCAATCTCCCTAGAAATCAGAGAATGCAAATTAAAACCAGTAGTGATTTCATTCCAATAGCTATCATATTGACAAAAATGTAAAAGATTTCATATTAGCTATGGGAGTGTATAAAGATATATTTTCATGGTGTTTTGCTTTCCTGCTTTTAAACTAACCGTAATTGGGCTTTTTTTTTTAATATCTCTCAGAACATAATTCAGATTGGTGTTGTTTATTGCTGTGTATCTGTATATCTTAAATACAGCAGAAGTGATTTTGATTAGCAAACTGATGTTTCAGTTTGTTTGTTCCCTGGAGGACAGTTCTAGTTTTAATAAGAGTGTACTTTTTTGCTAAAGTGGCCCACATTTCTGTGGATTTGAAAATTTTGGACAGATGACTCACTTTTCATAAAAACATAGTGGACCTCTCTTTTAAGATTTCTTTTTAAGTTCTTATACTTAAAAAAAAAAAAAAACTTGTTTATATATTTTTCTCTTAGATCAAATGAATGCCTCAGGACCAATTAAAGAGAAGATGGGGATTTTCAAGATACTAGAAAATTCTGAAGATTCCAGTCCTGAATGTTTGTTTTAAATTGGAGCTAAAAGAATGTCTTTAAAAAGTTCTTGTTTACATCTAGTGATCTGTATTGGTGTTAAAATCCCGATTTTTCACTCTACTTCTTTGATTATATCAGTTTACATAATATAACTTGTACCATTGCATAAGTTTCTGAGCCTTATTAAGAGCAAAGACATATTCATAGTAAGTTTCAGTTAATTTTTCAGACTCGATAGTACTCTTGGGTATAGGCTGATGTGTCTGTCCTTAACCACTGCCAGATTTATACAGTCTTCCTGTGGAAGTTTAATGTCTTTCCCCCACCCTCCTTTTTAGCAGTACAGTTCATGGGCTTTTGGTACTTCAGTTATGGAGTAGGCTTTGGATGGGGGAAAGATTGGGATTATACTGTCTATTGTTTAAATAAGAAATGGTTTGATTTTTAGGGTCTCTTTCTATAAAATAGTTTGCCAAATAAATGTTTGTTATAAGATGATCTCATCAGATTATTTTTTCAGATAAATAATGGCTCAGGTGAAATAATAGCAAAAGTCTTGACTGGCATTGCGATTCAACATTATGGTAACTCTTTCATTCATTAGTACTATACACATATGTCATATAAAGATTTCAGCTGGACCTTGGGTCAATGCAGAGAAGGCTCTGGAAGAAATTATAGGTTCTTGACAAAAGAACAGAAATTGGAAGTGGCAGTGTACCATGCAAACCAAGAACGGAACAAGAGAAAAGGGACCCTGAAAATTTATAGCAGGGAGAGGTTAAAATAAGGCTTAGGAATATAAGTAACACAAGATCCATAACAGAGGAGCAGAATGGGAACCATTTAGGCCCTATATGTATATGAAAACTGAATGCTCCCTGAACCATACATTTTTGTGTAGGTTGTTATTCTTGCTGCCATGTATATTCAAATGTAGATGAGATTCTCTCTGCCTTAGGGTAATGGAACCTAGGACTCAGAAGAAAAACTATTTTGAGAGAATATTCAGCCAAAGGAAAGAATAGACTACAGAGTGGATTTTTTTCAAAGTGGAAATGTTTACCAATCGCTGACAAATCATCATCGTAACCTTAGTTGGTTGCTTAGTAGTCATACTAAGTTTTCCTAATCCATTCTCTTACATTGAGCTCAAATGATTATTTCATGGGTTTATCTCTATCCTCACATTTCTAATACCTCCTCCCTCTGGCCTTGCTCCCTGTCCACACAGAGAAAATAAAAATGATCAGAGAAGAACTTGGCCACCACTGCATCTGTAAACCTACCAGCATCTGTGCCCATGTATCGTTTACTTTTATGCATATAGTCTGTCCTAGCTAGAGCCAACAGAAAGGCCCCATTTCTTGTTTTACAGCAAACTCCTTGAAAAGTCTGTATTCACTGAATTGTTTCGCTTCCATTTTTTTCCTAAACCCATTCCAGTCAGATTTTTAAAGTCTCCAGTGACCTCTCTCTATGACCTCATTTACTTGATCTTTCAGCAGCATTTCACATAGTTGTTTAATTTCCACTAAACCATTTCTTTAGTTTGCTAGGTTTTCAGCAGACACATTTGCCTGGTTCTTCCTACTTCTCTGGTTCTTTCTCAATCTCCTTTGCTATTTTTTTCTTATGTCTTTGACTCCTTAACATTAGAATCTCCCAAGTGGGCTCCCTTGATGGTCTTGTTGCTTTAAATGCCAACTGTGTATTAAATTAAGTGCCAACTATGTGGTGATGACTCAGGTTTATATCTCCAGCCAGAATCTTTCTCCTGAACTCACTTCCAACTGCCTACTTGATAATTTTACTTGGTTGCCTGATAAACGATCCCAAATCTGAACTGTATGAACTTGTTCTCCAGCCCTTTAAGACTGTTACCTCCCATGCAGTTATTTTTCAACTTCTGAAATCTTGTGTTGTCATCTCCTGTGTTTTCTTTTCTGGGAGTTTAATGACTCTTTCATCCTTTTATTGTTATTTTAGTTTAAGGGGCAAGAGGAACAGATGTATTCACTCCATGATACTGAAACAAATGCTCCCTGCTTCATCTGTATAAAAAGGTATTCTCAGACCAGGATTTGTCTTCCCTCACTTGATCAAATTGCCAAGAAAAATACTTCATTAGCTTTATTGTTCGGTGAGTCATTCTTCTGTATTATGAGGCAGTTCCTGAATGTACTGAGAGGTATAGTGAAAGTGGTACTTGAACATTTCCAGGCAAATATGTTTGATGGACTCTTTCACTGATGTCTTAGCAATTGTATTTGATTTTTTAGTCTTAGAACTTTGAAGTAATACTTTATGAAAAGCCTGAAATGCACTATTGTTTATATTCAAAACATTAAATAAGTGCTTCTGGTTTTAAATTCTGTACTCTTACTTCATAAGATTGTTTTGGTTTTGAGTTTTTTAAGTTAATGCTACTTAAGTTTTTATGATTCTATTTGCTGTATTAGTCAGTACATCTTCACAAATAACATACTATGTATTAATACTTTATCATTGATTATGGTTATAAAAATCAAGCCCAAGGAATCATATTTATGAGTAAAATTAAAGATATCTTTTGGTCTTTATTTCTTTGGAATCACTTACTGTTATCACTTGGTTTACAACCATTGCTATATTCAGAGAAGAGGTAACTTGTCGAAATCTAGTGAAGCTTGTCTTTCCATTATGTACATTTTACGTCTCTAACTTAGGTAATGATTTTAACTCTAAACAGGTTTGATTAAAAGTTGAAATGACTTTTAAAGTGAATTATAAAAACAAATTTTTACATTTTTATTTCTGGCTTAGAGGTGGCAAACTAAGCTTAAAATATGACATGTTGTAATGTAGTCCTATGGTGCATATCTAGGACATGAGTTTGACAACAGCACCAAGCAGATGGCAGCCAGATGCAATAAAAATACTGTCTCTCTTAGATGTTACTTGGTACCAATATAATTGGAAAGTATGAACACTCACAGGTAGCTGTACTTGACTGTATAGTAGTTGGTCATTCATGTGATCTATAGTGTACTTGTTATACATTTTGTTTAGATCTGATTGAAATGAATACACATTTTAAAACTCAAATTCCTGAGCTATGTCCACAGGTTCCAGTGGAGAAATGCAGCCCTAAAGGATAGATTAATTCGTCCATAATTTTTCCTGATCTCCCTTTCACAAATCTATCTCCTCCAGTCAGATCAATCTACAGATCAGCCCCCAAGTCACATCTCTGGGTCTTTTTTATTTCTTCCTCTGAGTCTTAACTACTTTTTAGATTCCTCTATATCATTAACTGTTTGCTTAAATGTCACCACCTGAAGAGGTCTTTGATAGTGGGGGGATTGTGTGAGCCGTTCCTCTTCTCTAAAGTATTT
This sequence comes from Eschrichtius robustus, assembly GCF_028021215.1. Classification (NCBI taxonomy): domain Eukaryota; kingdom Metazoa; phylum Chordata; class Mammalia; order Artiodactyla; family Eschrichtiidae; genus Eschrichtius; species Eschrichtius robustus. The sequence continues at coordinate 106,471,987 of NC_090830.1, forward strand.
CAGGATGTTTATAAATTAAGGTGTGCCTGCTTTCTCGTTTTCAGTACTCACTCACCACCCCCCACACCTATACAATTAAGGTGCTCAGATGAACATTTCATTTCTTCTTAGCTTTAAAAAGTTAGTTAAAGAAATATAAAAATAGCACAGTTATTATAGAAACATGGCAAGTTTCATTTTCACTTTTTATTGAGATATAACATCTCAATAAAGAAATCTTATACTCAGTTTGGTGTATCCACTGTGTAACTTACCATCCAGATTAAATGGGGTATTTCTTTAAAGAAGGCTCTCTGCCCTCCTAATTAATAACCCTACCCCAAGGTAACCAGTCTTCTAATTTTCATCACCACGGACTAATTCTACATAGCAAAATCTATGACAGGTATGCAAATTAGTGAGGTTTGGGAACCATTAACCAAAAAACATTTCTCAGTGCCGATGAAAACCTCTGGTGAGAACAGATCAATTATATAGTTATCTTACCCCTCTTTTCTCTTGCTCTCTGTACAATTTATTATTGGATTTTTAAATAAGGATTTTAGCTGCTGCCGCCACCACCAATACTAAGCGTATTTCTCTGGATACTTGAAAGATATGAAGTGAATCTCATCTTATCGTTTCATCAAAATGAGATCTCTGACATGACTACCTTGTGCCGGGGAACCAGGCATGGACTCATTTGGGAGCATGGGGTGCAGGAGGCTTTCCTTTACCCTATTTATCTCACCACCAAGGTTATACCTGCTGTGTTCCTACCTTTTTCTCCACCTTCCAATGAATTCTCTTTATACCAGTACTAGGGTGTATGACAAGTGACAATAGAATATTATACTACTTGGTACAAGACAGGTTTAATCTTTTCATGGGAGAGAATGGAAGCTTAAGTTCTGCATGGACCTGAAGATAGGTACCAGCGATGCCAGAGGTAATCCTAAAAATTAATAATTGATCAACTCATTACTTACTGTTTGGACTTGTTCCGTCACATTCCTCACTCAGATGTGTGAGTGGTTGGCTCCTTGGCATTCAGGTATCAGCTTGCATTTCACTTCAGAATGAATGTCCCTGATCCTCCCCCCAAAGGACCACACTTGCCAATCTGTCAGCCTCTCATCATCTCCACGAGATTGGGTACTTTATCTGTTTTGTTGACTACATAAGAGAGCGTGTTGGAAACATGAAGCAGGAATAAAGTTAGAATCATCCAGTGAACACACTGAATAAAGAAATACTGTTCCCTAGAATTAAAGAAAGATGAAAGATCTCAGATTAGATTATCAAGCGCTAAACAGAAAAGATAAGGAAAACTATAATACTATACTAAACAGAAAAGATAAGGAAAACTATACTCCCGGATTCATTATAGATAAAATAACATCAAATGCAAACAGAGTCTTCTAAAACCAGATCACTCACAAAGGAACAAAGATCAGGTGGACAGCAGATGTGTTATTTTAACAGTAAAATAAGACTTAAAAATTTCAATGTGTTGAAAAAAAATCCCAACCTAGAATCACATCTGTTTAAATGTGAGGGAACAGTGAAGATATTTATTTCAAGGCATACAAGTTTTGCCATGCAAAAAAGTAAAGTGAAACTAGCCTAACATAGAATCCACATTTCTGACATGGCTCGTTAGTACCTCACTGAGGATCACCCTAATTCAGTAAGTACTTCAAAATGTAGCCCATTAAAAAGATTTTTTTTAATTGAAGTATAGTTGATTTATCAAAAAAAAAAACACAAAAAGTGGGCAGAAGATCTAAATAGACATTTCTCCAAAGAAGACACAGATGGCCAACAGGCACATGAAAAAGTGCTCAACATTGCTAATTAGAGAAATGCAAATCAAAACAACAATGAGGTATCACCTCCAGTCAGAATCATCAAAAAGCCTACAAATAATAAATGCTGGGGAGGGTGTAGAGAAAACGGAACCCTCCTACATTGTTGGTGGGAATGTAAATTGGTACAACCACTATGGAGAACAGTATGGAGGTTCCTTAAAAAACTAAAAATAGAACTACCATATGATCCTGCAATCCCACTCCTGGACATATATCCAGTGAAAGCTATAACTTGAAAAGGTAAATGCACTCCTATGTTCATAGCAGTACTATTTATAATAGCCAATACCTAAATATCCATGGACAGATGAATGGATAAAGAAGATAAACACACACACACGATGGAATACTACTCAGTCATAAAAAAGAACAAAATAATGCCATTTGCAGCAACGTGGGTGGATCTAGAGATTATACCAAAAGAAGCCAGAGAAAGACAAATCATATGATATCATGTATGTGGCATCTAAAATATGGTACAAATGAACCTATCTATGAAACAGAAACAGACTCACAGACAGAGAACAGACTTGTGGTTGCCAAGGGGAAGGGTTAGGGAGGGATGGAGTGGGAGGTTGGGGTCAGCAGATGTAAGTTAATATATACGGAATGGATACACAACAAGGTCCTACTGTGTAGCACAGAGAACTATATTCAGTATCCTATGATAAACCATAATTGAAAAGAAAAAAACCAGAATGTATATATATGTATAACTGAATCACTTTGCTGTACAGCAGAAATTAACACAACATTGTAAATCAACTATACTTCAATTTAAAAAATTAAAAAAACAAACAAACATAGCCTTCACCTCTTGTATGGTGCAGATCTTGGTTTTGATTTCTCATGGGTGACCTTTTTCTCCATACCCAAGGTCCTGCCGGGACTGACAGTGAAAGTCTTCACTTTCCTACATTGGTGGATAGATTGCTTTTAATCCTTTTTTTAATAGAGTAAAGCAGTCTTGTGAACATCCAGGTCTTATGCAGTTGTTTCAAAACTTACTGCCCCATTTTGAGGCAATAATTCTGTTCTGTCCTTGGGCTTATGAGTCAATTCTGTACTCCACTCTTTATCTTTTGGGTTCTGGCACCTGAATATTTGCCTTTCTTTCCTTTGAGTTTGTATAAAAGTATTTTCGTAATACTTTATGCAGCATTTATATGTGTTTATAGTTGGTGGGGAGCCATTCACGTCAGCTCTGTCTACCATGTTTCTTTGGGTTTATCTTGATATTCTTATTTTATGATTGTTGAAGTTGAATAGTTAGTGAATTTATTTCTTTTCTTGCTTGTAATCCAATGATTACATGCAAAGCTATACAATTTATATATTGATAAATACTGGGCATTTAATGAAATTTACTTGCCAATAGTTGGGATTTTACTTTTAGAATCTTTTCACACCTATGATTATTAAAATTAGAATCTTTAATTTGAAAAAGATTCTAATTATTTAAATTAGAATCTTTTCACACCTTAATTATTATTTAAGATGTTTTAAAATATTTTGAACAGTACTGTCAAATGGTGGGTGGATTTTTTTTTGGTTAGACTTTAAAAAATGAATTCTGATTTCATTGCACTGGGATCAGTGAATGTTGCTAGAATAACAGTGTTGCTTTTGCTGGTCGATTAAGATATTCTTTGTGGCCTAGTAAGTAGTTAATTTTTGAGAGAGCTTTGCTAGCAGCTTTGTCCTGGAGCACATGTAAGGTCAGCTGCACCAAAAGCTTTCAAGTTTGACTTAGCTGTTCCATTCTTTAATGAGGAGGTTGACTGTCTATGCCCTATAAATTCTGCCTAACTACCCCCATTCTACTTGCATCACATCTAATTTCCCATCAGCCAAAGAGAGTCACTGGGGCAAGCCCAGAATCATAGTTGGGGGGCACTGTAAAGTTATATGGCAAAGGTATGGGTACAGGGACGGTTGAGGCATTTATGCAAACCATCACTGAGAATTATTTCTTACTCTCAAACGCAAGTAAATACAAAACCAGTTGGAGACAGTTGAAATTGTTTTTGGAAGCCTTGTGATATTTAGTTAGTTCTGCCCAGTCTTCAAAGCTTAGTTCAAATACCATTAATTTTTCTTGATTCCATTAATTTTTCTTGATTCTCACAACAAGGTATTTTCATCCCTTTCAGATTTCTACAGACCCTTTTACCTTTTTTAGGACACTCATTATTCAGTACCTTATAACTCTCCGAGAATATGAATTTTATTCTTGACTAGACAATAATATCCCGAGGACCACTTTTTTTTTTTTTTCCTGAAAAATTTCCTTAATTCCTAATCCAGACCCTGGTGTGCAGTAACTGTCCAATAAATATTTACTGAATAAACACAAGAATGAGCAAATGGAAGAAAGATTAAGCATACCTTCAGAGAGGGTTTTTGGACATAAGAAAATCCCTTAAATCCTGTGAGAAGTCCTTGTAAGTTCTAATTATAATTCTTTTCTTCCTACAAGGAAAATGCTCAATTTCCAGTAATGTTAATTTAAAACTGACCTTATTTGAAGTGTTTCTTTAAAGAGAAACAGACACAAATCACACCCAGACTTCCCAGTGACAATTTATTTCTCCTAGAGAGGTAGAATTCCATACTGTATATAAATGCATATGATGTTTGAATTATGAAGCTAATCTCATAGTAACTAGGTAGATTTCTGAAACCAAAGGGTTTTCTTCAATTGTCTGTAAAGATAATCTTAAAATCCTTTAAAGTCTGGTGTTTGCAAAGAGCCAATTTCATCATTCAAAAGTGTCTACTTCTATGAAGTTCTAGAAGAGCTAAAACTAATGTATTGTGCTAGAAACTAGAGCAGTGGTTGCTTCTGAGGATGGGGATTGCCTGGAAAGGGGGTGAGGGAACTTTCCAGGGGAATGGAATTATTCTACATCTTGATAGTGTGTGGTTTACTCAGGTGTTGGTGTTTATCAAAACTGACTATATTGTATACTCAACTCTTATCAGAAGGCCCCAGTGTCCCCAAACTCTTATCAGAAGGCCCCAGTGTCCCCAAATGAGCAAGATGTTAAAGGCCGTTTCCAAAAGGAAAGGTGTTTCAAGTACCTAAAATAAACCTTTTCTCATGCCCATTCTGATTTAGACTGACCATGTGTTTATACTTGCCCTTTCAAGGCATAGCTGGGCTTTATGCTTTGCATTATGATTACAATATTTATCTTGACAAAGATGATTTCTGATGACAAATAATAAAGTATTTAAGACAAGACTGATAAATGCATGTGCAGAAACTCTCCAGTCTTTAAAAAATCAAACCATTCTTTCCAAATAACTTTTTTCCCACTTCTTTCTAAACTAATACATGTTCTATGTTGATAATGTCAAAACATCAGATACTTTTAAGAAAGAAAAGAAAGAAAAGGAAAAGAAAAATCACTTATGATTTCACCACCCAGCGACTACTGTTAAAAACCTGGGGGCTAATTCCTTCCCACACTTTTCTATGTGAACATATATGTGTTTACATGTTTTCTTTCAAATGGAAGTTCTCTGTATGTTCTTTTCAACATGCCTTTTTAGCTTGATACATACTGAACATTTTGCAGCCAAGACTGTTCCTGACTGAGTAGAAAAGGGGTGAAGCCAGACTGGGAAGTGGCGGGAAGGGAGTGAAGACACAAGGACTGGCCCTGAGGCGTCTCACCATCACTCTGCCCCTCCTTGTCACCGTCTGCTTCTGCAGAGAGGGCTGTGCCTCCTGGGATGGGTGCCTGCAGTGCTGCTTGTCAGAGAAGGAAAAAGCCAACTTTCTTTCAGGGAATCCTGGCTGCACTGACCACAGGAAGCAAAAGGGAGCATGTGCAGAGGGGGATCTGCTTGCCCACAGTGTGTTTTCAGCCAGCTTGGAAATACTTAAGCCCTTTGTCAGGGAGATATGAAGCAGAGTTTTGAGTTACATGCTGTTATAATCATCTAAAGGGCAATGTTTGTTTGTTTTAACCAGCAAATTGAATGTTATCCTACTTCAGAAAAATTTTGTCAGAAGCCAGCTAGTAGACAAAGAAAAAATGCTATAGTGACCGTTTAATGATAATGCCAGCTAACATGTGTGTATAGTGCTACCACGTGCCAGGCCCTGTTCCAAGACCTTTACCTACACGAAATCTTTCAATATAAATCGTTACAAGGCCATCTGTTAGGGACACCTCCCTGTCAGAGTTCAAGTGACCAATCCAGTATGCTTTTTTTTCCTTTAAAAATTAAAGCTTATCAAATAACAGCAGAACTGTTCTCTAATAGCTGCTTTTATTCTTACGTATTTTAGGGAAAGATCATATAGGTTGGTGCCATCTTTTGCCAGATTTCTACTGTTATCAATTGCTTCCTGGGTTTTTTTCTACTTTTTTTCTCTGTGAATCTGTCCTCAGCTCTTCTTGGTTTAAAATAAATTGCCTTGGAGCTTGCATAACCTGTTAACTGTGTTTAGGCCTCCAGCTCAGCCACTGAATGGCTCCACTGGTCAGTGTGGCTTCTGACGTGTCCCTGAGCCCTTTCATCTTTCACTTGACAATGAATGGAAAGAAAAAGTTTTCTTGGTGGCTCCAGTCTTTCTCTCCAAAGAATATAAAAATTCCGTTGCAGACTTAGAATTACAATGTTTCAGTTGAGAAGGAACTTTATTTAGGGATTAGCTAACTCAAAGATTTCCTGTTATTGATAGTAGTGGCTTAGTAGATACAAACTTGTTTTTGATTGATTATAACCATCTCATTCCATAAACAAACTCTTATTTGCCACAAGTAAGTGCCATGAAATTGAAAGAGGATCTCAATGTGCAAGCTGGCGGACAATCTCAGAATTTAGCCCTGAAATTTGTACTAAAAATGGTTATACGTGGCAATATACGAAAAGACCACAAGGTGGCATAATTTCCCCAATTAAAACACCTTCCCGGTTCTATTTCAGTCTTTCTACTTTACAAGGTTAAGATTTCCATTTTACTTATTTTATTTTGCCTGTTGAAAAAGGGAAAGAACAACAATTCACTAACTCCTGTATCTGTAACAGCAAGGGAGATTTCTAAGTTATTTCATTATGTTTTAAAGAATCTTCTCTTTCTCTAATTATAAAAGTAACAATTTCAGAAAATTTGGAAAACACAGAAATCATGTTCCTTATCTCTTTCTATGTGCACAATTAAAAGCACATACATACTTACACTCTCAGGATCACATTGTATATAAAACCTAGCAAATTGTTTTTCCTAGTAAGAATATAAGATTTACAATTTATATCTATAATTATTTTCCAAGAATATTATTGAGTACATATTAAATTATTTTACAATATACATGGATCATTATTATTTTAAAGTAATTGTCTATTATTGGATAAGTGTTGGATATATAGCGCCGTCTCCTATATAGGTCTTTGTAAGTCTCTGATTTGCTTCTTGGGGTACATTTCTGTAAGTCTGAAGGTGTGAACATTTTCTAGGCTTTTGATAAATATTGTCTAGGAACGATTTGCCCATTTTAACAACATTTACCCATTTACCTAGCACTGTGTGTGTGTTAATTTGTTCAACCAATTTTGTTAAATCTGGAGTTGTAAATATATGTAAGGCTTTTAATGCATATTGTCTAGGAATGATTTGTGTATATATCTATACTTCCACAAAATTAGAACAGCACTTACCTACTTGAACCAAGTAGTGTGCTTATGTATTCATTTATTCATTCATTCATTTTTTTATTTTTTCAATTCATTTGTGTGTGGTTGTGTGTGCGCATTTTCTTTTCATGTCAATGTGTTTCTTACTGAAAGTGATAGTAAAATAAAAAAGTGTTTAAAACCCTGATCATATGGTTACTGAGTACCAAAATTCCTACCAGAGTTCTGTAACATATTATTCCTCTGTTCAGGGACCCTAGAGAACAAGAAGTCTCCTGGCTTCATTTTACTGATAAGGAAACTAAGGCTAGAGAAGAAAGCAATCTTCCCAAAGATGACAGGGCAGAAGCCAGACTCAGAACCAAGATCTCTTGGCTTCCTATACTGAATCCTTTCCATTCTACCATCCTACATAAATGAGCCAGGCATCTACCAAGGGGTGTCTCTGATTAGGTTAGTGATCAAGGCAGGAACTAGGAGAGTAAAGAAAATGAATGAAGACAATTGGAAATATTGGGGCCTCATATAAAGTGGTGAGGACATACCCCTTCTAAAATTATTGATGTTAAAAATTTAAAAACAAGATTTCTGTGGCTAGTTAAGAGTTTATAACATTGGTCTAAGGCCTTTTTATGGAATAACCAAGCAGTTCCCCACAAGGGCTGAAAATCTATGACATTTATTGAAATACTTTTAGCAAAAAAGCCTTTCTTTCTGTGGATAACTTTGTGATCTCTTCATCAGATTCCTTAGGTCGAATGAAGCTAAGAGCATCAGCATAGGCTTGAGCAGCCTTAACCTGAGGTGTTGGGATAGTAAAATTCTGGTGTACCAGTTGATGCTAGGAAAGAGCGACTAGATTAGGACAGGGCCCTGCAGTGGGGACTCTCATGATGATGGACTGAGACAGAAATCATAGGAGCAGTTCACAAGGTTACCTAGGAGCAATCTGTCTTGTTGCAAACTTTGTCTAAGTAATGATAATGATAACGTACCTTGGGGCATGTTCATTAACCACTCTGCTCTACAGAATCCACATCATCTGTTCTCGCTATTACTGTATCTATCACCCATTACTTAGTTTTATAATATGTCTTGATTTCTGGTAGAGTAAAACTTCCCTTCTCCTCTTTCTCGTTCTACCCCCTCTCCATTCCCCTCAACTGTTTCCTCCTTCACCTTTTCCCTCCTGCTCCTCCTATTACTGGGATTTGCATTTATGTGGGAACATAAATTTCCTTTCCTTTACGAAAAGGAAAAAAAGCTTGTTGGGGCTTTGAGATTGCACTGAATCTACTGATCAGTTAGAAGAGAATTAGCATCTACACAATATTGGCTCTTCCAATCAGTGGACTTGGTATATAGCCCTATACTTATTTAGATTTTCTTTCGTGCCTCTCAATAAAGTGTTATAGTTTTCTCCAGAGAATTTTTTCATGTAATGGTTAGATTTATTACGTACATGATTTTTTTGTTATTATAAATAATAATTAAAAATTTAATGTCCTCTTGCCTCTGATATAAAAAGACAATATAGACAATTGCATCAAAAAGAATAAAATACCTAGGAATAAGTTTAACCAAGGAGGTAAAAGACTTGTACACTGAAAACTGTAAGACACTGATGAAAGAAATTGAAGGAGACACAAATAAATGGAAGGATATCCCATGCTCATGGATTGGAAGAATTAATATTGTTAAAATGTTCACACTACTCAAAGCAATCTACAGATTCAATGCGATCCCCATTGTAATTCCAATGGCATTCTCCACAAAAATAGAACAATCCAAAAATCTGTATGGAATCACAAAAGACCCCAAATAGCCAAAGCAATCTGAGAAAGAACAAAGCTAAAGGCATCACACTCCCTGATTTCAAACTATATTACAAAGCTACAGTAATCAAAACAGATATGTAGATCAATGGGACAGAATAGAGAGCCTAGAAGTAAACCCATGCTTATATGGTCAATTAATTTACACCAAAGAGCCAAAAATATACGATGGGGAAAGAACAGTCTCTTCAATAAATAGTGTTGGAAAACTGGACAGCCATATGCAAAAGAATGAAACTGGACCACTATCTTACAACATACACAAAATTAACTCAAGGTGGATTAAAGGCTTTAATTTAAGACCTGGAACCATAAAACTCCTAGAAGAAACCATAGGTGGTAAGTTCCCTGACATTAGTCTTGGCAATAAATTTTGGATCTGACTCCAAAAGTAAAGGCAACAAAAGCAAAAATAAGTGGGACTATATCAAACTAAAAAGCTTCTGCAAAGCAAAGGAAACTATCAACAAAATGAAAAGGCAACCTACTGAATGGGAGAAATTTGCAAATTATATATCTGATAAGTGGTTAATATTCAAAATATATAAAGAACACGTTCAACTCAATAGCAAAAAAAAAACCAAACAATGTGATTAAAAAATGGGCAGAGGATCTGAATAGACATTTTGCCAAAGAAGACATACAGATGGCCAATGGACACAAGAAAAGATGTTCTACATCACTAATCATCAGTGAAATGAAAATCAAAACCATGAGGTTTCACTTCACACCTGTTAGAATGGCTATTATCAGAAAGTCAACAATAACAAGTGTTGATAAGGATGTGAAGAAAAGGGAACCCTTGTGCACTGTTGGTGGGAATGTAAATTGGTGCAGCCACTGTGGAAAACAGTATGGAGCTTCCTCAAAAGTGTAAAAATAGAACTACCATACGATGCAGCAATTACACTTCTGGGTATTAATCTTAAGAAAATGAACACACTAACTTGAAAAAACAGGTGCACCCCCATGTTCACTGCAGCATTATTTACAATAGCCAAGATACGGAAACAACCTAAATGTCCACTGAAGGATGAATGGATAAAGAAAATGTGGTCTATGTATGCAAGAGATTACTATTTGGCCATAAAAAAAGAATGAAATCTTGCCATTTGCAACAACATGGATGGACCCTGAGGGTATTATGCTAAGTGAAATAAGTCAGACAGAGAAAGACAAATGCCATATAATCTCATTTATATGTGGAATCTAAAAAAGAAAACAACAAAAAAACCCCAAACAACTAAGCTCCTAGATACAGAGAACAGTTTGGTGGTTACCAGAGGTGGGGGCTCAGGGAGGGCAAAATGTGTGAAGTGGTCAAAGGGTACAAACCTTAAGTTATAAAATAAAAAAGTCATGGGGATGTACTGTACAGCATGGTGACTATACATGCCGCGGAGAAACTAAGCCCGTGCGCTACAGCTACTGAAGCCTACGTGCCTAGAGCCCATGCTCCACAACAAGAGAAGCCACTGCACTGAGAAGGCCACGCACTGCAACGAAGAGTAGCCCCCGCTCGCTGCAACTAGAGAAAGCCCACACGCAGCAACGAAGACCCAACGCAGCCAAAAATAAATAAAATTATTTTAAAAAATAATAATAATACTGTATTGCATATCTGAAAGCTGCTAAGAGAGTAAGTCTTTAAGTTTTCATTATGGGGAAAAAAATTCTGTAACTATGTATGGGGACGGATGTTAACTAGACTTATTGTGGTGATCATTTTGCAATATATACAAATACCCAATCATTATGTTGTACACCGGAAACTAATATAATGTTGTATGTCAGCATACCTAAAAAATACAATATAGAAACATAATTTCTTTTTTATTGAGGTGAAATTTAGCAACAGGGAATTGTACATATCTTAACTGTACAATTTGATGAGTTTTGATCAATGCTAACACCCATGTAACAACCATCTGATCAAAATATAAAACATTATAATTACCCCTGTAAGTCCCCTTATGTCCGATCCAGTCCATCAATGTCCATAATTGTCCTAAAACAATACTTTTCTATTTCTATAGATTAATTTTTCCCTTCCTTGAAATTCATATATCTGTGTGTAATAACATAGTTTGCCAGTTTCGTGGCAGCAAGGGGCAGTACCTACACCCTGGAGCCTGCTGAAATTATTCAAACAGCTAATCTTAAGCTTACTAATCATACCTACCCTGTCTTGCTCATTCCTTCCCACAAAAACCAGGATAAAGGCTTTCGCCCATGCTTTCCCTTCACCCCCCTCTGCCTCCTGACCGACCAGGGAGCGTCCACATGTGGCCCTGCCTGATGTGCTGTGCCTCCTGTTTCTAGGGAGCTGTAGGCAACAATTTCTTCCTTCGTGACAGCCATTTCTGTGTCTGCGTGTCTTACCATACCTGATTAAAACAAATCCCAGGTACGTTTTGTTTTTTTTTATTTCTATTTTTATTTTTTTAGTGAAACAAGTAAAGTGTTTATTAGGAGGGAAAAACCAGGTACGCTTTAATGTAAGTAGTTTTTACAAACAAATTCAGGTTTTCTACCTATAAATTCATATCTTGTGTGAAGAAGGAAAATTTTACTTCTTCCTTTTCAATGTTCTTTTCTGTTTTTTTTTTTTTTTTTTGCCATACTTCACTTACTAAATCCACTATCTAATGTTGAGTAGAGGTGATGAGTGCTTGCCTTGTTCTCCATAGTGTGGGGAAATGTTTCCATGTTTCACTGATAAAGATAGTGCTAACTCAAGACTCTTTACAGATGTACTTTATCAATGGAGGAACTTTCCCTCTATTCCAATTTTGCTGGGGGGTTTCTCCATAATGATGGTAATGATTTTCTTCCAAATTTCCCCAAATCTATTGAGGTGAATTTTTGTTTTATCTTTTTTACTTAGTTAACAAGAGTGGACTTAAAATTTGTGTTTTATTTTAAAGGTTATATTGCATTCCTGTTGATAAATGCCTCTTGGTCATGATATTATGCTTGTTGCTGGATCAATATATTTTGTTAAGACAATGTGAGCATGATCACAACCATATTGGTGTGTAATTCTATTTCTGAGTGATGTCTTTCCCAGGTTTGGTGTCAGGGTAATAATTGGTTTCTACAAGACATCAGGAAGTGTTCTTCCTTCCTCTACTTTCTGAAAAGGCTGGTATAACTTTGATGTTGGTTCTTCCTTCAATGTGATAGAATTCATGAAGAAAGCCACTTGAACTCAAAGCTGACTTTGTGGGGTTAGTTTTGATTATAAAATCAATTTCTTTGACCAACATGACTTTTTAGATATTCTATTTGATCCTGTGTCATTTGCGTGAATTTTGATACCTAGTGCATCTTGGGGCCTGTCCTCAGATGAAAAGCCGCACTCTTAAGAGATCTCACTCCTTGCAGTTCCTTTTTCTCAAGTAATCCCTTCTAGGATCTATTTGATTTGGGTGGCCCTCCGAACGTGTTCTGTGAACTGTTTTCTTATGAAAAATTGCCCAGACTGAATCATTGTTATCTGTGAGAAGGTGAGATAGATTAGCTAGCCCACTTTCATGAGAAAGTGAAACTCTCCCATCACACCACTGAACAGAAATGAAAGGGCCCCTCTTGCTCAACAGCACCACCACTGCCGCTTCAGGATGAGTAATGGGAACAGGTCTGGGCAACATGTTTATCCTGATTCAAAGACTCTACTCATATTGGAAGCTCCCCAGGATCACCGTAGGCAGTTCCTAATGTTGGACCCAGGTACAGATGGGGAACCTGAGACTTGGTGGTGGGCAGGGGGCATGCGATTCCTCCAGCCTCATGATGGCTGACACAAAGGATCTGTGTCCCCTTAAGACTATGACAGCTGCTCTGCCCTGAGTGTTTGTGGCTCTGGACCAGACTCAGGGCTGTTGATTGTAGCATGGGACTGGTCTGGGTCTGAGACTCAAGACACTTTGCCCAAATACCTGAGACTTCAGTTGTGCGCTCTGCTTCCACACCCGTCCACGTGCCAGCCCTGGGGATTCACCTGACTCTGTGTCAGCCCTGCTACTGGGCAGAGCTGCCTCCATACCTCGTCCTCCAGTACCAAGGCCCCCACCCAAGCTCTTGGGGCAAGATCCCACTGAGGACATCAGCACGTGAAGCCTAAAGACACCATTTTGAAGAGGAAATTATATTGGGATAGGTCCGTCTTTCCAGTGAAGAGTTTGAGGGTCCCCAGTGGCCACCAGGTCTCCTGGTGAGTTGGGGCAGAGGCAAGAAGTGATAGCCTGAGGCTACCTCCCTCTTCATGGAACATCTACAATTAGTGCAGCCCCTTCCAGAGCTCCACACAGCCAGAGGGCACTAGACATGGATGGGTCCAGTCCTGCTGGACTCCCACTCCACAGACTGCCCTCTCCACTCAGTCACCACACACTAATCATTTAAAAATTCAACCATAATTTATTGAGGCCAAGAAGCAATTTTCAGCTCTTTCTTGTAACACTGGTAGATAGAAACATTAACAGAGAAAAGTATTTTTAAATTTCAAGTGTCTTTGTGGATTAAACTGCTCACAGATATTGTATTGTTTAAACAAAACTGAAATGACTCATCAAAGAAATATCTACTGCTTGTTATTTCTAGATGTACGAAATAATGGGAATGACTTAAACTGAATCGATCCTGAAATATTAGTATCAGGATGAAAGAAAGTAAAACCACTTGCCAAAAGTGAGCTTTGTATTCTAAAAATAAATACACGCATAGTTCCAAAATATTTTGAGGAAAATAAGAAACTCAGTGACATAAAAGTCTACCAGTGTATTAGGATTTTTATGACTAGTGTCATGAGGGAAGCCACAGGTAACACACTTCAAATTTCAGAATGGCAGTGTCCAGGGAAAAAAGCCAGGCCATGGTGGACAAAAAGGCAGACAGAAACCCCTTGGTAGGATCTGATTCAGAGGGGTGTATTCAGGCTTCCTGGGGTGGTGGTGAATATCCTCTTGCCAGGAGCTCCCCCCTTAGACTCACAGTAAACATGGGTTGGGGAATGGAGCTGCAGGAGGAGGTCAGCCTGGCACTCAGGGGGAGGGTCTGAGGAAAGGGAAGCAGCACCCATTCACAGAGATTGGGGAGCAAATGGTCCTTGCCAAATGCTCCTTTGGGATCATCAGATGTCCAAGGAACCACTTCTAGGAGCTCAAGTTTAATCACAGGGTTTTTCTTTGTCTCAGGTTTGCAACCTCTTCTCTGTAGATGATGAAGTTTCATTCAGTTCCCTCCAAAACTCTCCTGAGGTTTTAGTTCCACAGACAGGCTGCCTCTGTGAAGAAACGATTCTTGCCAGCTTTTTTTTTGAGATCTTTGAATTGTTTCCTGTAGGTCTTGAGTTCATCATTTTCATGCATCATTAGGTCATTTGCTTCAGAACTTCCCATTTCTTGCTGCCAAGTCACGATCTGCCATGACAGGTCATTCTAAGTTGCTCTTCTTCTTGTCTCTGTTAAAGCTCAGTCATTTCATTTCCTCCCTCCTCAGGATGTTGATCTGCCCATTTGATTGAAGATTCTTCAGTCTGGACACCTTCATGATGATCTGTCAGGTGGGCTTTTTCTTCTCTTTTTTAGCCATGTTGGTGTAGGATAGATTGTTCTTGCTATTTTGAATGTTTGAATATGCATTTGACTTTGGACCATCCTGCAGAGACATGACTGGACTCTACACTCAGGCTCACAGTGGAGACCTTGAGCCTTCTTTGCAGTCGCCCACAGTAGTTTTAATTGTGATTTAGCTTTTTCCACTTTTTTTGATAGAATTGGTTTCATCTCCCAGAGGCTAGATCTTTTTTTTTTTTCCTCAGGAACAGATATCAACCGTTCTTGGTCTGAATAGTGAGGATTTTCTTTCCCCCCATGTTTTATTACAACACATATGATGTTCCTCATCATACGGTTGAACAAGTCCAGGTCACCAGACTTTTCTGCATTTGCATCCTCTTCCCTCACAGGATGAAACTTGTCAGGAGCATTACATTTTGCTACAGCTTGTGCTGAACTGCTGACTGGCAGATTCCTTGTTTCCCTGTAGAGAAAGCCATTCTTTGACTACCTGAAAAATTCTGCCTAAAATCAAGAGAGCTATGAACACCTGAACCATCCCAGCACACTCCACCATCTCCCACTGATATCCAGGGACAGCGAGACTGGGTGTCTCACTGTCAGTGCACTCTGCCAGGAAACTCTTCAGCATTTGCCACAATTGCTCCAGGTCCACATCCCTACCAGGATGTGGTTCCTCCATAGTGGCTCCTGAAGCAGAGTCCCCTATACAGCTGCTCCCGTGGCCAGCTGGACCACACCACACTGTGGAGATCACCGAGCTGGGTTCTGCCCAGAATCACTCCTGTGACAGGTAACTGGGCAGACCATGCCTGCAGAGGTACCATGATCTTGGATTGGAAGAATCAATATTGTGAAAATGACTATATTACCCAAAGCAATCTACAGATTCAACGCAATCCCTATCAAACTACCAATGGCATTTTTCACAGAAATAGAACAGAAAAATTCAAAATTTATATGGAAACACAAAACACTCCAAATAGCCAAGACAATCTTGAGGAAGAAACAATCAGAGTACCAAAGCAATGGAAACTCACACACCCTCCACCCTGCCCTTGGCATTTTCTTTTCTCTACTTACACTTCTCCCTCTGTGGCCCCAGCAGGCCCATCCAATCCTCTAGGCATGCTGTACCCTCAGCCTGGAAAGATCTTCCTCCCATTGCCAATGTGGGGTCACACCCCTTCCTGTGTTCACTTGCCCCTGTGTCCTCAGTGCTCAGGGCAGGGCCTGACTGGGATTAGGGGCCCAGTGCTCCATGTATTTTTGTGAGAGGAATACATGAATGAGCATTTGAATGAATGAAGGAAGGAGAAAGCCATCCTTTGCCATCGCTGGAGATTCATATATCATGTTCTGCTGACCCATCAGGCAGTTAAAACTCTGGTCGATGTAGAATGAAGGAGAGATACAATTAAAAATGTCGAACAAATGTTAATAACAGATGACCATGTAATGTTAATGAAAATTCAACATTTTGGACTATAAAAGATCCTCAATTTAAAAAAAATTAAATAGTGTAATGGAGATCATTTCCTGTAATCCAATTTCAGGATAATTAAAAACAAAGTGTGAGGTAAGTAAAACAACTGCTTGGAGATTTCAGAACTCTCCTAAGTAATCTTTGGATCAGGGACTTCCCTGATCCAGTGGTTAAAATTCTGCGCTTTCACTGCCGTGGACCTGGGTTCAATCCCTGGTCGGGTAACTAAGGTCCCACAAGCCACGTGGCAAAAAAAAAAAAAAAATCTTTGGATCAAAGAAGGTACCAAAAACAATATTCCACAATACTTTTAAAATACTAACAACAGATATACCAACAATACGTAGAATAAAGATAATATTATTCAATGAAGAAAATTCATACCATATAATACTTCTAAACACTTAGGACAAACATGTGAAAATGAATCAAACAATGAATAATGTAGCTTAAAAAGCTAGAAATTGAAAAGGAAATACAAAGAAGGCAGAGCAACAAAAATAAGAAGTTTTAGCATAAAGTATCTTAGAGCTCTGAAAATCGGAACACTTGATAGGAAAATATAAGAACTGCTTATAGGGTGGCTATTTTTCTTTTCCCTGAGGATGTCCAGTGAACTCTGTGGACTCTGTAGAAGCTTCCTCAAGTACAGCTTAAAACTCCACTGGAAAAGTACATACTCCTGTACTAGTGCATATAACAAAAGAGAAACAGATTCACAAATATAGAGAACAAACTAGTGGTTACCAGTGGAGAGGGAAGGGGGAATGAGTAAGGTAATATAAAGGTACAGGATTAAGAGGTACAAACTATTATGTATAAAATAAGCTACAAGGATATATTGTACAACGCAGGGAATACAGCCAATATTTTATAATAACTATAAATGGAGTATAACCTTTAAAAATTGTGAATCACTGTATTTTATACTTGTATTTAACATATAATATTGTACATCAACTATACTTCAATAAAAAACCAAATATGATGATATCTTCACAGAATATGTCTTTGTATAAGCATTACTATTAGTGATCTAGTAATGTAGATAATTCCAGTGACATTTAGATCCTCATGATGACTAAGTGTTGTTTCCTGTTCAGGTCTGCATGTTGCATTGGTTCTGGGCCATGAGTCTGTTCAATGAAGTCCCTGTCTTCCATCTTCCACTGAATCCACACCTTTTGTTTTGTCAAAATCTCCCTTCCTTGCTGTGCATACTTCATTCCATTATTTCTTACAATGACAGAACAAAGAAAGCAACCAAAGCAGATGTATCTGGAGGTGACTGGGAGGTGGGGGAAGTCATGGTTTCTCAAGCTCTGCCCCCTGAGACTAGCCCTTCCCTTAGTTACCTGAGCAAGTTTCACCTCTGCAGTGATGGAGGGGTAGAATCGCTATCTTTTATGTCTTGAGAACCCACGACCCTTTTATCCTTACAGTCAAGTAACGAACATCTATCTAGTGTGAAACTTGTTATTCTGTAGACATTCACGGGGTGTACGCTCAGAGAAACTAATGTTTTGGGGGTTTGGTTTTGTTTTCCTAAAATTGTTCTTGAGGCAGCTGTGGTGTAAGCCACAGTGTACCACAATGGGCATTAGAGGATATTATTTCAAATTCCAGTTTTGTCACTTATTAGCTGTGTGACACTGGCCAGACCTCCTGTTCTCTGAATTTCCCTTTCCCCATCTGAAAAATAAAAATTAAAAATTTCTTCTTCTAGTGTTTTTTCTGAGGGGAGGGGGAGAGTTTAATGGTAAAATGTGTGTAAATTTACTTAGCTATTTACTTGATACATGTTTGGACCCTCAAAATGAATGAGTTATGTTAGCTGGTTTATGTTTGGGAAGCTATAATGTTAGTACAGTACACTAAAAAATTTCAAAAGGTTTTCATTTTCAAGGACAAAGTATATTAGTGTTTGATAAAGCATTAAAGGATAAACTTTTTTTTTTAATATACAAGGACTGCCCTCAAAGTCATACATTCTTAACTGGTTACTAATCTGAGAATCCAGAATGTTGAGCAACTTTTTGATCAAATCATTTACTTCACTGGTTGTCAACCACCTGGAGTGTTTAAAAAAAATTACCAGTACCTGGGCTCCACCCCAGACCTCTTAAACTGGAATGCCCAGGTGGGGCATTGAAAAAAAGGGCAAGAGCAAAGAACACCATATTTTAATTATCACAAAGCTAAAGTTCCTTCAAAAGAGAAATTAAAGTAGACCTAGCTGATTGTTCACTTTACGAGTCAGAGGCACAAGCTGAATTAGCAGGGACTGTTATAAAAGCTTTAGATTTCAGGTTCACAGCTGTCTGAGTAAGAAGAGAAGGTTCCAGTGGATCCGGCTGTGGTCCTGGTGCTCTGTCTCTCCTGTCTGCTTCTCCTCTCACTCTGGAAAGAGAGCTCTGGGAAAGGGCAGCTCCCGACTGGCCCCACTCCTCTCCCAATTCTTGGAAATATCCTACAGTTAGATGTTAAGGACATCAGCAAATCCTTAACCAATGTAAGTAGGTTTTATGTTCCTCCAGTGGCTTGCAAAGGGAAAGTAAATGAACATCTACTTTTAAATAAAATATCTTTATTAAAATATATTAAAATACATTACAATATATTAAAATAAAATTATTAAAAGATATTATTTTAAGGCAAACACTCCCTTCGAGTATTACTTTTGGTCTGTCATTGTCAATAATAGTGGAATGCATTTTGTGAGTAGAGAAACATTTAGGTCTTTGTATGGTTGAATCAAAATAATAACGTGACAAAAGACTGAAGTGTTTCTTCCCTTTGTTTCACCACTATTTGCTATGATTTTTGGCTGAAGGTAAATGGTAAGGGAAATGTTTTGTGATTAGAGATTTCATTCAAGAAGTCATCTATTATATAAACTGTGTTTTGTTCAGAATAGCTATGAAAATTGAACTTCTGTGAAGAAGCAAATTATGCCTGATGTTAAGGAAATAGCTTGGGAGTAGGACAAGTATGAGTGAATGAAAGAAAAAAGTAATTAGTCAGAGCCAGCTGGGTGGTAATAAAATCCTTTTGGATTCTGCACAAAGCTGCTGTCTGCGGCCAAGAATGATGCAGGATGGAAGAAACTGTTCTTCCATGAGCTGCTCATGTCCTGGCACTGCCTTTGTGATGCTTGCTCTCTTTCTGTTAGTAACACTAGAGGATCTTAAACTGGGCTGGGCATTTGAATCATCTATGGTGGTTTTAAAAAATATAGATTTCTAGTATTTATCACTACTGAGCCAGAATTCCTATGGGGTGAGCTTTACAGGTGATTCTGAAGCAGTCAACTGGATATTGGTTCCAAGGTAGGCATTGGGGACTGAAAAATTTCTTAGGCATCAGAGGTCAACTAAGCAGTGTTGAAATTTGGGTCTTCTCCTTAATAGACATTCTCCAAAGACACACAGATGGCCAGTAGGCACATGAAAAGATGCTCAACATCACCAATTATTAGAGAAGTGCAAATCAAAACTACAATGAGGTACCACCTCACATCGGTCAGAATGGCCATCATTAAAAAGTCTACAAATAACAAATGCTGAAGAGGGTGTGGAGAAAAGAGAACCCTCCTACACTGTTGGTAGGAATGTAAGTTGGTGCAGCTACTAAGGAAAACAGTACGGAGGTTCCTCAGAAAACTAAAAATAGAATTACCATATGATCTGGCAATCCCATTCCTGGGCATATACCCAGACAAAACTATAGTTCAAAAAGATACATGCACCCCTATATTCACAGCAGCACTATTCACAATAGCCAAAACATGGAAACAACCTAAATGTCCATCAACAGATGAATGGGTAAAGATGTGGTACATATATACAATGGAATACTACTCAGCCATAAAAAAGAATAAAATAATGCCATCTGCAGCAACGTGAATGCAACTAGAGATTATCATACTAAGTGAAGTAAGTCAGAAAGAGAAAGACAAATACCATATGTTATCACTTATTTGTGGAATCTAAAATATGGCACAAATGAACCTATCTACAAAACGGAAACAGACTCACAGACGCAGAGATCAGCCTTGTGGTTGCCAAGGGGGAGCTGGGGGGAGGGAGAGGGATGGACTGGGAGTTTGGGGTTGGTAGATGCAAACTATTACATTTAGAATGGATATATAACAAGGTCCTACCATATAGCACAGGGAACTATATCCAATCTCCTGGGATAAACCATAATGGAAAAGAATATTAAAAAAAAGTATATGTGTGTAAAACTGAGTCACTGTGCTGTACAGCAGAGATTGGCACACCATTATAGTTGAAGTAAATCAACTATACTTCAATAAAAAAAAAATTGGGGTCTTCTATTTATTAACTGTGAGACACTGTAAATAAACAGGAAAGCCTTTGAACCTTAATCTCTTTATCTATAAAACAGGGTAAATAACCCTAGCTCAAAGTTTTGATATGATGATTAGTAATAATCTGAGTACCAAGTACCCAGGCCACGGCCCGGCACATCAGAGGTGATATAATAATCACCATCATATTTAGTCTTTTAAAACATTTTTATTGAAGTGTAGTTGATTTACAATATTGCATTAGTTTCAGGTGTACAGCATAGTGATTCAGTTTGGTTTTATTTGCAGATTATATTCCATTATATGTTATCACAAGATATTTTTAAAATGAAAATAATGTGGAGCTTTATTATTTAAAGAAAAACATCTGGACACACACACATACTCCTAAAGGCTTTCAGGGGGTTGGGAGTGAGGTTTAGAACATAAACATTTTACTAAAATTCTCCAGGTGGTTCTTGACATGAATTACATTATAAATTTGAAGATCAGTTATATTTTGTAGATACTAAAATTTTTAAAGTCATGACATTTATGAAGGACTACTGGCAGGAACAATATGGATATGTCCGTTACCTTTAGCTAACGGTACCCATTTACTAAGAAACAATAGGCTTAGCAACTCATCTCAAACATAAAAAACCAGATTCGTTCTGATATGATATGGTACTACTTTGAATCTGTTAGTAGTACCATCTTCGTAGAATACATGCTTCCAAGATGTTTGTTAGCACACTTTAAAATTACTCTGCCATCATTAGACATCAACTTTGAAATCATAGCAATCCGTGACTTACTTATTTCAGGTAGGTCAGATGATGACCGTTCTATTCTAGCTTTTTGAATTTGTAAGGGGGAAAACACCTCATCATGCACCTTTCCCCAGCACATCAAATTTCAAATTGAAAATGTGACCTGCTACAGTAATGCGCTTGCTAGTACTACACACCTTGTACAAAGAAGAACAGAGGCAAGATAGGTATGGAAAGAGAAAAACTTCTTTTGTTAGCCCTCAAACTGAGTAAAGTTTTGAAATGTAGAGATGATGTCTGACATTTATAATGGATACCTGTATGTTCATTCTTACTATGTAAATAAAATTGCTGCTATGAAGTGACATTAAAGTTTGTCAACAAATGAATTCTTCCTAACTTTACTCCCAGACGAAGGTTTGGATAAACTATGGCTTTCTAACATTTAAATCTACTTTGGAACATAGCAATACAGCTTATACTGTACGAAAGTTTTACGACTTTTTTTCTCTATTAGATTTTTCCTAATTGACTCGAGCATTATTACATCTCCATTTTTGCATATGAAGATAGTGACTTGCTCCAAGTAATCCCCAGGTAGTAAATGGCTAGAATTTGAACTCTAAAGCCATGCTTTGCTGCCTGTAAGATTTTCTAGAACAAATCTGATTGTAAACCATTTTGTGTTTGTGTTTCACTTGATCCTCAGGGGAAACAGGGGTGCTTTTACCTTGATTTTTCAGATTTTAGAAACATTTCTGGAGGATCAAATTGCCTAGTGAATGTAGAGCTTAATTTAACTAAGTCTTGATTCCAAATACTTTAAATTTGACCTGAAATTTCTTTATCCCTTTTATCTTTTGATATACTCATATGATTATCCTTTATTTTATCTTGTTGGTTACTTAACTTTTCAGTTCATCTCAAGTTGCAATCTGCCTGGGGGCAGAATTTGAAACTTTGAAAACTAAACGCTTATAAATTTATAAAACATTGATACCTTTTTTACTAAGTAAAAAAAAAAACAAAAACAAATAAACAAGGCTGTGAGTAAATTTAATTCTATGGAACACAGGCAAGGGGCTGGAAAACTGAATTAGAAACTTCCTGAAAAGTCAAGTACTGATCTTTGTTCTTTTTTTTTTTCAAAGGAAACTATTTCTACCGTAATTTCTAATGTCAAATATGGCTTCCTCTAACTTTTCTCCTTTTTAAAGGAGAACTGTACTAGCTTCCTTAACAACAAAAAAATCCAGTGAGATATTCACCTGATATAGAAGTACCCACAATTTCTTTTTTTTTTTTGGCCACGCTGCGCGGCATGTGGGATCTTAGTTCCCCAACCAGGGATGGAACCTGTGCCCCCTGCAGGGTAAGCACGGAGCCTTAACCACTGGACCGCCAGGGAAGTCCCCCCCCCGCTACAATTTCTTATACTACCTCTTTTTCATTGTTCTTCCTTGTGTTCAAAAGAACAAGAAGGACAGGATAGGAAAGATAGCATTTAGTTTTTCATGGAGAATAATTATGAAAAGAGATTAACCCCGGAAATCATGCCTTTCTGCGGTAGCCCTTAATGTTTAAGGACCAGGAAATAAAATATCCCACTATTACACAAACAGAACCAACTTATATAAATAATGAAATCACTCACGCTGTGAGGCCTCGAGTATACTCCATTCTCTGTTGTTTGATTTGCATAAGCTAAGATTATACGTTCGTACGTCTTGAGAATGAATGGATAAATTTGAACCACCAGAAGGATTTTTCATCATAGCTGAAGCCATTTTATAATGTAGAAATTCCTTTTTCCTATTTTAAGTAACGAAAGTCCATTCTTAAGAATATGTTGTCCAACAACTAAAACACTCTCAGGATCCGTTACTTGCCTGTGATTTGTACTGACTCCGCCTTCCGTTATCATCCGATACCCTCGAGGACCGTCTGAAACGGCGTTTGCTTTGCAGCATGTATTATCCAGGACGCTTGTTCCAGGGTTCACCTGGTATAAAAACTCGGCCAAACTCACGCCACCGGGGTCTTCAGCCGAGTCTGCACGCTGGGCCGGTTCAGCAGCGTGCCCGCGCGGAAGTGGCCGCCCGCTGCCGCTAGGAAGTCCCCCAGGTGCTGCTTCTGATACCACGCCGAGCTGTCCAGCACCGCGCAGCTGCCCCGCGTCCGCCCGTTACTGAGCAGCTGCTGGTGATCAGCAGCCTAGAGCCCCCGGCGCACGGCGCGCACGTTGCTTTGCACGGGCTTTGCGTCCAGGGCCTTGTGCGCCCAGGTACCGCCGCTCCGGTCTCCTAGGCGCGCGGTGGCACCTCACACCGACGCGCTCGCTTTGTGGCCCAATCGGTGGAAGTGAAACAGGCCCAACAGTGCCAGCAGATGCCCCACAGGAAGCGAGTCATGGGGTCGAAGGTGCAGTAGATGGTCTGGGGAAAGTTGCCCGCCATACCACCGTCCAAGAGCTCTGGGAGCCCTGTCTTCGTACCCCTTTCGGGGAAGAACTCCTTGAACAGACCCAGAGCCTTCGGCACCTCCGGCAACCCCCGAGCGCCCGAGTTGGCCTCACGCAGTACCAGGGGAAGACTCTTGACCCGCCTGTGGTACCAAACCACCGCCTCAGGAAGTGCACCGCGATTTGGGCGCCGCCATCTTCCTTCCTGGTGACCTATTACAAGAAAGTGAGTATAATTCCCCGTGCTATACAGTAAATCCTTGTTGCTTATCTAGTTTATGTATATTAGTTTGTATCTGTTAATCCCATACCCCTAATTTGTCTCCCACCTTAGTAACCATACATTTGTTTTCTATGTCTGTGAGTCTTTTTCTCTTTTGTATGTAAATTCATTTGTATTATTTTTTAGAGTTGACATATAAGTGATATGATGTAGTATTTTTCTTTCTCTGACTTATTTCACTAAGCATATTATCCTCTAGGCCCACCCACGTTGCTACAAATGGCAACATTTCATTCTTTTTCAAAAATAATATTTATTTTTTTATTGGTCTTTTTTTTTAATGGCTGAGTAATATTCCATTGTATAAATACACCAGATCTTTTTAAGCCAGTTGTCTGTTGATGGGCACTTGGGTTGCTTCCATGACTTGGCTATTGTAAATAGTGCTGCTGTGAACATTGGGGTGCATTATCTTTTCGAATTAGAGTTTTTGTTTTTTTCTGGGTAAATACCCAGGAATGGAATTGCTGGATCATATAATAACTCTATTTTTAGTTTAGTTTTGTTTTTTTAATAAAATTATTTATTTATTTATTTATTTTTGGGTGTGTTGGGTCTTCATTTCTGTGCGAGGGCTTTCTCTAGTTGCGGCGAGCGGGGGCCACTCTTCATCCCGGTGCGCGGGCCTCTCACTGTCGCGGCCTCTCTTGTTGCGGAGCACAGGCTCCAGACGCGCAGGCTCAGTAGTTGTGGCTCACGGGCCTAGTCGCTCCGCGGCATGTGGGATCTTCCCAGACCAGGGCTCGAACCCGTGTCCCCTGCATTGGCAGGCAGATTCTCAACCACTGCGCCACCAGGGAAGCCCCTATTTTTAGTTTTTAAAGGAGTCGCCCTACTGTTCTCCATAGTGGCTGCACCAATTTACATTCCCGCAACCAGTGTAGGAGGTTCCCTTTTCTGCACACCCTCTTCAGCATTTATTATTTGTAGACTTTGTGATGATAACCATTTTGACTGGTGTGAGGTGGTACCTCATCGTGGTTTCGATTTGCATTTCTCTAATAGGTAGTGATGTTGAGCATTTTTTTATATGCCTGTTGGCCATCTGTATGTTGTCTTTGGAGAAATGTCTATTTAGGTCTTCTGCTTTATTGTGTTGAGATATGTTCCCTCTACAACCACTTTGGTGAGAGTTTTTTTTTTTATCATGAATGGATGTTGAATTATCATCATACATATATAAGATCCAGAAATGTTTGAGGTTATGTGTGGCAGAATAAAAACATCAACAACATGATGTTGATAACAATCTTAATCGTGAGCAAAATAGACCAAATTGTGACTTCTTTTGCTTATATTTGCATTTTCTTTACATTTCCCAGCTCTCAAAAGCGTATGGCCCTGTGTTCACTGGGTATTTTGGCTTGAAGCCCACCATTGTGTTTCATGGTTATGAAGCAGTGAAAGAAGCCCTGATTGATCTGTGAGAAGAGTTTCCTGGAAGAGGCAGTCTCCCTGTGTCTCAAAGAGTTAATAAAGGACATGGTAGGTGTGCATGTGCGCATGTTCAGCATTGGTAGTGAGGGTGGGGAGGATGGAAAAGAGGAATTTGAAGAGCCCCCCAGCAGAGCTGGGTCCATCTGCCAGGCTGCCAAGTGTCACCTCACTCCTCCTTCCCTAGGGCCTCCCTCCTAGTTTCTGTTTCTCCTCCTGGTAGGAATCCTCTTTAGCAATGGAAAGAGATGGAAGGAGATCTGGCGCATCTCCCTCATGACACTGTGGAATTTCGGGGTGGGGAAGAGGAGCATTGAGGACCGAGTTCAAGAGGAAGCCCACTGCCTTGTGGAGGAGTTGAGAAAAACCAGTGGTGGGTGATTCTATGCTCTGTAACTCTCATCTGAACAGACTGCTCTCTTCTCCAGTGACATCCTAGGAAGCATTTCAGGGACAGCCACATCTTTCGTATGGGTCATGGTTGTGAGCCCTCCTGTGGAGCGGGGAGAGAGAGGAGAGAGCCAAGAGGGCTTTTGTGTATCTATGCTTGTTGTGTGTGTACGCCCATGATGGTGCATATAGTGTGGATTAAAGGTCATTTAATCCTATCCTGTCCTGAACTTTTTGTTTTCAAATCATTAGGTCATGAAGGTAGAAGGTTTTGAGTCTCGTTTTTTTCTAGCATTAGAGAACAATGTTTTTTCCCATAGTGTAAATGTGGGTTATGTATTCCAGAACATTTCATCAAGTGGACGTGGTGGGAATGACCTCGTCACACCCTTATGGAGCGTGAAACAAATGACATGTGTTTTCACTTGATTGGCCTATATTTGTATGGTCGCCTCACTCACATGTCTTAGGGTTTCTTCTGAGACCCATTGCCTACTGTTCTGGCCAGTAATGATAATTGTCTATGTATTTAATGTTGCTCCCTACTTACAGTGTTGTTTTATATATTTTAAGATATAGATGCTGTGGCTTAATCCTGAACATTACACAAATACCAGGTTATAAAATGATTTATTTAAACAGATTTCAACTATTATTAATAACTCATTACCCTGCCTTCCCTATTAGTTTCTTCTGTTTTCAGCTTTCTTTATATTTCCCTCCCCCATTATTGATATAATAATCATGTTTTCTGTTTTCTCTACTTTATGATACTTTGACGTTTTGGGGGCCTTGCAGACCCAGGGAGCAACTGCCTCTCCCAGGGTTAGCTAATTCTGAGATAGAGCATCACATCTTGTGTGTGAGCACTCCTTTGATTTTCAAACCAGCCTATCCAAAGCCGATACCCCCAGGAAACCTCCTTTATGAAACTCTCACACACCAAGCCAATATTCTCCCTGCCCTAAATCAACCCAGGGCCAGTTACAGGACAGCTAGGGACCACCCCTAGGGCCTAGAGCCCTCTGAAATTACCCAAACTATCCAGTCTTAAACTTAGTCAGCATACCTACCCAGCCTTGCTCATTCTTCCATGAAAACCCCAGTAAAGGCTTTGGCCCATGCTCTCTCCTTGTTCCTTCTGCCTCCTGACTGACCTTGGTGCTTCCCCATGTGGCCTTGTGTAGTGTGCCCCCTCCTCTTGGGAAGAATGAGTAATAAACTATCTTATCATCTCCTGATCTGTTGTTGGCCTTACCATCTGAATAAAAATAAAACCCAAGTACATTTTAAAACAATTGGATGGTAATTGGTAATTTTTTACCAATTTTGGTACTTTGGTAATATTTTACCCCTTACTGTCAGCTGTACTGACCTATGAATTGCTTGTTAGGATGGATCTTATTTTCAGTCTGAATTCCAAATTACCCTGCTTTGTAAGTCTCTCTCTCAAGTGAAAGGAAAGATTAAAAATCAGATTTTAGCTGCCACACACACAGAAATCTTAAGGCCTTCTCAAATTATCCCCTACCTTCTAAAGTAAAAGTTTTTCTGCAAGCTTAGTGTCTTGGCATGGTTCAGCTGAAAAGGAGCCTGGCATAGGAGCACTTAACTAAATAGGTTCCTATTACTTAATTCCCTATCGTTTCATCACAACACTTTGATTTGAAGTCACCCTTAATTTCATGTATGATATGATTTGGTTTTTTTTTGCATATAAAGTTTATCGATCATCCGATTATAGCAATTTCATGTAAATATTGACCACTAAAAAAGAAAACTACTTTTCCTCTGCTTTAATTTATTTGTCTGTAAAATGATGGACTTCATCTAAATTCAAATTAAAAAATTTGTAACAGCATCTGGTATTCCGTTGATGGCTATATGTAGCAATATCCCAGAATTCCACAAGAGGGCCTGTTCTGTCCAAATAAATTAAATGTGAGGCCTGATTGGTGATGAGGGACACTATTTCTTAGAGCAGGATGTTCCTCCCCACACCTCCTCACCTCCTCTCCATACTGCAATAAAGAAACAAAAGGACTCCATTTATCAATTTAATCTTTCTTGTTTGCCCTGTGATTTGTTTGAAATGAAGAATTCTTACCTATTTTTATTTTAGGCAAACAAATCTATCTTACAATTCATGTTCATTTGTGTTAGTTTTCTTCTCGTACAACATGGGCAGCTTTTGCTTTTTTTTCCTTTGTTCCATCAAACACCTGAATTTTTCCATAATCTTTCTCTCTTTAGTCTTTTCCTTTCCTAATTCTACAAGTTGTTCCTTCAGCTATTCGCTATATATAAAACGTTTCCAGGTTCCTAACTATTGCTTCCTTCCTACGTCAGTGCTTAATTGTCAACAAGTTTACCAGACAGACGTGATATTGCACTGATAGATAACCTGAATTATTGTCTTAAAAAACTGACCCTTAAATTTTTTTTTGTTCTTTCGCTCTTCAAAATAACCAGCACCTTGATTCAAGGCAGTGATGTAAATGGAGTATTTGGAGAACGATTATTAAACAAACTAGGATGGAATGGTCAATTCATGTTTGTTTTTTTTTTAACATCTTTATTGGAGTATAATTGCTCCAATATATTGGAGTATAATTTTAAGTATATTTGCTTACAATGGTGTGTTAGTTTCTGCTTTATAACAAAGTGAATCAGTTATACATATACATATGTCCCCATATCTCTTCCGTCTTGCCTCCACCCTCCCTATCCCACCCCTGTAGGTGGTCACAAAGCACCGAGCTGATCTCCCTGTGCTATGC